>NC_091710.1:49325621-49950621 GCF_041296265.1 Equus caballus
CTGTAAAAGAGATTATAATAGAACTTAATTCACAATGTTTTACAGAAAATAAAGGAGATAATGTCAAAAAGCAGTTAGCGCTGATCCTGGCATATGGTACATTCCCAATAAATTACAAACTAATCTATACTTCATGATCTTGGAGTGTGTCATTTCAAGGAAGCCATCCTAATGATATAAAATACAGGAAAGCTATTTGCACAAAACCTTCTTAGTAATGATACTTCTAATAAGAAAAAGTAGATACATTAGATAGGTTTATTCATGATTAAAAAGAAAAGGGACTAGAGAAACACACTCTACATTTGTAAAGCATCTTATGAAAACATTGTTAGATAAAAATGGTTTGAATATTTGAATAGAATTTTGTTCTTCCCTAGGATATTGTAACATCGAGGAAGCAATGAAAGATATATACTTTCCTGATTGGCACTGATGGTCCTTCTGACTTTTTAATTGCCCACTATTTTTAAAAAGTATTTTGAAATAAACAAAACTCACCAGTATTTTTAAATGATTGAGACCATTGGTCTTTTGGGCAAAACCAATAAGTAACTTGAATGAAACGTGGAGTACTAAGAATGTTAATTTAATCTTGATCAGGGTAACCGTAGCAATTGAGTTTTCAACTCTATGCTCTATCAGTCTCACAAGTATGAAGAGAAGTTTCCGAACTAATGAAGATAATTTGTTTTTAATGAGAATTTTACTAAAGATCTTTAGATGATCTTAAGAATTTTATTAGCTGTCTACTTTTGCCCACAGTCAGAAACAGTAATGTGTATACACACACACACAAATGAAGTGGAGTGCAAAGGAAGTTTAAATACTGTCAGTAGTTTTTTAAATTAAATGAGCACTCATGTTAATATAGCATGACAATAGTTTTATTGTATATTTCAGTTACTCTCTGACATACTCAGCTAAAATAAATTGGTGATTCTATTCTAAAAAAAAAATTAAATGAGTCCAGAAAGCAGGAAATTAGAAAAGGGAAGGATAGAAGAAAGATTTTAGTTGTGATAAAATCTTAGATGAGTTTTTAGGTGAGTAAAACTTTTCAATTTTTTATTTATAAATAAGCATTGGTTAGAGCACTACCTATTATTACCAAAATGTTTGCATGATCTTAGAGATTTTGATGTAGATTTCTAACTTCATGCTCATTTTTACAAAACAACAGAATGCAAAATTTTCAGTTGGCTCACATTTTTTTAGTGTGTAAAGGATTTTAGTTTTTTATATCTTCCTTTATATCCTTCACACTATTTCATCTCCTTTGCAACCCTGACAATCCTGTAGTCTAATAGAAAGCGGTTTGTGTGTTACCAAACTGTACTTTGAGAATTATACTGAGTAATTCTTTGTTATGTACTTTGGCCAAGCACAAAATTCAAATGTTCATAATTAAAACAGGAGCAAACTACGATTTTTGTTTTTACCAGTGATTCATTCATTCTTCCAGCAAACACTGAATGACCATCACATAATACAAGGTCCTGGGCTACAGGAATTGATAAGAGCTAAGAAAATCGACATTCTGCCTTGGCTAGTTGAGCCTTGGGCTGTTTTTATATAGGATACATAAAACCACTGCTTAGTGATTTAATGAGGCAGAGCCTAAATTACTGCCTAGACGTGAAGGCCTGCCTTCACAGTTGACTAGGAGGCCGTTTGGAGGTCAATCTAGCTATTTTGGGTGTATTAATGAACAACTTAGATACAATTCATTGCTTAGCCACTGCATGTTATGACAAAAATAAAATTTAAAAATCTCAAAGGTTGACTCAAAGTTATATGTTAGCTTCTCGTGAAAATACTTTATTTCATGTCAGTCTTGGTGGGTGGCTGCCACTTATGCCTTACATAATGCATAATTTTCCTTTCTCTTCCCCCAAATCCTTGAAACTAAAATAAAATGTATTCTTAGAAAATTTATTATATGAAATTTTAAGATAATATTTGTACTAAACACTTTTTCTAAGGATTTCATGACGTCAACAACAACAACAAAAGAATATAATAGCAGACCACTTTTTCAAACAAAAGGGAAAATAATGTTCTGTGTTGGTTTGATAAATATATTCACATATTTCACAGACTTCTGTGTCATTTTAATCAGACGAATTGTAACTAAAAGTGATATCTAGATACCCTCCTTTTTTTAGCAATAAAGAGAGAGAATGTTTTTAAATTGTCACATGTCGGTAGGTAATTCAAGAGAGAATGGGTAACATGATTAGAAATGATATAAAGGAGCTTAGGCTTAGGAGAATCAGCTAATTAGATTGACTATATAAATTCTTAGTTTTTTCCAAAATTGATATTCCATGTATCTAATCATTCAAAGCAATATATATACATATTTTTTTCACAACATATAAAAAGTGTATAAACTTCACAAAAATCAAATGAGCAAAATACTCTGTTAAAAACTTAGAATCCTAGGGGCCAGGCCCCCGTGGCAGAGTGGTTAAAGTTCCGTGCGTTCTGCTTTGGTGGCCTGGAGTTCGTGGATTTGGTTTCTGGTTGAAGACCTACTCCACTCATCAGCCATGCTGTGGAGGCCTCCCACATACAAAGTAGAGGAAGATTGACACAGATGTTAGATCAGGGCTAATCTTCCTCACTAAACAAAACAAAACAAACTTAGAATACTAAACATGGAGAAGAAATACCTGTCAAGAGCCAAAGTCGATCCTTATATAATTTGAGAGAAGTAGCAATAACATTGTGTCAAATTTTTCAAGAATCTATAGCATTTATGAATGTTAGAATAATTTTTTCCTTTTAATGATTTTATAGTAAGGTTGCAAGTCTGACATCTACAGTACATTGATAATGTAGCTTAATATGAATATTTGAAATAAATAAATTCCATAAGTGTGGTAAGTTTTAAAATGGCAACTCTGAGTGACCATGCCCTTCCCATGCATTTGCATCTGCACCCCCAAATTGCACCCCATCTGTCCTTATCCTCACTGGGTCTCACTGTATGCCTCAGCTAGGTTGGGTCAAGAGCTATTGTGCCATTTTGGAGATCTAGGTTTTCAAGAGCAACCATGTTGAACTCAGGCAATCCATGGAGCAAAGTGGCAACACTGGATTTTGCTTGGTTCAGGTAACAATGTAATTACTGACTACCACTTGTGTGAACCACCTGACCCCCGGGGCATGGGCTAGCACAAAGGGTATTTTGATATCCCTGTGTGAGGCCCATAGGCAGTTTCTGTACATGTGTTTCCTCCCCAGGGTAAAGTCTAGAACTGAGATGCACAGTCTTCCACCATGCTGTTGGTGATATAGCTGGAACCAAGACGAGACTCATAGTCACTTTTTTCATCAAAGGCATTAACAGTTGTTAATGAATCCAGGAGTTTTAATAAATCTTACATACATCAAGTAGGAATTTATATCTCATGTTTTAATCCTTTTTCAAAATTTTTGTTAATGTAGGTATTTCAAGATTTGATGTCAGTCTAACGTAATAACCTAAAAACTAACAGTGCTATCTCTACAGAGTGGCATGTATTTGGGAAGGATGGAGAAAGGGGATAACTTTTCACTCTATGTGCTGTTTTTTTCACATGGGTAGTTTCTTATCTTAAAATGCAAGATTGAAGACTTGAAAGGATTTTGAGCAATAGAAATGCCAGTCATTGAACCTTTTAGAGTTTAGATATCCTTTCTCTTCCCATTTTTTATTGTGATTTCCTGGTCTTTTGTTCAGTTCAGTACATAGAACTGTCTCATTTTCCATCTTTGAAGATTGCTGTCTGATCATGGGCATCACCTTCTGTCTGTGAATATCAGCATTGATATAATCTAGTAATGATGATGGAATATTTGACATGGTTCCTTTTCCCTCTTAGATTATCTCCTACTGCTATATACATCACAATTTCCTTTTAATTAAAATCATGAATTATATATAAAAAAGATTATTATTTGATGGCAATCATGCACACATTTACATGGAATTAAATATTTAAGACAAATTACAGGGCTGAAAAACAAGAAAGATGGACAGAAATCACTGTCAGATAATGCAAGCTGAGGAACTGGATGCTGAAAAGATCATTATTTGTTGACAGCTATTCATCTATTGGCTGAATAATAACAGAATATGTAACTTTCCAAGCAGTTAAATATTTGCAGTTGGCAGAAAGGAAGATAGTAACTTGTGCCTAGAATTTGGTAAGAGCAACACTTGAAAGTTGACACTCTCCATTTAATCTCTTTAGAATGAAAACCAGAAGGAAGCATGGGCCCACTGCGAGGGCGTGTTTTACTGGAATTAGTGAGGAGAGATGGATTTGCCACTATACTGTAGAAGAATGAGTAAGAGGGATAGGTATGAGGGCAGAGAATTAAGGGGCCTCATGTGATATAGAAATATTAAGGTAAATACCAAAAGAAACTGCACACACACAAAAATCTTATGTAGCTGTTAGGAAGTATTAGAATCTGTACGTGCAAAATCTAATGTGGAGACAGGAACTTGAGAAAGACAAGTCCCTGGGAGCACTTCACACGTCATTTATGATACAGAGCAACCAGAAAAGCATTTATGCCAAGAAGGAGTCTGGGATATAACAAATACATAATGTTCATTTATTAATGAGAATCAGTATTTGGCTCAAAAACCTTGAAATAAATCTACATGGGGGCCAAATTTGATGACTAACCAATGAAAGAAAAGCTAATAGCTATGAATTGGAAAGTCCAGTTTCTATGTGTAAATAAATACAGAATGATTTCAAGTTGACGTTTGCAAATGAAATAAAAACTTCTAACATTCATCCATGTTTTGCCCTCTCCCTCATGATATATGGAGGAATTACTTTTCTCAGCCATCTCTGCAGGTGGGGCAGAATACATAAATAGTTCAGGGCAATGGCCCATGGGCAGAAGTGAAATATGCTGTGTCCAGGCTGTACTGTTGAATCACCTCCTATGTTACTTTTTCCCTGACACCATGATCAGAGAAACTTATCAAGATGGAGCCTCTGTCATCATGTGTTATTAAGTGCCCATAAGCTGATTTCTTCTGATGCCCCATGATGGACATGTATCATGAGAAATAAAAGTAAACCTTTGCTTCTTTTAATCTACTAAGATTTTGGGGTTGCTTGTTAATGCAGCAAAACCTGACTTGATGTGACTGATCCAAATTGTGTGGAGTCCTATTAATTCTAAATTGTCACTATGAATACTTTCCAGAAAGAAGATTAAAAATTCTTATCCTCTACAAAATATTCTGCTATAATCTTGAATGACTGAAAGTAGGCAAATAATATAGATCTAAATGCCTAATAGCAGAACCAAACCACAGACACTGAGGAGTTACTACTAAATTAATAATTTAATGTTAAATATTCCCTTATTTACTATTGGTAAGACTATAATATTACTTCCCCTTCTTCCTGTCGTTTGATAGCACTGACATTTGTAAATAAGTAATTGAAATGGACTCTTCAGATGAAACTGTCAAACATATAGTCACTGGCCTCTAGAGAGCACAATGTTAAGTACCATAGCAGAAGTAACACCATTAAGAAAATAAAGATTGAAGAAAGCAATGTAGATACTCTAGATAACGTATTACTACTAAAGCTCGTAAAATAGAGAACCCCATAGAATTCATCATTTTCAAGTTTATTGTATAAGGATTTTACGGAAGTTTTATTTTTTAAGACTGTTGAATTTATTAATTTGTATGCTTTTTAAACTGCAAAACACAAAGTACTATGCCAACTTGAGGACTACATTCAACATATTTCAAAGGTTTTGAATTTAAGCAAGAGTGTTTATTGAAAAATAAATATTCTTTTCTGTTTGGGTTGAAATGTGAAATAATTATCTGTAAGACCAACAAAGTCCAAGAGAACTGACTCAGCATGACACGTCCCTTATTTAATGCTGTCTATATTTTAAGCCCCTGTTGATGGTTATTTTCCAACAGCCCATTAGTATCCTAGAGAAGAATTACAAATGGATTTTATGATTTAGGCCTATGTTTCAGAAATGGACTATTTAATGGAGAGATGAAGTGTTTAAGATTGCTACATGAACTATATACTGTTTGTCCTCCAGATTATTGAATGTTTGGAGTTTTCATTTAGTGGTAGACTCTGGTATTTCCAAGAAGGCATTCTTTTTCTGTTTGGGTACTAGTTAAATAATATAGCTTTGTTCAAATGGAAAAATAAACCAGAAAACTCTGATATATTATTCATTACTCCTCCTTTACATACCACAGAACAAACAATCATCCATTGGTGGATTCATTCATTCTTTCATCTATTAATTCAAAAAGCAAGTATTGACTATGTGTAAAACGACAAATGATATAACAGATTCAAGTGATACAGAAATTAAAAATGCAATTCTCCTAAAGGAGCTCACTCTCTGAGGAATTTGAATATCGAACAGCAAATATCAAGGTAGATGAGAGCCAGGACTTTTCAACCACATCAACACGACTGCGTTCAAATCCCTCTCTGATTTGTCGATTACCAGTTATATGACTCTGGGGAAAAATGTCCTTGTCAATGAAACGTAGATTACACTATAGGCTGTCGTTTGGATTGAATTAGATAATATAATGATATATATATATCTCTACTATATAATGATGTATATAATATATCATTATATATATATCAGAATTATCACACACTTGAATTTGATATATAGTTACTATTGTAGTGATATATTTTTTTAGCAGTGAGAATTGTTACAAAAGAAAGGCTGATCAGAGGTGCTTTATTTAGCCTGAAGCTGTGGGAATGGGGTTGGCAAGGTGCATATAGAAACCAACAGCTGGGTCAACACTTGAAACACAAGCAGTGTTGAGATAGGTAAGCCATGGATGGAAGTCAGAGGGCATGACATGTGCAAAAAGAAGGTAACTTGTGGAGTGTTTAATGAGCTGAAAGTATTTAGTATAGAGGGTGTTCTTGGGAAATTAGCGGGAGACGAGGCTGGAGACATGGAAAGTGATTAGGGTTTCCTTCTGAGTGATTTGTAATTTATCCTGAAGATGGTAGCCATTCAGCTAACATTCCCGAAATAATCAGATGTCTTTGTGTCACACTACTAGCAGAATCATGCCTCTTAGTGGTTCAGAGGTGTTGAAATGAATTAGAACACAATTTACACTTCAATATCAGGGACTGTGTCCACACACTCAGAGCCTTTATGTAAGTAAGTGCACAATTAAGGATACGTTTTTCACTGTAGGCAAGAATAGGGGAGTCTATAAAACAAGTAAAATATGTAATATTTATTCATCCTATATTTATCAAGGATTACTCTGTAACAGGTATGATGCTAGAGTTTTCAGTGATAAATGCAAAAGACTGTGCCCTTTTTTAAAAAGTCAAATAGCCAAGAAAGCAACAGCATTTCCTGTTATGCCTACTCTAACAAAGTTTATGAAGGGAATTATCTGCATGGGAAAAGAGTGACCAAAATCTCTTAGGAACCCAGCCTCAGGAGGACCAGCAAGGCTATTGCAATGGTTCGAGTTAGATTATGATGGCTTGAACCACAACAATGGCAGGTCAATGAGGACAGGGACAGATACAAGGTATATTCGGGGGTAGATCTGATGACTCCCTGCATGTGAGAGCAGAAGGAGGACTCCAGGATTCGTTGTAGGACCCTAGTGTGGGCAATCAGAAATCAGTATTCAAAAGCAAAAGAGCGAACCAGAAGAATCAAGTATTTTAAATAATTTAGATTCTGAAGTCACTTGGCATCATATCCACCACCGAACCCTCCTTTCTCACCATTCCATCCTGTCCCAGCTTCACTTTGGAATATCTACTTGTATGGGTCTTAAGACCACGCTTCCCACAAGGGATGATAATATACTAGGTGTTTCGAATCTGTGCTCTTTAACTTTTCTTTGTCATTTGTAAAATATTTCCTTACTATGGGAGTCCACGTTTGAAGTAAAACAAAATATCAAGTTTATCTGTGAAAGTAGTGTTACAAAGGAAAAGGACTACAAAGAAATCAAAGTACTTTGGGAGTTGAAGGGTAGAGTGTGAGAGACCCTGGAAGGCTGTCTCTCACAAATTCGGAAGTGCCCTCAGGTGGACATTCTCCACTGGAGATTGCGACGGCTCTGTCTGTCACCAGAGTTACCTTCGCTGCTGCCAAACAGTCACTTTATATAATGATTTCTTTTCTCCATGTGGAACGTTTATTCCACTCAAAGACAAATGGGCAATGACATCTCTTCCCAACTGGAAGCGTCTAAGCTCAGTGTGAACAGCTGTTGGAACAATTGTGGGCGAAATTTTGCTCTACAGAAAACAACCTTCATGAACGTACATGGTCACATTGCTTTCAGGACTAATGCCCATCTGTTGGGCTGGCTGAGTGCCTGGGCACTTGTTGGTCAGACTTTAGGACATTCAATGCCTCAGTGAGTGGGTTCCGGTTGCTCTCCTGCTGCAGCACTGCCCCCTGCATGTGAGATGCTCTTTTCCCACAGATACGCTGCAAATGGTTGCATCAGATTGAAAATCCTCTTCTCACTAGCTCATCGAAAAGAAAAATCAAAATTTTATGGAAGGTGTATATTGAAGGTCAGAGTACATTAAGTCTGTTATTGGCTTGTATTTTTTTCCATTTATTCTATTCCCTCCAAAGATGAGAGAGGGTCAGCATAGCATGCTATGCTCACATATATGAATCACTGCATGTTCATACCTATTTGGTTTTCATAAAGATTAGTTTCCTTATAGATTCTCCTTCTGCACAAAGAAAATCAGATAAAATACAGCAAAGGAGTATGAAAACAGTTTTCCTGGTTTTAATTCCTTTTATTTTTTATTTTCTTACTATTTTTTATTTTTCATTTCCATGTTCCTTTATTTCTCTTTCTTCCTTTTCAGCCTTTTTTGACTCTCTGCTTTGCTTTTTTCATAATGTTATGATTCCAGTTTACTTTTCCCCATCCATTCTACTGGATTCAATCATTTTTTTTCGGGCTTTGACCTTTTTTAGTTTCCCCTCAAGTCTGAAATCTCTCCAAAGAGTGTATTCCTCTAATTAGTTCCTTCTTTCTTAGTTCAGCCTTTCAGTTTGCCCTGTCACTGATCCCTGTTCATCTTCCAGAAGTTTGAATTCTTCACATTCTTGGCCCTTTTGCCAGCAGTCTCTTCAGTTGATCACTTTTGTACTAGCTCTGAGAGGAACCATGCTGTGTTATCTTATAATTCTTTTCTTCCACTCTTCTGATTAACTGCTTTCCATTCGATACTCAGACAGCAGGAGAAAGAGCTCAAAGGGAATGTAACTCTACACATGTAAATGTCTCTGCAGGATGTAGAAACACATTTGTGTCCTTTTCATAAACCTGTGTAGCTGAGAGGCCGGTCTATGCAAATCACAGTCATTTGGGGACTCTGAACAATCACAGGAATCTCGGGCCAGAGATGCTCAGGTTTAAGAGATTTATACCCTGCAGGAGGAAGTGTGACCGTAGGTGAACTGGTCACCTTACTGTCCTTCTCTTCTCTCTTGCTGTGTTTCCTCTTTCTCTTCCAGGCCAGAACCAGGCAAAATCAAGAGTGGAGGACAATGCTAGGGGACAGTGAATGTGAATATGGAACAAAATATGCCCCCCGCCAACCTTGCGCAAGCAGGAGGTGTTTAATCACCCTCGGTCCATAGAAATTTACATAGATTGTGTTTTTTTGTTTCGTTCTGTTTTTTAATCAAAGAAATAAGTAGCAAATACTTACTATATTGTATTCATTGTTTCAATAAATGTTTACTAAGCGGAAATACTTGTGAGAGATAATATTCTAGCCACTGTGCAGTGAATGAAACGTTAGAGTGTATGTGTCAGAAAATGCAGTTAAAGTTCTATCCCTGTATAACCAAGGTATTAGGTTTAATCAACCCCTTAATACCAAATGTTGAAAATGTCTTATATTTAGAAATAGTTAAACCCTACTAAGAATAAAAATACTTAACTTTTATAATTAATTTCTTTTCAATTGAGTTATAATTGACATAAACGTGTAAGTTTGAGGTGTATGCTGTGTTGATTTGACGCTTGCATATATGGCAATGTTGTTGCCACAGTGCCTTTAGCTAACATCTCTATCACGTCGCATAATTGTTTCTTTTTTGTGGTGAGAAAATTTAAGACCAGTTTCTTAGCAACTTTGAAGTCTATGATACAGTATTGTTGACTGCAATCACTAATCTGTGCATTGGGTCTCTAGAACTTATTCATCTTCTAACCGCTAGTTTGTACTCTTTGACCAACATCTTTCTAATTCCCCCAGCTCCCAGCCCCTGGTAACAGCCATTCTACTGTCTGTGTCTGCGGGTTCAGCCTTTATTTTAGATTCCACATATACATGATATCATACAATATTTGTCTTTCTCTGTCTCACTTATCTCATTAAGCATAAGGCTCTCAAGGACCACACATGTCATCACAAATGTCAGGATTTCCTTCCTTCTCATGGCTGAATAATATTCCATTGTATATATGTACCACAATTTATCCTTCTGTCTGTTGATGGACACTTAGATTGTTTCCATATCTTGGCTACTGTGAATAATGCTGCAATGAGCATGGGGTGCAGATGTCTCTTCCATAACCTGTTTTCACTTCCTTTGAGTATATACCCAGAAGTGGGATTGCTGGATCATATGGTAGTCATATTAAAAATGCTTAATATTTTTGAGGGCAAACTATTGGTGCTAGGCTCAGAATAAGACAGTGAGGTAGGTTGCTATTTAAAATACCATTTTTAAGGAAACTGGAACTCAGGAAAGTTAAAAGGCTTGCCTATAGCTAGTAAGTGGCAGAGATGCGATTGAGAAAGCAGTCGACATTTGCAGCCACATAACCTCTATACTGTTGCTTCGGTAATATAAGGGAATTTTTTAAATGTAATTTTGGTCACTATGGGTACAGAAAAATCTGAACATGTGTAAACGTGATTATTAAAGTTAAATTTAAATCGTTGTCAGTATAATGTGAAATGGTCCCTTGAATTCATTCTATAAACATTAGACTGCTTTCTAAATTTTTTTTAAAAATTTTGTTATTTCTTATAACATTGTGTATTTTTTTTTACTTTTTTGATTATAACATGGTGTAAATTTCAGGTGTACATTGTAATATTTCAGTTTCTGTATAGACTGCATCATGTTCTCCACCAATAGTCTAGTTTTTATCAGTCACCATACACATGGGCCCCTTTATTGCTTTTGCCCTCTTCCCACCTCCTTCCCCTCTGGTAACCATCAGTCTGTTCTCCTTATCCATTTGTTTCTTTGTTTATCTTTCACATATGAGTGAAATCATATGTTGTTGACCTTTCTCTGTCTGATTCTTTTCGCTTAGCATAATACCCTCAAGGTCCATCCATATTGTCGAAAATGGCATGATTTTGTCTTTTTTTAATGGCTGAATAGTATTCCATTATATATTTATACCACATCTTCTTTATCCATTCATCTGTTGACAGGCATCTGAGTTGCTTCCACATCTTGGCTATTGTGTATAATGCTGCAATGAACATAAGGATGCATAAATCTCTTTGAATTGTTGATTTCATGTTATTTGGATAAATACCCAGTAGTAGGATAGCTAGATCATATGGTATTTCTATTTTTAATTTTTTGAGAAATCTCTGTACTGTTTTCCATAGTGGCTGCACCAGTTTGCATTCCCACCAGCAGTGTATGAGTGTTCCCTTTTCTCCATATCTCAACACTTGTTATTTCTTGTCTTGTTAATTATAGCCTTTCTGATGGGTGTGATGTGATATCTCATTGTAGTTTTGATTTGCATTTCCCTAATAATTAGTGATGTTAAACATCTTTTCATGCGCCTGTTTGCCCTCATACGTCTTCTTTGGAAAAATGTCTGTTCATATACTCTGCCCATTTTTTAAATTCGGTTATTTGGGGTTTTTTTTGTAGAGTTGTATGAGTCCTTTATATATTTTGAATATTGACTCCTTATTGGATATGTGATTTGCAAATATCTTCTCCCAATTGTTAGGTTGTCTTTTCATTTTGTTGATGGTTTATTTTGCCGTGCAGAAACTGTTTAGTTTGATGTAGTCCTATTTGTTTGTTTTTTTCTCTTGTTTCCCTTGCCTGAGAGTACATAATATTCAAAAAGATACTGCTAAGGCCCATGTCAAAGTGTACTGCCTATGTTTTCTTCTAGGAGTTTTACAGTTTCAGGTCTTACATTCAAGTCATTAACCCATTTTGAGTAAATTTTTGTGCACTATGTAAGATAATGGTCTACTTTCATTCTTTTGCATGTGGCTGTCCAGTTTTCCCAACACCATTTATTAAAGAGACTTTCCTTTTTCCATTGTATGTTCTTGGCTCCTTTGTCAAAGACTAGCTGTCTATAGATGTGTGATTTTATTTCTGGAGTCTCAGTTCTGCTCCATTGATCTATATGTCTGTTTTTCTGCCAGTACCATGCTGTTTTGATTACTATAGCTTTGTAGCATAATTTGAACTCAAGGAATGTGATACCTCCAATTTTTTTCTTTTTTCTCAGGATTGTTTTGGCTATTCCAGGTCTTTTGTTGACCCATATAAATTTTAGGATTCTTTGTTCAATTTCTGTGGAGAATGTCATTGGGATTCTGATTGAGACTGCTTGAATCTGTAGGTTGCTTTAGGTAATATGGATATTTTAACTATATTTATTCTTCTAATCCATGAGGATGGAATATCTTTCTATTTCTTTTGTCTCCTTCAATTTCTTTCAATAATGTCTTATAGCTTTCAGTGTATAGGTTTTTTACCTCCTTGGTTAGATTTATTCCTAGGTATTTCATTCTTTTTGTTGCAATCATAAATTGGATTGTATCCTTTTTTTTTTTTTTTTGAGGAAGATTAGCCCTGAGCTAATGTCTGCTGCCAACTCTCCTCTTTTTCCTGAGGAAAACTGGCCCTGAGCTAACGTCTGTGCCCACCTTCCTCTACTTTATATGTGGGATGCCTACCACAGCATAGCTTGCCAAGCAGTACCATGTCTGCACCCAGGATCTGAACCAGTGAACCCTGGGCCGTGGAAGTGGAAAATTTGAACTTAACCACTGGGCCACTGGATGGACCCCAAATTCGTTTGTATTCCTGACTTCACTTTCTGCTAGTTTGTTATTAGTGTATAGAAATGCAATTGCTTTTTGAATGTTGATTTTGAGTCCTGCAATTTTACCATATTTGTTGATTATTTCTAGTAGCTTTTTTGTGGAATCTTTAGGGTTTTCTATATATAGAATCATGTCATCTGCAAATAGTGAGAGTTTCACCTCTTCCTTACCAATTTGGATCCCCTTTTTTTTTTCTTTTTCTTGCCTAATTGCTCTAGTTAAAACTTCCAGGACTACGTTAAATAAGACTGCTAAGAGTGGGCATCTTTGTCTTGTTCCTGTTCTCAGAGGAATGTCTTGCAGTTTTTCTCCATTGAGTATGATGTTGGCTGTGGATTTGTCATATATGGCATTTATTATGTTGAGGTGCTTTCTTTCTGTACCCATTTTATTGAGAGATTTTATCATTAATCAGTGTTGGATCTTGTCAACTGCTTTCTCTGCATTTACGGAGATGATCATGTGATTTTTATTCTTTGCTTTGTTAGTGAGATGTATCACATGGACTGATTTGCAGAAAAACGTTGACTGCTTTAATATTTAATTTGGGAATTGCCACAGAGATCTTTCTTCCCATTTCAAGTGTTCTTTTTGCAAAAATGTGCTACATGTCCCATCAGCATTCCAAGTGTTATAACAAAGTCAGGGGCATTTTAAACATATTTTAGTGAAAAGAAGAATTTCTTTAAGAAGACCTGAACTGAGAGTTAGTTCAGATAGAGAACTGAACCCTATGACAACTAATAAAATGGCATTGAATGCTAGATTCTGAGATATTCTATCTCTTTTTCAGAATGTGCTGGTGTAAGTTTCTTCTCCATTCTCATTCATGCTGTCCCATATCTAGCCTAATGAACTCACAGCTTTGTCTTGCTTAAAAGCAATCAGTAGCTATCAATTGCCAAAGCAAAATTCTGTTTAAAATCCCCAAGATTTTTGCTTTACAGTGGGATTTAAGATATGTCAAACACCCAAATTTGATATATGTTAACATTTTCTATTTGGCACTATTTTAGTTTATTTTATTGACAGTGAGCATACCAACTAGATCAAAGCAAAAAAAATTAGAGCTGGCCCAGTGTTGTGGTGGTTAAGTTCATATACTCCACTTTGGCAGCCCAAGGTTTGCAGGTTTGGATCCTGGTCATGGACCTATGCACTGCTTATCAAGCCATGCTGTGGTGGCGTCCTATATACAAAGTAGAGGAGGACTGGCACAGATGTTAGCTCAGGGACCATCTTCCTCAAGCAAAAAGAGGAAGATTAGCAACAGATGTTAGCTCAGGGCCAATTTTCCTCACACATACACAAATTTAGATAGCATCACTATTTTGGTCTACATTATACAAAATATTTTGTCCTTTGTGAAAATATTTGACAGAATTTTACTGTATAGATTCTGATCACAACAATTATTTAGCCCATTTCAATCTAATTTTAAATTAGCACAGAAGATTTATATTTATTTTCATCAAATCTTGATGTCCTGAATACTTGGAGTTATATTCTGTTCATTTGGTCCTTATCACATATACTCAAATGCAAGTAAATAACATGAAGGGACAATGGTGTTGAGGACAGTGGGTAGTGTCTGGAATTACAGACTACGCTGAGAGGACTACTAAGGAGAATCTGAGATAGAGCACGTTGATCTACAAGGCCCAATCTGCATATAACATTTCATTGATTCTTTGTTCACAACAGTCATATCATTTTTTCACCAACTGTTTTGCAGAACAAGGTAAAACACAAATATGCGGTTATTAAATTATGTCAACGTACAGGAAAGACTGAACTTCCGTATTTTTTTGAAGTTAGTGTCAAACAGAGAGCCCATGTCTAAATATTTTTCCAGATTGAGAACAGTAACACCACATCTGAAATGCACAGCCTAACTCACTTTATATAACTTGCACTCAAATTTCATACAGAACAACATCTTTTGCTTCTATTACGAAGATCTCAAAGAATTGTTATATATAATCAGACACACGATACATAAATCTTCAACATAATTATATGCATAAATATAATATTTGTGCAATAGATGCATGTGCAATATACAATAATATACGTGCATGTAAAATATATGTGCAATAGCTATGAAATTACGGTATTTTCATAATATTTGTCAATGTTGCTGTGAATTTATTGGTCTTTGATAAATTCTAAAAGTTATAGTTGTGAAAGCTATTTTCATAATATTTATACGTGTAAAGTAGTGTAAAATTTAATATATGACCTCTGCAGAGATCTAATGATTTAAATGATATCACAGTAGGCTTTAAATAAAGTAAAACTTTCAAAACAGGATTTTTTAAATTTATGACTCCCATCCCTTCAAACTTAAAATATTTATAAAGTATTTTCTGTGCATTTGATAAATTAGAGAAAGAAATTATTTGGTGTGCTGTAACATATACCAAACAAAATATGACTATCCTCATATTTTCAGGCTAAGAAATGTTGGACAGTAGCTTGTAAAAAGAACAAAATTAGTTTGAAAGAAAGGGTCATTTTGAGAATGTGAGGTCATTAAGAAGCCCATCTGAAAAGGGTAAGAGATGGATTATATTGTTGTTACGTAGGTGACAAAGGTTGGAAGTTGATAATGTGAAGATGAGAAGAAGTAAGATGAAGGCAAGAGGTAACACTGTTTATTTAAAATGTAACATTGGAAACTCTAAACTGATAGATAAATCAATGTGAAAACATTCTTCCCAAGAATATAAAGTTAGAACAAGAGGCTTTTCTGAGAGGAAATGCCAATAGTTCTGCCAGATAATAAAACCTTCTGTTAAATTTCACTCCATTTACACACACTTATATCTGAGGTTTCTAGACAAAGCACATTTATAAGAAAATTCATAAAATAATTATTTTCTATAAAAAATAGGTAGATTGGTAAGATATTGGATATTTAAAACCTTTGAAGTAAAATTCAACTTCATCCGTTAAGTTGTCTATTTCCAAGAAGCTGAAAGCAAAAAAAACATTATCCAGAGCAGTATTCTTCCCATATCTCTATGAGGGAGTGAAATACTGTGTTTAATCTATGCATAAGCTCAGTAAGTTACAAAATTACTTTGTAAAATGTATCAACATCTGACCTAATACTGTAGAGATTACCTCACTCAGCCACTAAACCATTTGTTTTAAATATGCGATAGTCGCTTCAGGAAGTCCATAGGATTTCTATTGTATTTTATCTATGAGAAAAATTCAACTTGCAGGGCATTAATGAATAGCTTGTGTATGCTTCTTAACAATTGTTATAATACCAGCCTATTTCCTCCTGTTAGGTGTTGTCTCTTGTCTTTTTCATTTGCTTTATAGTTATAAGCAGGAGAGATTGGTAGAAGCCAATATTCCTTGCAAATCTGGATAATACATGCAAATTGCTTGAGGAACACTATTTTAAACCAAGCTGGGCCTGCTTAATCAAGTGAGTAGTAAAGAGCTGGTAACTAGCTGGAAAACAGCCTGTAAATGAGTCAAATTAAATTATTCACATTGTCCTTTTCATATTGCTTCCATAATTTGACTAGCAGTGTGGTGCTGAGCGAAATGTGAGGGTTTTAGATTTAGAAAATCTTGAGCTTAAAAGTAGGCAAATTAGCCTTTATGAGCCTCAATGTTTTCAACTGTGAAATGGGGATGCGAAGACCTTGTTCACGGCTGGTTTCAAGCAGATTCAGTGAGCTCTCGGGTGTACAGTGCTTGGCACACCAAATGTGCTTGCACACCAGCAGTGGACATTACTATCTTTTTAATCTGGATCATTCAAGATAAAGCCGAGGCATGAGATTTTGGTTGTATATCTCTGCCTGTCTTTGTAATCCTGGAAGCTAAGCATCTTCATAAAATACTAACTATCCCCAAAACCTAGGCCATAAAATGTGGATTTATTTTATGTAGGATTCCTTTCTTTTTTATGTAGTCAACCATGAAAGTGAAAAGTGCTTTGATGACCTTTTCCCATTTAATTCCTCAGATGTGGAAACCAAAAAGATTCACAACCACATTATGCTAATGATCACAGTTTCAAAATGTCCTCGAACCACAATAAATAACCTATGATGTCCATAACCATTTTGTGACTCATCGTTCATAACCAAAGGTCTTTCCTGACATTTATATACTATGTTAAACCACCCATATCTGTGCAAAAAGAAAAAAAAGGCATCAGCCGGTATGTTTTAAACTAATCAGAGCAAGGCCCTTCAAGCTTATGACCCAAAGCATGTCAGAAGACTCAGTTCTTAGCACAGGCTGTTATTCAGTTATGGAGAAGCCAGCCTATTATTGCACATTAATTAAGTGTAAAATTATGAACTGTCTCTATATAGCTGTATTCTGACACTGCAAGTGATATTAGTTGAAGTATTATTTTTATATGCTTTAACAACTTAATATATTTAAGGGTGGCATAAACGTCTCGACTATCTTTTATTCTGAGAGACACTGTCATGTAATTGCACTCGGTGGTTTATGAGCTCTAATCACCTGACACTTTCACCTTCTTATCAGTCTCGCAGTGTAAGCATCCATGAGGAGAAAGTGCACCCTCGGCCCCCACGGAGGCAGGAGAGGGCACAACCTCCATGTGAGCCCTCTGTCACGAGAGAGGAGAGGCAGCTGTGCAGGGCAGGCGCTGGAAGGGCAGGAATTGCATTCCAACGTGATGGTTTTAGGCTTTTAGTTCTTAAAGTTACGTGATCTTTTGAATTCATTATTAAAATACAAATAGCTGGGAGAAGGCTAACACCTTAATCCATTATCAGACCATAACTGGAGTTGTCATTTGAGCACCAGGCTGATCAGAAATACGCACCACCAAAAAGAGTGGGGCATTATTGGAGAAAAGCGAGAGTAAGCCAGAAATATTCCAACAACTTCTCGAGCTGGTTTCTATTCAAATTTGTTCCAATGCTACCCTTGTGAAATAACAGAAAATGAAATAATTCAGTGTATGGGTGATGACTGTATGGCCTTTTTCCTCCCTAAGAAACTTAAAAAGTTGAATGAAAATAATGTTGACCTTGTGATATTATAAAAACTATGACTAATTTTAAATATATCTCAAATTTTGGGAAGTATTATAGAATCAGTAACATGTAGAAGTGTTGTATATTAGCCAACTTAAATTTGACTAGAATCCTATCCTCTTAAAGTCCTTGGGATAAATCTCAATCATTTGATAATGATAACTTACCTCTTACAGAAGTATTTCTAAAGAAGTAAGAAACATTTTAAACTAAAAACAGTGGACTACCCCTCCATCTGATAATGGCAAGTTGAAATAAAAGGCTAATGTTGGAGTAAAAAAGATATGAATGTTAACATTATAGGAGGATAAAACAAATGCCTGTTTAAGGGACAAAATATAGTGACGACAGGACACTGCTGGCTCACACCAGAAGGAAGGAAGTGATGCCTGGAGAAGTTGTTTGAAATTGTGGCACGAAGCTAAGGTTTTCATAGGGCCTGTGCTTCTTTGTTTCTTTCCATGGGGATAAGCCAGTTTAAATGCAATTTATAAAATAAAATCTGTATCTTCACTTAGCATCATGGCCATAAGGGAACTTCAAAATGGTAAACTAAGTTTCCAGGTATTATGACATGTTCACATATATTGACACCTTTAAATTTGGCCTTAATTAAGCTTCTACAATATGCAGGGACAGGAGGAAGCTGAGGTAGTGTGGATAAGGCAGTCCAGAAGAACCTATCCTCAAATCAGCAACCACCGAACTCTAGCGTCTACTAAAGCACCAGCCCCCTAGCAGGAATATCAGCCTGGCTGCCTGCTAATAATCACCGAGAGAGTTTGTTCACAAAAAAGTCTTATTCGACCAGTCTAATGAGGGCTCACATAAGCTGCTTCTTTGAAAAGTTCCCCAGGAGGTTCTGATCCATAGAGGAATTGAAACCACTAAATTAGTCTTTGCAGAAATAACTGGCCAACGCCAGCATTAGCGTCATTAAGTCTCTGCAGTTCTCTGGCTGGTTTTCCAGACTTCCGGTCGGTGACTCTTGTTAATGTAGAAGGGACTGAAAAGCACAAATTCAAAGACCCCCTCAAATTTGTCCCAGTGCCTCATCCATTACAAGCAGCAGAGAACGTATCCCTGATCCACTATCTTCTCTTTCCTGATCCCTGAAGACGTAATTTTGCTTTTCGTAATTTGTTCACATATTCGAAGGCTCTCTGCTCCTACTTATGGTTGCATAACATTCCCTGGTTGAGAAAAGAAGAAAAAGATCAAAGGAAGAGATTTATTCCCAGACATGTTCCAGGGTTTAATTAAAGTAGAATGATGATTATGAATAAAAGGAGAGCCTAGAACTCTTTGTTCTTGGCAATACAATATGACAGTAATCATGGCCTTTCTCTGCAGTGCATTGTGTGACCAAAGAAATGCACGGGTAAGACATCCACGCTGCAAGTGGTCTCAATGTTGATAACTCTTAAATAGCTGATTTAAGAAACACGCATGTACCATTTAACCACGTATATTCCCCCACGTAACTGTGCAAACCCAATTTTGTTCTTGTTCTTTCAAAGGTTTGTGTTTTGTCATATTTAAGAAATGACTTATTTAGAAACATACTACATGACTAAAGTCAATGTGGCCAGGGTAAAAATGTTAAGCAGAAGGTATTAGATTAAGAGTAATCAGTAACAGCATTATTAAAGGAGCTGATGTTTAAGGCAAAGTGTTGTATCTTCTAGGATCCTCAATGGAAAAAGAAAAGATGAGAAATTGAGTGATGAATGGAAATAAATAGACTTTTTTAAAGTCTGGTAATGATTCCTTTCAAATAAATAAATGAGAGAATGTGCTAGGTAATAATAATAATAACTTTACATCTTAGAGGCTTATAAAAACAATGATTGATTTCTCTCTCATAGCACATGTGCGTTATGGGTGAGCTGAGACCCCCTCAGCACTGTCCTCACTCAGGCTAACAACATTTATTCTGTGGAGTATTGCTGGTAACTACAGCAGAGAAAATGAGAGGGCATGGCAAATTGTGCCCTGGTATGTGAAAGCTTCCATCCTGAACTGATAGAATTCAGCTAACGTAATGTTGGTCAAAGTAACTTCTAGTTGAACAGGAAGTATATTCTGATCCATGTGCCCAAAAGGGAGGAAAATTGAATATTTGATGAACAGCACTAATGACTACAACAGTCTGCCCTTCTAGTCACTAAATATTTGAGTTCTTTTCCCTCTAAACGAAAAAACATACTAGCTCACTTCCCAAGCAAAGTCCCGTTACACCAAGGCTCTACTTCAATGTCCATGATCTCCAAGTGATGCCAAGTGTCTAATCATCCACACATCTCCTTGTCTGGAGGTCTATGTACCAAACAGACAAGTGTCATTCACCACCAACCCTCCCAACTGCCAACCCCAACTGCAATAGTAGAACAGGGACAGATCCCTATCATACAAGATGATAAATGGGAAACACAACCGACACACTGGTCTATAGAAATTCTGAAATCATGCTAGACAAATGTCATGAGGGGCCCTTTGCTGGGAGAGTTTTTTGATTAGACTAATTCTGATTCCTAGAAGGGTCCCTACTTCTAACTTTTCTCCATGATTCTTGCCTACTCCTTCTGATTGTTTATTTCTTTTTTATTCTCCTCCTTGGTCTCATCTGACCTGGAAATGAGATTCCGATGCTATGTCCTCATTGGAGGCTAAGCAACTTTCTCAGTTGGCTCCCCAGCATCCTAGAAAGTTAGGGACCAAGGGTCATTTTAATTCTTGGACAGGCATATATATATTTTTGTCCATGCTCATGATTTCTTCAGCAGTAAACTCTCTTAAAACCTTAGCAGCTTTGAAAATCTTTGACTTAGTCAGTTACATGAGCCAATAGCCACATCCAGAATTCTTTGTAGACATATTTCTTAGATTTACAGTATTTCTTTGCTTCCTGTCCCATGCTTTCTCTTTCTTAACCTAATTATAGGACTTGGACCAATCAGGCTGAGGTGGGAGAGCCATACCTTTAATCTCTTATCCCTGAGCTATTTTATCCAATTGAAAGGCTTTACTTGTGTGGTAGCTTAATCCATTCAAAGAGTTTTAATAATGGGAATAAACAGCTTTAGCCTTGATTTGATCCTTGCCTCGAGGCTAAGTTTTAATCAGCCTTTGTTGCTCAAGGGAGGTTTTTTTCCCAACCCCACAAGTCCATGAATTTATAGACTCTCTCTATTTTGTTTTGTCACAGCTTTCCATTGAGTTTTATTAATGGTCATGGGAATATTAAGAGTTATTCCAAAGAATACTCTGGATTCCAGAATAGAACGCCGTATCCACTTTGTATAGCAGCAACCAACTTCCTGTTACTAACAGAGATCAGTCTCTGCCAGTTTGTTTAGTAGTATGAGGAGTTTAAATTGACTCAGTCGCAGCTTCTACATTAGTGAAACTACAGCTTAACCTCTTTGGAAAGGTTGTGGGTCCAAGGTTGTGGGGACAGGAAGCAAATATTTTCTAAATTCCTTAGTCAGAAAAATGTTGTATGGAATACCACGATGGAGAATTCTTTAAAGGGGTCATGATGCTAGCAGAAGCTGTGCAGACCAGGAAATCAAATCTCTATCTGTGAATTGTAACTGCTCCCATGAGGACAAATTGCTGCCCTACATGGCAGAAGGGAGCCAAAGTAATCAACTGGCCACCAGATGGTTGGATAGTAACCAACTTCTCCTCTTCTCCTAATCAGTCCAAAGAATGGTGCCAGACTGGACGCTCTGTGTTGCTATCTTCTATTATTAGCCATACATAACAAAATCTTCCATATTAGCCATGAGTAGGGGAATTTTATGCTATTAAGCCTATTTATTCATTGAGCATCACTCTTCTGGCTAGAGAGAGAGTTTACCTCATATCTAGAAAATGAGTTTCTCTTGGTCATTTGACTATGGACAGCATGCTCTGCAGTGTATGCCTCTTACTGGGCATTCATATAACACACAGGCATCTATACACTCTGTGCCTATTCCAAGAGACACAACACAACACCCTTTCGAAAGATCACTTTGTCACCAATCTTATTCTTTTCAACTGACCAAACCATTACCCAACATTCCTTATAAGGTGTAATTCATACCTCAAATTATTTTTCCTCCAAAACAATGTGGACAACCAGATATATGCCCCAAATTATTCCTCTTTGGAAAATTGCATTTCACAGCCATCTGTCAAGGACACTTCTAAATGGTCTATAATACTTGACATCCACTTCTATCCAATGATAACTTATGCAGTTCCACCAAAGAAAAAAAAGCCTGACTTTTTTTCCTTTTCAGATAATGAGTCATACTGGTCATGAGGAATTTCCTACGAAGTCACAGATGTGAGTTGAGGAAAAGACCACAAAGCGGCAAGAGTTGGTCTGGACACCCGTTCATGCAATTTTCTCATATTTTATGAACCTGTGTGAGACTGTCTCATATAGAGCATTCTCATTTAGAAATGGAATGCTGATACTTGTGCTCAGCCTTATGGTTTGCTGAATCATATAATACCCAGTAGGCAGCTTAGAAGGTATTGCTTGATCAAAATCATTGGCAAAGAATCTAGCATGGTGGATAGAAATCTCCTGAAATCACCATAGAAGTAATTCACAACCTTTCACCCAGTTTCTAGAATTGAGCTAGTTCGTGGACCCAGAGTCCATTGATTAAAGGAGAGACACTCTCCCTTTGAGGAGGGATCCCACAGCACACCTCAAACAAGTGCCCTAAATTTTCTTCTATGCTTTTACAAGAGAGACAATAGACATTTACCAGGGTAGCTGTGATCTAGGAAATGGTAAGTACCCAGATCTGCCAGGAGTTTCTCGATTCGCTTTGAGTTTACATTAATCCCTAATGATTCAATTCATCGCCAAGGTCAATAGGTTGTAAGGAGTGGGGAAGAGACTGGTGACTTTGGAAGTCAAGTGGCAGTGTAGCTTTGGGTAGAAGCCATCTCACGATGGGTTCTGTGAGCCCATGGAAACATCGTATCTTTGTTTCTTTTCCAGTTTCAGAATGCAGAGTTGGAATAGATATACTCAGCATGTGACAGAATTCCCACATTGTCTCCTTATCATGTAGAGAAGAGTTATCTTTGAAGCAAGAAACAATGGAAGCTTTTATAATTCAAGGGTTAAAGGGAGAAATGGAGGAAATAGTTTTCTCAGAGGCCAATAAAAACTAGAACCACGCTGCAGGGGCTGGAGGCATGGAGGGAACAAAGCAGGGAAGGATAAGGGAAAAAGACTCTTGGTTCCAGCACTCCAGTCCCCTGCAGTGGTGTCCTCGATTGTGTGCCGACCAGAACTAGCCAGTAATGAGCCTTGTTCCTCCAGTCTACACAGTTTAGCTCCCTAGGCACAAAAGAAGGTAAAGAATGATGGAAATTGGATAGGGTTGGTCACAAGAAAAATAATAAGCAAAACAACCAGAAGAATTTAAAAAAACTGAACAAAAAAAAAAAAACTGAAGGAAAAAGCTAGAACAGTATTTTCTGGAAGAAGTGTTTTACTGGAGAAAGAAAGACACACTAAATACATGTTGTTAATGTTGACAATTGATGTGGGATCTCCTGAGAGAGAGAAAATGATCTATGTTTTTAAATGAACTTGACATTAATTAAACAGAAATAAACCAAGTTCATATTATGTCAGAGATTGTGTAGTTTGAGGTTGGTGTATAAACGTGTTCTTGGATCAAGTATTATAAAAATATGGATTGTAGTTGAGCAGAGTGTTTTGTTTTGTTTTGTTTTTGCTATTAGAATTTATTGAACAAAATGAAAACTGTGGTGCAATTTATGTCAGATGTATGTGTAGCATACCTTCTTTTTAAAATAGATTTATCCATTCCTCAGGCCTGTAGTTGGTGTGCCTTGTGTGAGCACCTGTATATGTTTGTATGTGTTTTATTTAATCATTCTTAAGTGAGGCATTTTATTCTGAATTTTAGAGTATGAGTTAGGGACTACACTTTTAGAAAATGCCCTCCATCTCTTATTTTTACTGCTGATTTGCCTTGTAAGTTTGTTAAGGCAATTTTTAAATTGTATTTATTTATTTTTTGGTGAGGAAGATTGGCCCTGAGCTATCAGCTGTTACCAAACTTCCTCTTTTTGCTTGAGGAAGATTGTTGCTGAGCTAACATCTGTGGCAATCTTCCTCTACTTTATGTGGGATGCTGCCACAGCATGGCTTCATGCGTGGTGTGTAGGTCCACACCCAGGATCTGAACCCACAAACCCCGGGCCACCAAAGCGGGAGCCGAAGAACTTAACCACTACACCACTGGGCTGACCCCAAGGCATTTTTGATTTATTTGAGACAGCTTGTAGAGTAGAAGCCTGCCTACAATTCCACGTTGGCCAAAATTTTGATTTGAAAACATCTAGTGATGTAAGTTTTTGCTTGGGTGTAGTTTCTTTCTCTCCTTGGTTGGACTTAGCTGGTAACTTTTAAATTAAACTTTCTTTGGTCTACTCTCTTATAAAACAGAAAAGGTAATACCCTGAAGGAAAGATTCTTGCTTTTTTTCAAGCAGAGGAACGATTTCTAGTTTACTTAATTTGCTTATTTTTTATTATAGCTGAATACCCCTTCTCTTTTAAAGTCTTCCTTTATTTTCTATGTCAGCTGTGCAAGAACAAGTTTGGGACAACAAAATTCTTAAAATAAAGCCACAGTTCTCATTTACAGTCACATGCCCTAAAACACTCCTGGCTTCAGTGTTCAGAGATGTAGAAGTTAAAAGGACCAGGAAGTGTGCTTTCTCGACACATAAAGTACAAGAACAGAACTGTTAATAAACACTTCTATATCTGTAAAGCCACTCAAAGCTTAATTTATTTTAGTATAAATCATATAGAGATAATCTTTACATTTTTGTGATTTACAAGGCAGGGGAAAGAGGATCATGGTGATGTTTTGGTCAAATGTAATCTCTGGGAGTCTATATCAAACTAAAATAAATGTGTTTCCAGCCAGGAAAGCTCTTAAATTTTTCCCGTCCTGGGAGTTCACGTTCAAGTTGTGTCTTGAGCAGAGACTGACTGGAATCAGAGTAACTGTTATATTTTGGTCTAAGGGTGAGTCCCCAGATGCCCAAACAATAAACCTGACAGTGTCTACAGAACATTCTGTAGAAGTTAGGTAGTTTACTATGAAGAACAGAGAAAACATTCCAGAGTTTTCCCATGAGTTTGACCAAAGCTTCCTGGGGCACAGAGAGAACTCAGCATGCCTTTACTTCTTAGTTAAAAACATATGGGATAAGAATTTTGAGAAAAGCTTCTGGTGACAGAGTTTGTAGCAAAGTGAGAATTGGATCTGAAGTCAGAAGATCCAGGTTTAAATGAGGTCATGCCCTTAACAGCTGTTCCCAAGTCTCCAAGACTTATTTTCCTACATGTGGAAAAGAGGACCTGTCTGACAGTTTGCTTATTTTGGGTTATGATTAAAAATAATAAGCCGTTTGAGAAATGCATTATAAACTAAATATAAGTGCTAAATGTTTTTGTTCATAAACTTAGAGAAGTAACAAAGGGTCAGACTTTGCGTGGGCAATGCTTAGCGTTTACAGATGAACAGAGACTCAAGAGGTTAACTAAACTACATTGTTTCGGGTTACGCAGAAGGAAAGAAAAATTAAAAACTAAAGTTTCCGGAAAATCAGATTTCTATAAAACTTAGGGAGATATGAGAGGATTGTAGATGTGTTTTTCAAAACAAGGTCTGTGGAAGCCTTGCCTCAGAATATGTGGATATTTGTTGAAAACGCATATTTATGGGTTTCACCCAAACCTGAGTCAGAGCCATTGGGAATAGGCTCATTTTATACAAACGTTCAAGTGAATCATGTGCACTTGAATCACTGAAAATGGCTCGTTTATAGACTGTTGAAGTGAAGTCAGAACATCTGGCTCTGATGATTGAATATCTGCATGTCCTTGGACATGGACCGTCTTGGCTTCTGTATCTTTAAAGGAAGGTTAAGGTTGTTGCCATTTACCAGTCTGATGTTATACAGGTGACAATGTGGAAATAAAGTAATCACACACAGTGTACAGAAAAAAGGGCTCACCTGACAAATGCCTGTCCTCGCAGCGCTGAGCTTACGACCACCCCTCAGCAGAGCGCAGCGCGCATCCCTCTCCGTGCCTAGGCCACAGCACAAGAAGAAAAGTATCTGAGGAGGAATCTCCTAAGTGGGAGAGATATACACATTGCCTACAGGGCATCTACTGTTGTATGATGGAAACACCATGGTTTAAAAATTCTTATTTGATTTATTTTCCAGAAAAAAAAAATGCAATCTTCCTAGGCCTTCTAAAAATTGTGCTGGCACCTGAGAGAGCACCTGGGACCGGAAGGTGGATCTTTCCGTGAGCTCTGCCACAGGCTTGTATTGTTACCTCTCCCTGACCATTGTGAAACAGTGCACATCAAACGAATGATTTTGTGACTTTCCCCATCAAAGTGTTTGGTAGCATATGGGGAGGGGAAGGATAGAAAGTAGGAGAAAACACCAATACCAGTGTGGTGAGATCGACTCAGCTTTGCTGTGAATAAGGGCTCAATTCCTATTAAGGACTTATTGGCTGTAGGGCCTTGGGAAAGCTACTTAATATTCCTGAATTTCAATTCTCTTATTAGTTAAATTTGAGGCAAAAGCTCATACTTTGCTGGGTTCAAGTGAGATTGAAATGAGATAATGTATATAAATTTGCCTGATACAGAGCAAGTTATATGTAGAAATTTCGTTTCTTCGCAACCTTGCTGAAGACACCCATCCTTTCCTGCCCTTCCCCGCATCCCTCTTGTTGTTAGATTAACTTAAATTTAACGGACATATTTAGTACCGATGACACACAAACAGACATGTACTAATGTCTCCCAGTTCTCCGACAACTGCTGAAGAACTTCACCTGGATTTCATGTAGGGACTTCACTGTGAAGTTAGTAATGATAGAGTCACAACTGAGTGAGACCCTGGTAGCATCTCACATGTGATGTTGAACAAACTGATCCTGTAAGGAAGGAATTCAGAGCCTCACTTTACAGATGGAATCATGGCTCAGGGAGGTACACAGGAGCACCAAGGCCACAAATCTCCTGCACTGCAGAGCTGGGGTCTGAACTCAACTCTGTCTTCCTCCAAAATGTATCCTTCCAATAGACTGCATCCATGCCCCGTCTAAAACCAGGTTGAAAATCTTTCTCCCTCAAGCCTACTCCTTTCTCTCTATTTTCTATTTCAGAGAGTGGAATCACAATTCACCTAGCCATCCATGGAGGAAATTTGGGAATTTTCCTTGAAACTGACTTTTTCTCATCTCCCACTTCCCATCAGTAGCTAAGCCTTCTTCATTTACATTCTTCATATTTGTAAAGTTTGCTCTCTCATATCCTCAGACACATAACTTCTACTCTAGGAAGTTTAAGGTCTCACTGTCTCAAACTCGGAGGGCAAAGATAAATCATTTCTCTTCGTCCAGGGAGAGATTTCATGATTCTATCTATGTCAAAACTTCCAGAATGATCTTTCTAAAATGCACATGTAGATTTGGTCATATCCCTGTTTCCCACGTGGCCGTGGTTCCTCACACCTGTCCAAGCAGCCTCAGCTCCTGACATTTTACTTTTATAATTTTTGCAACCTCCTGTGCCATATGCCATTTCCACCTGCATGCCTTTGATGACGCCACTTTCCATGCCTGACAAGAACACTCTTCCTTGTTCCCCTGGCAAATACTGCCACAGACTCAAGACCCAGTTAAATGCTGCATCCTCTACGGACATTGGGTTAATCTCCAATTAGAACCACCCGCCCCTCCGCCATGCTGTCCTGCACCGTGGAGGGGGCTGTGTCATAGCTTGCTTGTTAAATGTCCCCTCTCCTGATGGACTGTACCTTCCTTGAAGTCAGGCATGGGAATTTTGTTTGTCTTTGATTTCTGACAGCCAGTCCGATGCTAGCAATTAATACAGGCACTTAGTAAGTGTTTATTGAAAAAATAAATAAATGAACGAGTGAATAGTACACTGTTTTGTACTAGGATTAGGTAGGCGAGGGGCCCGAGGCATCAGGCAGCATGTGTAATACTACAAGGATAAGACAAGGTCTCTGATACAGACAGTCTGTGTAAGCAGTTGAACAATAGGTCAAGTTTAACTGATGAGTTAAGTCTTATCTTCCTTTGTTCTTCACTATTATTCTGTGGAAACGAGAGAGCCTATTTACCTGAATAAGTCAAATTCCCTTTGATCCTTTCTTTGTGACTGTGAAAATTGTAAATGGCCAGAGCTCTGAAAGGGAACCAAGGATTTCTACAAATTCTCTTGGAGATGCATTCTCCCAGCTTCGTGGAAGAACTTGAGGATATCACCCCAAATGTTTACCTCACGTATCTCTGCCTGGAAAAGCCAGCTTGGAAAATTGAGGTGGATAGCTTATTTGTTCCTTTAAAGTGCTCTCATTTTACTACTTCAGTAAAAAAGGAAAATAAAAAGGAATCCCACAGGGCTCTATCAGATGGAAAAGAAAACTGCGGTTTAGTTATGACTGTTTCAGCTGAATGTAAAAGGCCCCAGCTGCGGGGGCTGAGTCAGGAAGTGTGATTTTTCTCACCCAAGAGGAACCCTGGAAGGAGGCAGTTCCACTAAGTTATCAATGCCTTGGTTTCCCTTTTTCTTCCTCTGCAGCACCACCGCTGGTATGTGGGTTTTGTTCCCATAGCATTATGGTGCCTGCTCCTCCTCCAGGCAGCGTGTGTAATTTACAGACAGGAAGGAGGGGGAAGAGCAAAGGAGAAGGCAGTGAGTCTGCCCTTTTTCTCTTTTTAGCTCCACCCAGTAGACTTCACCTCTGATTAGCTACAACGTATCACCTGCAAGAAGAAGCTTTTTGGGCACATGGCCTCTCTGAACCAATCACAGTTCTTTTAGTAAGGAAGATGGGAGAAAGGAAATTGACTGTCACAAATCTATGTCCCAGTTGGGCAACTAATGAGAAAGAGGGAAACAGGACTGTGCTGTGACCTAGTGGCATATTTTCCTATTTGGATAACAGGTAGAGATACGGAAAGAAATGGATAATAACCTTTATCTGATTGCTCAGAGGGCTCGCATTTCAGGTGCATAAAGTGCTTACTTAGTCCCTGACTTAAATCCATCCACTCCACTTTCCCTCTATTGTGGTCCTGTTCAGGCCTCTACAGATTTTAGCCTGGATTAATGTGTATCAACTCTTCCCTAGTCTCTAGTCCCTCTGCTTTGAGGTTTTTCCCCTTCTGATATCTTCTCTATATTACTCTGAGAGTAAACTTTCTAAAATACATACTGATCTGTCACTGCCCTGCTTGAATGCCTCCTATACAGTCACTCCTGTTAGTCTTACAACACTCCTCACTACCCTTTATTTGGTTCTGGCTTTCCTTGACAGCCCATTTCTCCCAACTGCTCACTTTGCCCGTGAGCTCTGGCCATGTTGGGTAACTTTCAGACTCACCTGCCTTTCTAGATCTCTCTCATCTCTGGGTCTTTGGGCATGCACTTCCTTCTACTTGGGCCATTCTTCACCCCTTTCCACTTTTCTTGCCTGAATATTCCCAGAAAAGATATGACTTTCTGCAGGAAAACTTGTCTGCTTCCTGAGTTATATGCTCTTCCCCTTCTGTCGCATTTACGCTGCCATATCATCATTCCCTCTGTATATTCCTCTAAAATAAAGATTTGTGAAATCAGAGGAACATTTGCCCTTTTTCCCCACTGCAATCCTATTTGTCTAGTACTGTGACTAACACATCATAATTACTCAATAAACATTTGCTTCATGAACAGGTAAACAAACACTAGTTTTCCATTGTCCTCTTCATTCCTTTCTGGGAGAAATTGGGGGAAGTAGTGGTACACGGGCCCTGAGAAAACAGGTGACTCTACTCCTCCATTAATGCAATAGTCCCACAATCCCTCTTTATTTTTTTTGCCCAAAGTAAAGATTTCCTGGTGTTTTCCCTCATCTCTTACATCCTCATGGCTACTTTCCTGTGATTTTTTTGTTCACCAAGGCTGCCCTTGATATTTATTTAAATTGATTTCACTCTTAAACAAAGTCTGGTGGAAAGTGTGTGGGAATACTGAATGTGATTTTTCCTAGATTGCGTGTACCCCACATACAGACACAGTGCTTCCTACTAATGACCTGCCTCTGGCTCAGCAGTTCTCCACTGCTCGGGGATTTTCCCTTGTGTGGTTATATACGGTAACTTCCTATCCAGGAAGATGAGTACTTAACTAACTATGGATATTTATGTTATTGGAAGACGTGTTTATGTAAAATACTTACGCAAAAATTCCTTTAAAATAGAATTATTCATTATTACTTATGAGCAATAAACTGCACCTTCCTTTAGGAAGTTTGGCAAAACTTTGTAAAACTTGAAAAGGTGATTTCTTCTTTTAGGACATATGTGCAATCTAGATGAAACTTACTTATTCTTTTTTAAAAAATTATACCATAAACAAAATTATTTATGCTTCACATTTTCTGAAGCTTACCGAAGAATGAAAGCAAAAAGATCTATGATGACAGACCTGCTAGAAACAAGATTTGCCCTAGGATTTTGAAATGTCTGAAGTAAAATAAGGAAATATTAGGGTTTAACTTATAGTAATTGAGAGAAAGATGAGTGTAAGGACCAACGTCATCTTCAATATTTTCTCTTGGAAGCAAATATTAGAAACTGAGTTGAAAGAGTCCAATACACGATGTCGCGTCCTGAGCTCACAGAACAATGATTGTACCTCACAGGAGCTAGAATGTCAAACTGAGAAGCCAGAAGAAATCCGGGAGTCTCTGTAGGGCCAGGTGTTCTCCTGACTGTGCTTCTTTTCTGAACATCAAACTGTGCGTTGGGCCAGCCCTCAGGTGAGTTCTGGTTTCTTGCTGAGATTGCGTAACTGTCTCAGATTTCTCTGTCCAGGTCCCTAGGGGAGCAGCCAACTGTGCCAGTTCAGATCAGGCATCCACCTCCAGCCAAATTCACCTGTCTTGATTTGCTCGGGCTGCTAGAACAGAATACCAGAAACTGGCATTTATTTCTCACAGGTCTGGAGGCTGGAAGTCCAAGGTCACGGAGCCAGCATGGTGGAGTTCTGGCAAATCTCCTCTGGGCTTGCAGATGACCATCTCCTCGCTGTGCCCTCTCGTGGTGGAGAGAGAGAGCACCTCTATGTGTCTCTTCTTATAAGGACACTAATCGCATTCCTGAAGGCTCCACCCTCGTGACCTAATTACCTTCCAAAGGCCCCACCTCCAAATACCATCACTCTTGGGATTAGGGCTTCAAGATGTGAATTTTGGGGGGACACATTCAGTCCATAGCAGCACAGCGTGAGCTTGATGTTCAAAGTGACATGGTACACACATGGCTGCCACAGCCATACGCTCATCATGGTGGACGAAAAGGGACTGAGACCTTCTCAGGTATTTTGGAGGCATAATAGGGCCCTCCCCCCAAAAAATCTGCTCGTCATAGTGAAGACAGTATTATTTTTGGTTCGCCCAATCTGCCACCTCATTTGTGAGGCTTTATTCCACTTCTCTCAGCCTAATGAATCATTTCCTTCTATTTATTTATTTATTTATGTCACTTAGCATGTAGTTTATTAGTTTTTTCAACTAAATTGTAAAGTACCCTAAAAAGTCTAACCTTATATATGATGGGTACACAATTATTTGTTGACAACGAAAAGAGGAAATATAGTAACATCCAGTTGAGTGCATGGACTTGGGCCCTGTTCTCAGCTCTGTACCTAATTAGCAGGATGACATTGAGTTATTTCACCTCTTTGTGTTTAGTTTTCTCAGCCTTATTTCCAACGTGAAACAACCCCTCTCAGATGATCACTCATGTCTTTTGAGTTTAGGCATAATATCCAGGCCTTGATGACCAGCACATATCATCTTATGACACAGTGATTTATTCCAGGATTACCAGGGACCAAGCCAAGCCAGTGGAAGTCAGTTGTGGGACATTTGCTAAAGCTATTGAGAAAACACCTCTCTTGTTGCTAGACTTGAAATGAGGAAGATGAAAGCTGGAATATCTGTGTTCCCAAATGGATAATACCTGTCTGAGTGAAGCTGCAACCGAAAAAATCAGAGCTGTGAAACGGAAAGGCTGACTACAGATGTCCTTATTTGAGCCACTGGAGCTCTTAATGTCCAAAGCCAATGTTATCATATCATTCTGTTACCTGAGCTTATATCAATGTTTCCATCCCCCCCACTACATTTTTTAACTAGTTTTTTTTAACTTATCCCAGTTTGAGTTTTTCATCAGTTATAATTAAGAGTCTGGATTATATGATGGCAAAAAATAAATTTCTTTCATATGTTTCTGGAAGGATTGTGAATTGGTAGATCCTTGTAAGAAATCAAGAGCCTTTACTATGTTCATACTTGCTTATTTTTTTCTCATTTGGAAATCCATCCTACAGGAATTATCCCAAATATGGAAAAGCTTTTATGACAAAGAAAACAACAAACTTATTAAATCTAATTTTCATTTCTACAGATCATTGTATATACAGCACTTAGCACAATGTTTACCATAAATTGCTTATTAAATCAATCAACCAATTAAATAACATTAATAAAATTGTTTATCATAACTTAACCTAAATGTACACTTTAGGGAAATGGTTAATTTTCATTTATATACTTTATGGTATATTATATAGTCATTAAGATATTATAAAGGATTTGTAACACCATAGAAAACTAAGTACAGCATAATATTAAAAGAAACAAATTTAGAAGCTTATATATAAAGCACAAGCGTTATTTATTTTATTGAAGACATATTCCAGAAGGATACTACAAAATCTTAGTAGAAGAGGGTGAATATTTTCTTCCTCCCAATTTCTTATGATTACCAAAATGTATTAATGTGTTAAAATATGACTGGTTTAATATTGTGAAAAAAATAGGCACCTAAAAATAACTGATTTTAACTATTTGCTCAAATCTTTTCAATTCCATCATTTGATGATGCCAAGAACCACTAAATTACCATGGTTTTCACAAACCTCATTGTTTTTGCAAGTAGTGAAAATTTGGCACCAAAATTCAAGGACAAGGCTAAGTTGACTTATTAGTCATAAGGTACTTGCCTTTTTTTTTTTCCACTGAGGCAGATTTGCCCTGAGCTAACATCTGTTACCAAGCTTCCTCTCTTTGTATATAAGCTGCAGCCACAGTATAGCCACTGATAGACAAGTGTGTAGGTCCACGCCTGGGAACCAAACCCAGGCCACCAAAGTAGAGTGTGCCGAACTCAAACACTAGGCCACTGGGCCTGGCCCTTGTTGTTTTTTAATGGTTGTTTCTGACTCTTCCCAATATTTGTGAAATCAAACAGAAACAGAGATTGTCACATAGGCCAGCAAGAGTGTCATGTGTTTTCTTGGATGTGATCCTTTTAGTTGTTCCAAATCATCAAGAATGGTGCCCATCATTTCCATGTTCTCTGGCCTAACTGTTGACTCCATGCTGACCAGGAATCCTTCTGTGTTTCCCTAGACAATTTCCTCTCCTCTTCTTTCTAGCAGCCATGTCTAGCCTCTGCTTACTAATCCAGCTTTATCTTACTTATCCAATGCCACCGCATTGCTCCCTTGCTCCCCTGACCTCGTGCTAAACCTGCTCTATGATGCATCCATAAGAAACTTCATCCGGTTCCCCATCCCTCTGCTTTCTTGCTTTCAGAGCACTTCTCTTTCTCTGCCTATGTTTACCTGGAGAAACGCCCCCTTATTATTCAGTTTTCAAGTAGGGTATCTCTTCTTTAAAACAGCCTTCTTTGACCCCTAAGATGGGTCAGTTGCCCTCACCATAGTTTCTCGCAGGTCCTCGGTCTCCCTGTCCATAGCACTGACCATGTGCAAATGTCTATGTCCTTGTGGGTTTCCCCACAAGAATGTAACCCTGTGACCACAGACACCATCTGTCTGTCTAGTCTGTCTTGTATGTAGTTACAACACTTAGTGCAGAGCTTGGCACGTATTAGTAACAGCATTTAGTAAAATTATAAAGAAAAGATGGATATTACACATTTGTTTAATATCACAACCATTATTGGAAAACTGATAACCTACTTTTCTGGATTCCAAGGTCCATTCCACTCACTGTGCCACTCTGCTTTCCTTGATTCCTTTCTCAAGTGGGCTGTTTTCAACTTTTCAAAGTGAATTATATAATATTATGCCATTTTATTCTTACCACAGACTTCCAGGATAGGTCTTCATTTGTATCTATAAGTGGAAAACAAGAGAGAATGGGCAAAAAAGGCCAAAGGGACAAGAGAAGAAAACAATAAAACAATATGCTCCAACAGCTCATGTCTTTGGAAAATCAGTATTTAATTGCTAATCTTACCACCTGGTAGCAGAAGGCTGTGGAAAAAAGTCCTTTAAATTAAAAAGGAAGCTATAATAAACAAATATATTTATTAAGGATTTAAAAGTCCTGGAGCAGAAGTTCCAGGGAAGAATTGACAAAAATATTTTATTTTAAAAGCATTTTTGTTCTGATGTTAGTAAATTGTGGCCATTTACGAGCTTTTGTAGAAAATCCAGTGATGTTCAGAACTAAAAATAAACCAACACAAAAGAAACAGGAAAACTAAAACTGGAGCTCCTCCGCGCTCATCGTCTTGGTGCCTTCAGACATAGGGGTGCTAAGACAAGAGCCTCTAGGCCGAGAAGCCAACTGTCTTGAAAATTAACAAGGGATTCATGAAAAACAGCAGAAAACAGGTGATATGGAAAACCTGTATAATGATCCAGCATTGAATTATAACAGATGCCATCTCCCCATGAAATCATAGACTGAAAATAGGAGAGAGAAAATAACCTTGGAAGATTTTAAGGAAAACTGACAATCTTCAGACTCCATAATTACAAAAATAATCACTTACACTTCAATCCAACATGAGTTTATTTACAATAGGTTTGGTTACCTCATTGAATACATCGTTTTAAATCTTTACATGAGATATTTGGCTGGATCTATGCCATTGTATTTATACTTCAGGGCAAGAAAAAAATGTACCAGCTGCAAGATATGATGAAACTATTTCATTTAACATTTACTTTTCAAACAACTTTGAGAAAATAATGATATATGTTACTTCAGGGATTTCTGGTGAGCAGTTATGAGGTTGAGCTGAGAACATCAAATGGTCTGTAATTGGGTCATGACCCTATACGTTCTTCCTTCACTGGAGGAAGTAAAACAAGTTTGAGATCAATATTTACACAGAGAAAATTTCCTAAATATTTGGGGGTTTTTTGCAGTGCTTAATTTGACCACACAATGCATTTTTCATGTTCTGCAATTCTGCAAGGAACATGTATGAATCTTCAGATACTTTTAAAGAAATATGTCATATTTAAAACAATCTTTATCTGAAATGACTGATTTCTATTGCATACATTTCAGAGTGTTCATTGTCAATAAATGAATACATTGAGTTCTATTCATCATGGAGATTCAGGAGGTAGTGAGTCAAGGCCTCAAGGAAGCTCTCTGAGTACAGTGTCTAGGCAGAAACGGATCTTCTTAAAGCACTGCCCACGAAACCACATAGCTTGAAAAATCACCAGTTTTAGAGTTAAGTATCAACCATTCATTGACTGAAATAAGCGATTGTTTTCAAATTTATTGTTTTTGAAAGAATTCAGAAACATCTAAAAACATTTTTATAAGAGCCTATATCGGTGGCAAAACTTACCTAGTCATGTCAGACCTTTTGATGATCCAGTTAACAAATATTCATAAGCTATTGTTATGTGTTAGGTACTATGCTAGAAATAGAAATAGAAGACAGAGCTTCTGCTCTCAAGGAATGTACACTTTACTTGGGTAATAAAGAAGAAAGACATGAAAAGCTAAACAAAGATATGTTTCATAATAATACAAGAAATTGTAACAATTGTGAATTTTCTGGTTAGAAACATAACACAAAAACTAGCTCAATTTAGTTTAAACAATAAAACTAAGTGATTGTACCACATAACTGGATGGTTGTAAGGCTTCAGTGCTCCAATGGCTTCATGGTAGAATCAAAGACAGTTTCTTTAAGCTTCTGGTGGCAAAGGTGGTCTTCCCTTATGGTGACAAGAGGGCTGAAGCAATGCCAGATGTGGCATAGCACATCATCCAAAAAGAGAAAGAACAGTGGCTTATTCTGCCTCTCCCAGAAGAATGAGGAACATTCTAGTCTAGAAAACCCTCATATACCATTGACCTGAATTAAGTCAAGGCTATTTCTGAACCAATCACTTTGCCCAGAGTAATATCATGCACTGATTGACTTAGTTGTGGATTTCCTGAATTTATCTCTGTGGCAGGGGTGTTTAAATCAGCCTAGAGCTCGATTGAATCTTGTGTCTCACTCCGTCTCTAAACCACACAGGGATATGCAATGGAAGGGAGGTTGGAGAAAGAACCACCACAATGCCTACTCCTTTTGTTTCTCCAATTTTCTCTCTCTCACATACATGTACACACACACATACTCTTGAATGTACTTTTCAAAAACACCTACAATTATATGAAAATTATACTGAATTATACTGAATTATACTGAACTCCTCCCAAAGGATATATTCAATTATACTGAACTCCTCCCAAAGGATAACCTCAGAAAGTTTTCTCACTGCATTCAGGTCCATGTGCAAGATCTCTTGGTGACATGTCATCCTCTTCATTGGAACGGCTGAAACCCTCTATGGTCCAATGATCTATGGCTAAAAGATGTTGTATCCATCCCCAGTTTCCCAAATATATAATCATCGGGGAAATGATATGGTAATATCAATGAAAATTCTCATTTGAAAAAAGGAAAGAATGGGAAATAACATACAGGTGTCAATATTCCACAGCACAAAACATATGCTGCTGTCCAGAATGGGCTAGGATTCCCGTTTCTTTTAAACGGAGTCAGTGCTTTGATCAGATACAACAGCTGCCCAGGAGGCCACTTTCTGGGAAGATCTCTCTTGTCCATTGTCCTACATGGCCACATCAGGGGACAATTCCCTTCCAAGGAAACACACCACCTTAGCAGTCTAGTGGAATGATTTTGGGTTTTTTGGAGATTGGGTACAGGGATGAAGAAATCACTGACTAGTTTCAGCCAAGTTGAGGTTTCTTTGGTAAACCAACACACTTGAAAATGTAGTCAGCTTTGGTCTATTTGCTTCTGGTAAATTCCACAGCCCAGTACAGAGGCAGAGATTGGGTTTATCCTCAGTCTGTGAGCCTGAGTTTCTGTCCTCTGTAGTGATGCTCTGTAGTGACAGCCATCTGTGCATAGCCCATTTCCCTTGGATGTCCATTCAATAGATTTGACTTCATGCTGACGTTCACCTCAGAACAAATGGAAAAATAGCCATCTGTGGGCAGGTGCTGGTAATTTGCCACTTGTCCCCATACGATAGCCCAGGCACATCTTAAGGGTGAGATTGAATTCCACTTTTATCCATCAAAGAATGCTTAATAAAAGATACCTCAGAGACGCCTGGGATATTGGGCTTGTCTTTCATCCCAGTATTTTCTTTTTTTGTAAGAATCCTACCTCTCTGTCCCTGCTCACGTGGACTCTAGCTTAGGGTAAAGCATTTGACTTTTTCAACTCTGCCAGATTCCGAGTTACAAATATTTTAGGCATTACAGACTATTGTTTGAAGCAGAGAACACTTGTTTTAGCAGGGCCATGTCCTCTTTTCCCTCTCTGACTTCCGACTGACCTGTTTTAGATTAATCCTCTTTAGGTTTTTCAGTCTTTTTATTAGGAGTCAAAAGAAGTAGCCAATACTCTCAAATGCTGAGTTTTTCCTAGCAATTCTCCCACGGCTAGAGCTAAATCATGTGATCCTAGCCTTGACATCCTATGGCCCACAGTTTACCAATGCTGGTTTCTCTACCACACAAGAAGGTCTAGAGTCCCACTTCCTTCCACCTACTTCTTCAAGCAAAGCAAATGCTCACATTAGGGTTTGTTACCTGGAAGAGCTCACTCCAATATTAACGCCATATTTCCAACCTCACACTGAGCCATTTCATACGGATTTTCTCAGGGAAGAGCTGACACAAAAAAGAGAAGGTGTTTCAAAAGCCTACCCCTAAAAGGAGCAAGTAGATGTTGTATCCAAGACAATAGATGTGTGAGAAGCTAGAGATGAATAATTGAACGCATCCCTTTTGTCCACTTTATCCCTGATAAAGTTCTTTTCAACGGGAGAAAGCGAAGAATGTAGGTGAGAATCAAAATGTGGATAGACATTTTGGGAAAGGAGTGTGGCTTTCATGAATCTTTTTAAGTTTAGAGTATCTGAAAATAGAGATTTTGTGCTTATATTCATAAAATCTCAGAGTAGAAAAGGTTTGGTACGTTTAGGCTGACGAGCCTGGGAAAGCTGCATAGAAGTCCCGTGCCCCAGTGGGACGGAAGCTCTAATATTCCTGAAGTGGCATGAAATAGTAGAGACTCATCCAGGCCTAGTACCAAATAGACAACTGAAAGAGCAAAAAATTCTAGCTTACATAGGTGATCACCCAAACTGGATGCATTCTCTTAGAAAGGAGATGGAATTCTGGATTTGAAAAAAAAAAAAACACCTTTTTTGTGGGGAGGGGAAGGAGGAACAATTTTGTATGTTCTGGGAGGAGAGGGAAGGACAATTTGAGATTAAGTTTCTAACCTTTGCCCGAATCAAGTCTCATAACAAAATTAAATTTGGGTGTAATGAAGTTACAGTTCCTGAAAGTTAAGTCTGTGGGCTGAGATCTGTACCTGCTGCAAAATAATCATGCGAGAAAAAGGGTTAGAGACGGCAGTTAAGGTGTGCTGCATTGATAGCAAATAAACCAACTCAGCTGGCACAGAGTACTTACATTGACAAATAGTAGAACTTTATGCTAAAAAGATAGGTTCCACCTAGGCTGGAAACTCCTGGAGGATCAACCTGAAAAATATTTTAGTCTGGATGGAATGAACCAGAGTAGGGATAGGTCCAAACTAAGAAATCAACCGGGTAACCATGCACAGGATGATGAGAACATCATCACATAGTAGAACCTCCAATTTGTCAAATTTTACAAATTTGATATGTGCAGTGAGAAAATTTATTCTTCATGAAACATTTATTCAACAGATATTACTCTGATCTATAGTTAAGGAAACTGCAGGTCAGAGAAACTTGAAAAGAGATCGCTCACGCAGAATCACATAGTTAATAGTGAGAAGAGCTGGAAGCAGAAGCCCTAGTTTTAGACAACAACTAAAATATTCTTTCCACCACAACCAAAGGCATATCTGGCTCCCTGCCGCAACATCCTTGTAATTTCAAAGTCACAGTTTGAGTCAAATAATGGTGTTTACTTTCTGATCTTTGGAACCCAGTATTTCCTGCAAATGACATCCGAGTTAGGTTTTTCTCCTTCTGTGCCTCGGTTTCCCGTAATTGGCTTGTTGACCCTTTGTTGCCAGACCTTTCCATGATTGCTATTATCTGGATGTCTCCAGTTTCCTGTTGCTTTTGTCCAAGTTTATTATTTTTTCTCCTGTACTAAGGTAAGGCTGGTGGTATATACATTTCTTAGCTTCAAAATTTGAAAAGGACAATGCAGAGAAACATAAAGGAAATAATGTGGCTTTCAGTGGAGATGGGCTTGAATTCCTTCTCTACTACTTCCAGCTGTCTTAGAAGAGGCGTATTTTCAGATTCTGATTGACTCCTCTAGAGAGCTCCTTGCCTTCCCTTCTCACCACCAGCCTCATCCACTAGAGGTTGCTCTTATATCTAATCCACGATTACTCTTGGCAGCACAATCCCTTCAAACCACACATTTTGAGTAACAGAAACCCTGAAGACAGCTAAAGGATGTCAAGATACTCAAGACATCTTTTTCATGACAAAAATGTAAGTCTCTATGATTATTTTTATTTTCATCTCTTCACTGCAATGTGCTTCCCCTTGACCCAAGACATGAGTCCCTCCCTCTATCTTTTATCCCAGACTCCCCCTTTGCCCCTAGCCCCAAGGAATCCAATGGTAAATAAACTCTCCAACATCCTTATTTTCATAGTTGAGCACACCGTCCACTTCTTGGCCCTAAGTGAAACCTGGCTGACCCTAAGATATAGTTTCCCCTGTAGTCAGTGTGAGTGAAAAAACACAAGATGAAGGAAAGGATGTTATAGACACAAGGATTGCAGAAGCATAGATTGTGGGGGAGAGATGGGGCATAAAGTTGTAATATGTTTACTCTTTGTCTGAGAAAGGATTGATAATAGTCAAAAAGCTGCGCTGGGGAGAGAGGAGAATGCTAGGGATATGTGTGTTTCTCTGCTCGCCTCCTGGTCCTGAGACATGTGGTGTATGGGGGAGTGAGCAGCAAACACTTCAATTAAATGGAAATATAAAGAAAAAATAAAGGAAAAAAGTGAAAAATAAAAGTAAATTTAGAGGCTGGCCCGGTGGTGCAGCAGTCAAGTTTGCACGTTCCACTTTGGCAGCCTGTGGTTTGCCAGTTTGGATCCCAGGTTCGGACCTACACACTGCTTGTCAAGCCATGCTGTGGCAGGTGTCTCACATATAAAGTAGAGGAAGATGAGAACGAATGTTAGCTCAGGGCCAGTCTTGCTCAGCAAAAGGAGGAGGATAGGAGACAGATATTGGCTCAGGGCTAATCTTCCTCAAAAAAAAAAAGTAAATATAAACAAAAAAATATAATCGAAAGATAAATATTTTTTAAAAAACTAATGTCCACTGCAATATTCTACAATCTGTTTCAGAGTTTTGCCCTCTTCCCAACATTAACCCTGTAACAAATTTCAACACAAGCAATGAGCACAGTGTTAGGAAGGAAAGGAATAAACTAATGCAGTTGTTGCCCTAAATTTGGAAAGGTATGTGCACATTGCTTCTATTCAGTGACATGATCTTCTTTTGGTGACACCAACCTTCCAGTGAGCCCTGCAGAGTTGATAGATATCTAGTGCAGGAACTCTTAACCTCCAGCACATAGAGTTGAGTTCCGCTAAGTCCAGCATCATTAGACCTAGAGATATCAAAATTACATAAACTCTATCTATCAAGGAAGCAAATAATGAAGACAGAACTCCAGAAAGAAGGGCTGGACATTATTATAGGGTTGTAAAAATTAGAAGATAATGAAGAGTTATAAAAGCCCCTAATCTTGGAGAACAATAGGAGACAAATAAATATTTGTCAAGAAAGACATGACTCCAGTCTCCCACGCCTTAAGCAGGGTGCTCACCTCAATGCTGATTACATATCCTTTATAAGTTTCCATTACAAATCCAGCTAACTTGTTTAAAGTACCTACATAAGACCTAGCATAGAGAAAGCACCTGACGCTCATTATCTATTATGGGTAATAGTGTTGGTACCAGAAACAGTAGCAGGATATGTATTTTCAGTTAATTAGAAAAATGGTCATCAAACTAAATATGATTTGAATAGTTATGGGGAGCAATATAATAATCCAAAGGAAAGCACAGGGAGGTGATGACAACAAGTATGATGAGAAGGTAAGTTGCAAGTGAAGCTGCATAAAAATAAGGTTTGGGCTTTAATCCTTTTGTGAGCTTTACACTAGAGAACGATTCATGGGGAGCCCAGCATTCTTTAAAGGCCAAGGTTAGGGTGAGCAGTTTGTTCTTAATGACTGTAATATACCAAAAGCATATATATGAAAATTAACCATTTCCCTAAAGATATGTACATTTAGGTTATTTAAGTTATGGTAAACAACTTTGGTTAATATCATTTAATCAGTTCATTGATTTAATAAACAATTTATATTGAACATTATGTTAAGCGCTGTGCATACAAGACTGATAAGAAACAAAAATTGGTTTCAAGGAGTTCGCTGTCATAAAGCGTTTTCCATATTTAGCATGATCCCCTTGGGACGATTTACAAATTGATTTCTCTTGATTTCTTAAAAAGGTCTACCAATTCATAATCCTTTCAGAAATATGTAAAAGATATTTAGTTTTTGCCATCATTTAAGGCAGACTTTTAGTTAATTCAATTAAAATTGAGTGAACATTTAGTTCACATTCTACGTTAGGTTTTACAGAATGAATAAGAATATAAAAATTAATAAAACAAAGTCCTTGTCTAATCGAGTGGGGAAACTTACATGGAAACTATTACTTAGTGCCACAGCCCAGCTATTTAGTACCATGGGAACAAGAACAGGAGATGATTAATTCTGTCTGACAGCTCATGGTTCATAAAGTCTATGATATTTTGAGTTTGGTCTTTAGGGAGGAAAGGGGGTTTTTCAGAATTGGCATGGGGAAAAGAATTTCAGGGAAGAGTAGATAAAGTGCGTGAAGTCCAAATTGTGAAAATTTATGGCACCTTTAAGGGAACAGTAAGTTGTCTGTTTTGGCCAGAGTTCAGGAGGAGGGTAGAGCAAGAAGATGATAACAAAACGCAAAGGTGTACTGAGGCCAGGTGGTGGCTTGAATGCAGAAAGAGGCTGAGGTAATTGGACTGATCTTATAAAGAATCGTAAGAAGGGGGATTGATACAATCAAATTTCAAGTACAATAATTTCAGACTGTTTCATCTTAGTAAGATATTGCCACTTTCATTACTGAGGATGGATTAGAAAGGTCAGAAGGGAGTAGAAATAGTCAAGGACTATTATAGGGGGTCAAGCATGAGAGAAGAGGATCGCAGCTAAGTGGAAATTATAGGAGAATCAGGACAACTAAGGCTGAGATAATTTCTGAGGTAAATTACCAGACTTAGGTAACAATTTACCGCAGGTACATAGAGAAGGAGGAGCCACAGGGCACTATCTTTTTCATTTGGAATCCCAAGTGGATATATGGATGCCGATAATGTTGTCAGGAAAATTACAACAGCAAAAATACTTTTTCACAAGAGGGGAATAAGAAAACAACGAGTTCTGTTTTAGATCTGTTGATTTGGAGAAGCTAACAGACATTATATAAGGGGAATTTAAATGAAAATTATGGTCCTGGAAGATATGAGAGAGAGGATGGAGCTCGATATACAAATTTTCAAGCCATCAATGTAGAGGTGATAGTTGCAGTTATTGGGATAAATAAGACCATTCAGTGAAAGCATGTAGCATGAGAAAAGAAGGCTGAAGCCAGAACCTTGAGAAGTTTTCATCTTTAAGGCACTGAACAGAGGAAGAGGAGGCAATACGTTTTTATGTAGTGTGTGGGGAAAATCCCATTAGAGCCTCAGGGTTTTCTACATTGCCTCGTAAGATGGAGATGTCCAACATTTCTCCAAGAATGTTTTCAGTAACGGCTGTATAAAACAAATTTATAATTGTTTCCTTTAGTGTGACAAAACCTGAATGTTGGATGTAATGGAGAAATTCTCATAATTGACATGATTTGAAAAGTCTTCTTATTAAAGGCAAGAGGTACACTGTCAACAGGTTGAGATGCTAAGGACAATTCTTTTAGGATCACCCATCCTCGATGAACCTCTAAGGCCCTGTGGCCTCAAATATGTCAGCATAGTCTCTGATATGAGCTGACTACACCCCCACTGCATAAGAGAGGCTATCTGTCAGTAAGGATTTGGGGGAAGCTTGGTTCCAAGGTATTTACCTTTGCTATGTCGTGAATACTCTTATTGTCTGATCTGTCTCCCTTTCAGATTAGTCTGAGGGCATTCTAGCACCCTAGAGATTGGTGGCTGCGGACACTCCCTATCAGCCTTCTCTGTCTTATTCTCAAGTTGTCCTCATGAGAAAATCTTGGGATTGACTCCTTGGGATAACATCCCTCTTTTCACTTACTGAGTATAGGAATGGTGGGAGACAACAACTCAGGTGATAACTGGTTTATGCAAAACTTGTTTCTGTATCACACTTTAATTACTTTTCAGCTTATCCAGGAGCTGAATTCCTCCCCACTTGAAAAGTCAGAGAGCAGTTAGAACCAGAAGAGATCAACCTGGAGAGAGTAGAAAATGTCATGGAATCCAAGGACTACCATAGCCAAAAATGACTCTGATTTCAGATGTGAGGTAAGGGGACATAATGGCACAGAATAGTTGATGCATGGAATAAATATGGCTACAAGTTCTTCACTATTCCTTTCATTAAGAGGAAAATCTAATTCCCTTCCCCTGGGATCCAGGCTAGCTTTAGTCACTGTTTGACCAATGGAGTGCAGTGGATGTGAAGCTGTCATAAGAAGACTTGTGACTTCCTCCTGTGCTTCTTGAAACGCTCATTCCTTAAACCCACCTGCCATGCTGTGAGACAGATGGTAGGGGAGCTTTGTGGGAAGCAAATTATGCCTTTGCACACAGCCTTGGCTGAGGACTCAGCCAGTAGCCAGCAGCAGCTCACTAGCCTTGTGGTAGAACTACCTTGGAAGTAGATCCTTCAGGTTCAGTTGAGAAGCCTCTTCAGGGGATGCTGTGTGGAGCAGAAACACTCAGTCACCCAGAAGCCCTGCCCCAAATGCACATTCATGAGCAAAATAAATTATGTTTCTTGATTTAAGTTACCAAATTTGGGGATGGTTTGCTATACAGCAGAATATAACTGAAACACATGGCCAAAATATTTCTAATTGCACAACGATCCCTCTACATGATTGGAAGCTAACAGTTAAAGTTAATACTTTCCAAAAGCCTAACATAGCATATCTAAAACCATAAAGAGAACTCAGCATTGAAGATGTAAGTATGAAATATATTCTACCACTCCTTCAAGATAACTTTTGGGTTCTTGTCTCTGAGTGTATGGGTTGAAGGAGAAAAAAAGTTGAGGAAGTGCTGGGGATCAATTGTTGTCTGCTCCTCTCAGAAGGAAGATCAGTTAGAAGAGGGACGCCCAGGAAGGCAAGTGTTAAGTGGTCAAAGTAAAGGCGGACGCATCTAAAACAAATCTCTGCAGGTCAAGTGAAATGTCATTACTGAATAAGTTTCCAGACTTCTCTGCGAGGGATACTTACAGAGAAATGTTTTATCTTAAATACCAACTCAAATGTCACAGGAATTCCTAATGAAGTTCGATAAAAGAAAGTATTTTTTTCCTGTATAACTAAAATGAAAATATCTCCAGGATATCAATGAGATGAGGACACACCAAGAATGTAGCTAATAGATATTGAAAGAATGACTTAATTGTCCTGGCAAAGTTATTCACGATGTTTTGGTGCTTGACATCATCACAGTTCTTTGTTTACTGTGTTGTGTTTGATGAAATGATAAAAATTATTTTAGAAACAGAAGTGCTCAAGAGAACAATAAACTAGCATAATTTGGAACACATGGAAGAAAATCAGAAAATAGTCTGGAGCAAATTTAAGAGTTTGTCATGTGAAAAAATAATTCTCAATTCTCAATATAATGCCATTATAAGAATCAAGTCATAAAGAATTAAAGAGTTCAGAAGTGCCTTAACTGTTTGTTTTACTATTTGATGAAGAAACGTCTCTAAGACAGTCAATCTAGCACACAGAGGCCAAAGCTTGTTAAAGATACATGATACACAGCAGAGCAGGGGCATTTGCAATATGTTTGCGTATGAAGGCAGACATCCTGTGAGCAGTTGGTAAATATTAATGAGATTGAAATATATGCTTCTAATACTGACATGGACAGTTTCTCATCAGTGGAATGCTTTGAGAAACTTCACCGAGTAGAGTCCTCATAGGAAATTCCCATAGCATTGGACAGATAAGAATGTGTATATTTATGGTACAGGGTTAGGGAAAAAAGTAATATGTCTAGTCACGTCAGGTTGACACTATTTCTAGCACTAAGAAGGATTGGTATAGAAAGCTGGGAATGTGTATGATTTGGAATACACACACACACACATTATCATTTCTAATTTGAACGTGTGAGATATATAATATACAGTATAATAGAGTAAAATTTAAGGGGCCACAATATATTGTGTAGTCCCAAACAATTAACAAAAACATTTTCAACTCCCATAAACACTTTTAACAGCTCGATCTTTGTAGTAGCCCTGCCCAAATTTCCTGATGCCAGTCCTAATCTGTTCAAGATGCTCTCAACCTTGGGCAGTTCTCTGAACACATGGGTCTGCCCAGACTGAATTCTTAACTATGCAGGAAAGTCAATGTGTCTCATCAGACCTGCCAAATCCACAATATAAAGAAGTCACAAAAGTTATCAAATTTCTCTGAGACCTTCAATCTCTGGTTTCCTTTATCCTTACTCTGACTGGGGGTCTTTGGCTCCTGTCTGGATCTTCTGAAGCCCTGATCCCATATGGAGATTTGCTAATGTGGCTGATGTAATTTACAACCTGTTCAAAAATGATGAATTTTAAGATGGGATGCATGTTTGTTTAAAACAATTAAATATGATTAAAAGTTTATCATGCCATTCTCAGCCATCCAAACAACATTTTCTAGCCATTACAAAATATAATAAAACAAAATTTCTAGTTCATCTTTGATCTTTGTGCTCTTTCTGTAAAGCTAACTTCACACATACCCACAGTTCCTACAACACACTATGAAGGGACAATTCACGTCAGAGAACAGAACTGGTAAACTTTGAGCTGAGAGCTCAATTACAAGGGAATATTTATCACCAAGAACAAAATGTACGCTTACACATCAGTGAGAGGGAGAGTAGGAAAAAAACTTTAATCAGAAGAAAAGCAGAGTGAAAGAGAACAGAAGGGAGCTCCCTGAGTTTAGAAGAAAGGATATGGACAAATGTAGAAAAGAAAACCATTGTCAGGAAAGATATCTATTTTATGAATTTTGGAAAAGTGAAGTGAAGAAAGGGACTAACTTTTTCCAAGTGCCTTTTTGCTTTGGGTACTTCCAGCACTGTGCTAAATGCTTTAACTAGAGGATTCCATCCGGTCCGGAGTCTCATGAGCCCTTGCAAAGTAGAGACATTCATTGTATACGTTTTTGAGGTAAGGAAACCGAGACGGAGATGAGCAATAATGTTCTGGTAAGTGATAGAGTCAGAGTTTGGGTCTTATCAATTTCTAATATACATAATTTCTAACATAGATATCTGTATTGATATAGATAGATACACTCACATATATTTCCTAGTATCTTTTTAACTTTTACTAGTAACATTTTGAATATGTGTCTGATTCAAACTGCTTATTTTAAAATGAAGAATACATCGTGAAGAGAAAGATATTTTCCAAGTATCTCATTTCTACTGATCTTTGCTATAAAATAAACTCCAAATTAAACCAAAAATTTCCCAAGAATTAAATTTCTTGATAAAATAATATCAGTATTCCATGACCATGAGAATGAGTTGAATGAAGAAGGAAATAATACTCATCAGAAATTTCTGACATTGGTCCTTACATTATGCTGTTGGTGTTTCTTTCTCTCTCTATGCTGTAATTTATTGGAAAGGTGAGTGTGTGTATGTGCACATGCTTATGTATCTCTTAAGAAAAATAAATCATATTAATGAAAAACATGTAGCCGTAGTGTCATACCTATCTACATCTACCAATGGATTCTGAGAGTGTTTTAATTACAGAGTTTAAAACTGAGAGACAATGGTAATAGTTTCCCGTAGAAAATTAACTGATAGAGCTTTAGGATGAGTTAATAAAAATGATCCAATTAATTATGATCCCGAGCTTATATGGAGGTTGATTTAGTTTCATTCTTGCCAATGGCTATAGCAACACTATCCAACAGAAATATAATGCAAGCCATGTATGAAACTTTAAATTCTTTAGTGACATTAAAATTTTTAAATGCTAGGTAAAATGAGTTTAATAATATATCCTATGTTGCCCACTATATCTGAACTATGATCACTTCAACATATAGTCAATATAAAAATGTTAATGAGATATTTTCCATACTTTGTGTGTGTGTCTTCAAAATCTTGTGGGTATTTTACACTTACAGCACATCTCAATTCAGACTAGCCGTATTCAAGTGTCAAGTGTTCATTGTAAGTGTGCCTAGTGACGACCATATGGGACAATGTAGCTCTAAAAGTGGAGCCTTTGTGTAAACCTAGGATTTAGGAGACCAAGGTATCTTGATGCATCAGACAGTAGAGCACCCACTCTTTACCAGATCTTACTACTTTTATTATGCCAACTGAGACCACACAGCTAAAAAATAGCGAGATCTGCCATCTAACACCACCAGGAATACAAATGTTTTGCCATGTCTAACTCAAATGAAAAGAATTTGGAGAAGACAGACAGAAGGGATGAACAAAATAAAGAAAGAGAAAAAGGAAGGAAGGAATGAAGGGAGAAAGAAAGAGATCCTAAAACGCATCATTATAGCATTTTGCAGTTATTCTCAAACTGTGGCCCAGAGACCCCCTCAGAGTCCTCGAGATCCTTTCATAGGGTCTGCAAAGTGAAAGCTTTTTAAATAATAATAATTGATGAAGAAGAAGAAAAGAAGAAGAAGAAGAAGGGGGAGGGAGAGGAAGAGGAAGAGGAGACGGAGGAGGTAAAGGAGGAGGAGCAGAAGAGAAAGGAGAATAAAAGGGAAAAGGAGAGAAGGAAGAGAAAAGCTTTTTCACTTTGTTGACGTTGCATTGAATGAGGCAAAAGAAATGGCAGAGAAAACCGCTGGAGTATTAGTACAAAATAAGGTGGTGGCACCAACATGTGCTGGTGATTATGGTATCCTTCACTACCAAACACATCAAAGGGAAAGAAAAAAAGCCAGGTTCACTTAAAAAGCAGTAAAAATGCTTATTTTTTTAAAAAATTAACTTTTCATACATGCCTTTTCTGTTCTATGTGACAATGGAATTACATATCAAGCAATTTTGATGAATGTTAAAGTAAGATATTTGTCTCTAGAAAGGCCCTTGATGATTATTTGAGTTATGAGGTGAACTATTCACTATTTTCATGGAATACCATTTTTACCTAAAAAAAAATGACTGAGTCACACTACTCAGAATTGGGTATTGGACATGTATTTTCTTGAAAAATGCCAATTATGGAAAACAACAGATAGCAGATACCAATAGAGAAAATTAAACTTTCATGTGAAAATTAGAATTTTAGAAAATTTATAACCATAAACATGAGTTTTACAGCTCCCTAACATTCAAAGACTTCTGATGTCACTGGTAATAATTTTTTTTTTTTTTTTGAGGAAGATTAGTCCTGAGCTAACATCTGTCACCAATCCTTCTCTTTTTGCTGAGGAAGACTGGCCCTGAGCTAGCATCCGTGCCCATCTTCCACTACTTTATATGTGGGATGCCTGTCACAGCATGGCTTAAGCAATGTGTAGGTCTGCACCAGAGATCTGAACCGGCGAACCCTGGGCCACCAAAGCAGAACGTGTGAACCCAATCGCTGCGCCACTGGGCTGGTCCCTGGTAGTAATCTTTCAAAATGTGATTTTTAAATATTATGTAAAGAAATGTGCCAATGTTTAGAAGATCTATATGAATAATTCATTGAACTAATATTTCCCAATGCCCATTGGATGATATTTTAAAAAGTATCTATGGGTAAAAGATTCATCAAAGTGAAAGATAGACCAAAGGATTTTGATGCAATAGAGTAAAGTTTATTGATGTAATTTCAGAGATCACAGTGCAACTAAAAGAATGTGCCATTTATAGAGTTTGATCCATTATCTAAGAAAAATATTTACAATTCTGAAAATGTTGTTAAAATACTCTTCCCTTTTCCTACTACATATCTGTGTAAGTCTATAATTTTTTTATATACTTCAACCAAAACAATATATTGCAAGAGACTGAATACAGAAACACATCTGAGAATACATCTTTCTTCTATTAAGTCAGACATTGCGAAAATGTAAAATAATGCCATTCTTCTCACTAATTTTTTTTGTTTTGGAAAATGTAGATTTTTCCAAAAACATTTTATTCATGTTAACATGCAGAGGGTTTAATATTCTTATTTTACAGGGATTTAACATACAAAACATTTTTAAACTTCCCATTTTTAATTCCTAATATGATAAATATTGATGGACGCACCCTACAAAACATAGCTCTTTATGCGTAATGGCGACCTAAGTCTTAACAGAATACTAGTGAGTGGAATGAGTACATAGGTTTTAGAGTCATAGAGACATAGTTTTATATATTGGTTCAGGCTACTTATTAGACAAGTAATGTTGGTCACTTACTAGACTAGTGACCTTGGTCAAGTTATTGATTGGGAATTATGGATATAAGGGGTCTAGCACATTACCTAATACATAGAAGACCACTGATAAATGTTGGGAATTATTGTAATTATCACCATAGCCCTGTCAAGATCATCTCCATACAACTGCTGTGCTCTCTTATGACAAATACATACAGTTACTTGGGAATAAACTATCATTTAAGAGTATATTTGTTTTCTGCTGCTCTGTGTTGGCTCATAATGTGATGCAAGTTGGCAGCTGAACCCTCACACAGTTCTCTTCTTTGGGGTGTCAGGAGACATACTCACAAATTTAAAGTCTTGAAGGTACGCAACTAACCATGGGTGTGAGGAGAAGAGCTCGCTGGTCTTGCCATCTGTTTATCTCTTTGAGGCCCTGAGCGCTCACTCTGTGAGAAATGGAATTATTTGGCACAGGTTGAGGAAGGGTGAAGAAGAGACATGGGGAAAGGGTGGTGTTACTATGGGTGACATTTGAGAAGGAAAGAGATACTTTTCATGGGCAAATGTGAAAGCTTGAGTGTGAAAAGGGCTTGAGGAACTCTACTGTTGAGCCTGGAAGTGGGCTACTTTCTGTTAATTCTACATTAAAATGTTTTCCAATTTGGAAAGATATTTGTACTGGGCTGGTTAGGTGAGTGTCATGCTTCTTTTATTAAGGTTTGATTGAAGTCATTTCTCGTATTCCTTTTGTGTCATTATTCCATATTACGTGGATGGATTAGAAACTTCTGTGTGGATAAAAATGTATCCATAACCCCAAAGTCACAGCAGTAAGTACAAGTGTATAATGGAGACTCTCTTTTTATCCTGTACCAGTTAAGCTACGAGGCCAGGAAATCACTTTCTATAATAAACAGAAACATGAATTTGGACTTCAACTTCTATTAAGTCCTTGTCCATGGTAAAACATCATGAATGGAGAAATGCATTTGTGATGAATAACAAAGGAGGCAATGTTTTTCCCCATAAGATCTTCCTTAGCAAACTAAAACATATTACACATTTCCCAGCATGAAAGGCCTTCTAGTGCGTATGTTCTAAGTGTAGCTCAGCAGTAGATAATATGAGCCTAACAGTAAAGAAAATAGAGGACAGACCGTGAAAAATAATTTTAATTCATTCAATGTATTCTTCTTCAATTAAGAAATTTCCAAAAAAACATATGTGGATTGCGGCATATTTTAAAATTTTTTGGAACATAATAATGGAACTAGAAAGATCCTGTTTCACTTTGGAAGTTGCTAATATCTTTGTAAGTCCCCAGTAGAACTTTGTCAATTTTCATAAATATCTAGCAAAGATGCTATAAATCACTTTGAGGCCCTCTTTTAGGGATGTGCAAACAAGACAACAAAATTTCATTTTTCAACTTTCAACCTACGCAAGAGATAAGAGATTGATGTTGATTATCCATCTGTTTGCAATTCTAAAAATGAATCTCCTCAGTTACTTCCCCCTTAAGTAAAAAAGAAAACAGGAGTATTTAGTAACTCTTATCAATCTCGTTTTTTAAGCATGAAGAGATGTGGAAAATATTTTTTTCCTGATAAAAATTTCGCATTTCTAAAGTAAAATGTTCTTCCAAAGTTATGCAAAATAATATTATATTTACCCAATTTCACGAAAAGTAAACGTGATAACTATTCAGGACTTTCCTACTCCACATGTTATCTTGCCGATGTAATAAATCATGATCCAAATCAGGTCTAAACTGGTATAAAATTTTAACTCATGTCATACTTTCAGACCAAAAGCAATTTTGCATGTCTTCCTTTGGAAGATTCTTTCTGTAGGAGCTCGACCCTCCTCATCTGCCATCTTCACTATAGACCGTCTGCTGCTTCACAGTTAGAACTGCCTCACACTAATTTCCAATCCTTGTTTATTTCTCAAAAATTATGGTAGCTGGTTGAGTGCCAGATGTCTGCTAGTGGAGAAACTCTTAAGAATTAATTACTTACATTCTCTTCTTGTAAGCTGTCCATGAACTGTGAATAGACAGTGTCAGAAATTGTTGCTTGATGAGTATATTTTTAAGTATAGTAGGTTGTGGCCTCTTATATACTTGAGCCAGTACTCATTTTACTGAATGGCGAGCATCTTGATGCGTGCCCCAAGTGGTCTGAGAACCATTGCATTGTCATGGTTTTTTTTTTTAAAGATTGGCACCTGAGCTAACATCTGTTGCCAATCTTCTTTTTCTTCTGTCCAAAGCCCCTCAGTACATAGTTGTATCTTCTAGTTGTAGGTCCTTCTGGTTATGCTATGTGGGATGCCACCTAAGCATGGCTTGATGAGTGGTGCCACATCTGCGCCCAGGATCTGAACCAGCGAAACCCTGGGCCACGGTGACAGAGCACGTAAACTTAACCACTTGGCTACAGGGCTGGCCCCTGACTTGCCATTTTAAAAATTAATGTTATCCAGCTGCACTTAGGTTCTCAACATCACTGAGAAGTTGTTTTCTGTGTTTCTAGCTATGTCTTTCTTCCATATTCCACAACTACTTTAAAACTGTACCACATTTCTAAAGCTTTTTACCCATTTCTAACACACTCCTCCATCATTGTGCCTCCAATTTTGCAGTACAAAAACAGAGTCCAACAGGAATGAATTGCTTTAACTTTCCTTGCCCACTTCTACAATCTTGTTTGTATCCACTTTACAGTCTTAGTTTCTCATTACCAGTTTTAAAAGCAAAGATTTTGCTTATTCTATCCCCAAAGGGAATGTGTATCTGCCTATGCTCTCATCCTCTCCACCTAGTCATGGGCCCTTTACATTAGTTAAGCAATTATTAATTAAACAAACGTTTCCAGTGCATATCATGTGCAAGACATCAAACTAGAGGTTATGAATACAAAGACGGAAACCACTTAGCTGGACAACAGATGAGCTAACAATTGATTATGAGGAAATTTGGTAGCTTCGAAACTGAGGAACAGCACAGGCTACAGGAAGGTTCCTGACAAGTCTGAAGAGGTTTAGAAAGGAGTCAATATATAAGCTGAGACTTACAAAGTCAGTAAGAATTTGCCTGTTTGACAAGCAAGAGTAGGCTACATTTATCTTTCTCTAGAAGCCCTGCTGTAAGTTAAAGAATTAGCTCGAAACTAAACGTTTTCCAACTTCATCTCAGCACAGAGCTCTTTTTACACAGCTCGATTAGTCAACAGCACACGTGGAGAGATTACAGCTTTCCTGGGTAAGCCCAGAGGCTCCTCGTAAGATTGCGAGAACCATACCGGTGACAGTATGAAGCTTCTGCTTCTAAAATATCCACTATATTCAAAATATTTTTACTCTTTAAATTTATTTTTAATTTTGTGTGTGGACGTGGGGAAGATTGGCCGTGAGCTAATATCCATTGCCGATCTTCCTCTTTTTGCTTGAGGAAGATTGTCACTGAGCTAACATCTGTGCCAATCTTTCCCTATTTTGTATGTGGGACACTGCCACAGCCTGGCTTGATGAGTGGTGTGTAGGTCCATGCCCAGGATCCGAACCCAGGAAACCCAGGCTGCCAAAGTGGAGCGAGTGAACTTATGCCCTACGTCACTGGGAAGGACCCTTAATTTATCTTTTAAAGTTTTGCTTCCCAGTCCTTTCTTAACAACTTTTAAAAAACAACTGGTTTAGGTCAATTAACAACAACTGGTCACATGTTTTTTTTCTGAGAAAATCTTTGTCCTTTAATTGTCAACTCTAAAGGACCCTGACTTGACTGACTCCAAGGGGCAGAGAGTAATGGGCAAGGTTTGTGAGGCTCCAAGTTTATAGTTTCTATTAGGTGTATTCACAGTGGTTCATTAAAAGAAACCGCTCTTCCTTGCCTCTTGGTCTATTGGCGTAGCTCCTAGATTGGCTAGTTCCTAGGACTGTTATTTCAGATGTCAGCGTTATATGTTTGTAAATATACATTGTTAGCAGTGTTACAGATTTGATGGAGTAACTGGGATGTAGCTGATTGGCTAATGTTGATGTCACTAGGCTACAGGAAGTGAAATCCTACAACAGTCACAGTTTCCCTTATCTCTGGGGCTAGAAAGAACTATTTCCCTTCCTAGAAAGGGAAGCAATTGATGAGTAGAAAAGAAAGTAAATATGTAACTATGAGTGTGTCAACAAGAAGTGCATGATATGGACAGTAGACACTTTCAGACAGCCGTGGATGGCTGGGGTGGTAGGCAGAATTCTAAAGTGGCCCCCAAAACTGCCAGCCCCTTGAGTACAACTTTTTCCAGTTGTTCATGCACTAATCTAGGTATTGCTGCCAAGAGATTCTACAGGTATAATTAAGATTCCAAATCAGTTGACTTTAAAATAGAGAGATTATACAGGAGGGCCTATTAAAAAATTATGCTGGGAGGTTATAAATTAGCTGTCTTTTAACTCAACAGACTGGCCTCAAAGTTCTTCTAATGACAGGACTGTCAAGAGATTCTGGAGATTGTCCCAGTATTAAACACTAGATTAGTCATAGCAACTATTTATTTACTCACTGACCCAATAAATTTCTTTACTCTCTAGAGTCAAATAAAAATTAAACTGAAATACAATGAATTCATAAGAAATGTGCAATTCTATTTTTACTACTGGCACAGTGATAGAAGGAGATTGCTTCTTCACTGAATATATGATTTAAAGAGGGTAAAATATCTCAGTAAAATCTCAGAAGTTACATTTAATACAATTGTGAGTTACCTAACTAGCTATTTCCAGGATTAGCCTGCTCCTGATTGTTGGTAGAAAATTTTCCATTAGCTTCTTGTGTCTCTGCACATTTCACAAGCAAGGCATTAACTGCCCTTTCGTCCCATGCTATCTTTTCAAAGACGTGTGTACAGCTAACAGCTTTGAAATATAGAGTGTCTCCATTCGGAGCAAAGGGCAGATATTCTTTCTGCTCAATGTAATAAAGATAATGTCTTCTTCCAGAGCAAAGCACACGTTTGCTCTCACCCATTATAGAAAGATTCAGGTTCTGTATGTATGTTCTCAGCTGTGATGCAAACCTTATTGCATGTGCGGCATCCACATGGACCCATCTGCATCACACGCATGGAACTTGGGGAGCTTGGAGAATCAACACAAAGATGCCACTCTCATGCTGCTTTCTTTGACGTGAATAACACTTTGTCTCAAATCCAGGAGTCTCGTGTCTTCTGCTAGCATCAATGAAACTGTGGCGGAATAATTGGTTAACTGCAATTCGTTTAAAGTCTCATATCCTTCAAAGTTCTTGACACTGATTAACTTTTAAACACATTAGGTTCATGACATATTGTAGGTGTTTCCTAGTTTATAAAACAGAGATTTTTGGTAAAAAGTAACTCACGTATTTTTCCTCATTGATTGGTTTAAAATATGTAATAAGATTACTTTTCTACATAAACTTCTAGATGTATGGTTTATTTTAAAAAATTAAAATGGACAATTTCATAACCTTCAAAACTTTAACAAAATATTATCTTCTTAAGCCACTCGGGGAATTTGGCTTCAACCACATCTCCCACCTTTATCAACAAAAAGAATAATAACAAAGGAATGTTCTTTGCTCATTTATTTATAGTTGCCAAAATTTTGGGGTGGAAAAAGAAATACCTTTTCAGAACTTACCTTTCTGGTTAATTATAGCAACAAAATATTCTCGTTAATTCATCTTTCTAAGTGTTCTATCAAATTCCTTGCAAGAATACTATTAATTCTCTTCAGTATTTACTGTAGGAAATTATTTCAGAACATTAATGAAAGTGAGAACAAATATGATACAAAGTGTGACTTTAAGGACTTTATTTTATTCAATAGTTCAGTTCTATCAGTTCAGCCATGAACTCAGCTTTATAAATGTAAACACTTTTGTTTTACATATAAATTTAAAAAATCCTGCATCAGAAACAAATTGTGTAAGGTTGCTGGCTCTGTAGACATAATCACTTTGGACCTGTTTATTGAATTGAGCCTGTAACAGCGTGGTTGGCTGGTTGTGTATGTATGTACAGCCAGTCTTTCTCTGGAACTCTGGAAAACCATTGAAAAGCTGGAGAAATGCTTTAACTGCCTGCTTTGCAATATGTTCTAGAGTGTTAAATAACTGGCATCATCATTTTGTTTTGGTTTGCTTTGCTTTGCTTTGCCTTCTGAATTGTTCATTACTGAGTCCTCTGGCATCTCTAAAATATAATGGTTTGGGGGAGTTTTTAAGGACATGAAAACATTTTCAACTTTTCAACTAAGTTGAAAACCATCCTAATAGTTCAAGTGTAGGTTAAAAATACCTACAGCCTGTGAAGCTACGCAGGGGTTGCTTTTCATTTGTTTTTAGAAGATACTCTTTTGAAAGAAAGAGAGTTGGGGAGAGAGGGAGACAGAGACAAAGAAGGAGAGAGGAAATGACCCTCTGGAAAGCAAGCATTATCACCTTCTACAATTACGACAAGAGCCTTTTGTCCCTCACCAGGCACTTGGTGATTGTTACAGATGCTTTCTATTCTTGCCTGAAAAAATTGATTGTGTCCCTTGAAACGTGGATTCCTGTGACCTCACCATTGCAGATATATATCACTTGCACCTGCAGCATTCCATTTGTCACTCACAGAACAAGCTGTTGCCCCTTAGGAAGCTTGTAATTAAATTTCACGCCATGAGCTAACATCCACGCCATCTTCCTCTAATTTTTAGTACGTGGGCCGCCAGCACAGTGTGGCTGCTAACAGAACAGCATAGGTCGGCACGTAGGAATTGAACCCAGGCCACTGAAGTGGAGCCATCTGAACTTAACCACTAGGCCACTGGGACTGGCCCTCTTTTACATCTTTGATAACCCCTAGAAGACCCTGGGTTATGGAGAACTGTTCAAATAATGAATAAAATACTGAATCGGCTTTAATTTCTCTAGAATCTTATAAGTAGCCCATTCTTCCAAGCTTAAAGAAGATGGAGACTATAAGCCATAAATTAACAAAGGCACTGGTGCTCTTTTGAGCAGATAGTTTGAAGGGAGAGGAGAAAGTTTGCTAGCTGTAAAGACTTTAAATCCTTTTCTGTCTGTTTTTTCAACTTGAGGAGGTGATGAGTTAAATGAACTGTCATCACACAAGGCTTATCACTGTATCCTTTATGGCTCTGAGGAGACTGACCCTTCATCACTTACATTGTTCCACCCTCCTTTTACTCCTGTGGTGAGGAGGAGAAGGGAGGTTTTGTAGCTAAGCTACCAGAGTATTTCTGTTGTAGAAACTCCAAGCCATGAATCTCAATCAATCAGTTGATGGGTGGTGCTAATGAGGTCAAGTTTACAAATTTGGACTCCACCTGAGACAGTTATTTGGCAGCCAATCACCCCACTATTTGTTGCCAGAAACTTTGTAAGAATGTGCAACTATTCATTTACTCACTTACTTATTAATTGAACTGTATTTGTGGTTCCAGACTGCATGTCAGGTATTAATCAAGGCCGTAAGGGTGTAATAGTGATCAAATAAACCATGATTCCCAACTACAGGGAGTTCATAGTGAGGGAAAGAAAAATAAATGAGCATGCAAACAAAATAATGAGCAACTGGGTTAAAAGCAACTTAGTAAACAAACAGAATGATATGATAGAGGATAATGAAGAGGAATAGCAGGACCTGTGTATTAAGAATCATCAGAGAAGTCCTTTCTGGGGAGTCTACATTTAAGTTGAAACTTTAAGATGAGAAGAATTCAGTTATGGGCACAACAGGATAAAGGTTGTGGGGTAGAGTGTTCCATGACAGGTGGGAAAGAATTTGCTCTGTTAGAGAAACTAAAAGGAGTTCAAGGTGACTTTCATGGGGTGAGCATAAAAGGAAGTAAATGAAATGAGGTTGGAGAGGGAGGCATGAGCCAAATTATCTTGGGCCTCGTAGACCATAGAAAGAGTTTTGGATTTTATGTTCAATAAGAAGACAGTGAAGGTTTTTAAGCAGAGGATTGGTAAAATCCATTTTGCCCTTTAAGTAGATCACTCTAGACACTAAAAGGATGAGGACTTAGAGTAGAAATCAGAAGTCAGACTGGAGATAGTGGTGGATACGTACTTATTGACCCCTACAGATCCACTCTCCACCTTTCTTCACACTTTTCTTGCCTCAGGAGGCTGACTAAATAGACTACAACACCCAACAGCATCTCTTTCCTTGTGGCTTCCAGCTCTACTTGGTCAATAGGGGTCATGGGTTGGAAATGAGAGAGAAGGAGAAGAGTAAGATCACGGCATTTATTCTCTTGGCTTATTCTCTGCTAGGTTGCCACATCTGGCTGTGTTCCTCTTTTGGAGGCCGAAGTACCTGCCCTATGGCCCTCATCACTCAGCTCTCTGTCCAGATTCTGATAACCCTTTCTCGATATTTGCACCTTGTTACTATTCTTGGGGTACTCTACTATCCCTTGTCAACTTTGTATAAACCTTGCTAATAGCTTTGCAAATAATCCCTTTATAAAACCATCTTCAATTATCAAGCTCAAATGTCCCATGTGTTTCTACCCAAGAACCTGCATCCAGAGGCTATTACAGCATTTCATGTAAGAGATAATGATGGCTTGATTTTAGGGAGTGGTTATAAAGATAAACCAAATTAAACTGACTTGAGATGCATTTTGGAGTTAGAGTCATAGGATTTGTTGAAAGATATGATGCGGGATTTAAGGAAAAAGAGGACAAATCCAGGATGATTCCATTTGACTGGATGATTCCAGACAAAGCAAGGGTTTCAAAGGTAATACCTCTTACTTATAAGGGAAAAGTGGAAATGGAACAGGTTTGGAGGACAGGAAAAGGGCAAGAAAATGTCAGTTTAAGGTGCTTCTGAGATATCCAAGTGGAAATATCAAGTAGTAATTAAATAAATAATTATGGATTTCAGAGGAGGTCAGGACTATAAGTATGTTATTCTTTACATCGTCAGTGGTCTTTGAAGCCTCATGACTGCAGTCACCAAGGAAGTGAGTGCAATTAGAGAGAAGTCTGAGATTTGGTCCCTGCATCAGGGAGTAAAGCTGATATCAGAATGGAGTAGCCAGTGAGGTAGAATGAAACCTGGGAGAAAGGTATCACAAAAGCCCAGAAGAAAGACATTAGAAGAATCTTAGAATTGGTCAACAGTTGCAGAGGGTTTGTACCTGATGAGAATGGATAGGTATTCAATGGGTTTTGCTGGTGATTTTGACAATATTAGTTTCTGTTGCATATTTTGACCAAACCAGACTAAAATAATTTGAAGAATGACTGGGAGAGGAGCAAGAAGAAACATCAATTGTAAGTAATGCCTTTGATAAACGTATTTGTGAAAGCAAGGAAAGAAATGCAGAGACAGCTAGGATGTGAAGAGAAAGGAAGATTCTATTTAAGATGGAGTAAGTTTGAATGACAATGACAGAATAGATAGGGAATAACTAAATCTGATAGACAGAAACAAAGAGATAAGCAGCAAAGTCTTTGAAAAGGTGAGAGACCCAGAGCTGGAGAAACAAACCCTTCTCGAACAAGGAAACTTCCAACCTGAAAGTGGTATGAAGCTCAGAGACATCACATTGCAGGACGGCTTATAAAGTGAGGATGAGGAAGTAGTTTAACCTTTGCAATGATTGGCGGTTATTACAATGGGGGTTTTCAGATAGCAGGGGATTGGTTAAAAGTAATTATCTTAAACCATTTTGGGAAGACAACTTAAGTTTCATTTATGCTTATTAGAGGTATTTACAAGAAATAACCTGAGTTAAGTTTCACTTAGGTTCATAAAATAAACTAGATTAAGTTTTGCTTGCATGGCTTAACTGGTTTTCTCTGCTTGGGGAATTTCCAAACCTGGTCTCCATTTCATTGTATTTTAACATGAGTAATTTGAGAGAAAATATTCATAGACAAAAGTATTTTTGTTTGAGTGGTTACAGGTAAAAGCTTATTAACTGACTCTAATTGCTTACTGTCTTTCTAATGGCCATTTTGCTAAAATACTGGACTCCAAATTTTATTTCCCAAATGTTTGTTTTCTACATTATTGTAGAAATTATCAAAAGTATAATTGAAATTACTGTAGAAACTGTATTGTATCAATTATTTTGGATCTTATCTTTGGAAAAAATATAAAATATCCACAAGCAGGCTCTTTGAAATTTTATAACCTCAATGAATGTGTTTAAGGAATGAAAAGAAACTGAATTTACATTTAAGATGAATGGTAGTCTACGGATGCAGCTAGACTATACCGTTTGACAACATAATATCCCATAAAGTTATCTGAAAGCTTTGGTAAATAGTTTGTGAAGTCATTTTCCAGCAGCATTCCGAAAGAGAGAGAACACAGACCTGGAGACAGGTAGACCTGCCTCTGAATGCCAGTTATCACACCTCTGAGTGATACAGTAACAGACCAATAAAACAACTCAAATCAAAATATTGCTTAAAATACTAAAGGTAGTCATGTAACAATGAAAAAATAGCTCATTTTTGGCACATTAAAAGTGCTTTATTTTCATTTTCCTCATCCCCTATTTCCATATATTTTTTAAATTGCACTTTTTTTATTCTGGTAAAAAACACAACATAAAATTTGTCATTATAACCATTTTTCAGTGTACAGTTCAGCAGTGTTAAGTACATCCACATCGTTGTGAAACAGATCTCCAGAAGTTTTTCATCCTGCAAATTTGAAATGCTACACTCATTAAACAAGAATTTCCCTCCCCCTCACCCACACACACATGCCCAGGTAACTACCATTCTACTTTCTGTTCCTATGAATTTGACTACTTTAGATACCTCATATAAGTGGAATCACGCAGTATTTATCTTTTTGTGACTGATTTACTTTACTTAGCGTAATGTGTTCCAAATTCATCCACGTTGTAGCACGTTAAAAGATTTCCTCCCTTCTTAAGGTTCAATAATATTTCATTGTATGTCTATACCATATTTTGTTTATGCATGCATCCATCAATGGATATTTGGGTTGCTTCCACCTCTTGGCTATTATGCCGAGAACACAGTTACGTGTTATGAACACAGATGTGCAAATACTTCTTTGAAACTCTGCTTTCAATTCTTTCAGATACGTACATAGAAGTGAGATTGCTGGATCATCTTGTAGTTCTATTTTAAGTTTTTTGAGGAATCTCCATACTGTTTTCTGTTGCAGCTGGACCATTCTAAAGTCCCACCAGTGCACAAAGATTCCAATTTCTCCACATCCTTGCTAACACTTATTTTTTTCTGAGGATTGTTTTGTTCGTTTTGTTTTGTAATAGTCATCCTACTAGGTGTGAGGTAATATCGTATTGTGGTTTTGATTTGTGTCTCTGTGATGACCAGTGATGTTAAGAACCTTTTCATAAGCGTGTTGGTCATTCATATATTATCTTTGGAGAAATGTCTATTCAAGCCCTTTGACCATTTTTTAATCGGTTTATTTGATTTTGCGTTGTTGGGTTGCAGGACTTCTTTATATATTCTGGATGTTAACCCCTTATAAGATATATGATTTACAAATATTTTCTTCTATTCCGTAGTTTGCCTTTGATTGTGTCCTTTGACGCTCAAAAGTTCTTAAGTTTGAGGTGCTTCCCCTACTTCAGTTTTGCTTTTGTTGCCTGTGGTTTTGGTGTCATAGTCAAGAAATCATTGTCACGTCCAAAGTCATGAAGTTTTCCCCCTGTGTTTTCTTATAGGAATTTTAAAATTTTAAGTGTCAACATTTCAATCTTTAATCCATTTTAAGTTAATTTTTGTTTATAGCACAATATAAGGGTCTAACGTCATTCATGTGCATGTGGATATCCAATTTTTCCAATACGATTTATTGAGGAGACTGTCCTTTCCCCACTGAGTGGTCTTGGCCCCCATGTCAAAGATCATTTGATCATATACACAAGGATTTATTTCTGGGCTCTTTATTGTATTCCTTTGGTCTATTTGTTTGTCTCTATGTCAGTACAACACTGTTTTGATTACTGTAGCTTTGTAATATGTGCTGAAATTCAGGAAGTGTGAAACCTCCACATTTGTTTCTCTTTTTCAAAATTGTTTAGGCTATTTGAGATCCATTGAGTGTCCATAGGAATTTTAAGATGAATTTTTCTATTTCCGCAAATATGCCATTGGGATTTTTGGTAGAGATTGCATTGAATCTGTAGATTGCTTTGGACAGTACAGATATTTCAACAATGCAGTCAGCCCTCGGTATCCACAGGTTCCACATCTCCACATCTGTGGATCCAATCAACTGCCCATCAAATGGTCTATGATTGTTGCATCTGTACTGAACATGTGCAGAGTTTTTTTTCTTATTATTTTCTCAACAATACAGTATAGCAACTATTTGCATAACATTTACACTGCATTAGGTATTATAAGTTATCTGGAGATGATTTAAAGTATACTGGAGGATGTGCATAGGTTATATGCAAATACTAAGCCATTTTATATAGGGGGCTTGAGTATCCACAGATTTTGGTAACCACAGGGGGTCCTGGAACCAATCTCCCAAGGACACCAAGGAATGCCTGTATTACGTCTTCCAGTCCATGAAAATGGGATACCTTTCCATTTATTGTGTCTTTTAAAATTTCTTTCAGCAATGTTTGTAGTTTTCAGTGTACAATTCTTTCACCTCCTTGATTAATTTTACTCCTAAGTATTTTATTCCTGTTGATGCTATTGTAAATGGGATTGTTTTCTTAATTTCATTTGGGGATAGTTTATTGCTAGTGTATAAAAACACAACTGATTTTCATATGTTGATTTTATATCCTGCAATTTTTCTGAATTTATTAATTAGTTCTAAAATTGTGTGTGTGTGTATATACAATCTTTAGGGTTTTCCGCATATAAGATCATGTATCTGAGAACAGAGATAATTTTACTTCTTCTTTTCCAATTTTGATGCCTTTTATTTCTTTTTTTGGCCTAATTGCACTAGTTAGGACCTACAATATTATTCTGAATACAAGTGGCAAGAGTGGGCATCCTTGCCTTGATTTTTCAGGACAAGCTTTCAGTCTTTTGCCATTGAGTATGATATTAGCTGTGGGGTTTTCATAAACGAACTTTATTATATTGAGATAGTTTCTTTTTGTTCCTAGTTTGTGTTTTCATCATAAAAGGGTGTTGAATCTCATCAAATGCTTTTTTTTCTGTCAAGTTAGATGATCATATGATTTTTGTCTTTTATTCTGTTAATGTGGTGTACCACATTGACTGATTTTCATATGTTGAACCATCCTTGCATTCTAAGAATAAGTTCCACTTGGGCACGATGTATAATTCTTTTAATGTGCTGTAGAATTCTGTTTGCTAGCATTTTGTTGAGGATTTTGCATTAGTATTCAACAAGGATACTAGTCTGTAGTTTTCTTTTCTTGTAGTATCTTTATATGGCTTTGGTATCAGGATAAAGCTGGCCTCATAGAACGAGTTTGGAAAGGTTCCCTCTTCTTCATTTTTTGGGAAGAGTTCCAGGAGGATTGGTGTTAAATTTTCCTTAAATGTTTGGTAGAATTCTCCAGTGAAGCCATCTGATCCAGGACTTTACTTTGTTGGGAGATTTTTGATCACTAATCAATTTCTTTACTCGTTATTCGTCTGTTTAGAGTTTCTATTTCTTCATGAGCCAGTCTTGGTAGATAGCGTGTTTCTAGGAATTTGTCCATTTCTTCTAGGTTATCCAATTTACTGGAGTACAATTGTTTACAGTAGTCTCCTATAATCCTTTTTATTTCTGTGGCATCAGTTGTAATGTCCCATCTTTCATTTCTGATTTTAGCTATTTGGGTCTTCTCACTTTTTTTCTTAGTCTAGCTAAGTGTTTGTCAATTTTGTTTATATTTTGAAAAATCCAATTCTTGATTTTGTTTATTTTTTCTGTTCTCTATTTTGTTTATCTGTGCTCTAGTCTTCATTATTTCCTTCTTTCTGCTAACTTTGAGTTTAATTTGTTCTTTTTTCTAGTTTCTTGAGATGTAAAGTTAGATTGTTGATTTGAGGTATTATTTTATAATGTATGTATTTGCAGCTGTAAAATTCCCTTTTAGCATTGCTTTCACTGAATCTTATATGTTTTGGTATTTTGTATTCTCATTTACATTTGTTTCAACGTATTTCCTAATTTCCCTTGTGACTTCTTCTTTGACTTACTGGTTGTTTAAGAGTATGCTTTTTAATTTCCACATATTTGTAAATTTTCCAATTTTCCTTATGCTATTGATTTCTAGTTTTATTCCATTGTGATCAGAAAAGATATTTTGTATGAATTTAGTTTTCTTAAATTTGTTAAGAGTTGTTTTATGGCCTAACATGTGGTCTATTATGGGGAATATACATCTGTATTTGAGAAGAATGTGCATTTTGCTGTTGTTGGGTAGAGTGTTCTCTATATGTCTGTTAAGTCCAAATGATCTATAGTGTTGTTCAAGTCTCCTATTTCCTTATTGATCTTCTGTTTGGTTGTCTTATCCATTATTGAAAGTGAGGCATTAAAGTCTTCTATTATCACATTCCTGTCTGTTTCTCTCTTCCATTTTTCAAAGTTTGCTTCATATATTTAGGAGCTCTAACTTTTGGTACATAAATACTTACAATTGCTATATCTTCTTGATGAATTGACAATTTTATCATTATATAACGTCCTTTGTTTCTTATCAAATTTTTGACTTAAAGTCTAATTTGTCTGATATTAGCAGAGCCATCTCTGCTCTCCTATGGTTCTCATTTGTATGGAACGTCTTTTTTCATCCTTATACTTTCAGCCTATGTATATCCTTAGATCTAAAGAGATTCTCTTGTAGACAGAACATAGTTGAATTCTGTTTTTTAACCCATTCAGCCAACCTATATCTTTCAACTGGGGAGTTAATCTATTTACTTTTAAAGACATTGCTGACAGAGAAGGACTTACTACTGCATTTTGTTAATTGTTTTCTGTATTTCTTGTAGTTTTTTTGTCCCTCCTTTCTACCATTACTGCCTTCCTTTTTGTTTCATTATTTTTTTTGTAATGACATGATTTGATTACTTTCTCATTTCCTTTTGTGTATATCTATAGATACTTTCATTGTGATTATCATTGCAATTACAGTAGTTCCCCCTTATCCATGGTTTTGCTTTCCACAGTTTCAGTTACCTGTAGTCAATCACAGTCCAAAAATACTAAATGAAAAATTCCAGAAATAAACAATTCATAAATTTTAAGTTGTGCACTGTTCTGAGTAGCATGGTGAAATCTTAGGCTATCCTGCTCCATTCTGCCCGGGATGTGAATCATTCCTTTGTCCAGCATATCCACACTGTATATGCTACCTGCCTATTAGTCACTTACTAGCTGTCTCAGTTATCAGATCTGCTGTCGTGGTAATGCAGTGCTCATGTTCAAGTAACTCTTATTTTACTTAATAATGGCTCCAAAGCATAAGAGCAGTAATGCTGGCAATTTAGATATGCCAAAGAGAAGCCATAAAGTGCTCCCCTTAAGTGAAAAAGTGAAAGCTCTCAGTAAAGAAATAAAAAGAAATTGTATGCTGAGGTTGCTAAGATAAGGTAATTTTTATTACAGGATACTGTTGTAATTGTTTTATTTTATTATTAGTTATGGTTGTCAATCTCTTACTGTGCCTAAGTGTAAATTAAACTTTATCATAGGTGTATGTATGCATAGGAAAAAACGTAGTATATATAGGGTTCAGCACTGTCCACGGTTTCAAGCATCCACTGGTGGTCTTGGAATGTATCCCCTGAAGAGAAGGGGGTACTACTGTCCAGAAAACATCCTAAAGTTATAACATCCTATTTTAGATTGATAACAACTTAACTTCAATCATATACAAAAGCTCTATTCCTTTACAGTTCCACTCAGCCCCACAGTTAATATTATTGATATCACGAATTCTATCTTTATATATTGCATGTCCATTAACAGAGATTTACAGTTTTTTTTATGTTTTTGTGATTTAAATTTTATGCACCAACCAAAGTTAGAATAGTACAGATTACTATATTTGTCCATGTATTTACCTTTATTGGAGAACCTTATATTTTTTTATGGTTTCATGTTGCTGTCTACCATCCTTTCATTTTAATTTGGTGGACTCACTTTATCATGTCTTGAAGAACAGGTCTAGTGGTAATGAACACCCTCAGCTTCTGTTTATCAGGGAAGGTCTTAATTTTTCCTTCATTTATAAAGAACTGTTTGCCATATACAGTATTCTTGGTTGATAGTTCTTTTTCTTTCAACACTTTGACTATATCATTACATTCCCTTCTGGTTTGCAAAGTTTCTGCTGACAAATCCTCTGGTAATCTTATGGAGGCTCCCTTGTGCATGTAAATGTATTCAGAGTACTAATAAATCGTGACTTAAGTCAAGTTCTGATGAATCAGATCAGTACCCCTCTTGTTTCAGGGGAATGTGAAACGAGACTAGGAAAGATGTATTGGAAGTCTCTTGCTTTTATGGATAGAAGTAGAAAATGGGGCAGAAATATTTCCTTCTTGCCTTAAATCTGTTTATTTTAAATGGCTGTAGTATTTTTTTTAGAAACCATGGTTACTGTGTTTATTGAGGGTCCGTTGACTCATGTGTAAAGGAAGCTTATACTAATGAAAAGATATTTAAGCAAGGAAGAAATTCTCTGCTAGTTATTTTGTTGCTGCCTTCGAGTTGATTCCAACTCCTAGTGACTCTGTGTATGGTAGAGCGGAACCCTGCCTGGTCTTTTTGCACCATCCCCTCACTTTATGGTGCTACATCAGACAATGCTCCACTGCTATTCAGAGGGTTTTCATGGCCAATTTTTTTGGAAGTGAGTGGCCAGGTCCTTCTTCCTAGTCCGTCTTAGTCTGGAAGCTTCACTGAAACCTGTCCACCAAGGGTGACTCTGCTGGTATTTGAAATACTGGTGGCATAGCTTTCAGCACCACAGCAACACACAGTTGCCACAGTATGACAACTGACAGATGGGTGGAGTGGTTCCCTAACCAGGAAATGAATCCAGGCCGTGGTGGTGAGAGTGCTGAATCGTAACCACTAGACCATCAGGGCTGGCTGCTAATTATTCAGGTCATTATATTTGTAGGTCTATATTTAATCTATATGACCACTACATGGAAGTAGGCATAGAAGTTTTAACTTTTACAGCTATTAAAATTCCTGAAATTTATACCAGGTTTGGGCAGAATTTATGGCTGTAACACTCTTCTCAAGACCATCAATGACCCCCAATATCATCACTTTTTATATTATTAAATGGTATAAATCAAACAAGGCAGGAGAATATTAAATGGTAACTTGATTAGGAATTGAAAGCCAATCAATTCTAATATACTCTTTCAAAATAACAGCTGAAAGATTTCTTTTTAGCCTGTGGATTATAAATATGCTTTCAAGCTAGTAAATTTTTTTATATGCATCACTCTGTTTGAAATAATTAATAAAGTCATCTCCTCAATGATAATGTGCCAACAGTATGACCACATGGGGGAAATCTACTGTCTTACATTATTTTATCATAAACAAGATATTTGATTATGATTGTAGATATTGTGAATTTACAAATCTCTTAGCAACAGCCTCATAAGTCAATTGTTTTTATAAAGCTTTGGAAACAAAATCTTAACCAATAGTGATGTTACATTAATTAGAAATATACTGTGTCCTCCCCCTTTGAAGATCACTTTGGTCTGCCCAAGATTTAGCTCCAGAAAATTTTATGTTTAATTTTTAGTCATATTTTGGCATAACAGAGACACTCACATGATTGCCAAATTGGGCCAGATGGAAAAGTTGATCTGATGGCCCTGCAGCTTCAATATCTTCATTTCCAAGTCTTTTTCTATCTTCCCTGTGTCCCAGCCTTCTCATTGTCAGCACACAAAGTCACATGAGAATGTGTGCCCCTGGGCATGAAGGACCCTTGAACCGGTAAGAATGCAAACTCCGTGTGTTGATGGAGCTTTGTTACTGAATATCCTCATATAAATACCAGGAATTAATTTTGTGAAACAGAAAAAAAAATGTAAAAATGATTCACACTATTTATACAGCATGGTAGAGATAAAGAAATACTGAAAACACATCTTAGTGAAATTTTTACTTTCTTATTGATTGTTATCATTTGATAGATACAACTCAAGTATCTAAAAAGCTTGAACATTCACCTTTGTTTCTGGCATGAAAATAAATTGTTTTGGATTTATAGTGAGTTTTAATAAAAATAAACACTAAAGTAAAAGAAAAACATTTCAGCTGAGTACTGCCATCAAATCACATTAACATATTTGTAGAATTTTGCCAAAATTCCTTTGAAAATGGATTGAATAATACTTATTACTGTTTTTAGTAAAACAAACTCTAAGAAACATTTTCCAATAGTAAAAATTTCCTTTCCTCTGAAATCTTGGAAAGTTTTTAAAAGTGATTATTCACAGGCACACTGTAAAGACACATCTTTAGAAATCCATTTTTTTGCTAGATAATCTCCCATAGACTGACTTTGAAGAGGTTCTGAGTGCTTTCTTTGAAAATGTGTGTCATTGCAGCAGGCATGAATTTAAAAGTTAAGACAAGTTTGAAATCTTATGCTCAATTAATTTTATAAAATTGCTTTTTAACTTTTCTAGTTAAGAAGCATACCGCACTTTTTTCTGCTTTTCCTTTTTCATTATAACTAACAGTATCAAACTGGTGATTGTCAGAATTCACGCTTTTCTTGTCATCAAAGCTTATGATTTTATCTAAACCTGGAACCACTTCAGATTCTTTTGTAGGAGGTAAGTAAAATATTTAAGATAAGATTAATCTTTTTTTGGAAAATCTTCTTCAATATCAGGATCTTTCTCCTATATACTTACGATAGAATGAATATAGGTGTACAGACTCTATATACCTATGATAGAGTAAAAATCATAAAGATATGATTCTAATTCCTTGGAAAATAGAGTGTATTCAGGGCCACTCAAAATAAAGCTTGTTTTCTGTCATTCCTTTAATAGGATGTCCAGGGTAACACAGTACACCTGGCACACAGGTGAGATTTTAATAGCTGATTCATAGGCTATGGTAAATGTTCATTTTTAAAGGTTTCTTTATTCTTGTCTTTATTTTTCTCTTCATCTACTGTTACTTTAAGACCAAGTAAAATAATATATGCAGGCGTATACTTGGGAATGAAGAGTATGAGACAGTATATGAGACTGGCTGTAGCATGAGAGGTTGTCAAAATAGTCTCGAGAGTGGAACACAGGAAGTACAGTAGTGCTAAACATTTCAGTCTTATTACATGAAGGAAAATTTGTGGTGGACAGGATTTTGTGTGTTTGTGTGTGAGAGGAAGATTGGCCCTGAGCTAATGTCTATTGCCAATCTTCCTCTTTTTTTATTTTTTATTTTTTTGCCTGAGGAAGACTGTCACTGAGCTGACATCTGTGTCCATCTTCCTCTATTTTATGTGGGATGCTGCCACAGTGTGGCATGATGAGCGGAGCTAGGTCCACACCCAGGATCCGAACCTTCAAACCCCAGGCTACTGAAGCAGAGCACATGAACTTAACCACTGTGCCACAGGGCCGGCCCCCAAAGTTTTGTAAGAGAGAAATTGTAAGTTCAATTTATAAAGCAGTGAATGATATGAAAGAAGGGACATTTTAAAGATTTAAAATTACCACAGCATATCTATGACCTACACATATCTGAATAAAACAATTCTTCTGCTTCTTATTGAAACTGTAATCACTACAGACTGAAAACATTATAAGCCTGTGAATTGTTCCACAACCAGGCACGGTCATTTACTCCCCTTCTCCTTCTTCATGATGTTAACCTCCACCTACGACATCTTATATGTAACCTCACTCTTCAAATCCCAGGCTGAAACCAAATTTTCCTTTTTCAGCCTCACTGACTACTCTGTCTGCATTAATTTTTTCCCCTCTGTTAGCCAGTTAACTTGCTCATCTCTATTGGACCATTGTTAGTCTCTGGCAGTAGGATATCATGCATATATCTTGTTTAGCTACAATTATTTTCATGTCCTTGCCTTAGGGTTTGTGTATTTTACTTCTTATTCTTCCACAGTGCTAGCAGTTATTACAGCAAGCACAAACTTGGCCTCACCCTATGAATACAGCTAGAAAGATATTGTAATTTCTATTCCTTAAATTGATGGAGAAAATTTTCTCTTTGGAAGAGAACAACTCTACTGTTGAGGAAAACGTCCTAATAACCATTTTGGATTGTGACACATTGGCCCTCCCTGTGTTCCTCCTCCCCAAGACACTTTAGATATGAGAAAATAAAAAATTAAAATGCTGTGAGTGAGTAGTTATAGATTATATCCAACCAGCTCAAGGAAGAGGGGCTTGCAAGCTCAAGGACTATGAGCAGAGAATTAAATAGAGAAGAGTCTACAAAAACAAGCTCAGCTTGGAGACAGTGGGAAGCTGTTCCTATCTCTGTGCTGGAAATGGCTGATTAGTTACTTCTTATTCTTGGTTCCTGAAACCAGCATATTTCTCGGTAAATCCGTAACTGCATAAACACAATCCTATAGCCATGTTTCTTCATGGAGTTTGCTGCGCTTGACAATCAGCACCACCTATGAACCCATCAGTCTGCAGATATGACACTGAAATGAGAGAAAATTAATCAAATAAGCTTTGCTTTCTTAAGAAAACTCAACTCCTTTGAGTCATCTGGACAGAAAATCGAGGCATAGAAACATTCAATCAGCGAGTTCATTTCCCCTAAATTTTAGCTAATATTTTGATGTTATATAGACACGTTTTCAGCAAAAACATATTTGATAATTTTACCCATTCGATTATTTAATAAGTGCATGTTTTGTGCCAGGCTTATGAAGTTTGTTTTTAAGTGATTTATTTACGTCTTGCCTGTTTCCAAAAAAGCATTTGAAGTGACCTTCTCGAGATAGCTTTTTCCACCCATTACAGTTCATCACGATCTTACGGAATCCATACAACCAAGTAAGTCTATTGGTGGCTCCATGTCTTTCAAAGGGCTTTGCTCTCCAGGGATGTAGTATATGTCGAATGTTCCGGTTACTAAGTTAAGAAAATAATCTTGCTCACAAATCAACTAATATTTGTTGAGGGCCTTATTTATTACTAAGAATTCTATTGTACACTAAAAATAAATTGACAAAAGCATAAAAGATGTTGTCCTGCTCCTATGGTAACTTCTTGCCAGGAGACACACAAACAAGCTGAGAACAAATTCCTGCCCTTGGGGACATTCTCAAGCAACTAGACAGCTGGGGAAAACAACTAAAGGGCAATGCGAGCGAGACACTAGCAAGCAATGCTTCCCAGATTTTAATAATTAGAATCACCTTGGGGTCTTGTTAAAATGCAGATTCAGGTTGAGTAGATCTGGGGTGGATCCTGAACTTCCACGTTTCAACCAAGTTCCCAGGCGATCCTGGCTGCTGCTGGCTCCTGCATCTTACTTTATGTAGCAAGGAGACCACAAGCTCCCATCTAGGCTCTGCCACTAGCCCTTTGAGCTAGTCCCGTCATCTTCCTGGATTTCATCTATTACATGTGGAAGAGTATAATATGTAAAATAAACAATTCTCTAATGCTCTTTGAAGCTGTAAAACTTTGATCTTCCATGAGTTTTCTCTTTTCTCTTTCAACACTTATTTTCTCATTCAAAATTTATTCGAATAAATCTTGATGAGATAGTTAGCCATCTTGCTTTCTAAATTAACAGCCCCTCTACTTCCCCCAGTTATCCCATCATTTAAATAATTATTAGATGATTTCATAAACTTCCTCTTCAAATAATTCATACATCTTACACAAATTATCTTTTGAGTTTCCTACTTTCATATTCTTATTTTCTCTACTCCATCCAGTTTTCTACAGTCAGAATATAAAACTTTGAACATTTTATCTGCCATGGAGACCTCTAATATCTTATCCTTTCTTTCAACAGGAACTGGCATTCCACAAGGTGCCAAAAAAAAAATACCGTATAGTTTTGAACTCAAAGACAAATGCTTTTAATTTAATATTTTACTAGAAATAGTTTTTCCTGTCACTTAATCCTGTGTTGAGAATTCTTGGCTTCAATGCCCTCTCCATGAGTGTTGCCCCTCGGGTCCTTCCTGACTGCTACCAGTAAGCAACTGTGGACTATAATGTACCGAGACTACACTGAGCAAGGGAAAGCCCTCCGTCCAAGTTCTGCACACTTATTAAGAATTGTAAACATCTTAACAAAGTTCAGTTATCATTGTGAAATTGTCTTTTCCATCTGTTTATATAAATAAAATAGCTAGAGTTGGAAATTTTTAGATTGCCTAATAAGAAGATAAGGGCATTTTTTAAAGAGTTGATATTCCTAAAATATTAAAAGGCTCGCCATTTAAGACTTTTACATTTTTTTTTTTGTTTTTCTGAAAAGGCTATATAGAGATATAAAGAGCATTTACTATTTCTAAGAGCCGTAGTTCCATTGGTATCAGAAAATGAGTGTTCCCTGAATGTTCTACCAGGAAAATCAATGTGCTTATCTTTCTCAAAATATCTGTAGAAAGCAGCACTCTTTAAAATACAAATACTATCTACATGAAAAAATCTAAATAGATGGTATTGGTTACCGGCTCACTGGAGAGCCCAAATGGCTATCCGTTAAAATGCCCAACTTACGGAGCTAACTCTTCTCCTGGGTCTGATCCTTAACATTGTAAGATCAGACATCTAAATATCAGTACTCATGGTAGATTTGCCTTTCTAGAGCAGAAGTCTGTCCTCAAAGCTTACAGAAACTCAAGAAGATAACTATTCAAAAGAAGGAAATACTTGCTCAGGCATAACTTATACACTATCTCTCTCAAGGAAGCCATTTGGAAAAAATGTCATTATGGTTAGAAAGCTATTCACTGAGTAGAGAATCTTTTGCTATCCTATCTTGATGGGCCTCTAATCATAGTATCAGGGAGGGACCAACAAAGGTAACAAACCACTCTGTGTGCTGAACAGATATAATTTAATGTATGGTCCCACTGGTAGTGGGAGAGATTGACTAACCAGGAACTATACTAACAGTAGTAGGAAGTCATTACCTTCTCTAGCTAGAGAGAAGCAAAAGGAGAGGGCAGGCTTATAGAAACTACTGAGTCAGCTGGTCCAAATTGGAACCTCAGTGAGTCTACCCAGCGGGAAGGCTGGTGCCATGAAAGAGAACCCTGCCTGAGACAATATCCCAGCAGAAAGAGAAGGGGAGAAATATTCTGAGTTCTCTCTCTCTCTTACCTTCCAATCTCCTGGTAATGCCTCTGCTGGCTGAACTCACCCCCAAGTCAACTTTTGAGTGGATTCTTATTCCATTTTTCTTCACTATTTTATGTTTTCACTCTATTTATATTCTTTTGATGGTTTCTCTAGAAATTTTACCATGTATACTTATCAAAATCTAAAATTAATATCTTTACCCTTTTTCAAACACTCCTGGCTTTAAGATTATTATTTCTATGTAACTTTAGATCGTTTTAATCTTATACAACACTGCATTATTGTTTTATACAGCAGAAATAATAATCATAACACATACTTACTATGATCTGATACATTCACAAATACTTTTACTCTTTCATATCATCCTTATAACAATCCATATGGAAAACAGTATTATTATCACCATTTTACAAAAGAGAAAGAAGGGCACACACGGGTTAATTAATTTTCCTATGATCACACCAATTAAATGAGTCGGGTTTTCAATGGAGACTGTTGACTTCAGAGTCCAAGCTCATAGTCACCCTTGAGGGCTTCTGCTCACGAATGTTTCCTTAGATCTCCACACATAATTCACAAATTTCTTAGCTTTATAACATCTACTATCTCAGCCCATCTACCTGGAAACATTATTTTTTCTGTCTAGAATTTCTATAATATGGATTTATTGGTGGCAACCTCAGCCCTTTACTTTCTAAAACTATATCTATTTTTTTCTTCATTCTTGAAAAAGACTATTTTTATTGACTACAGAATTCTAGGTTGACAGATTTGTCCATTCAGCAAATGGAAGACATTATTCCACTGGGTCTAAACTTTTGTGTTTTCTGTAAGGAATTTAGATGTCAGTCTAATTATTGCTCCTGTGTCAATAATCTGAATTTCTCTTTGACTGCTTTAAACGTTTGGCTTTTGCCTTTGGTGTTTTTTAATTTCACTATCACATATTTATTTATTATTTTTATCTAAAAATCATTGGGCTTCTTGAATCTGGATTTGGTGTCTTTCAAGTTCTCAGCCATCATACCTTTAGACAATACCTCTGCCCCATGCTCTCCCTCCTCCCCATCCGGAACTTTTAAGTTCTTTAATTTTTCTATGTCGTTTTCTCTTTTCATCATACTTTCTATCTTTTGATTACTCTGAATTCTGAATGTTGAATTCTGCATATTTTTTTGGTTTTTAATTTGATTTAATAAAATTCTAAACTTCAAGTGTTATATTTTTATTTCTAGGAATTCTTTTGATCCTTCTCCCAATCTTCTTGTTCTTTATGATTATTTTACAATTCCTTCTACTTGTATAAAATGCTTATAATTCCCATAAATGATGTGTTTGCAGGCTAGATTTTGCTGTTTGCAATTTCTTCTAGTGTTTATAATTTCTTCTAGTGTTGTTTATGATGACTCATTTCTTTATATGTTTTTGTGATTTTATTTTACTGTGAGGTGTACAATTTGCCTTGAAACGTTATATGTGGAAATACTTTGAGGCCTGGGATGTTTTTCTCCAGAATAGATTGGCATTTGCCAGCCAGGCTGGCCTGTGCACAGTCCAGCCTCACCAAGCCAAATGTATAGCTTTAGTTTGTGTGTGTGGCACTGAGGTCATGTGAATTCAGGCTGTCATCCTCTGAGAACACAGGTTTATCACTACATGTTCTCAAGGGAATATTTTTTCCCCTCTGCTCAGGAGAGAAATATGACAATGCAGGCATTTTCCTTGAAGTTGTTTGTGGTAGAATGGGGTTATTTCTAGATATCCCTCATCCTCAGGCTATGGACCTCTCAGAGTCTGAGAATTACTGAATTTGGGGGAGTCAGATGACTTCTATCATAAATCTCTGCAAAACATGTGAAAACTTGTGTCCAAGTTCATTTGGTTCAGAAAAAAATAATTTCAAACCTCTTGGTCTTCCCACCTCACTCAGGTCTGGTCCTTAGCAGTGCTTGCTTTCTTGCCAATGTATAGATATAGTAAGAAGATATTTTTCATATCTTATATAGAAGTTTTAGTTGCCTTCACCAGAAGCATTAGTCTACGAATATATTCCACCATGTGTCTGAAGATGGAGGAGAATCATCCTCCCCTTGGATGCTAATGTCAGTTGCATTAAGGCCAAAGGAACTGTGAGCCCATCGGTGCCTCAAAGACAATTGTTTCCATTTATTTTATAATGCCCCCGTTATGAATTCACTGTCAGAGTTTCTCAAATAATTCCTATTTTTGCTTATTTCCAAGTTGTTGAAAGAACTCTTTATTCCTCCAACTTCTTCATCTCCCAGTTTACTCATCTTCAAGAAAATCAGACACAAACCACCCATCCTTAATACACTTGGATAAAATTTAAATCCAAAAACATGTTGGTATGCCTTGGCAAATTAAAAAATATACATGAATGCTATACTAGGGTAAAAAAAAATAAATGCCACCTCTATCTTTAGATTCTCTAGTAGACTCCTGATATTTATAAGCACCAAAGAGTTTGCAAATCTACAAATTGATGGATGCCACCAATATAGATTTTTCACAGCTACTGATTTCTTCTCAAATCACATTTCTGCTAAGAATTAGATATTTCCTGTGCATATATTTGCACAATACAATAGATTTATCAACTTTCACTGTGTTCACTCTAAATGAACAATAACTGTTGTTGCTATTTACGTATATAATATATAATAGGACTTCATTTTCTAGCAATTCCTACTGGTAAAGGTCAACTTTTATGCTGAATGGAATATAATATCATAACATTTCTTTAAACGTATATCTGGATTAGAAAATGGGAGATCAAAAATGATGAGAAAGTATAATCCACAAAAGCAACCATGCTCTCAAGCCAATAATTGCCCTAAGGACATCTGCCCATCCCTTGAAGCTTGAGGGTTTTGAGTTTAATGGCAGCATTCAGTAAAATGATGACCTAAGAAAAAACGCTGCCCCACCAAGTGCCACTGTAAAATAGTGGCAGGCTATACAGTACACTAAGGATCTCAGAAGTCCTCATCTCCATTTGCTCTCAAAGGGACCAAAGTTCAAAGATTGCCTGGGTTTGGAATTCTGCTGAATCACTTAATTGTGCAAGTTACTCAAACTTTGAGCAAGTTATTTAAACCTTTCTATGCTTCCGTTTTCTCACCTGTAAAAGGAGTGCAATAATGACAATGCCCACCTTACAGGATTGTGAGATTCACTCATTACCATATATGCCCATTACTTAAAATTGTACCTGGCACATGTCATGGAAGTAAATGATGGATAGCTATTATTAATGATGTTCAGCGGAGGCACCACAGGCTAAGAGCAGAGGCTCCACGTTCTCATGGCCATAGTTACTTCATCTAGAGGGGGGTATGTGATCTAAAGTGGTGAGTCTGAATCCTTCTTTGGGTCTGTTGGGCATGAGACAATCTCTCTGTGGTGGAAGCCTCATGGATTTGAGGTTGAGAGGTAGCGGAAGCCATGTTTCCTGTCATTTGCTGGAAGATGCTCTCCTGCGGGAAAGAATAAAGCCAATAGAAGATATGACAGAGAATCTTCTCTTTGTTCCTGCAGTTTCAGAGATCCAGCTGTAAGTCTACCCTCCGTTCAATTACAGGAGTAATCTTAACCTTCAAACAACCCCTCCTTTTTCCCTAAACCATTTCAGATTACTCGGCGGTCACTTAACACTATTTAATGTTATACCTGACTGTCACATATAGCCACTTCATACAGTGTTGAAATCTTTCTGTGGTACAGAAGTGAACAACAGAATTTATCTCTCAAGTTTTATTTACCCATCACAGCATTCTTTGAAATGCAGAGTTAACAGCAGACATTAGCAAACAATGTGCTAAGATAGCATTTCCTGGTTACATCACAGGTTTCTGGGTTATCTAAATCTGAAGACATTTCAACCATTAATAAAGTTCAGAGATAAAACTCTGGAAAAGAATGACTAGTGCCTTGCATAGTTAGGATTCCTTTCTACAAGCAGCTTAGTCTATTTTAACATAGAGTGAGGGTAGCGGTTATCATGTGACTTCGAGTTAGAGAAAGGCAAGGCGAGGTAAGGAACAGCTGAGTATGTTATAGTACCCAGCATGTAATAATTATATATGAAAATATATAATTGTAAAATATATAATTAAAATACATAAATATCGTTCGTAGACTCTCACTATGCTGAATTAGTTATAAATCATAATAGATGGTGAAATGCCCCCGAAAAGGAGCAGCTAGCATAATATCTGTCGTTCAGAAAATGTGTGTGGAACCAAAGATATTTCCTCAAGACATGCACACATCTATTTCTAAGTTATTAGTTCTCTAGAATCCTCATTAATGGATATGGTGGCAATATCAGATCTCAGCAACTGCATTACACCTGAGTTTCACAGATGTTTAATACTCTGAGCCCCAAAATGACCCTTTCGTCCCTTTCAGCTGGTATCTGCATTTATTTCTGTAGTGGCATTTCTCTTGGATCAGGAGGCCACTATGAAATAGACGAGATTAGAAAATCCCAGGAAGACATTCAGCTCCTCTTTGATGTAACAATGATTTTTTTTAATTAAAAAATTGAGGCAATTGAAGCGATGCAAAGGTAATTGAAGTCATGTTTATAATAAAAGCAGTGGTACTATTTTATCATGTTTTGCTATATAGCTACACATAATTAAATTATCTCCTTTGTTCTTCAAGTTGCTTTCCCATAAAAGAAATTTAGGTGATTCAAAGATTTGTGGTTCAGTGTGAGAGTTCACAAATACACTTATGAACCCTGTGATTTGGGCCACACCGCTTTCATTCAGGCCACAGAAAGGCACCGTGGAGAGGAGGCAGATATGTAAGGGGTAAGTGATATGCGAAGTGATGGGAGACAGAGTGTGGGCTCTGGAGACAAGCAAGTCTAAACTCTACCTCTCTCACTGACTAGTTGAATGGCTGAGTAATTACATAACCTTGGAAGCCTCATTTATCACAACTTTGTGGTGTGTAATGGTACTTTCATGTGAGATTGTTTGGAATTAAAGGAAAAAACTGAGGGCTTGCCTGGTGGCATAGTGGTTAAGTTCTCATGCTCCACTTCAGCAGCCTGGGGTTCGCCGGTTTGGATCCTGGGCACGGACTACACACCGTTCATCAAACCATGCTGTGGTGGCACCCCACATAGAAGAACTAGAAGGATTTACAACTAGGATATTCAACTATGTACTGAGGCTTTAGGGAGAAAAAGAAAAAAAAAAGAGAGGAAGATTGGCAACAGATGTTAGCTCAGGGCCAATCTTCCTCACCAAAAAGCAAAAAAAAAAAAAAAAGAAGAAGAAGCAGATTTGGGATCTGTCTACACTCAAAATGACTGCTCTATTAAAAAAAAAAGGAAAAAACATTTTTTAAGTCTTTAACACAATGCCTAGTGTATAGTATAGTAGAATCCAGAAGAGACCAGAATAAACTGGGAAAATTAATAAAAGAGAAAACAGGAAGAGAAAAGAGGATTGAAACATCAGAGGTCTATTTGGTTACAGAAATACATGTGCAGGGTGATTTTTAATATACTTCAATGATACAAAAATATGAATAAGGAAAAGTTGTAATGGAAAATATACAGCCCACAACATGTTGGTGATTGTCCTATTATTTTAAATCCATTAACTCTATTATCAGAGCCTAGCGATCTCATTTACAACATGTATACACACTCTTCATTTAAGGATATTCATCCAAATCCCCAAAGTAAAATCTGTTCTTTGCTGCCTAAAAATAATTCCTAAACACAGATAAAACTCCTGGGAATTGAGTTCCCCAATGATCTTTTCACAACTACCTTATATTCCTAGGCTTGTCTCTTCCTGTATTTCTTTCATTGTGGTGTTTTCTGTCAGCTGGTCCTCTGGGGTAATCACAATGAGCTGCAACGCCCTTTATGGCTGATTATAAGAACTAGGTTGAATGCAAGCAATGCTTGCCTAGTTTTCTGCTGAGTGCGTTCTCTTTCCTTGATTATACTTGTAGCAGCAACTTGACCCTTTATGGTGCCATGACTGGGAGTCAGGCCCTGGAAATTATGTTCATAAAATCGCTTCAGATTCCACAATATATTGAAACCATAAATTGATTTAAGGTGTTAAAGAGCTAATATGATATGGTTAGCCCTTTTAAGAAATATTTTAAGTTAACTTAGAAAATAGGTCCCATCTCCCGCTTCCTTATAATCTCTGCTTTGCAGAATGGAAGGCACAGCAGGAATGAGTTGGAAGGGTGATTAAAATTAGACCAGTGAGGGCCAGCTACGGCCATCAGCAAGTTTTATGAACCTCCATACACTAGAGTGAGATAGCATTTTTAAACTGAGCTGTGTTTGCCAAAAGCTAATTAACTGGATCAAGCTTCAGCGTTTCTCTTTTCTTGCTGGGCAAACTAAAACAACATTTAGAAAGATACCCCATATCTAACCTTAAATTAGTCTTAGGCTACCATGTTTACATCTAAACTTTAGAGTGGACTTAGAACATATCAAGAGAGTGAACCTATGACATTCCCCTAAATGACTATTCCCTATTGATAACAAAACAAGGAAAAGACAGCTTACACTTTGAAAGTAATTGAACTAAATACAGGACGTTTCTGAAGGTTCAGATTGTCTTAAGAATACAAATTCTTAAAAGTTACCATGAGAAATATGAATTTAGCCAGTATAACTGAATTATCTTCATAAAAACATCCACTAATCTGATGCTGTGAAATGCTGTTTTTTTATGCTAACAATATAGTTTTTAAATAAAAGAAAAATATCACAATATTACATAACGTATTGTAAATTCTTATTCTATTTATTATATTTTTCCCTAGACTTGCTTCATTCTTTCCATGAAAAGATTTGCTGAGAAACTAATAGTGAAAACAATGGGATTTGAGAGAAGGGCCAGGGAAGCGAGAGGAAGCATTTCACATTAAGATTTGCATCATTTTAGATATTTTAGGATATTATCGCTATTTAAATTACTACAAAATGTAATCAAGTTCCATCCCTTTACTAAAATTTAACTGCTAATTGGAAACGCTTTTCTTTTTATGAGTTACTATATTATTTGAAATGAAAGAGCACTTTTTATTTTAAAAAGGTGCCATAAAATTGCATTATACGAAATGTGCGGACTTAAAGTAGCTTAAATTATAAACTTTCACTTTATTCTATTACCAAGAAACAAAATTAACATGATTTATTTGTATTTTTCTGCCTTTGAAATAGATTTTTCCCTATATTAATTCATTTCTGTTTGTTTTGTTACCATTCAACACATGAAATAAATAAAGAATTGATAATTTACATCAGGGGCTGGCCCAGTGGTGCAGCGGTCAAGTTTGCATGTTCCGCTTTCGTGGACCAGGGTTCTCCAGTTTGGATCCCAGGTGCAGACATGGCACCACTTGGCAAGCCATGCTGTGGTAGACATCCCACATATAAAGTGGAGGAAGATGGGCACTGATGTTAGCTCAGGGCCAGTCTTCCTCAGCAAAAAGAGGAGGATTGGCAGCAGATGCGAATCTTCTTCAAAAAAAGAAAAATTTACATCAAGGTTTCTCCACCTTGGCACGATGGACATTTCAGCTGCATCATTCTTTGTTGTGGAGGCTGTGCTGTGCATCACAGGATATTCAGTAGCATTTTGGCCTCTACCCACTAGATGCCAGGTGCACTCTCCCAGTTGTGACAACCAAAAAAGTCTGCAGACACTGCCAAATGTCCCCGCAAAGGGAAAGGGGCAAAATCACACCCCACTCTCAGTTGAGAACCACTAATTTTTATGTATAGCTGAAGATATAAAAAGATTTAAAAATTCCAGTGTGCCCAAATCATAAACAACTTTAATCTACCAATATTTTTGCAAATTAAAGAAATTTAAGGAGAAAAAGTAGAAAGTATCAAATAGCAAGTATAGAAAAATTGTTTTAAATGTTAATATTTTCATTTTGAAATTTAACATACTACAAACACTACTGAGTACAAGATTATCCAAATGGGAATTGATATAATTTTATTCAATTTATACTGAAATATAAAGTGCAAAAAACTTTATGTATTTAAATTGCACAATTTGATCATCTTTGACATAAAAAGGCCCATGAAACCATCACCACAGTAAAGATGTTGAGCATTTCAATTATACTAGAAAGTTTCCTTATTCCCCTTGGTGAGCCATCTGTCTCTCAGCTCCCAGTTCCAGGCAATCGCTGATCTGCTTCCTGTCACTATAGATTAGTTTGAGTTTTCCAGAACTCTATGTACATGGAATCATACAGCACGCACTCTCTCTGCGTCACTTCTTTCACTCAGAAAAATAATTTTGTCATGTGTCATTACTGTTGTATATATCAATAATCATTTCTTCTTCTTGCTGAGTAGTATTCCTTGGTTGTGGATATGCCACAATTTGTTTAACCATCCCCTGTTGATAAACATTTGGGTTATCTCCAGTTTAGATTATTACAAACAAACTACTATGAACATTTGTATATACAGCCTTTGGACATGAAGTTTTGTTTTTCTTGGGCAAACATCTAAGAGGGGAATGGGTGGATCAGATGGGAGGTGTTTGTTAAACTGTTTAAGAAACCGTCAGTGTGATTTTCCAGTGTGATTGTGCCTCTTACATTCCCTCCAGCATGTAGGGAATTTCAGCTGTCCTACATTCTCGCCAATATTCTGTGTGGTCCTATATACGAGAGCTTAAAGAACTCATTACTGCCAGTTCTCCACTAGAAGAGACGTTAAAGGAAGTCCTTCTTTCAAGTAGAAAAAAATGTCATCGGATAGAAATGTAAATTTACACAGAAGAATAAAAAGCACCAGAAATGCTATCAACATGGGTAAATACAAGGATTTTTTTGTTTATTCTATAAATCTCTTTAAAAGATAATAGACTGCTTAAAGCCAGAAAAATAAAAATGTAATGAGATAGATAGCATATATAGCAGCAAAATGGATGATAATAGAAGAAAGCTGGGAGAGAAGAAATAGAAGAATATTATTTTAAGGTTCTTACACTACATATAAGGTAATATTACTTGAAGTAGACTGTAATAAATTAAAGACGTATGCTATAAAAGCAACCATGAAAATAGCATAATGTAGTATTAAAGGAAGGGAGCCAACAAACGAAAAATTATGGAATTGTAGAAAATACTTGATTCTTACCAAAAAAGGGGGGGAAGATAAAAAAGGAATGAAGAACAGATGGGATAAGTGGACAAATCAATAGCAAGATGGTTGATTTAAACCCAAATGTCCCACCCCAGAATGTCAGACTGGAGAGTGACAGAGCCTCCATAGGTCAGATATTCAATTTTGACAAGAGCCAAGTAGCAAACTAAAAGGTGCTTTTCAAAAGGAGTGCACCCAGTGACTGGCCCAGTGAAGTAGTGTTTAATTCCTGTGCTCTGCTTTGGTGGCCTGGGGTTCGAGGTTTCAGATCCCAGGCACAGACCTACACAGTGCTCATGAAGCCATGCTGTGGTGGCATCCCACGTACAAAACATTGGCCCTGTCCCAATCTTCCTCACCAAAAAAAAGGCAAAACAAAAATGGAGTGTGCCTGGTAACTGTAAGGGGGGGGCTGCAAGTTCTAAACTCAAAGTAGAACCAGAGACTCCAATCAGCAAAATCATTAGTCACAAAGCTTCATAGCTCAAAGGGATCAGTAAAATTGTAGGGTCCCAAAGGTAAAGAGCTTCAGTGTGCTGGATAGCTTCCAAACCTGTTGGATTGGAACTCATTCCAATGGGTTCCAATTGGGTGATGATTTTCATGTTATCCAACATAAATGACCAAATAGAACGTCCCAGTGAGGCACCAACTGCGCTGGATGCTCCCAGAGTCCGATAAGTTGGAAGGTTTTCCTTTTACGGGTGTAAGACCAGAAAAACATCAGTTTCCCCCTGACTTCCAGAGGGATTGGATGCTGCAAATGCCCCCGAGAAACTTTATTCACAGAGCAAGCTCCTGAACATTTTTGGAGTTTATCAGCCACCCCTGTGAGTATAGGTGTGATATCTCCAGGGTCGGGGCTATGGTGACTGAGGCTTCTGACTTGCCAACGAGCAGGACATCATCAATAAATGGAGGACGTTAAAATAAGAGTATAGAGGCACTCACCTTGTCCTCTGACACCCCTACTGACAGTAAATGGCAGGGGAGTGTGTCTCCCTAGCATTTCTCTACACTCAGCACTTCAGGAGCATCCCCTGTGGTGCATGTGGCACAGAGAAGTTCAACCATGCAGCTTATCAATTGCAGATGGAGAAGCAACGACAGTACCCTGAATAGCCCAAAAGACCTCACCCACAAGCTCACATTTGCTTCCTTTCCCGCCCTGAACTCTGCCCAAATTTCATCAGTTGAGTTTGGGTGTCTCCTTCCCCCATGGGAACAGGTAGGATTGTGACTTGGCCCCCTGTATCCAACAGAGCTATAAAAATGTTGTCCCACCGCATAGCTCCCCAGCTTACACATGGCCTTGCGCTCCTTGGCACCTTAGTCTTTTCATTGGAGAATTTAATTAATTTACTTTTAATATAATTACTAACATATTTGGGTTCATATTCACTCTCCTACTATTTGTTTCTAATTTAATCCATCTGTTTTATGTTCCCTTTTCTTTCTTGCCTCTTTTCTAATAAAATATTTTATGATTCCATTTTGCTCTATTAAATTATTAAACTTACTTCTACTACTCTTTTAGTAATAACCATAATCATTACATGCAATTTTGACATTATAATCTAAAAAACTCACTGCTTTTACACTCCCCCTTATTATGCTAGAAGCTTAGAACACTTTATTGCTATTTACCCTGCCAACTTTTGTAAAATCATTGTCATGCATCTTAATACTAAGTTGTTATTTGAATCAACAAGACACTACCATTCTTTCATTTAGAGTCAGTATTCATTTATATTTTTCTGTATTTTTTTTTAAATGTATTTCATTTTTACTGCATTTTTATTTTCCCTGCCAGGAAATATTTTCTTCTACCTGATGAACACCACTTAGTGTTTCTTTTAGTGACCTCAGTATGTTCTCTGAAAACATCTGTATTTCACTTCATTTTTGAAGGACCTTTTGCTGATTAACGAGCTCTATATTGGCAGTTATTATCTTTTGGCACTTCAAATATATCACTCTATTATCTTATAATTTCCATAGTTCCTTTTGAGAAGCCAGCTGTGTGTCTCGTTGTGTCTCTTTGAAGATAATGTTTGTCTTCCTCAGGTTGCTTAACAATTTTCACTGTCTTCGCTTTTCCATAGTGTAATTAGGATGTGGGCTTTCTCTGTATTTATCTGGCCTGTGTTGCAGAACTTCTTTAATCTATTGTTTGATGTTTTGCAGAATTCTTGTCATTACCCTTTAAAAGATTGCCTCTGCCTTAATTTGTCCTTCTCTCCTTTTAGGACTCCAGTTACATGTGTATGAGACTTCTCCATGTCTCACAAATCTCCTCTAACCGTCCTAGCTTTCATGTTCTTTTTTGCTCTCTGTACTTCATCTTTAAATTACATATTAACCCATCAATTTCACTTGTTTTGTCTTCTGCTATCTTCATTCTGCTGATATAATCATTCCTTGATAATTTATTCTCAGTTCTAGAACTCTATTTCTTGCCTTTCCTAGATGCCAATTCTCTGCTGGAATCTCCCTATTTTCATCTTTTTTTCTAGTATTGTAATACACTAATTGTTAACTACTTTGAAGACCTTGTCAGGTAGCTGCACTATCTCAATCATCTGTGAGCCTGTTTCCATTTTGTTTATTTTATTTTATTTTTGGTCTTGATATTGATTTGGTGGTCTAGAAATTTTTATTAAATACTAGTTACTCTGTAGTAAAAAATTGCGGACACTCAAGGTGATGATCCATTCCTGCAGACAGTATTTGTCTTTCTCCTGCTATGCTAAAACAATCGAGGCTGAGCTAGAACCGTTCTGAGTCCCAGCAGCATCCTCAGTGAACTCAAAGCTTAGCTTCTGAGCCTCCTGTTCCCTCTTAGAGTCATCAATTGACCCCAGAGTATAATCGATGCAGAAATTATTTCACCTGTGAGGAATCTGGCTCCTAATTAAACACCTGTGTGCTTTTTTCAGGCCTGACCATAGGCAATTACAAAGGCTTTCCCCAACAGACTTCAAAGGGGAAAACCACCCTCCTCACACCAAATTTGGTGCACAGCCAGTGCACTGAAGTCTCCGAAGGGAGTTGCAGTCAAGGACTCAGGCCCCTCTGGCTGCCCATGCTCTTCACGTATTTAGATACGTAGCCCCAGTGCCTTCATTCCCTGATCTCTTTATTCTGGGCCATGGGCCAAGGTCCTCTTCAAGTGTCTCTACCAAGGTCTCCTTATGTGGGGAGGAGAGGGGAACCAAGACATTTTCCCCCACTATGACTCGGTACCCAGTACTTTTCCACTCCGACCCTTTCTCTTCTCCTCACCCCAACCCCATGCATGTCCATACAACTGTGGGAGTCTTTTGCTCAGGGCTCCTTCAACTGTGGGATGGCCCCCACCTCTGCACCCATCCACATGACCTTCAACTCGTGCACCATTCCACAGGGGAAAAGGAGTTGGAATCAGGGAACTGGCTTTTCTCTGGGTTTAGGCTCTTGCTTATACCACCTCAGCAAGTGATCAAAGGCTTAACGTTTTCATTTTTGGCTTGCTGCTGTAATGAGCTATCAATACCTGATAGCTCATCTGTCTCTCTCCCAGCTCTGCAGAGCTCCTGACAATCTTTCTTCAGCTCTCTTTTCTCAGTTCTTGTTGTCTCTTGACTGCCATGAAACATTTACTTCTGTATTTTATCTGGAGTTTTACAGTTATTTTCAGCAGAGTGCTGTTCCATTGCTATCTAATCTATCCTACCCAGAAGTGTAATTTCCACCCACTGCCTTTCAATTAAACACTCGAAAGTTCCACATAATACTTCTGATTACACTTCATTAACTGAGCTTGCTTACATTGTAAAAGCTAGCTTCAAGTGTGTCTGGGAAATAGATAGTCCTGTGACTGAGAACATTGTCACCTTAGGTGGGGTTGGTAAAGAGAAGGGAGAGGCAGGCAAGCACAATCTCTTCCACATATGCCCATTTCTGCCCTCGTTCCATGTTGCCTTTTCCACCTGCCCCTGTTCGTGCTATCGTGTATTTATAACACTGGCTGAATTGATTATGTAAAATATATTGAGCTTCTAATCACAGGGTAGGTGCCTGAAGTTGGTGGCACAGTTGGAGATTAGACAGTTGATGAATTATCAACACTGGTGATTTGGGGTGGCTAAAGACAAAGAACACCATGTTTATGGTGAGGGGCAGGTACACGCCTTGCAAATTAGAAATACACTGGACAAAGCCAATATAATTCTTCAATTTCATAAATACTGGGTAGCTGAAAGTTCCAGGGGTTAATGTGTATAATTTCTACTTTTTATATTGGTGTTTTTCTTATGGTGTAACTTACTCTAAAAAAAATAGCAAAAATTAAGTTTGATGGTAGAGTCATCCTAATTTCAGATAGGTTTTTTTTAATCATTATAACTTAATATTTATTTATTTAAATGCCTTGGTTGTTGATAGAAAAAAAGGAATTAATATGTTATATAAACAATTAATGCTTCTCAATGTCTATGACCAAAATATACAGAATAATGTTCAGGTTTTACAGCTGTATACTTTAAAGTGACTTTTATTTCTGATGGCACATATATCTAAAAGGTTCAACACATGAGTTGATTAGTAAACTCAGTTACAATACCCTTTCAATTTTAGCTAATACTTTTAAAAGATGCACTGAAAATAACTTCCAAATCATGTGCTAGGAGCCTCTGTCAAAAAGCTCACTCCCTTAAAATACATAAAATGTTTGCTGACAGTTCTATGTCACATGTAGGTGTTACATAGGTTATATGTACATGTTATATGTAGGTGTTACAATATCTACTGCTCAATAAATGGTGGAGGTTCTGATCTTAGGTGAGAACAAAATGTATTATGTCTGTGTTGAGTTAAGGGATAAAAAGTACACCGTTCATTTCGCTCGGGATAATTTGATATAAAGCATTATTAAGAGGATATTGAAGAAGGGGAAAGGTAATAACGGGAAGACTAGGGCATCACAGAGGTAGCAACTTCGGGAAGCAACTAGCCCCAGCTACCTCTCGGACTGGGGAGTAGAGGGAAGATTTTGGACACTCAGACATTTGGAGGAGCTGAGACTCAGATCTCTGAGGTGGATGCCCTGCTGGGGTGGTGCTGGTGCCTCCAAAGCTTAGAGAAGAGGCCTGTGGAACGGGGATTGAGATCTAAGAGGAGGGCGAGGCAGCCAACTGGTGCTGACGTTCCTCGGTAGCATATTGAGGTTGATTCTCAAAGTGTTGGAAAAACTGCCAATTTGCCACTGCCAGGGGAAAGGGCATTGCTGGGTGACTGACGGGACAAAAGGCAAACAGGAATGAACAGTTCCCTTCTTCTCCAGCCACCATAGTCTCTCTACCACCCCCTCTTGGCACAACTGGAACCATCTCGCAAAAGAGAAATGGTTTGCAGAGGGTCACCCTTAGTTAGCATCACAAAGTAGAGTATAGAAGGCAGGAGCTGGAGAGAAAACACCTTAATAACTGGCTCATTCAAAGGTCTTATACATGTTACCAAATGAGACACTGGGTTGTAGGTTTTCTGATTGATCATTCAAAATTCATTCTGTAGATCTTATTTTGATGGGGGAAATTATTAATATAATTAAATGTGGAAAAAATAAAATGAATTTGAAATCATGCCCCTTAAATTTCAAGTGGATACCAATTCTCATCATGAAAAACTGAGACAAGAGAAAAGTCAAAGTAGGTTTAAACTATAATGAGTTGTTTGTGAACAGTCTTCATTTCAAAAATGAAGCTTCAGTTTGAAAATATGTATTCACAGGTTGGGTATGTGTGTATAAGTCAAGTGGGGTTTTTTTTTGTTTTTTCTTGGTGAGGAAAATTGGCCCTGAGCCAACATCCATTGCCAATCTTCCTCTTTTTGCTTGAGGAAGATTGTCCCTAAGCTCACATCTGGGTCAATCTTCCTCTACTCTGTATGTGGGATGCTGCCACAGCATGGCTTGATGATTGATGTGTAGGTCTGCACCTAGGACCCACACCTGTGAACCCCAGGCCGCTGAAGCAGAGTGCATGATCTTAACCACTACATCGCTGAGCCAGCCCTGTAAGTCAAGTGTTTTTAATATATATCTAGAAAAGTAACATAATCTTGATCGGGATTTGGATTGAGAAAAAATAGATTATCTTGAGACTCTAGCTTAAATTCTCTCTGGCTTCTGGCATAGATTCTTAAAAAGTGAACCACAACTTTTAATGCAGAGGAGTGAGGATGACATTTGGCTGATGGAGGAATACATTTTGGTTACAATCCACCTCATTCTGGAAGAAAAAAGGAATGCTCGAGCAAATAATATAAATGAACTAAAAATATAACTTCGGTTTTCATAGACAACCTTTTCCTTCCAAGGGGAAGAAAGGATAAGGATAAGAAACATATGGAAAAAGGACACACGATCTGAAAGTATGCACAAGAGAAATCTAAAAATAACACGAATACATATGCTACATGCAACTAATCAAGCAAATTACCAGCCAAAAAAACTCATGAAATTCCCTCCATGAATTCTCGTTTACTTCTAAGAGTAGTTTCTGTAGACTCGTTTACCTTCCGGCTGGCAATGAACAAGTAAGGCAAAAACTGTTCGAACAAAGAATAAGAAGAACAACTGAGTAATTCTAGGGGGACACAGCAGCGCTAATCACTCCTCTTCCGTTCCACTTAAAATCTCTGCCTCGTTGAAGGAAGGAGAACTATTGTGTTGACTAAGTCATGGAACATACACTGGCATTTATCACAGAAATCATATATCACCCTTGTAAATTTTTTTGTTTTAATTTGTCACACCCCCCAAAGAACCAGAGGTTAAAATTGTATATTTACTAATTTTCAATTCATATTTTTGTAAACTTTCCAATTTCCCCATTATTGGTTTCAATTATAACTATCCACTGGTGCTCTATTTATATTGCTCCTTAACTCTCTTAAGAAATTGCTTTAATTCAGCAAGCTTTTGCTTTGTTTTGATATTTCTTTTCTTTGGCTTTGTTTTGATGTTAGAAATATGAGAAGGTCAAACACAGAGGACTGCAACACAAAACCTAGATGGGACCATTCTAATCATATAAACTCCTAAGGGCTTATTCTATCGTTTAAAATAAGCAATACAAGACTGATGAGGGAGTCCTGGGAAAGGTTAGTAGGTAGCAAAGTAACAAAGCAACTGATACACAAACGACAGAAGGATAGACAGAGATTCTCACTACTTAGGAAAAAATGTGATAATAGTAAAACAGCAACGAAGAAACAGAGCAGACAAAAATAAGGCAGTTGACGCTGATGGTTATTACTGCATTGCATTTTCCTCCAGTTCTGAGAGCTGAAAAAGCAAAGTTATTTTTCTTTTCATTCTTAAATCTTGAAGCATCTGCTGGATCTTTCTTTCCCCTTAAGTTACTTTATCCAGAACTGTTTTCAATGTTGGTCTTTGTGTAGCAAAACTTCTCAGGCCATGAATGCGTAGAAATAATTTTCATTAAGTTATTTAATAATAATGATAAATGATGATTAGGAGCTTGGCAGAATATGATATTCTAGGTTCTAAATTATTTTGCTATAGTACTTTGAAAATACTAATCCATAAGTCATGTTGCACCTAGAGTTGTCGAAAACATGTTATTAAGCTAATATTGGATCTGTGTGAATAATGGAGCCTCTCTGTATATGCTTTTAGTTTCTAATCTGATCTGATATTCTTGAATTTTACTATAATTTGACTAACTGTTTATTTTTTGCATTTTTTTAAATTATTTCTCCCCTTTTTACACTCTGTGGGGCCTTCCAATCTGAATTGCTAATTTTTCCCTACTATTTCTAGAAAATTTGTCTTCATTTTTTAAATATATTTCTCTTCTGAAATTTCATTTCTCTGTCTTTGGGGACTCATATCTAGATATTATAACTTGCAATTTAATTCTACAGATCAACTTTTCTATGATATGTTCTATTTATTTTTTCCTCCTTTCCCCCGGGAGTTTTTCTAAATGGCTGTCTGATGCTGTAATTTATTCTTCTGCTCTATATAGTGTTATTTATATTTAAATTATTTCTTTTACTTCATATATCTACCTTTTTTTCTTCTATATTCTCCTATTCTTGTTTCACATTATCACTGCTTTCCTCTATCTCTCTTAATTTGTTTATTAGGCTAATTTTAATTCCTTGGTATTCTCTTGTAATATTTCTGCTTTGGATGAGATTTATAACACACTGGGATGTTCCTCTTTTGAAAAAGTTGTGCTCCTCAAATGTCTTGATAGTTTGGCCTGCAAACTCATTTTTCCTCTTGGAGATATTGGCTGCTCTATCAGGCAATGTGTATAAAGGCCAGACACCAGTTCCAGTCATCATTGATGAGATCAGGAAATGTGTCATGAAGGAGACTCAGGTTTCAAGCTCTAGGCACCAGACAACATGGTCAATAACCCCCAAGGCTACAAAACAATTCCTTAGGTTCTGGTCCTTTGAAGGAGAGATAGCATTAGAAGGAGATACTCACAGACAATAAGTCACTCGTTCTGATGAGTGATGTGATGAGCTGGGAGGGGAAGCGGTGGAGTGGGAAAGTGACACTCTGATGCAATTTAGTTAGTTTCCTTGTGATTTCTCAGTTCTTTCTCAAGCACGGAGCTCCTACCCTGCACTGATTTTACTCCCAAAGACTCCTAGGCCAGAGGTGTAAGTTACTTCAGGTGTGAGATGGGGAACTGCTCATCCAAAGGCAAAGTGGTACCCAGCATCAAGAGTTCTTTCTTTTACATCATCCTCTCCATCCATACCGCGTTGTCTCCTATTCTAGGCCAAAGCCACTATATCTTTCAAACATCCCTTAAAAAAACTTGATGTCGGTCACTCTCAGGAGCTTCTTGCTGCAACTGTCCAGGTGTTTTAAGTTGTTTTACTTTTTCATATCAGTCATATACATTTAAATTATTCCTTACACACGTTAGATAGAATGATATAAGTATGGTCATTGATACCGATATAAAACTCTATTTTGCTGATATTATGAATTGGACATTCTTCTAATACATTGTCAAACATATTAATACTACATGAAAAACCACTTTTTAAATCATATTTACTTTGAAACCAGTTTCCTGCATCTCACCAGAAAGCGCTATTTTATTCACACTTGGACCAGATGGAGAATGGCAGCCACCCAGATATGTTGAGAAGGAGCTGACCACATAGATGGAAGGAGCAGGGCCAGAAAAGCATTCTTTCACTGGCAGAGGAGTGGGCCATAACAATGTTTCCTAACATATACTTTTAAATGATATTCACTTTATATTTTTCTATCAGAAGCATTTCTTTATTATAGTATATTGGGAAAATACACAGAAGGCCAAAGGGAAAAAATCACTTGTAATCTCACCAAAGTTCCTAGCATTATTAAAAGTTTGTGTATACCTTCTAGGAAATTCATCTGCTTCTTTATAACATACTTATAAATTTGGTTTAAAAAGTTGGATTATGGGGCCAGCCAGGTGGCATAGTGGTTAAGTTCATGCACTCTGCTTCAGTGGCCCACGGTTTGTGGGTTAGGATCCTGGGTGCAGACCTGGCACCACTCGTCAAGCCATGCTGTGGCGGCATCCCGCAGAAAAACAGAGGAAGATTGGCACAGATGTTAGCTCAGTGACAATCTTCCTCATACACACAAAAAGTTGGATTATACTGTATATATATTTGATTTAACAATTAATATAATGTGAAAATGTTTAAATATCAAATGTTTAAATATTCAATATTTAAATATTCTTCTCTAGAATGATGTAATTTTATAGCTGCATAGTATTCCATTATGTAGATACACAAAAATTAATTAATTTCATAATGAACATTTGAGATGGTTCTAATGGTTTGCCATTACACATATCACTGATAAAACCACCTTTTTTATTAGATAAATTAATTTGCATATTTGTAGTTGTCTGTTGACCATGTATTGCTAAATGTTGCAGTACTGGGTGCTGTGTGAATTTTTTTAAAACTTTTTTTCCCTTTGAGGTATCACATACAGAATAAAATTCCTGAATCTTAAGTGCACAGCTCAATGGAGTTTTACATATGTGAATGCTTGTATACCCACCACACATTGTAAGGTGTATAATATTTCCAGTTGGGTCAGTTTTTAACGGCTATTGACGCATATTGAGAAAACTGTATCAACTTAAATTTGTGCCTTTCTCTTCTCTACATCTTCTCCAACATTAGTTCTTTTCTGCTTAAAGTTTACAATTTTGATACAAAAATTTGCAGGTAATTACTATTGTTACTTTTGTACAGCAATTGCACTTTAAAATTACCTCTTTCCAGGGATGAGTGGTTACGTTCAGGTGCTCCACTGTGGTGGCCCAGGGTTTCACCAGTTCAGATCCTGGGTGGGGACATGGCACCGCTCATCAGGCCATGCTGAGGTGGCGTCCCACATAGCACAACCAGAGACACTCACAACTAGAATATACAACTATCTACTGGGGGCCTTTGGGGAGAAGAAGAAGAAGGAAAAAAAAAGAAGATGGGCAACAGACGTTAGCTCAGGTGCCAATCTTTAAAAAAAAAATTACCTCTTTCCTAGAGGAAAAAATAACTTAATTGTATGCTTTATCACAGTGTTACCTGTCTTCTGGTGATAACTTATGAATTTGTCTGAATTTTCTTTTGATAGATTTTGTTAGAATCAATCCTACAGGATCTCAGTGTGGAAAAAAAGAATAAAAATTCTGGAAATGTCTTACTGAAAAATCAAGTAATGTGATCTGGTGGCATCTAAAGTTTTGAATATGAGAAAAATTAACTGCTCTTATCCTTCCTAACATAATTCTTAAAAATTTCTACCAGTTTTGCATACCATATAAAATTATTTGTGGCTAATATTCTGTCATTTTCACAACTGCTAAAAGAATAAATCAAAGACTAAGAAGCACAAGAAAAGAGAGCAAGCAATATTTGAAAGCACAGGACTGTCACTGCCAAAAAGTCAATTCAGTTATCTCCAAGAGGCAGCATTAATTCACATCATTCACATATTAACTTCTGAAGAGCAATATCAATGGTCTTGAAAACAAAATTTTATCTATTTGACTCTATAGCTGAAGAGTAGATGCACAAAAAAGTTAAAAACCAAATAAATTTTTTAGAGCCCACGGAAGTGATATTATGAGATCAAGTCACAAATACATGTGCTCAATTGTATAAAAATTCTAAAGAATACTCAGTGTTGAAAAAGCTTGTCTAAATGACAACTCGCAACAGGAGAACTGCAAGAATACTTGGTTAATGAAGATTTTAAAAGGTAAGAGGAGAGGAGAATGTCTGAAAAGGGAAATCAGAAGTCTAAAGAAGTTACCTACCAAATTCCATGGAGATTCATGGTCCTGATGTTTCTCTGTTCTATTTACACAAGAAAAGAAATGGGAAAACAGCGCCCTGGGTCACTGTAACGTGCACCCAGGCACCTTCCCCCCAGATGGTTTTGTTTTCCAATGTGAGCAGGAAGTTGTTCTCGACTTTCTTCACTGCATTGGAGCTGATGTCTATAGGAGTTAAAGGTTGAAGACAATGTCTCCACACATGAGACTGTAAATATAGAAACAATTGATCTGCTCTTTGAATGAAGCTCAGCTTCCTGAAAGCAAAAAGAGAAGTCCCTCTCTTTCTGAAACCTCAGCTGCTTTGGGGAGTTGCTCTAATTCACCCTGAGATGAATCTAGCTCAAGTCATTTTGAAAACTGGCTATCAGTTCCTTCATTTCCACATGAAAGCACATTTTTTAATACAAAAAGCAGACTTGGTGCCACAAGCTTCCAGTCAAGATTCCATTTGTTTTACTTTTCAAGATGGCTTGAAGTCTGTTTGGAGATAAATTTCAAACGTGGTGTCTTCAAAGAGCAGGGCTTGTAAGAAAAGCATATGGAAACTTCTGGAACCTCATGAAAACCTTGAGCTGTTTCTCTTACTTCTTAGTCAAGTTGTAAAGTCAAGTCTGGTCGTCGCTATTGGCTTTAGTGTCATCAATGGTATAAATAGGTATTTGGGGCTGTTTCTTTCAGAGGTGTGTTTAACGCTCTCCAGAGGACAGCCTGCCATGGGAATTGTTCAGTTAATCACCAGGGATGGGAAAGACTTCAGAGACAAGAGCTAATTGCATATTTGTCAGAACCTAGAAAAGTAGCTATAATGTCCTTTCCCACATAATGCCAACTGTTCTTCCCACAGCCACGCTAATCTGGCCTCTGTCTTATCATCCTTAGCCTTTATTTCATGTTGTTTCACCATAAATATGCTGACACCACTGCAAGGAGATTAGAGGTGACCAGAAGGCAGAAAGTCATTACAAAATTGAAATATATTTAGAGAAATATTGATGGAATGTTACTAAGACAAGATTATTGCTCTACTCAGGTGATTCCCGGCATATCTGTGGCACTCGTGTTTACACAGAAAGACCAAGGAAAACCATATCTTCTAGAGTTTGAGTCCTAGATTTTGCCGAGATGTTCTAGCTCTGATTACATAATACCTAAACTAGCTATTCATTGCTGCACTTAATTTTTAATCTGAACTTTGGAGACATCGAATGGGTAAACCAATTATTTCTCTGTTAGAAAAAGCAAGCATTACACTTAGACTTTGGGTTTTGTAGAAATCAATCTAATCTATTTCTGAAACTCGTGAAGAAACTAGAGACTTATGCTCAGATATATTTCAAACAATCTCATCTAAGTATGATAAACAAAGGTTCTTATTATTTTACAAGAGGTGTACATAATTCAGTGTCCATTAAATTCTTTCATTTATCTGCATGGGATTTGAGTAAAAAGTAACAGAATAAGACAGGAGAGAGTAGCCTCGTATTTATGACAATGAAATGTGAAACTTGTTAAACTATTTTCAGGAATTTAAATAAATCAGTTCAGTGGAATGTGTTTTTTGTTTACAGAAACTGGAGAAACACATACTTCAGACTAATGTGTAATGACAACGTTAACTGCAATTAGCACTGTAAACATATTATTGTCCAAATGACAAAAGTGGTAACTATTGACCTTAAACAAAGCATTTGTTTGCTTTTTTCTCTGTTTTTAGTATGTCAAATAATATAATATAAAGCCTGGAAACAATAAAAGTAGAACGTTGTTGTATTCTGATGTGCAAGTCCACATACAATTATTGCCAAGTATAAGGACAATGCTGGAATGCAATTAAGACACATAAAAAAGTTCCTTAATCATATAATTGGCGTTCTCTTTTTAAGTTTCCTTTTAATAATGATTTACAAATAAGATTACCAGTAATAATGTTACTCCCAATGCTTGAAGATTTCAGGGTAAGATGTAACACATGTTTAAGTAGCCATGAAACAGGTTGACAGCTTCAGCAATGGTGTTTTACTGGGGGTAGATGTGATATGACAAGAAAATATCACACACGATAGCACAGAAAATAGAAGTGACACTTATCTTAAAAGAAATTCTGACATGTGGTGGGTGGTCAGCATAGGATATGACCAACTGCCAGAATAAAAGAAAAGAAATATGGTGACCCGGAGTGAAAATGGCTGTTCCAGTGCAAAATTGTAGAATAACAAGGAAGCTCTATCTACAGCTGAAGACGCGCATGATAGAGCTGTCCTGGGTCTGGAATGGGGGCACGGATGCAAACAGTCTAGGCCTTAGAAATGAGTCTTGTTGTGGGTTTGTTTGTGTTTTTTTTAGTAGCTTTCTTTAAATTGTTCTTACATAATTTAATTGCTGGGGGATTTTTTTCTCTTTCTTTCCTTTTTTTTCCTATTGTTACATTCCATCTGCTTCCGTTGTAATGGCTCTATCCTTGGGATTATTGATACTTTTTTGATTTGATGTTCATTCTCTTTACTGCAGAAATTTAATCATCTTTTCTTCTTTTTGTTTTATTCTTTTTGGCTTTTTATTTTTTATGCTGTATGATTTTTCTATGGTTTATTTTACCACATTCTGCCTCTTTAAGTTTTTCCTAGTTGCAATTTGACTCTTTACTGCACCCCAATGTGGATTTTGATTGTTTTTGTGTTGTATTCTTTCTTGATTGGTTTTTGTATTTCGGCCACTGTCCTTACCTCCCTGCCTTCTTCCAGGCTGTTCTCTAATTACGACACTCTGCTTCTGTATTTTAGAACATACGTAGCCTTGCATCTTTTTTAAATGACAATGCTCAAATGTTTTCTAATATGTTCTTCTAATTTTATGTCAAAATATTACCATAGATTAACTTTTTTTGATGCCCAGCGTTCATGCATCTGTGAAAGGCTAGTGGACAAATGACAGATCATCAGCTAAGATGTGTTGCTCCTCTAATGAGGACATTCCATGCGTTTCATGCAGTGCACTACCTGAGAGAACATATCCAGAGAGTTCTCTGCTTCTACAAGCTTCTCTTGCCAGTTCTGTCCCTTTGAATCACACTTTTCATTAGTTGTCCACACATCCAAAGTTGCCATGTCTCTCCACCCATCCTTTTCTCTTTCCATTTACCCCGGGTGCTGAGACTTTTCTCTAAATGGATATAGAAATTTACGCATATTTATATACTTTTCTTTTTTGACAAAGGATGAGGTCTCAATTTTATGCTGTTCTTGTTCAGATCAAAGGCAGCGGCCTGTCTCTTTGGCAAGTACTATCCCCGGTTCACGGAAGTACTAGCATTCTAAGAGTGAGTCAAGTTTGTCACACCTTAGAGCATCTCTCTGATGTTCTGTCTGAGAGGGTGGAGAATGTAAAGTGGTTATTCCAGAACTGTCCTTTTAAGTGCATCCATCTCTAGAGAGTCCAGTCAATGAAGATTCAAACACAAAGTTTCTTTCTTACTAGTATTTCCAGTTTTTATCCTTTTGTGAATTTTCATACACCTTTATTGGAACATTGGAAACAAAAGATCAGGTAGTTCTAATCTGCTACTATATTTACAATAGAGTTTTCAATAATTTTGTCAAAATGATTGGGTCACAATTTTACTCATTGCCATAAAGACTGTGCCCTCCCAATTTAACAAGATTTTTTTTATTCATTTGAGGCAGGGACCACAATTACTATAGTATTCTTTGCTATGTTGAGTATAGTAGTTTCTACATAGAAGATGATGGATTAATAAGTTAATTTATCACCTTCACAAAATATTTTCTGTAGTAATTTGACCACTATTTGTATAGCCTTCTGTCGTTAAGATTAAAATATAGAAGAGAAAGGCCAAAGCATTATATACATTAAAAATGTATAACTTTTGTAAAAACATATATGGGCATACTTATACATGTGTTGAAAATGTGATTTGCTAAAGTGACCAAAGATTTTTATTATTTGCTAAAGTTTCCAGTTATTTTTGTGTTATATATATGTCTCCTAGCAAAAGCCACTATCTTGGATTGTAGTCTCCAGTTTCACGTAGTACGAAGGTAAAAAAAATGTGGCTATTTGGTCTATTTAAAGCCAAGCCTAAACCAACTTATTGCATGTACTCCATGAAGGTGAATGAATGTATAGAGTCTCCTGGAATAAACAGGCTGTCCAGAATAAGGACATGTGGACTGCCTGTTTGAGACTCCCAGTGGAGTAATATATTCAGAGAAGATAATGATTCACTGGGGACATCATCTGATAAAACTGGAGAGTTAAGCTAGAAAATACTAATGCTAGGTGTATTCTTTCCTTTTGCTGCTGTAACAAATTGCTACAAAATTAATGGCTTAAAATAAGGCAAGTATATCATCTTCTAGTTCTGGAGCTGAGAAGGCTAAAGTGCATTTCATTGGGCTAAAATAAAATCGTCAACAGGGCAACTTCTGGATGCTGTAGGAGAGAATCTGTTTCTTTGCCTGTCTGGCTTCTCGAGGCTACCATATTGCTCAGCTCATAGCCCTGTATCACTTCAACATCTGCTTCCATTGTCACATATCCTTTTTTCCCCCATCTCTGTCATCACATCACCTTCTCTGACTCCTACCTCTTATAAGACCCTTGTGATTATATTACGCACAATTGGATAATCCAGGATAATCTCCTGATTTCAAGATCCTTAACTTAATCACATTGACAAAGTCCCTTTTGCCATGTAAGGTAACATATGCTCACATTCTGGGGAGTAGGATGTGCACATCTTTGAGGGGCCATTACTCATCCACCACACTAGGGGAATCAGAAAAATCTTGAGGAAACAGGAAGAAGAACTCCATTATAATATTAAAATTTCAAAAGTTCCAGAAATATCCTTGTCACTTTATACATTGGGTTGACTACCAATACATTTAGGCATTGTATACTAATAACTGAAATCCATGAGAGTGTGTGTGTGTGTGTTTGTGAGCACATGTGCAGTGGAAATAACTAATGGGGTAATCTTTAAATAAGCATTCACAGTGTGTTGGAATCAATAAATATTTCAGTCACACAAGATGTAGGATAGATTTATATCAGCTCTCTTCTTTTAAAAATTAGAGCTGGGGGCTGGCCTGGTTGCATAGCGGTTAAGTTCACGCACTCTGCTTCAGCGGCCAAGGGTTCACAGGTTCAGATCTTGGGTGCAGATCTATCATCACTCATCAGGCCATGCTGTGGTGTCATCCTACATAAAACAGAGGAAGACTGGCATACATGTTAGCTCAGCAACAATCTTCTTCAAGTGAAAAGAAGAAGATTGGCAAGAGTTGTTAGCTTGGGGCCAATCTTCCACACACACACACACACAAAATTAGAATTATTTGGGGGCTGACCTGGTGGCTGAGTAGTTAAAGTTCTGTGTGCTCTGCTTTGGCAGCCTGGGTTTGTGGGTTCGGGTCCCAGGGTTGGATCTGCTCCACTTGTAGGCCATGCTGTGGAGGCATCCCACATACAAAAAATAGAGGAGGATTGGCACAGGTGTTAGCTCAAGGCCCGTCTTCCTCAAGCAAAAAAAAAAAAAAAAAAAAATTAGGAAGATTGGCAATGGATGTTAGCTCGGGGTGAATCTTCCTCACCAAAGAAAAAACAGTTAGAATTATTCTTTTATATAAGATAATTTTCTTGTGATAAGCTAGATCCTTCTAGGTTACTCTGGAGATGAGATGATAATAAGAGGAGACTTGCCATCACATTCTTTACAGAGAGAATCTGAATTCAAGTTATCATCTGGTGAGTTAGTGGCAGAAAAGGACAGGAGCCAGACCTCCAGTGTCAAATTTAGTGTTTCATTATTAAAGACAGAATGGGCTTTACCCCACCCTAAATCTAAACTATATTTAACTGCAAACATCTAAGTAGGTGTCAAAATGTGAAATCGTATTTGACCATTTGGTTTTTCAGTATATGTTAAAGATTTAATTAAAGGTGAGTTATGTCCTCGAGAATTTTATTTTGCTAAGCTTAAGTACTGGTAATATAAATTACACTATAAAGTTACAATTATACTTCAAGCTCATTCGAAGTAATAACCTTGTTGAGGGTAAAGAAAACAGAAATAAACATTGTTGCCATTACTAAAAGGGACAAAATAAGCTATTAAAATATAAGAGATGCTGGTAAACTTATATGAATTACCACTAAGAGCAGAGATTGTTACTCATGCTATTAACAAATAGTCAGATATTTTGGGACACTGCTATTTAAAAAAGAAATTCAAGATTTCAAACGTTTGAAGATCTTTTGGAGATTATACAGCATTGTAATGTTAAAATCTTTTCTTATTTTGTCGCATTATTAGACATGGTAAGCATAGACAGTGCATAGAAAAAAACGGATAAAAATCTTAGTCTTTATGTTTTGGGTAGTAAAAATAGAGGACCTTTTTCCTTTGTATTTTTCAGAGTTTTCCTGTTTTTTTTTTTTAAAATTGAGGTAACATTGGTTATAACATTAAATAAATTTCAAGTGTACATCATTATATTTCGATTTCTGTGTAGATTATATCATGTTCACCACCCAAAGACTAATTACCGTCCATCACCACATACATGTGCCTAATCACCACTTCTGCCCTCGTCCTTCCCTTCTTCCCCTCTGGTAACCACCAATCCAATCTCTGTTTCTATGTGTTTGTCATTTTTATCTTCTACTTATGAGTGAGATCACACAGTATTTGAGTTTCTCCCTCTGACTTATTTCACTTAGCATAATACCCTCAAGTTCCCTCCATGTTTTCACAAATGGCCAGATTTCATTGTTTTTTAGGGCTGAGGGGTATTCTATTTTGCATATATACCACATCTTCTTTATCCATTTGTCCCTTGATGAGCACCTAGGTTGCTTCCAAGTCTTAGCTGTTGTGAATAATGCTTCAATGAACATAGGGATTCATATATCTTTACACACCCGTGTTTTCATGTTCTTTGGATAAATACTTAGCAATGGAATAATTGGATCATATGGTAGTTCTATTCTTAATTTTTTGAGAAATCTCCATACTGCTTTCCATAGTGGCTGCACCAGTTTGCACTTGCACCAGCAGTGTTCCCTTCTCTCCATATCCTCTCCAACACCTGTTATTTCTCGTCTTGTTAATTATAGCCATTCTGGCGGGAGTGAGGTGATATCTCATTGTACTTTTGATTTGCATTTCCCTAATAATTAGTGATGCTGAACATATTTTCATGTGTCTGTTGGCCATCTGTATACATTCTTTAGAGAAATGTCTGTTCAGATCTTTTGCCCATTTTTAAATTGGGTTGTTAGTTTTTTTGTTGTTGATATGTATGAGTTCTTTATATATTTTGGATATTAACCCCTTATTAGATGTATGGTTTGCAAATATCTTCTCCCAATTGTTAGGTTGTCTTTTCCTTTTGTTGATGGTTTCCTTTGCTGTGCAGAAGCTTTTTAGTTTGGTGAGTCCCATTTGGTTACTTTTTCTATTGTTTCCCTTGCCCGGTCAAACGTAGTACTTGAAAATACACTACTAAGACCGATGTTGAAGAGTGTACTGCCTATGTTTTCTTCCAGAAGTTTTGTGGTTTCAGGTCTTACTCAAGTCTTTAATCTGTTTTGAGCTAATTTTGTGTATGGTGTAAGATAATAACTACTTTCACTCTTCTGCATGAGGCAGAGTTTCCATAATTTTATGTATTAATATTCTTTTACTGTTTAAATTAAAAAAGATGGTTGAAAGTTAAAGTAACATGTAAGGAGTGATTAATTAGGTGCTCCAAAACACTTTAAAAATAACTGCATGTAAAAGCCCCTAAAATTGGGAATTGTAATATTAATTACAGTTTATAGACTAAGATTATTAGGTGTCCATATTTAACATATTGGTTCTGATAACCACAGTGCATTCCAAGAAGCCTGGTGCTTTGATGCTGAATCTGCAGGACAGAAGATGAAAAGAAAATCTGAACTAAGACAAAGACGCAGTCTGAAACACTAAGATTATTCCTGAAATCTTAAGAAAATGCAATGGCAATTAATTTTAGAGCACATGGCATAGATACAGCTTATAAATAAATATACATATACAGTGTGTAGAGTAGGTAAACTATCTATGGTTTGTTTATTTCATGTGAGCACTTTCACTTTCAGAGGATACTTTTGATGCCTGTAGTAAGACCAAATTTTTAAGAGCGACTTCAGGTATTGTTGAAGACATTTAGCTACACCACTATTGTAGTCAAAGCTGAAAGATAGTAGACCATGAAAACACTCCATCTTTGATAGAAGAGTGTCCAAATAAGGATTTTATTTTGCATGTTCTATCCCCCAAATTGAAAAGTGGATGGAAAACAAGAATGATTTAAAATAAAACAATGCATTTTGATGCACCATCATTTTGACGCAACTCCTGCCAACCAGCCACATCAAAAAGCAAATAAACATGCAAAACACTTTCTTTTATAACCAAATAATATTCACAAGAGATATTTTTCCTTTATCCATACCTTAGTCCTCCACTCCTTTCACTGCATCCAAGTTTAATCTTTCCCCTCATCCTTTTCTTTGCTATTGTTAAACTAAAAAACTTATGGCAATAGGAACTGACCACAACAAAATTGTCAGTAACAAACTTACTGCAAACCTACTTTTTGTCCTTTGTGAGAGATTTTGTTAAAAAACAAAGTAAGTATCACTTACTAATAATATTAGAAGAGCTGGACGATATTTATTTCTAATTTAGTCCCTCAAAACTTGTTTATTTTGTATTTTGTATATTTCCCTTGATTATTGAAGGATGGTTTTACTTTCATATTATTTTTTGGTTAATCTTGGAACTTTTCACTACATTACCACCTGTTTTAACCTTTATAATGGCTTTTCCTCTCTAATTTACATTTAAATTTTTAGTCTCTATCAGAATTTACCCAGTGGGTTTCTAAATGTTTAGATAATCCATTCCAGATTTCATTTGCAAACAATGAAGAGCTACTTGAACCAAATAGTTCTGTGAGACACAGACAGTCACTGCTCTCTTATAAACTATGTAAACCAAAAATGTTTATAATGATGCTTGTTTGTCACTCCACATATATTTTTCAAACTAATTTAAATTATTTACATTTTTCTAAGTCTCTTTTTGAAAAGATGTAAAGAATGTGAATATTGCTTGGTATTTTAAGGGCTTTTACATGTCATAAGGCACAGAGCCTTGGAGCCAGTGGCAGTAAAGGGGAGATGGTGAAGTCTGGGGCAAGTCTGGGAGGGGGATCTGAAGCTGAAGCATGGATTACAGCAGTATTATCTCTTGCTTCCATTCCTTCACAGCAAACAGCAGTGAGGGTTACAAAGGTCTGGAATAGGCTCAGGTCAGGGATTGCGCAGAGATCTCTGCAGGGTACCACTGTCAGTACATTTTTCAAAAGCTGGAAATATAGTTTATTTGTTGACTATGAAGAATTGCCCCCAGCACCAGCGTGGCAGTATTAAAACTTGTGGTATATATTAAAATCACTTTATTTAACCAGGATAGGAGTTTATGTGGTTTTAATGTCATGATTGAATTGAATATGTAATTGGTGAGTGAAACGTAGAAATGTTCTTTTAAGAAATCTCCCCAAAAAGAGGGGCTGGCTCCGTGGCCGAGCGGTCAAGTTCGTGTGCTCCGCTGTAGGCGGCCCAGTGTTTCATTGGTTCTAATCCCGGGCACGGACATGGCACTGCTCATCAAACCACGCTGAGGCAGCGTCCCACATGCCACAACTAGAAGGACCCACAACGAAGAATATACAACTATGTACCAGGGGGCTTTGGGGAGAAAAAGGAAAAAATAAAATCTTTAAAAAAAGAAATCCCCCCAAAAAGAAATGTCATATATATTGATGATCAGGGAATTTTTTAAGATGAACAAAAGGTGGAGGAAGGGGAGAGAAAATAATCAAGAATTCAAGGACTTTAACCTAGATTCCTCGGCCCTTCTAGGAGGCCTGCAGCTGTGTTCCAGATCACAAGGAAGTGTAAGCAGGATGATACTTTCTTCCCCAAAAGCTGTCCATGCTTCATTCCCGGAAACCTGTGAATGTTACATCCCATTGCACAAGGGACTTTTGCAGATGTGATTAAGGGTATGGACTTTATAATGGTGAGATTGTCTTGGATTGTCCAAGTGGGTCCAATCTCATCACACGAGCTCTTAAACGTGGAAGAGGGAGGCAGGTCAGTGAGTCAGAGATGGGAGCACGAGAAGGATTGCTGGCCAACTGCTGGTTCCGAAATGTAAGGGACTGCAGGCAAGGACCAGAAAGAGGACTATAGGAAATGAGGGCATTCCCAGGTGACAGCCAGCAAGGAAACAGAGACTTCAGTCCTACAGTCTCATGGAACTGAATTCTGCCAACACTTGAATAAGCAAGGAAATGGATTCTCCAACTGGACCTATAGAAAGAAACACAGCCCTGCTCATAGCTTGGTTTCAGTCCAGGGAGATCCGTCCTGGGCTTCTACCCCAAGAACTGTAACATAATAAATTTGTGTTGTTCTAAGTCACTAAATTTATGGTAATTTGTTATGGCAGGAATAGAAGACTAATACACAAGGTTTCCTAAAATTGTGTGTAATATTTTGTATATTTGTGTGTGGGCATTTTTCTGATGAAAGAGGCTGTACATTTCATCAGTGTTTTAAGAGTCAATGACACACCAAAAAAAGCAAGAGGAATTGAACTCTGTTATCTTTTCCCAGATTGTAGCTTTAAAGACAATCTCACGCACTGTGAAAGCAGAATATTTTTAATTTCGCATATTCAACTGGGAAAAGCGTTGGGTGACAAACAACTGAATATAAGAACACTCAGCTTATTGTTCTCTTTTGCCTTGTCCTCTGTACCTCTAACCCAGGCAACATTTGGTGTTCATTTATTACGTCACCTATGGACTATGAGATATTGTGGTTACTCAGGGTGGACTGTGAGTTCCTAGAGAGCAGCATCTTTTTGTCTTGTTTTTTGCCTTTAGCTATCCAGAAACACTGTGCCTAGCAATGGTAAGTTCGATGAAAATATTCACATGATTGAATCAAAATGGTAAGGCTCTATCTCCAGACAGTGACCTGGACTACATACCATTTATGTTTGTTTTTTGTTGTTGTGGTTGTGGTGAGGAAGATTGGCCCTGAGCTAACATCTGTGCCAATCTTCCTCTATTTTGTATATGGGATGCTGCCACAGCATGGCTTGATGATGAGCAGTGTGTAGCTCCACACCTGGGATCCAAACCAGTGAACCGCAGGCCACAAAAGCAGAGCACATGAACTTAAACACTACACTACTGGGCCGGCCCCCTGGACTACATACCATTTGAAATTCTGTCCACACCAGTGACAAAATCCATATATTAACTTATTTTTTACACATCTAACTCACTATTCTCTGTAAAAAAAAGAAGAGTTCCCAGATTTCTATGGGAAAACTATCTCAGAGCCCTCAGATTGGTTTCCAAGATGAGAGTCCAGAGAGATGACACGGAAATATTGGTACAGGAGTTTTGACATTTTCCGTTCATCACCTTGACTCAATACGGAATGTTTTTGATTTCAGAATGGCCTGGATCCACCCAGGCTCCAGTGGAACACAGCTTCATATTCAGAAATGTAAATCAGAAGCTTAGTCATATTTATTAAACAAACCATTATGGACCAAACTTTATTTGGATAAACCACAAGATTCACAGATAGAAAGAAATCCTGGGGGTAAGTGAATATATTAAAAATTAAACAGGAGGAGGATGAGAATTTGATAGTCTCATTTTCTTACTGTTAGCTCAGAATGACTTGAAATTATGGAGTGACTGAACGCTGACAAACAACAGACCATAAGAGGAAGATGATAATTGACAACGTCTGTGCATGTGGTCATCTGCTTCATGTTCAGTCTTATTTAAATATTTTCACAGGATATCTGGAATTGAGGAAGAGTTAATCAAACGTGCAGAGGTTTCTCAATGTAGAGGTTCTCTGAGCACCCTGTACAGACGTAAAATGAGGGGGAAAAAAGCCTAGAGAACTTTGAAATACGGTGAGAAAAAAAAGAAAATGAGATTCAACTTGAAATAATGTGAGGGAGTGTGTCCATAGAAAAATAATGAAAAACAGATATTTGATGGAAGGAAGACAATTGGAAGGTAGTCAAAATAAACAGGACAGAGGGGAGAGGAGACTAGACAATAAATTAGATGAGATTGAAATTCTGTGCCAATTCAGGAAAAAAACTAAAAATCATCTTGATGGCCATGTAATGTTACCAAACAAGAAAGTACACCTGAACTAGAATTCGCTTGGAGACAGTGTTCTTTTTCTCTTTTTCTATGTTGAAGAACTCAGAGGAACTGGAAGTAATTCAAAAAAGAACAGCAAATACAATTAAGAGCCTAAATGGATTGATTTATATAGTGAGAGGGAAGAAATAAAATATGCAATCCTTGGCTAAAGACATCTAGAGAGAACATAATTGTCAAGTCTTTAAAGGATTTCTGTGCTAAGTCAATAGAGGCTGACTTTAGTTCAATAAAAGGGAATCTAGGCCGAAGCACAATGAGTTGAACGTAAACTCATGCCGAAAACATTTTCCCAATTTTGTTAATACCAAAATCTAAAGTGTTTCAAATGGTGCTGACTCAAAGGTCTGCTCTTGTTTTTGTTGATGTTTTTAACCCATTTTGAGACTTATGCTAAGTGACCTTGGAACACAATTGTTGGAAAATTCTTTAAACCCTGGTTGTTCTCTTTCTAACAGATTATCATTGCCCTTTTTGAGGCCTTACCTTCACAGCATATAAATAACTGCTGATTTTATAATCCTGGCTTTATAACAAGGCTTGCTATCTGGTAGGGCAAGCCCTCCTACACTGTCCTTCTTTAAAAAGACTTGGCTGTTGATTTTGTCTCTTTATACACACTCTGTGTACTTACCGATTTCAATAGATTAAACTATTGTACTAGCCTCCCAGGGCTGCCAAAGCGGAACATCATAGACTGGGTGGGGTACACAGACATTTATTTCTTTATTAAACAACAGACATTTATTTTTTCACAGTTGTGGAGGTTAGAAGTTCAAGATCAATTAGAAAAACTTCAATACATAAGACTATAGAATGATGTCTTCATGTATAGCATATTAACTTGAAAGACCATTATTAAGCCACTATTAAGAAAAATAGAATTGTTTAATTAGAAAAGCAGATTAAACATAACTCCAGTTATATTAAAATGATTATGTTAATGAGAGAAAAATGCATAACACCTATATATATGCATATCTGACCTATGATGGCTATTATTGTTATTTTGTTTGAATAGTAGAAAGTGGAAATCAAGGTATTTACTCCATTTGTTTTCTTTTTCCTTAGAATGCAACATTTTCATAATTTAAAAAATTTAATGCGCAAGAAAGAGACTTTGACTTCTCCATTTTTAAAAGTTAGTCTCTAGAAATGATTGAAGATAAACATAAAAATTTGACTTCAAGGATATTCTCTGTTGCAGTGAATGGATACAACCCAGATGTTCAAAAACAAGAAATAACTATATAAAATTTAGCACAAACATCCAATGGAACGCTATGCAATAATTAAAAATTGTATTTTATAATCATAATTTTTGTAATAAAAATATTCAAAATACATAGTTAAGTAAAAAATGTTTTCTAAAATTATGTGTGTGTGTCTTTGTGTGCATGTGTATGTGTGGAAAGATAACTCTCAGGGAGCTCATGAACAAAACTGTCATGGTTGCGGGGTGGTTACACATGGTCTCATCAACATGGACTTCCATTCACCAAGGCCCATCTGGCTACAGCCACTAATGAGTGCCCAAGTGACAACAACAGAAACCAGCACTGACCCCAGTAAGGCCCTATTGTCATGGAAAACCAACCAAACCACCTAATGGCAGGTTAATCACACTGAAAATGCTTATTATGGAAGGCAGTGATTTGTTTTCACTACAACATATTCTTGCTCTGAATATGGATTTTGCCTCTCTGTCTCCATTCTTTTGCTCCAAATATCTGTGGACTTACTAAGTGCTTTATTTACTTTCATGGTATTCCACACGGCACTGCATCTGACTAGGGAGCTAACTCTACAGAAACTGAAGTATGTCAATGGGCACATGCTTAAGGAATTCATTGCTTCCGGACGCCTTATGGAAGTCACTGTCTCCCACGACCCTGAGGAAGCTGGCATTACATATGGTGGAACAGACTTTGGGTGGCAATACTTTACAGGGCTGCAGTAATTTTGCCAGGATGTAATATATACTTTGAATCAGTGACCAATATATTGGTGCTGTTTGGAGATCCATTGGCCCAAGAATCAAAAGGTAGAAATCAGAGTGACTACTTTCACTATTGTCTATACGAGTCACTGATGGGATTTTGCTTCTTGTACCCTCAACTTGGGCTCTGCTTTTCTAGAAGTCTTGATTCCCAAAGGACAAATGCATCCACTAATGGACACAGCAATGATTCGATTAAAGTGGAAGCTGAGATTGCCACCTGGCCACTTGGGGCTCCTCCTCTGGACCATTGAATCAACAAGCAAAGAAAGAGGTGAGACTACTAGCAGGAGTGATGGAACCTGAGTATGAAGGGGACACATTGTTAATATACAAGGTAGAAACTGGTTTTTTCTACACGATGAGAGCAAGGAGGAGTCCATCTGGAATTTAGGAGATCTTCTAACTTCTGACTTAATAGTCCCATATCTTATGAAAAAAGCCCATAAAAAACTATAACAACCAGTACTGGCTTGTGAGAAATGAACGTTTGTTTCTCCCTACTCCGTAAGGAACCTAACCTCCCGAGGTGTTTGCTGAGAGCAAAAGGAATATGGAATGCGTGGGGCAAAAAGGAAGTTTATAATTATCAGTTGTGACCATTTGATCAGTTTCAGATGAGGACTGTAGTAGTTAAGTCTTTCTTTCTTGTTGTGTTCTCAATATATATGTTTGTCTTTATGTACGTGTGTTGTGTGTGTGTGTCAGTGTATTGACCAATTCTTTTTCTTTCTTTTATCCCCATTCCTTCTCCTACTATCTAACATTGGATATGTTAATAGAGATTAAACTTATATCTCAATATTTTAGTTACTGGATAGCAAAGCAGGAATATGACTAGAAGAGAAGTTAGTGTACATCGCCCAAAGATGGATAAAATGACATGGGACTTTGTGCATTCTTTTCTGGGGAGAGTGGTAGGGTTTATTGGTCTTGTTTTTGTACAAGGTATCATTGCATCCTATAGGCAAAAACCTGATTTTGTTGTTGTCTTCACTGGAAAGTTAACTATGGTTGGAGTAAGTATGTACTGATGCCATATGGACTATGCTAAATGGTTCTACTGACAACTTGGTTTAGTTGGAAACAGTGTTCTCAGTATCCCCTTCCTTGTACTGTTCTTAGTGAGAGCTGGCCAAACAAAGGACTTTTGTGATATTTGGCAGGCAGAATGAAGCAATGGCCATTACTGTTTGAAGGTCATCATGAGATGAGGCAAAAGAGAGACACAGGGCTAGCTGGTGGGTTGCAGCTTGTCTTCACTCTCTTCTGCTCTGCATCTGGGTCTTCTTCTTCATTGCTGGCCCTGCTGCCCCACAGTCACTACAAGCCCATCACCAGGGATGTGGCTGCAGAACCACGGAGGGAACAGCTCCCTGTGGGCTTGTCCAGCTACCCTTTCATGGTTCTCTTTCAGCAGCTAGATGTGCCAGACTGTTCACACGGACTGGTTGGTAACTCCTCTGATCTTCCAACTCCCCCTTTCAACTTTCAATTCCCCCCCACCCAGCTTCTCCCAACACTGTGTAAAGTCTAAAACCTATAATGACTTCTTTACCCCTCGATTCATACTGGTTTTTCTCTCCTGATGGAATCTTGACAGATAAAAGATGGTTTAAAGTTTTCTTTCCTTACGCTATCTTTCGCAAGGTTTACTATACATAGTAGACTGCCTTTGTAAAAAGAATTTGGAAGATTTCTTTCTATTTCATGTTCTGGAATGATGCAAATAAAATAGGCATCATCTTTTGAAGATGAAGATTTGATAGAATTCATGATGATGTCATCTTTGGCAAGTTGAGACATTTAGACTTTCAAGATTGTTTATATTTCATTTGATCCTCAACTACATCAAGATTTACAAACTTTTTTCATAAAATTGTATAAAATAGGTTCTCACAATTCACTTACGTTACTCTGTATCTTTGATTATTTTCCCATTATAATATTTCTACCTTTTTCTTCATTAGGTTGACCTCTGTTGTATATACATTATCACTGCTTTTCTAATAGAACCAACTCTTGCTTTTACTTATTAATTTGTAGAATTTTAGTTTATTACTGTTCTCTGTTTCATTCATTCATTAATATTTTTATTTTAAATAAGATAGTCTGTCATAATTGCTTAAGTTGGGTTTTTTTCTCTTTTCTAAATTTTTCATGAAATTTTTATTCCTTTTATTTTCAATATATCTTGTTCTTAATGCCTATTCAAGGTTCTGAATTTTCTTTTCTACTTTTGAGTAACCCACGGGTTCTGCAACGTAGTGTTATTGCTATTGACCTCTTTAAAATATTTTACATTTTGATCTTTTTATCTCAAGAGTTCTATGAAGGAGACTTTTACAATTCTCAAATAATAGCATTTTTGTTTTCTATATTTGTTATTAGTTTCTAATTTATTCACATTATAAGTTTAAAAAGATTAGAAACTTTATAGCTACTTTAGGAAAAGGAGATCTAATATGTAAATAATTGAGAACAAAAGAAACAAAATTGTATTTAGATCTATACCATACAAAAGTTTTCTAAACTTAAAAAATTAATTGAACATGTACATGAGAGGACATGCTTATAGCCTGTGAAAAATTGATATGGAGCAATCAAAACATACTGAAAAATTATTATTTTTTTTAAATATGAAGAAAAAATACTGTGGTTAATGAAGAAAAATAAGTCACTTGCAACATGTATTCCATACAACAACAGTCAATGCAAGAAAGCAATTTACAAATCACTCAGGGAAAGACATTTTGACTCACATTTTATCCAAGTCAAGGCTACATAAACACAGTGAGATATCCAAAAATTATGCCTTCGGACATGAGTAACAGAAAAACTTAACTTAAATTGTCTTAAATAATAGAGAGATATAACTGAAACGTTCACTGATTGGAAACCATCAATCATTGTTTAGTCAAGTCTCCAACTCCATTTCTCTGAGATTTTCTTGACTCTGTTCTCTCCGTGCTGACAACATCCATAGGCTGGTAGAAGATGCCTATAAAATCCCTAAGCCTCATTTCCATGCATATACGTTTTTATAGAAAAGAAGATTGCAACTGTTTTTACAGATGCTCATTATTAAGAATGAACAATTTTATTTCAAAAAAATCCATGTCACACTGAAGCTAAACTTGGTACTGTACTCATTCATTTAAAAGATGCCTCTTGACTGCTTATTTTCTTCCAGGAACTCTTCTAAGCATCTGAACCAATTCACACATCCAGGAGATTCTATGCACCAATTGGCTTAAGCTTAGGTTCCTGGACCAATCCTTGGCAAGTGGATGGAATTACTCTTAGACAATCAAGATGGCCCCTCAAACCTGGCTTTTGTAGTAGTAAGCACTGATTTCATAATTTGCAGCATTCCATATCACTCATATGATATATTATTTGATTAAAAATTCAACAAGACTCTTCACTCAGTACAACCTACAGTATTGATTTTATTAGCTTCTAGCTAATTAATATTCTTAGCTTTTATTTCATAGAGGAGGAAAGATGAAGATATTTTAAATATTCAGAAGAAATTTGGAAAAATAGCATTTGAAAAACTAAGAAAAATTTTCTCTTACTTAAACAGTTTTGAATATTTTTAGTGTACTATCTTTGCCTCTCACACTCAACTATGGACTGATAAGTTATCTATGAGAGAAAAATTATTTACAACACATTTATTACATAAGCTAAAGAAATATATGTTCCTGAATTTCAGTCATTCTTAATATCAGAAATAGCGAATTTATTATTATTTTAAACCAAAATCTAATTATTTGGAAGATGCGATGACAGTATTTTTTCCAGAATTCTATTTTTATTGTTTTCCAAGAGATTTTGTAACCAAAGTAAAACTTGTATAATGATGCAAAGTTATAAACCCAATTTCGCACATGAATCATCATATTGGTTACATTACACAATTATGGCTAATTCTCCTTTGAAAACTTTCCAGGAAGAGCTTGATCTTTCCTTCTTAGAATATGATTCTTGGATTTAGAAAATTTAAGGGTCCTGTAGTTGAGTAACAAAAATTGAACAGATGATGTCTTGATGGCGGTGGAACTAAATATTTTGTAGCTGTTTCATAAAAAAGAAACTCTGGGGATTTCCTACTAGTAAGTGAAGAATAACTAAAATGTCAAGCCTGTTTTTGTGAGAGGTCAGAAATTATGTCTGAAGCTGTCTAAAACTATGACTGTTTCTCAGAAATAGAAGATACGGATATGGGAAGACGCTACAATAGATCTAAAATGCTTGTGTTTGGCAGAAATATTTGAACTTTTACCTGAAGATAAAGATAGTTGCCTTTATAATAAAATTGCTAAGCTATTGATCACTTTTCCACAAACACCTTAAACTTTTAAAAATATTTATTGCATCATGCCTTATTAAAAATTCTACAATTTAATATTACATTACATGCACTTTGAGAGACGGGAAACTGAATATGGTAAATTTTCAAGGTACTTTATGAACAAAATATTCAAAATCCTGGATTCCTAACCTGTGACTCATTGAGTTATGCTGCCTAGGTGAATTCACTTATGAAAATAAGCAGAAAAGCTTGGTTTTGAATTACTTCTCCGTTGTGTTGTGTATTTTGGGGAAAGTGACTTAATCCTTCTAAGCCTCAATTATCGTAAGTATAAAATGGAGGTATTAAGGACTGTTTTTTTACTTAATAAGGGTCTAATTAGTTGACAAGATAGCAATTATATTATAATCAGCACAGCCGTACGCAATACCTTAAATCCATCCTGAAACAAGATCTAGAATAAGTTTAAAAATTAGAACCTAAATATTGCTTATTTCTACTAATGTCAATTCACTTCTGGTGACATTTCTGAACCTTGGATACACACTGGAATCACACAGGGAGATTTAAAAATTAGTGATGCCTGGGACCCAACCCTGAGTTTTTATTCAGTTGTCTTGGTTATGATGCAGACACCAGCATTTTTAGGGAGTGACCTAAAATATGAAAATTAATTATCAGAATTTATCCCAGCTATTTTTGAATAATAATATGCACTTACTTCTAAACTTGATTAAGAAGCAGCAGATTTAAACAGCCTGAGAAATAACGGTACAATGCTAAGAAGCAGGTCTAGCTTGTTTGGTATTCCCAATTGGTCGTAAGCCCCTACCAAACTCAAATTAATGATTTGTTTCTTACCTTGTAGACACAATGATAAACTCTAGCCTGGCATACCCAATATTTTGCAGCATCATTCTTTCTCTATCTACTGAAATAAAATTGCTATTTTGCTGTTAACATATAATTAATCTGTGACTTCAACTTAGGTTGAAGTTAAGTCATATGCAATAGAGGTTGAAGGCATTATCAAGAAAAATGTCTCAAGGAGACACAACAAAGAGCAGAAGGAGTACTACGTAACACAGAACTAGAAGTAGCAGAAGCAATGTGTTTGGTCCTCTTTTCTTCTCACTATTCACCCAGGGGGTGATCTCATTCTCTCCAGGCCCTTGATAGCCATGTGTGTGCTGACTTCAAACTGCCACCTGCCCAGACTCTCTCCCAATCACCATACTTATGGCCAACAGTATATATGACATACCCAATTATATATCCCCAAACCACTTCACAATCATCATGACCAAAACTAGGTCAATTCCTTTCTCCTTAAAGTCACTTTCTCCTTCTTTATTTACTACCTCATTGAATAACACCTATTGTGGACACTCCAAAAACATTGGGCGGAGTTACAGCCAAAATTAGTTCAGATGTCAAGACTGATGATGCCGCACTCGCCTCAGAAGAGTATATGAAAAGGGTTATTGCTCCCCTAATAAGGTTTTATGGGTAGAGCAGGGGAACTCCCAATCAGGAGCAAAAATGGTTTGGGAGAACAGGGAAAAGAGACTGGTTTGTCTTTTAATGTGCTTAAGTGCTGGGGATAGGGTGAGGGTTCCCTTGGTGGTCCAGGTCTTGAGTGGTTTGAACTTCCCAGTAGGTGCTAAAGGAGGGAGCACCTGTGGTTTCTTATCAATTGTCTAGATGTATGGCAAAAGGGGAGGGGTGATGAGGCTTGAAAGCTGTGCGTCACTCTTGATTAAGGGTGAATTGTAATAACGATTCTGACTCCACTTTTGAGGACTCCACTTTTGATGCGAATTTAGAACAGGAATTTAGAACTTCCTGACCACCCAAAAAAACCCATGAAATGTATGATAATCTTGTCAGGATGACAAGACGTTGACTAGATATCACCTCTATTCTACACATTATAAATTAACTGGTGTTATTCCTAAGAATAAATGCAATGTAGTAGGTCTGCTAAGTAAGCGGACATTGGTGATCATTCACAAACAGATAATAAACTGCAAGATACAACACTGAATTTGAACTAACCCAGAAAAATTAAGAATATATATATAAAATATATATGATATATATGATAGATTAAAAGAGTAATATACCTATATGTATTCATATACACATCACACAAAATAAAATTGAATATTATACTTAAATATTCTATTAAATAAAAATGCATGATGAATTTTAGCCCAATTTATAGTCATCTTTTTAAAAATAGGTGTGTATTACACTTGAGAAAAAGATGCTTCTATTAACTGCTGCTTCTTTAAATATTGTCCCTTAGTGATGTTGAGTCACTCATAAACTCTTTGGGATATGAGCTGAAATACTGAAACTGATGTAAATAGTGTCAAGTTGCACCACATGAAAAATTAAACTTTTGTTTTCAAGGAGGATTTGTCTTTAATCATGCTGTGTTCTCTAGTTAGCATCCTCATGGCTTTTTCCTACAGTTCAAATCTCAGAAGAAAAGCTTCCATTGCTAAGAAGTACTTGAGTACTTAAACTGTACAGTTTATATTACCTGAGTTGGCCAGATTTGATGAGAACAATTAATCACAACAGTTCTTAGAATGACAGAAATGGATGGACTTAATTTTTTCCTTTCTGAAAGGAAGAAAAGGGGGGAATAAAATCTCTTGGAATTTATTAAAATAGCCTATTGGCAAATTTTTAAGATAATTAGGATAAATATTTATTTTAAATCCTCTGTTAAATTACTTTATTATTGCAAGTGTTTTGACTTTATTTTATATTAATATCTCTAACAATGAATTTGATGAAAAAAAATCCTAGTCTGCTTTTGAGTGTATAAATAAAATATAGACTGAGTGATGAAATAGATTTTGAAAAAATAGACCCTATAAAAATCTTTTGACTATTTTATTTTGATTCTATGCTTGTTTCTATAAACAATATGTATTCAAAGCAGATATTACTTTCATGAAAATACTTGATTTCTTTAAATTGACAGAACTACTTGCATACTCCTGGAAAATACAAAAGAGGATGCCTCAATTATGTTAGCTAATTATTGTCTTTTGCTGTAGGGACCTATATAGTTCTAGCCCAGTAGAGATATTTTAGTAGAAGCTGGTAGATAATTATAAGACATATTCAACTGCATGGATTCTGTACCTAGCAACATGCCAGTTCTGGCTACCCTGAAACCTTCTAACCACAAACACCTAAGGATTCTAGAGAAAATAGCACATGTTTATTAAGCCTGGCTTTGCTATAGGAAGAAGGGAAATCTCCAGATTCCTCGAACCAGCAGGCAGGAGAAGCCACTCTCCCAGGTTGAAAACGGAGTGATGATTGCAGACTCTTCAGGAGGGCTCACGGGCCACAGGTTCTTCCAGGTCCTCTGCTCCTACTGTAAAAGTTATTTCGATCTTTACAATAACCCTCTGAGGTAGGCGCTATTGTCATCCTAGTTTACAAATGTGAAACTGGGCTCCAGAGATGTTACATAACTCGCCCAAGGTCACACAGGTGGTAGGTGGCAGACGTGGAATGAAGACCTACACCACCTGGCACTCGTCAGTAAACTTGAACCAGTTCATGGATTAGAACGCCTTGGATCTGAGATAACAAAACAATCTCAAGGCTCCGAAACAGTGTTCAAAGAGATTAAGAAAGAAATACAAATCGTAATGAAAGAACAAGATAGTAAAATAAGAATAAACATATTTGAAAAAAGACCTAAACAGAACTTGTGGAAGTCCAAAAGAAGGTCATTGAAAGTAAAGCTCATTTTACCTTAGTAGATATTACTTTAGTAAACTATTATTGTCAAACATAATGGAATGTTGAAATTATAGATTAGGTGAAATTTGCTATATGTATTTTTCTGTCATAAATTCCAATATCTATGGGAGTAGGATGCTTTTTTCCCCCTACTTTGACAAAAAAGCACACACATATATTGAGATAATTTTATAAATGAAAATCAGAATGGTCACTGAGAATGTTGAAGGTCTTTATATTAAACATTACTCTCAATATAGAGAATGAAACTAGTAATTCAAATAGCATCCATGCTACTTGTGGTATTTAAGGAAAATGACAGAAGTACTGAAGAAAGTATTTTCTGCTCTTTTACCAGGAATTAGAATAAAGCTTTGACAAATTTTGGCAAAGAGATGCCAGGGGAGACTAGTCTGGACATGATGTGAGTTAGACTGAAAATCTTAGATGTAGATTTCATGTACCAGGGACATTGATTTCATTCAACTCATAAAATCCATGCGAAAGCCTCGATAGGACTTCAGAAAGCAGATCTTCTGACCCCTTTTTAGCATTTTTAAAGTATTTATAAAAGAAAATTTATTGATTTTTCTCACCATGAATTACACAGTAATTTTTCGGGGGTCACTAAATGTGTCTTATATGTTTTGAATAATCCTTATTATTTCCCTCAATTTATTCTTTACATTTTAACAGAGTCAATTGAGTTATTTTTATCTTAGGGAATGCTCTTTGATTTTCAGAACCTTTTTTTCCTAACATCATACAACACCATTAAATCAATCTTACATTCCTATGTTAAAATGGCCCTCTTAATGACAAATCAATGTGTGTGGATGACTGATTATGCCTCAGCCATTTTACACATTTTGCAATAAGAAGTCAGGTGTTGGGGATATCAAGTAGCCTGCTGAAGAATTCTCTAAGGAGTAGACCTTACTAAGCAGATCTGTGTGAATGAAAAACTCCAACTCTTTCCCAGTCCTCAAGTTACCTCCTGAGGTGACAAGAGAGGAAGGAGAGTGAAGACAGTAGGACTAGAGAAGGAGGGAGGCATCCAGGTGACATTTGGAAGAAATCATTTCTTCCTCTTTGGAATGCCCAGAGTGCTTTATCTATAATTATTTAAACCCTCTTATCCCTCCTAACATGCATTAATTTTAATTAGAATAACTATATCTACCATTATCGAGTTCTTACTTTGCTCCCACATACTTTTTAAAGAGCAGCGCATGCATTCATACATTTAGTTTGAACTTTTCTGAGGTTGCTGCAATTCTAATTCTCAGTTTACCAAAGAAGAAAGATTAAGTGACCAGCCGTGATCACACCTGGCACAGAGCAACAATGCTACCACTATTTCTTCAAAAAAAATCATTGAATAAACAAATACTTTTGAATCTTTCAATATTACTGTATTAGAAGGTAGTAAAGTCTTCTCTAAATAGGAGTATGTTTCTGATATGTTTTATAGCCTCAGATTTTCCTAATCTTTTCAATGTTGAAAGCATTAAGATTGTTGAGAAAAAGTAAAATATGAGTAGTGAACAGCTCAGAAGAATCATGTCAATTCTTAATTAGTAATAAATACAATACTTTTCATTTAACCATTTATTTCTTACCTCCTTTCACCTCACTTATAATCGGACTCTGTTCGGTTTCATTTTCAGATCTTGAGAATGTTTTGAGTATTTCTTGGTTTCCCGTGATGCTGAGCATTGCCCTGGGAATTCTCAGATGGGTGACTCAAGCATAGGGTGATGGTCACACTTGAGCTACTGAAAAGTAGGATTCGAGCCTGAGGATCTCTTGACCCTGCATTTCCCCTCCCCGCCACAACTATTAAGGTTAGTTAGCCTCAACAAAGTAAAACAATCACAAAACGTAGTAATTGCTTCATTCTGCTCATGACTGAGGAACTGAGTCATTGAACAATCAGACTTCAAAGGAAAGAAAGGAGACTAACAGCACTCTGCCTTGAAGAGGTAAAATTGAAATAAAGTCTTGTAATGGGAAAACCAGAAGTTGCTGAGGGAACACTGGGGGCTTGCCTTAGCACATCTTAGATCCCATCCTGTTCTTCACGTTCCAGAGAGAGACTGGGCCTCTTCTTGTATCTTTCCTCAAGTGTGGTATCCTTTAAATAAAAAATAAGAAAGTATGCTGTGATGTGCTTATTTTACTTTAAATTATTCTAATTTAAGTTAATTTGATGCAGTTCAAATGTACATGTTATTAAGCATGTAGGAAGTTTTTCTTTGAATAAGCAATAATTGAGTTCTAAACTTTTAAGAACACCTACAAACTGCCTCATACTACTCCTCCGGCAAAAAGTAAATAAAATGACTAAATCAACTATGTAGACAATGGAATACTTGATTGCAAAGATACGCATGTACAAGAAAATAAAAGAGAAAGGATAATCTCAAATTCCCTGGGTGATTACTAGAATTCATATTTCACATTGTCACAGAGGGATTTCAGTCATTTACACATCATTAATTAATAGGTGGTCTAGACTGGTAAATATCTTATATTTGTTTAATTATGATCCATTGACATAATTCCAGGCATCTTGATATTTCTCAAGTGAGCCTGGAATGGGCATTTTACAATGATGTTTATATCTAATCTATGAGAACATTAAAATTTATTGCATATATATAGACAGAGTCTGCAATTCACTAACAATTAAAGAGTACAAACAAAATTTTTGAAATCCTGATTTTTATAGAGTAAAATGACTGGAATTAACATTTCCATCTCTTGCAAGCAGGACACTGTTTATGAGAAATGCGAGATGTTCTCTATGGGCGTGATTCATGACTACATCAACGCAAACTCGGACAGTGACAAAGGATGGGAATCAGGTCTATTAGTGTTGTTGTCACTGCCTCTTCTTTAGATGAGGTTCAGGGAAAGGGAGGGTAAGATAAGAATTTTTATCAAATGTCTTAGTTTGAAGGAAAATACAGAAAGAACCTAAATATTTTATGCATTCAAAAATCTTCCTGCTTAGCATTATAATTTGTCGTAATTTTCCCTCTATCTCTCTTTCATTTTCTCTCATTTCTTCCCCTCATTTATGTACTTTATTTTGTACAAATTGAAACCAGAATTGTGTTGGTATAATTGCAAATTCAAAAAAAATCAGTGATTGACTTTGGTTAAGAATATACAACAGATTACTGATTTGGTTATATTTCAGGTAACCTGTTTAAGCTAATTGTTTAAAGAAATTGAAAGGCATAATCCTCAGTTTATCTTTACATCTTGAGTATTGTAGAAATCTTCATCTCAGTTATCTTAAACGCTTCTTAATTTTTTCTTCCATATCAAAATATCCCCTTTGTCTCCCTTCCCACAAACAGAAATACAGGAAATAAAAATCAAAAGTTCTTAATATTGTGTTAACCTTTTTTTCATAACAAAGCTTTTAACTATGGTGATGAAGTACTGGAATAATAAAACTATTAACTCTAATTTTAAAATAAACACTATATCTGTAGAACAAATTTATATTGCTTAAAGACATAAGCAGGAGATGAATGTAATGTTTCCAATTTAATATGATATTATGCTTGCAGTAAAATCTTTTGGTTTCATTTTAAAAGACAGATAAACTCTGAAATTTATATTTCTACAGTAAAAATAATTAATATTTTAATTTTTAATATATAGTCATATATAAGGTTCATACTGATTTAAACTTTAAAAATGGTACATTTTTTGTACAACTGAAATCTCACAAGGTTGTAATCTATCATAACATTAATTAAAAAAAAGGTACATTTTTTAAAAGTATATTAAAATCTTTTTATATACAACCATAAAAATAACTTTCTTTGCAGTGTCAAAAAGACTTTGGTATTTAGCATTTGTTTTTATTTCATGTTGAAACTTTGATTATTTTTCTATAGACTTCCCCAATTTACTTATTCTTTTTCTTAAATGATGTCCTCTAAATAAAACTGCAACTCTGACTAATGATCATTTGCTAGACTAAAAAAGATAAAGTGTATTTTGACCACTACATATATTTAAAAATACACTACCATTTACCTATTAAAAACCTACACTTTCAATCATGTCTAACATACTCACTTCTTTTTGTGATTGCCCTTAAAAATCCCCATGCCTTTCCATTATATTTTAGCCTCTTGAGCATAGGAATTTTGCCTGCTTCCTCTCAGCTTCTGCTGGAATATCTGACTCAGAGCGTGCGTTCAATAATTATTTTGTGATTATTCAATAAATGTAGCACAAATGGTTTAGTATGTGCATAAACTATATTGTTATTGTCATTCCTAACCATTTCTTTCAAACATATTTAATCATGTCTTCAATGTTGCTCATTTATTAATGTATTCAACACATATTTTAAAAAAATTTGGATAAGAAATTGGCTTTTCTTAATGAAGTAACAACAAGCTGTCAATCTTCTGTGTCTGTGTTAATCTTCCTGAGTACGCTACGCCCTCACATTCCTAAATCTTAAGCATATGTCAGATCCGTGGCTGGGATCTGAGCTGTGGCCTCTTTTTAGCTCGTACAATCATCTTGTCATTATGCTCTGGTATAACAAAGTTTAGAACTAAGTGGAAGAAAGTTTTCGTTAATTAAACAATATATAGATTTTGACTTTCAGAGTGGCTTGCTGTATAAGACAACAGGCATCAGAAGCATCTGTTACAGTCTGGGGACTTGAGTCTCATTTATTTTGCTTCGTATGTGCAAGTCAAGTCTGAACTCTTGTTTCCTCGTCTGCAAAAAGTGATTATCTATACCCAGGTAACACGAGATTGTTGTATTAATTTGTGAATATGTGAAAACTCTATGTAACTATAGAGTAACCTTAATATAGGGATTGGCAAACTCTAACCTACGGTCCAGTTGGTCGCTTTTATAAATAAAATTTTATTGGATCACATGCACACCCATTGATTATGTATTTGCTGTGGTAGCCTTTGGCTACAATGGCAGAATTGAGTAGTTGCCACAAAGACCTCTGGATTGCAAAGCGTAAAATATTTATTATTTGGTCCTTTAAGGAAAAAATGTGCTGACCCTCCTAATAATATTAATGCTTACTATTACTAATAATAGCAACAAAAGTCAATTTCTACAACTTTAATGAAAAATATTTGAAATGCTCAACAAGTGATGATACACTGTTTATTTCTTTAGGAGATAGAGAAATGAAATTCACTAGGAAATGAATACAGCTGATTTTGCTCCGTGAAGTCACATAGCAAGTTTTGATTTCCATACACCCAGGCTTCAATTTAACCTTCACATCAATGTGTTTGCTTGTTAATCTGTATAATGAGAAGGAGAGCTTAAGTTCTCAATTTCATACTCGTGGACTTAATGTTTATATTATAGTGTCTAACACTGATTACCAAAATCAGAAAGCACACTGATTAGTGCATAGTCATAAGATAAATTTTCACATATTTATGATATTTCAATTGTGGTGCAGTGAACAGATGTCATCGACATTTGCTTGGCTTAAGTAAAAGATTATCTACTAATGTTTCCAAGTTCTAAAATATGGCAAATGAAAGTCAATTGGATCACTTGATCTTCGATAATTAGAGAAAGATGTTCACTTTATTCGATCTTTGGATTAGACGCAATTTGAAACCACCAGAGGCCAAGCAAGAAACCATGTAAAAAATAATCTATTGGACATCAACAGTCCTGTAAAGTCATCGTCTGTAAAATGAAGAGCCAGAGAAAGTTTTATTATGTGTAAAAGTTACTCACATAACTGACAAGCACTGGAAATGCAGTAGACTTACGTGAGGTCCCAGGGAGAGCGAGGCGACGCAGCACAGCTTAAAAGTGATTGATGCAGTTCTCAACACCGTGTTTATTATTTGAGACTTACTCTTTGGAGGTATTTCATTTGCTGATATATCAATTGTGATATACCACATTTTTGAATGGGATATTTATTTGAAGAAATCCAAATAACATGTTCTTTCATTTTGGGACAGATGACAAAAAAAAGATTGACTTTTTAAAGATTCTAACAGTAACCATAGCTTATAGTTATTAGTCTAAATACCTAGACTATTATTACATAATATTTAAAAATAAACATAATCTATAAAACAGATACCCAAAAGATGCATGACTTATACAAACAGGTTTCCTAGTTTTAGAAGGTATATATAAATCATCTTCATCTTTTGATACAACTCAAAAATTCTCACTTAGAAACTGCATTCAGCATAGAATAGATCTATTGTAATTCTACTCCAGCCTCAGGAACTTGACATATTGATCAATCATCAGACAAAGTCTCCTCAGAAGGAGAAACCATCAATATATTTTGACTAGAAATTCAATTATTTCTTAAGATGCCATATGACATACTTTGGGGAATCTAACTGCTAAATTGGTGTCCTATAGACATAGCCTTAGTATAGATCCATTTTCTATGAGTCTTCTATTCATAAATATGTTGCACATTCTTACTTTTTTTCTGACTATACATTACTTTATAAGTACATCAACTAATGAGAGAAATTTAAAGGAAAGAACTTCCAGGACATCTCAGAACATTCTTAAAATGTGTCAAAGTATTCTTTAATAGATTACAGAGCTTTTTTTCTATTGTAAGCAAAACTGATTAATGCATAAGCTGACTAGTGTTGTTTGGGGATTATAAATGCACTGCTGTCTAATATAAAACACTTAATTATGGACTTGAGCCAAAGAAAGAAATATCAAAGTTCATGGTTCAAAAGCTAAAGGTCAACAAACCAGTAGTTTTTCCTTTTTTAAATATATAACAAAGAGGTCTACGAATGGAGCACTGGAATAAAAGATACGTTCAAAATAATAACATTCTACCCATATTTTTGGTGAAGTAACATTAAAGCAAGAAAAGAAAGGCAAAATGATGAAGAGAAAATTTTAAAAAACTGACAGGAAAATTTGGTAACATATATCAAAAATCTTAATAATGTTAATGCATATTAACATTAATGATCAATGATTTCTAGAACTTTCATAATCAGCAAACATTATGGTTCTAAGAACAAACAAAGCAATATATTCCTTTCAAAGCTTCTCCATCACCTTCAATTCACATATGATAAAGGATCAACGTTCAAATCACTTAAAATTACAAATATAAATGTGTGTATATGTATGTATAGTATATATCTAAGTGTGTGCACATACATATATATATATTACATACATGTAATTTTTAAGAGCTGTTTAAAAAAGACTAGACAAATAATAGTCATTCAGAAAACTCCCAACAAATCCAAATTAACACTTTTGTTTGGCTACTTAACCAGTGCCCTTTATAACTACACAAGCAGAGTTTATTACAACTTAATTTTGTGATATTATGACAAATTATTGAGCTAATCAGAATAGCTATCTTTTAAAATTTCCTTACTTCTCAATATGTCTCTGTCCTTTTAAAAATGAAAATTTATAATCTGTTTAAGGAGAAACTTCCTAGTTTACGAAAAACAAACTGTCATAGAAAAGCATGTCTTTAGGAAATCTGTGTCTTTAACAACATTCATTCATCAAATATTGCTTGGGCACCTACTGTGTGCTCTCTTAGGCACTGGGTGCAGCAACAAAGAGGCCAGATAGGGCTCCTGATCCTATGGAGCTTTTCTCTATGTGACAGTTATCACATTTTCCTACGTCCTGGTTGCTCCAAACACAGATACAGACTCAGTTTCTCAGAGGCCACTGGTTGTCATTGGCTTTGTCAGTTAGCAGTGTTTTCTTTCATTGTTAAACCTAATTGTTATTCTTCAGCTGATTACAGGTGAGACCAAGAACACGGAATAAAGGTTAGATTCTCCAAAGGAAAGCAAACAAATCACAAAACTAAAAGTGTTGAACACTCTATTTATTCAAGCTTTTCCACTGACTTAGCATTATCCACGTGATACAAATGTAAAACTTTGGACTAGTTGCTTTGCTTCCCAAGGATGGCCCTAAGACACTGTGTCTGTTACCAGTCTATTGATCCCACTGGTCTCCACGGCTATCGCACCCTCATACATCAGTTGAGCAAACATGGATCATAAGAGGAAAGATGGAAGGCCATCCAAGATTTGACAGTCTGTTCACATAAAATGGCTAATATGAACTGGTATGGCCATTTCTATAGGACAAAATTAGCAAATATTTGGCTAATTTGACTAAAGAACATAAGAAATATGGATTATTTCAAGTACCATTTATCATAATCTGGATGTTCTAGAATGATTGTTTATATTTGATAAAATCAATAAGCAATTCAACATATCCTTTCTTCTCTGTGTCAATGTAAATTTTATCTTGAAATTATTAGCAATATTTATTTAAATGCTGATTAAAAACCTCTTTGTATGGCATGAGGAATAAGCCTAAAATCTTATAGAATTCTTAATTTTCCTGTTAGTTTTTTATTTTATATGAAAATAGTTGTCAACCCCCTCAATTGAAATTTTATACATATATATGAATAGTGTACTTTACATAGTATTGGAAATGAGAATAGTATTGGAAATGAGAATATTCAAAACACAACATCTGAACAGGTACTGCGGGAGAGAAAAACCTACCTCTGCAGTAAGCACAGCAATGTCCCCAAATAAACTTCTGTGTGACCAGTAAGTTTAATATCTCAAGCTCTCCCAAGTGCTAGCTTTTTAGGAAAAAGAGCACATGTAGAACACACAGATATTGTCACATATTTTAGCTGTTAACCAACAGTGGGTATGACCCAATGATTGCAGCCGCACATCGTTCTTCACTTTGCCATGGATTTCATTTAATTGTTGCTTAAAATGAAATGATTTAAAAGCCTTTCTCTATTTTGCAAAGAAAGGGCCTAGAGTTAGATCAGAGAACTGTAATTCAGAGGGTTCGTTTCAAGCCAGGGGAAATAGGTTTTCCTTAGCAAATGAGTCCCATCATTGCACACAAAATTTGCATATAACTGATTATCTTTGAAACATGCAGCATACATAAGACTACAAAATCAGTATTGCAAATCTGCTAACCTGTGATCTTCCACTTTCTCAGCTATTCCATTGCTTCAGGAAAATTAAATCCACAATCTTCTCTTGCATTTTCCTTTTGGACACTGAGTAAGTGAGATAAACAGGTTTCTCTTTCATTTTATTTCATATTCACAAAGTGATGTTCAAAACCGCAGATCCACCCTAAGGGAAAATTATCTTGATACCACTCATTCCATGCACTGCACAACCTGACCAATGGGGACAATTCCTTGTGCAAAATTGTGATGCGAATTTTTTCAGAATCTTAAATTCTAAGTACTGAACCCCCTCTGAACCTCTTTGATGCCAAGGGTTTAAATTAAAATATCATAATAAGAAATAATAATAAGTTAAAATCCCAAAGCAATCCATTTCAATGCGCACTAAATTTTTATTTCTAGTTTTTTAAAAAGCGTGACTAGTGTTAAAAATGGCATTTATCTGAAGATGGTAAACCTTCTTATAATAAATACATGCAGTATGTGAAAATAATACATGCCTGCTTTTCTTATGTCTATCATCCTTAATCTACCCCTCTTCAACTTTTATATTTCTTAGAATGTTTGAGATGATAAACGGGAGCAGTGCTGAAAGATAATTGTTTAAATCTGACAAAACCAAAGAACAGTCATGATCTTGATTCTACTCTCCTTAGCATACAGTTCCTTTTATTATATAGCATGATAATTAAATGCATTAAAACTTTAATCTTTGATCTGTGTTTTTAAATTTATCAACTTTAGTTTTCTTACTTGAACATAAATGAGTTTTATTTTGCTTTTTAATTTTGTTTCTGACACATTATCTAGAATTCAAGCATGCTGCTGCCACCATAGGAAAGTCATTTCAATGATGTGCAGGTGTGAAACTTAAAGAAAAATTCAAACTCTTAAATATTATTGGGAAATGTAAATTTACTATAAAAACCCAAACCACCCACAATTATGTATAATAAGATGCTCCTGCCAAAACAAAGACAGACATAAACACTCACACACATTCACAGCAATACCCATTCTTCAAAGACAATCGCGGTTAATAATTTGTATATATTTTTATATTCTCGCTACAGATATTAAAGTTTTTTCTTTCACTCAATGATACGTCCTAGCCATCTCTCCATATTAAAATATGTAGATTTAGTTTATACTTAATAGCTACCTAGCCATTTAATTGCATAATAAACCTAAATTTATGAAAGCGCCTCTGGTAGAATGTGGGTTATTGTTTTCTTTACTTTTTGGCTATTACAAAATTTAAATGACTATATTTGCAAATACTTCTTTTCACACTTGTATGAGGTAAAATGAAGATGAATTTTTAGAAGCAGAATAGCTGGGTCACACTGTTGGTAAATAAAAAGAATACTTTAAAGGACACACAAAACCTTTTATGTTCAACTAAGAAAACTAATTCGATCAATTAAAAAACACACATCAAAGATGAAAGTTTTAATGCATTTAGTTATCATGCTATATAAAAACAGATGATATTTTATTACTCCTGTATGTTAAAGAGAGTAGAATCAAGCTCATGACAGTCCTTTGAAACACATGCCATTTCCGTGAGTATTTGCAAGACCATTTTGAACGTACATAGAGCCTCAACTGGCGTCGAAGACCCGGAAGAGTTTCTTTGTCTCCTCTGACTTGACCGAATGAATGCTTTAGTTTCCCTTTTTCAGTTACTCTCTCTCAATCCACCACAGAAACTTTAGCCCTTTATGTGTGTGGTTTCTGCTGAAAAGGTGGAATTTACTTTTTTTTTTATTGGTGAGATCATTAATTCTCTCCTTGTTCTTTTTTAAAAAGAAAGACTTTATCTACTATATAATTTTTCCATACACTAAATCTAAATGAACTAGAATTATATAGTGAATAATTTTCTATAGATATCCTTTTTAAGGACTTTACAGTAAAATCCTTCCTTAGATATGGATTCTTAGTAACGGAATCCTCTAGAATTATTTTAGAAGGCTTTTGATACACACAAAAATATGATATTAAAATTTTTTAAGACAAAGAAAATAAAAAATCATTACAAACAAAACTGAATGTTGTTAAATATGGCATTTACCCTTAGTATCAAGAGATTGAAACATTCCTAATTCTTGACTTCTGTGACACACCGTAGAGAATTTTTAAAGCCACACCAAGATTGCTAAGAAACTTAAAAACATACTGTGGAAAAATCAAAGAATGGCATTTGTTGTCACTAAATAAGGGAGCCTATGACATAGAATAGATTACTCACTATGGCACATAAAATAATTTCCACTTCATTAAGCAAAATATTTCATAAAAACCTCTAAGTTCACCAGCTTCTTGAAATAAAACATTTTCTTTCAGAAATAATTATATTTTTTCCAAACAAAGTAATTGCATAAAAATAAGGGTTCAACATATTCAACCATGGACAGACCTCTATCTTACTTTATTTCTAAATGAATGTTATCTTACTCTCCCCTCTGAAAAACTCCTGAGGGAAGTCTCACCCAACCTTGAGGATACGTCCAAATTAAATTTCACGTAAGCCCCAGGCCAAACCCTTCCACATCAAACTCTCAATCATCAAAGATGCTGAGTTATGGGCACCCCAGTCTTGCTCACTTCAGATTGGTGTTCATATTTTGTTTCTGCATTTGATGCTTGGCAAACACTCAGGATTTTAGCTTGGCTCATTTTCAGTGATATGATCGTGCAAAATTCAGCAGGGTGGTTAGAAGCCCAGGCTTAATTCAAATAGTTCTAAATGTACATTCCAGGCATGTTATTTACTAACATAGTCTTTGGCAATATCTATAGTTGGGCTGAGTTGAGCATCTTCATTTATAGTATGCTACATTACAGGATGGTTTTAAACATTAAATGAGAAACACATGTGAATGACTGGCACAGCAGTGGGAGCGTGCTAAGAGCTCAATAAGTGATAGCTATTAGTACTTTTATTGTTTTCATGAACTCTCTTGGGTAGAATGCAACACCTTCATTGTGGCCCCACTGGACCCATATCTCAGGATCAGGCCCCTTGCTTGAATAGGACAGTTTCATCCTCTCCCCACTCCCTGAATGGGAGAGTGAGGAGAGTCAGACAAAGAAAGGATGGAGTCTTAAAAACCTTTTGCATTCCCAGGAGGCCCAGCACAGTTTTGCACACATAATACGTTCACATCTAACATGTATAAAGGGAGGACCATAACTTTCCTGCATTAATTGGCTCTGAATGTGCTGTTGGAAGGAAACCCAAGACAATTCCAAATGATGATTCCCTTGGCACTTTATTCAGTGCCTTCGAAATGCAGAGCCATGTATAAAATGTACACAGGGTGATTTTGTAACAAACAAAGAAATGGCATGAGTTCATGTAGGAGGTGGAATTTTCCTTTAAGTATGTCTGTGGTTGGCTGTAAACTATAGGAAAATATGTATGAATGCTAACTCCTGGCTATAAGGACAAAAGAAAATCAAGAATGTTACTTAAGGCTGATGGTTAATCTTAAAAGTCATTAGTTGATCTACATATATCAGAGTAAGAAGGTTATTTTGTGAATGACCAGTTAATTTAGTGAAAAAATTAAGCCGATCCAAGAAATTGACACTAGATAATTCATCTTCCAAAGTATTTGAAAAAAATTGTAGCCTCTGACCTAGCATGGTCAGAGCAAGAGTGACTGTTTTGTATTTTGAGAGAACTGCAGATTGTCTTTGACTGACTTTTAAAAACAAATCTTGAGCCTTTTGGAAAAAGAAAAAGTTGGATCAATTCCTGATATCATGCACCAAAATAAATTCAAGTGTATAAAATAATTGAATGTAAAAAAATACAATGTAAAATATACCAGAAGTAACAATACGTGTGAAACTCTCTATAATTTGTGAATGTCCTAACTATGATTCAAACTCAACAAACAACAGGAAAGGTATGTAATTTGATTTCTAAAAAATGACAGTATTTAAAAATCTTGGCATGGCAAATGCAATCATACATAAAACTTTAAAAAACCCCATAAAACTGAGGGAAAAAATTTGCAATTTATATCACAGACACAATGTTAATATGCAAGTCAAAACTACAATAAGATATTACTTCATGCCCATCAGAATGGCTATTATTAAAAAGACAAGAAATAACAAGCATGGGAAAGGATGTGGAGAAAAGGACAGCCTCACGCACTGCTGGTGGGAATGTAAACGGGTGCAGACACTACAGAAAACAGTATGGAGATTTCTCAAAAAATTAAGATAGAACTACCATATGAAACAGCTATTCCACTTCTGGGTATTTACCCAAAGAACACGACAACACTAATTTGAAGAGATGTTTGCACCCCTATGTTCATTGCAGCATTATTCACAATAGCCAAGACTTGGAAACAACCTAAGTGCCCATCAGTGGATGAATGGATAAAGAAGATGTGGTATATATACACAATGGAATACTACTCAGGCATAAAAAAGATGAAACATTGCCATTTGTGACAACATGGATGGACCTTGGGGTATTATGCTAAGTGAAGTAAGTCAGACGGAAAAAGACAAATACCATATGATTTCACTCATATATGGAAGAAAAATAAACAAACACATAGATACAAATAGGTTGTTACCAGAGGGGAGTGGGAGGGGGGGATGAAGGGGTAAAGGGGCACATATGTACAGCGACAGATGGCAACTCAACTTTTGTAGTCTATATAGAAAGCAAAATATGATGTACACCTGAAATTTATACAATGTTATAAATCAATGTTACCTCAATAGAAATAATGAAAAATACATTAATTAATTTTAAAAAAGAAATGGTCAACAAAAACCTAGAACATCTTTCAGGCCAGTTATCAAGAAAATTATAAAAGATTAAAAGAGTCATGCCGAAAAGGCTAAGTAACCATCTTGAAGAGGCTCCCTTGGCCCATTATGGAAAATTTGAATACAAACAGATCAATAAATTAAATATTTACATTCAAATGTCTATTGTGCTACTAAAGCAACAGAAAACTAAACTAAACTAACTAGTCATCTCCGAATGATAGGGAACTGAGTCATTCTTTTGAGTAGTGGTACATAAAGGGAAAGAGTTAAACATCTAACCAGCCTTTCCTATATATACTGTGCCACTGGATTACGAAATTGTAGAAAAGGTGAAGTTTCCTTTTTTTTAGAAGTATTCCAATTAATAAATGAGGAAGGAATAACATAATGAAAATAGCCTCATTAAACAACATTAATATATGTATATCGAAAGATCTTAGCGTTGAGCATAAATGCTGGTAACAACACTAAATAGGAAACATCCAAATATCATGGATCTCTTGATGAAAAATCACATTACCACTTATGATCCTAGTTCTACCAGAGGATGGAACAAACAAATCTAAATGGGATCATGTCTCTAGATCAGGGGACAGGGCGACATCTTAAACTATGCCACAGCTATGCATCAGTAATGTCCAGACTGTGGGAAGATGGGTAGGATAACCTCCTCGCTTCTTCACCAATAAATTGAACGTGAAAAAGAAAAAAAAAACAAGGAGAGAGAGAGATGGAGGAGAATTTATAGATTAAGAGAGACTTAGGAGGCATTGAATCATTACAAAATGTTGACAGTATTTGAGTCATTCTTCAAACAACTATGGAAAAATTATTATATTTATGAGCTCCTTGGAAATTTGAACATTGACCTGATATTTAATAATATGTGATTATTATACATTTTAGCTAAATTAATTGCATTGTGATTGCATGAGAAAAGAACTATTACCTTTTAGGGTTGCATATGGAAATATTTATGCATGGGATTTGCCTCAAATAGTTGTGGGGAAGTGGTTGGTGGGATAGATAAAAGAAGATTGGCCATGAATTGATAATTGTTAAAGCTGGATGAAGAATGCATGTGTCTATTTCTAGTCTGTATATTTTTGTATATGTTTGTCATTTTCCACAATGGAAGTTAAAAATAAATAAAATAATTTCAGGTCTTTACTTCACAGTTAGCACTAATAAAGTAAGCAAGCTCAATTTTTGCAAAATAAGAATAAGTAAATTATATATAATTCTCTGCATAAGAAAATTTAGATTTTAGAGATTTTTAACATGTATTAATATGAATAGAAATATTAACCATTTAATTACATTGTTACTTTTCTTTCTAATTAGTGATTATTGCTATCATTCTTAGTATAACTCTAATTCACATGAAATGACCACAATGTTTTTTCTGCATTAAAATTTTTATAATAAATTTTGAAAGTTCCCTGTGTTCTTTTGGACTTTTCCCAGGATGATGGTTGTAAATCATTCAATTAGTCCCTGATAACAATTCATAGTCTTCAACTATTGTTAGGACATGGGTAGCATCATGCATAGAGATTTTCTGGTTACTCCACAGATGCTTCGATACTATTTCTGTTTTCTTCACCTCTCCATGTCTTCTCCTTCATCAACATTTTATCTTAAAACACATTTTTGTACAAGCAGAATAAATTGTAAAGTGATATCTCAAAAGTCTTACAATAATTCACAATTTCATCAACCATTATGGTACACTGTGATGGTTACTACCTCCTATGTGGATAAGAGGCAACACACAATTCCCAGGACACTTACACTAACTCTACCTTCTCTCTCTCATTGAAACATTCTCTGGAATGCATCTGACAGTTTGTTGTCTTTATGGTAAAGACCTGAAACCAATTCACAAAATGCTATACATTATTAGCAGTAAGAAATAACTTGCATTGCCCCTCACAACTGATGGCAGTACATTATTGTGTGAACAATATGTTTGAAAACCCCTGCCTCGAAAGATCATTTGGTTTAGTGATGTTTTGAAAAACAAACAAAGCTCCTTTGTGAAATTCTTAAATTTTAAGCTTGGTTTGCCCTGTCAAAGGTTACAATTCCCAAGAGAAAAATAAAGAATATTTTTATTCTTTAAAAAAAATATTTTTTGGAGAAAACAGAAAGTCACTACCATTTGAGAGGGGCACCACACCAAGAGGTAGGAAATACGAATGACACTAATATTCACTCAAAGAGAGAAGAAAGGAAACTAAAAAACAGGCAAAGAAACATGATGATGAAATTGGACTGCCGATTCTAAAAACACAAGTTCAAAATGGGCTTTCATCCTAATACAGCAAAATAAGAAAATAACTACATCAAAAAAACTAGAGGATCTTCAATATAACTTACTGCTAAAAATAGTTACAGATTGTTTTAGTGCCATTGCACTGCTTTGTGCTACTAAATCTACACATCACTGAGTTGTTCAAATCAGTCTGCCTTTAAGATTTTTCCACCAACGCTGATTTTCATAGATGTGGGTAACTAATAAGGCCCGGTAAAGTGGGGCTTTGTCACTGTGAACTGCTGACTAACCTGAGAGTTCAACAGTTTGATTTTACTAATGCTTTATCAATTATGCAGGAGTAGTGGTAAGAGTGTGAAGGAGGCAGGATTATCCCGCAACTGTTTCTGGGAAAACGCCAGATGGTTCTGCCTCCTTCTGTCTAACTTTAGAGAATTTAGTCTCGTATTGCAAAGCTGCTTTAAGGGGTAAAAATATACATTGTGTTTTACAAAATATATACAAATTAAGCCATCACATCTTTGGCACATTTAAGTGTTTGCCATACAGTAGCATGCTAAATCGAAAATGTAAATTATATAACTCAAGTTTTCTTTGATAGCACACAAAATGATTATGAGCACCAATTATCAAACTTCACCACATTACAAATAATAACATAACTTGATGGGTTAATTGAAAATTGTCTAAATGCAACTTATAGTTGACAAATTAAAAGCAAATCCCATCGCACGGAGAAAACAACTTAATAGAAATAATTTGTATTAAAATTACGCACCGACAATATATTCGATGAAGTGTCCTAAACCTTTACATACTGATTTCAACCTTAATTTTCCAGTTTAAAATTGATTTGGAATGTGATTTTTTTGACTAGTAAGTGCGGAAGGACTCTGGAAGCTTGAAACTCACTCCTGACCATAGCAAGCTGTCAATCTAATTTAAACTCGCTGGGGCCGTATTGAGATCTTCATGTTTGGGCCTTTTCGAGGAAAATGATGCATGAAACAGCAAGCACCTTTGTGCAGTTGCTTTGTAGCATAGATAGATAGAAGTTAAAATGTTGTTTTCTTAACAAACTTCTAAAATTGACTGCAGCTTTTCCCTCAATTCCAATAAACCACATTGATTTTGTGAGTGATTATGTCTCTAAAACTTCACAAGCAAGGAAGTAAAACTTATCGAATTGCTCATCTCATGCTATATGAAATTTTTAAAAATGTACTTTGCAAGTTAACTTCTAAAATTAATTGTCATTATAAAAACGTTCAATGGCACTGAAATTATTCTGCAATTTTAAGATAATACATCTTCTCAACTTAAAATACTGAAAGATTTTTCTGCAACTTTTGTCTTTGCAGAATAGCTACCTGGAGAACATATTGATCATTGAATTTGAGTATTGTGAATGTATCGATTTAGTTAGAAATTAAAATTTTAAACTGTTAGCCTTATAAACTCGAATTTGATATTTCATTGTTATGTTTTCTTATATATTTCTGTTGATAACTCTGCAATTTTCTAAGTCGTCAAGAATCTCTGAGTCATTTCTACACGATGCCTATATTCCCTTCCCTATGAATGTCATTCACAGAAAGCTATCAGGTGACAAAGCACGCTACTGTTGCTCTCTATGGGTTAGCAGTGCAGCCTCCTGAGACAACACACAGATAACATCTGAAGGTTTGTTTGGAGAAGAGCTGAACTGAGGTCACTCTCCAAACAACAAATGCTGCCCTCAATGACCCCAAAAGATTAGAGTTCAGGAATTTCCTGGAGAGATTGTGTTTTGTCTAGCATTTATTTTAAAAGGATCAAGGGACTCAACTGGAAATAGTAGGATTATCGTAATCAAAGATATAAAAAGGATGTGAGCCTAACAAAATGTATCGAGAATTAGAGGTAAAGGAAAGGGAAAACAACAATTAGGAATCATGAACAGAAGAAAAATGCTTAATTTCACATTAAACAAAAGTCAAGTAGATTATATGGTTCTGTTTTTGTATTGCTTCTTATTCGTTTGCAATAATCTTTTTTTTTCTGAGGAAGATTAGCTCTGAGCTAACATCTGTGCCAATCTTTCTCCATTTTATATGTGGGTTGCTGCCACAGCTTGGCTGATGAGTGGTGTAGGTCCACGCCCGGGATCTGAACCTGTGAAACCGAGCTGCCAAAGCAAAGTGTGCTGAACTTAACCACTATGCCACAGGGCTGGTCCAATGCAATCATTTATTTTCTAATTGCAATAGAATGGCTTTGGGTAAATATTATAAGCATAAATGATACACCTGCCAGTAGCTAACATTTTCTCCTGACATTTATTGTAACTCAATTGATAATAGTTGTGCTTGGTTATATTTGCATATATCATGTGACCTATTAATAGAGGGAAGCTCAAGTTCCAAAAATCCACTATAATGTCATAGCAATACCACAGCAAAGCTTCCACTGCAGGCACAATTTTTGAGTAGTTTCTATGTGTCGAAACAGACCTGCCTGGAGATGATGGTCTGAACCAGACAAACTCTTTGGTTCCCTTCTAATCTTAGGCGTTGGTCAATAACAAACACCACACATGTGGCGTATTAAAAATAAATGGCTGCTATTAGTAATCTCTATCTCAAATAAAAGTACCTTGAAGAAACCATGGGTTCTAAATACATATTTAAATTGAGTTTATTTATTTATTTATTTTTTAACAAGATTCTAAAGATTTTTTATTTTTCCTTTTTCTCCCCAAAGCCCCCCAGGACATAGTTGTATATTTCATTGTGGGTCCTTCTAGTTGTGGTATGTGGGACGCTGCCTCAGCATGGTTTGATGAGCAGTGCCATGTCCATGCCCGGGATTAGAACCAATGAAACACTGGGCGGTCTGCAGCGGAGCGTGTGAACTTAACCACTCGGCCATGGGGCCAGCCCCTAAGTTAAGTTTATTTTTTTGCAAATGTTCTGAGTTTTTCTATTCTGTCTGTGTTGCAAAACTCACAGGTTATGGGTCAAACTCATCACTCAACAGAATTATTTGCATAAGTAGGGCTTTGTCCCAACTCAGCCTCATATTGATGTTACTCTTGGATTCTATACTACGAAATGTAAGATGATGCATACTCCCAATTTGTCTTGGGGTCATGTATGATTTTGGCAAGCAACACCATTATGCACACTGGACCACTGAGTTGCAGTCTGAAGTTAAATGTCTGTTAATGCAGATACTTTAAACAGGTGGTACTCTTCACGATAATAAAGGTCAAGGAATGTCAAGTGGACTAAACAGAAACAACATCATTATGGCTTTTGGAAGGAGTTAGCTAAATTTTCTTTTTCTATGTGCTACATATACAAAAATGTATTTTTCTACATTAATGAATGATTTGTTATCATTTCTAACAACACTAAGGCAAATACTTAAGCAAATATGAATTATGCCTACATATTCTGAAAAAAAATAAAAACTTCAATCCTAAAAAGAAGGTGTTTTTGACTATTTATCTGAAGTTCAGCACGAAGGTTAAGCTACAAATAGTAGATCATGCTGACAGATAATTTGTGCCTAATAAGGCTTAGTTTTACAGTACTTTCTCTATGAATTACCATGCAAGGAAAATATACTTTCCAGAAAAGTTCCTTTTTCGAGACTTTATGACAGAGAAATGGGCCAACAAAAAAGATGTTCCCATGGCCTACCTGGGACAAATTATGTTAGAATCTCTTATTTGGACTAAAAACTTTTTGTAAATTTATGCTGAAAAAAAATTACAGGTGTTAACCACATAAATACTTATTAATGAATATGACTTTTGTCAGGTACTATATATATACAGGGGCAAACATCAATATTTGGTATCATTGGGATCTGATCAGAAAATGAGAGAAACCAGATTAAGCAGAAATAGAAGTACAATAAAAAAGCAGAAAGAACTTCTGACTAAATGACATTTTTGTCCCTATTTGTATTCCCAATAGCTGGGAGATCTTTTAAAATCAGAGACAGCATGACACTCAGCAACTTACCAGAAACTTAAAAAAAATCTTTATATTAAACTTAAAAATGTTTATTAAAAAATTACATTAAACTTAAAAAATTAATTAATTATATTAAACTTAATTAATATAATTAAATATAACTTTATATAATATAAAATAATTAAATATAACTTAATATAATTAATTATATTAAACTTAAAAAATTCATTATATTTTGAAGTTATCATGAAAACATGCTATTATATTCCTTAGTACATAAACTCCTGATAGATAATACTTATTATCCTTGATAGATGTAATCTAAAGCTTTAATGTAAGAGGAGGCAATTAAAATAGATACAATTTATAACTATTTATTAATATAGCAAAAATATTAATCACTCCCTAGAAGTCATAAGAAAAGCTTTAAACTAGAATTTTTAAACAATAATGTTTAGAAGTTTCTAACTTCTAGTTTAAGGCTTTTTGTCTTCTGTCTATCATTATTCCTTAATCTGAGGATATAAGTTTATTCCATATACTTTCACATTTACAGCCCCTCAGAACTTCACTGAGGCTGACAGAAAGTGGTACCAAGTACTCCCACTGCTATGTGCTCTTGTCACTTGGTTGTTACTATGTCAGTGGCTTCCACTTTCATCGGGCCTACCGCTTCCTAGTCGCATGAATTCACTGAGCCTTAGGCTCTTCATGTATAAAACGCAGATAAGAGTGTCTACTTTAGAGGATTATGAACATACTAAGTGAAAACATGTATGTAAAGCTTAGTACCTGGACAGAGGAAACAGTGGATAATTGATAATTATTAGAATTATTGCAATGATTTCATTACCATTAAGACCATAGTAATAACCTTGAATTCAAGAAAATCAAAGCCTGACCTGATAACTAAATAATTGTACTGAATTATGTCTAACCACATAGTCATTGATATTCATATATAACATGAAACTTAAGAGGAAGAAAATAATAGCTACCAATTCTCCTTGGTCCATAACTCTTTCAGTTTTATTTCTAAGATGTCTTACATACTTACCAAAGCCAATACTTCTGGGACATATAGTTGCATCTCGTTTCTGAGACATGCAATTTACACCCAGTTTCATCTGTCCCTGCTTTATTTTTCTTCTCCCATCAGCTATTCCTCTTGCACATATAGAAGCACAGCTCAATTTGGCACATAATGGAGAATTTTCATACAAGCGTGCTAAAAGGCAAATTAACTCTCTAATGAAAACATTATTTAAAAAGCCAATCTACAAACCTATGATAGCAAAAACAACAACACACACATGCACACACACAAATCTTTGTCCACCACCATCCCTCCCTTCTCTCATCACCATGATCCTGCCATCTCCAGATAATTCAGGGTCTTATCTATTTCTGGTAATGTAATTTAGATGGATGGGGCACAGGGGATGGGCCATATATAGTTGCAATAATAGGCTGGCTTTTCCAACAGAATCTATTCTAACTTTCGTTTTTAATATACAGGCTTCATTTATTATACATTTAGAAACATTTTTTCCTATAACTTACAAAAAACTTACTAAAACGGATTCCAATTAGACACATAATTGAACAAGTAAAAGAAGAATTAATGAATATGTTGTGGAATCAATAAACTCAAAGAGGGAAAAATAAAATGATAACAATTGGCATTGCAGTGCTGGCGAAATCCTGAAGGTTTTCCGTCAACAAAATCTCTATGACAGAGAAGCCATGGAAAATAAATTTTAAAAATCTATAGCTTGGACATTTAAAACTAAAATTACATGGCATTTTCGTGCAATCCTGGGTCTCTAGTTTATCAAGCATTACTCAAAAATCACTTTTTTCTTTCCAAGCTATAAATATTTTCTTAGGAATAAAACATTAACTTCATATGTTAACCATGTAATGAGATTTTTAAACTTTTTAATCACCCATTTAGGGAATAGGAAAATGACCATGCTATTTTTTAAAAATTCTTAGCCCATGATTTCAACTCTGCATAGACTACGAAGTGTGTGGATAAAGACTGAATGACAACACAAAAAATGTTAGGTGGACTGATTTCTTGATCACCTAGGATAGCACGTGAAGTTTTTTTCTTCTATTTCAATGTCTTTTAACATTTTTACTATAACACCATAGTATAGTATTCATAATACTATAAAATATTACTAGTATTTTAATACTTTATAAGTTCTCACTTTTAAATAATTTTTATTTTTTTAATGATTTCATAATAAATCATAGACATAATTTGAGTCTGTGTCTAGGAACAGAAAGAAATCGAGTAAATTTTGAAATAACGCAAGGAAAATTTTACTTAGTGCTGTAAGAACCATCTAGATATTTCAGGTGAGCACAACTTTTACAGCAAAATATGTGAGTAATATTTATATATCTTTCCTTCATTTGGTTATGGAGAAACGCAGGAGCAAAGCCTGAGGGAGGGAGAAAAGACACTTGATTATTTACTTCTCTAGTCTTTTTTTATTGCTTCCTTCCTTTTTTTCAGTTAAGTCCTCAGAGATCCTACCATCCCTATTTTTCAGGAGGGAGAAGAGCAACGTATTGATGCAGAAGCAACTTGGAGGGTAAGTTGTTTTTTTTACCTTGGGAAAGCTCTGTTCTTAGCAGAGCCTTTGTCCTATCTGACATTTCCTTGCTCACCCATGCAGTATTTAAAAATGTCACATAGTTCAAAGACAAAACATGAGGTCTTAAAGTGCTAAGTTAGTTGAATGCTAAAAAACTCCTCTGGACATATCCTAGATTTCAGGCAAGGCATAGGTGGCATCATCATCTCTGGCAGACGGAACCAATAGATTGATACAATTCCACCTTGCGATTTTAGAAAAATGCCTCCCCACATCCAACTACTGTACTGGCACTGGGCAAAGGGACCTTCCCTGATCCCAGTTACTGGTAGTCTGTATGGGCTGATGGTATTGATTTTTGTTTTGACACAGCAAAGAGAAGAGACAAGGTAGTGAAATCAGAGATTTATGTTAGGAAACAAGAAATTGGGATGAGAGGAGCCAGTATAAGGACACTAAGGTCAAGAATAGAAGGGGCCCAGGAGATAAATATTAATAGATTCTCTGAAAGAGATAAAGAACTGGAGTGGACCGAAGTTTCACTGCAATATTTATAGAAAGGAGCATGGGTCAGGGGAGAGTATGGAGGGAGTGCGAGCACAGAGCAGAGGAACGCCCTCCACCCCATCCTTCTTGGTGCCAGGTGCCACCAAGGACCGGGAACCTGACAATGTGTGCTGAGAACAATGGGGAAAGAGGAGCACCAAGGAAGCCTTCCATTCCTCTTTCTAGAGCCTTCTCTTTGTTTCCTAATTTCTCTCTTCAGCTTTACCCGGTATATTATAGAGACTGCTAATCTTGTAATATGGGGTTTTCTCTTTATATGACTGTTAGGAAACCTAAAGCAAAATTATAGCTCACTTCTAGCACATAAGCAGCACTTTTTTGAACTTAAAATACCATCACTCTTATCTTATTTCTCTACTTAAATTTTCCTTTTAAGTAAATTTCCTAATCTCTCTAACTTGTAATAGAAATTTCTGTTGTATAATTTTTGATAAGTTGCTTCAAGTCCCCTTTTTAAAGAGGTGGCAGCTAAATAGATGAATGAGAAACAGATGACAGAGGGAAGGTAGATGGATATTCATACTCTCAGACTGGGTAGGCTACAAACTGTATTTAAAGACTGAAGAGTATTCAAGATGGGAAGGGCATAGGGAGCAACAGCGATCCTATAGCAATAGAAAGACGTTTTCCCTCCCATCCCCTCTCCTTTCCTCCTCCGTCTGTGCTGTCACCAAACCCAATATTGCACAGCACAAAATAGAGGTCCACAGGTGAAGGAAGATGAACAAACTAATACCAAGAGAGGCGAGGAGAGAAATATTTAACAGGAGCAATGAAAGTAGAGTGGGGCCTGCCCACATAGAAGTCAAGAATTGTGTGTGTGTTACACAAACAAATTTTCCTTGATTATTTATATAGACATATAGTGTATATAATAATATATAATATATACTGATTATATATTGTGTATAGTACACAGACACATAAACATAGATAAAAATCAGTTGAGAAAGCAAAAGAAGTCCGTGATGCTGGGAAAGGCGAAATGCAGCCAGTACGGTGCTTTCTGGCCATCTTTCAAACCTAATCTCGATTAGTTGGCATATATGCTATAAATAATTTATATCTCTCCCCAAAGCATTTGAGTCTTAAATTAATTCTGTGCCTTGTGGTTATGAATTAGACATATCCAATAATACTCTTTCCCAGCCTCAAGCTCAGATTCTTGTTTCGGGGGTTAATAGAATTTAATATAGGAAAATTAAAACTTTATGATATGATATGTCTGAAAAATGGCTATTGGTAGTAAATATATCTCTTAGCATTACTTTGGTATTTGGTACATTATAGACAAATAAATCCACCAGATTTCCGTAGGAAAAGATTTAGGAATGCAATTCTTAGTAATATAACCTTAATTTAAAACTATAAAAGTCCCAGTACAAATTGTCATCAAATATCACAATTAAAATGATTAAAATTCAATAATTATTTGCCTTAAGAGCAAATAGACTATTTTATAAATCAAGATTGAGATCACTGATCTTAGAGCTGATATCATTTGAATGTTTTTGATAAAAGTCGGTCTACTCAATGCAAATTTTCAAAATTATTTTAAAATTAGTGACTATAAATTACAGTTTTTCCTTAGATTATTCATTTATTATAACATCTTTCCAGACTTGTCTCTTGTATTTTCAGATATAATTTCATGTTATTATTTAATGAAATTATTACATTGATAATTCACTAAGAATCTTCTGAAAGTTTCCAGCGTTGTGTTGAAAACTACAGGAACACAAAAGAAGTAGAAAACACAACTTCTGTCCTCTTTATTACTAGTGACAATTATGATGCTTTGAATGCATAAACTAATTCAATATAAGTTGTAATCAAAACCACATAGGTTAACACTTATTAATCAGCTTCTCTCTGCCATTCTGTACTTAAATATTAAACATACACAGATACATATTATTATTAGAAATAATAAGGGAAATAAGGCTCAGGACGGCAATTTCCATAGGATCACACAGACAGTAAAAGAGAGATCTTCAAGTCTAACGTTCCTTTATTAAATTTATATTGCCTTCAAGAGCAGAAAAGAAAAATTACAATTGGGCTCAAAGTTAAAAAAAGCAAGTCTGTCCTATTTTGAGTACTATGGGTCAGAACTCTTCCTTTAAACAATTTCTTTAAATCCAAAAAATGGAAAGAAAACATATTTCATGAATTGACAAGAAATACGTAAAATATTTTACTTCTTCTTTTCTTTTCCTTTTTTCTTTTGAGGAAGATTAGCCCTGAGCCAACATCTGCTGCCAATCCTCCTGTTTTTGCTGAGGAAGACTGGCCCTCAGCTAACATCTGTGCCCATCTTCCACTACTTTATACGTAGGACATCTGCCACAGCATGGCTTGACAAGCACTGCGTAGGTCTGCACCAGTGAACGCTGGGCCACCAAAGCAGAACATGCGAACTTAACCACTGCACCACTGAGCTGGCCCCCAGTTTGCCTCTTCTTTTGCCCAGGATAGATGGCAATGTTGACCAACTAAGACAACTACTGGATCCTTTTCTGCAAACTTGTCCTGCTAAGAGTAGGTAGAGATTCCCAAGAAGAAGTGAGTACAAGGAGAGCCTAGAGTCACAATGATGAAACTTTCTGACATGACAATTAGTTGCACCTTTCAATTTTCCTATCTTAAAAATTCTCTTTGCATAGAATGACTTGTAACGGAATTTAACTTAATATAAGGAGTTAGTAGTGTAAACTCAAATAATTTAAGAATGGCTTTTATAAATTCACTGATTTATTTTATAAAACAAACAATATAATACAAATAAATTTTAAAAATTAAAATATAATATGAACAAAACCATACTCAACCAATAAGGAGTTCAGTGTATTCTTTGGAATAGAAAGAATTATTCAGGCAGGACAATTAATGCTTTCTTAATGAAGCTGAAGTATCACTTAGCAAAAGCAGGATTTTCAAGGACAGTCAGAGACTTGAGACCTTTCCCAACCTGCCAGCTCTTTTCTCTTGAACCCCAGTTGCTTGTGCAATTTAGTTCTACTCTCTGAGTCTGTCAATCGAAGCCAATATTAAAGATGTCTGGTTTGCTTTACATGTAAAAAGAGAAAAGCCAAGGGACAAGCTGGATCCTGTTTCATTCATCATTGATCAGAAGAGGGGTCTTTCCACATATAACAAGAATTTGGAGTAATCATAGTAAAATTAATCTTTTTCACATCCTGAATAAAGTTGTCCTTTCTCTTAGAACCAGGACCTAAAATGCTCTTACTCCAGGGAATTGAACTAAATAAAATAATTTGTTTTCATCAGGCATCTTTCATCATGGACACTACTCATATATGAAAGCATAAAGCATAAGACTCTACTACATACTTATGCCCTAAGGTACAAGGGGGTTAAAATTTTCTAAAAGTTATTAGATATGCTTCAAAAAAGAGAATTACAAACAGTGGGATCGTAAAGCAGAAAATACAATTGTTTCACTTTCTTCCACTGTGGCTCTTATAAGATTGAAGAATCTTGAGTCTCAGGTAAGCAGAGTTGAGACAAGAAGCTCATGTCTTCAACAGAGTCTTTTCTTAAATATCTCCGAATGTTCATGTGCGAGAGTCCATTATCTTGGTGGATTTCTATATTAGTAATGGGAATATGGTTAGGTAAATACATTTTTCTACAAATAACTTGGAGTAGATCTTCATGTCTTCTGGTGTAAATTGAATTAAAGGGCTACAAATTTCAATAATTTAAGTTGATATGAAAGAAAATAAATCTGTATTTCCTTCCTTTATGGCATTTGTGATTTTTATCTAAGTATTTGTTTCATATCAATCTCCTACATTCTCCTTTGACTATCTGATGTTTTTTTCTTTTCTTTATATCCAAGTTTTTAGCAGAGTCTGGAACCTAGGTAGTCCAAAAATACGTTTTTGATAAATGGTAAATGAGTATAACCTCATTTGTACTCAATTTTTTCTGAATTTTATCCTATTTTAAGACAGTTGCCTAAGCATCACATAAGAACGGTAAAAGCATTAATTGAGGAACTATGAGTCAGGTAAGCCGGGAGGACTTTCCACTTACTACCTTCCTCTGTCTGCCCAACAATCCTACGAGAACATTACTATCACTGCCTCATTAGGAAATGAAGAAGCCAAAGGACTGAGACGCTAAAGGACCCCTCTAGCTCATATAATAGTGGGCATCAGGGCCGATATTCAAACCTAGGCAGAAATTTCCCGAATCTCACTCCTGCTTCGATAGGGGGCAGCCTTTCTGCTGCCAAAATAAAATTTATATTTGAGGTGTCAGGACCAATTTTGCTACCAACCACCCGGCAGCATCCAAAATAGGCAAATTGAATAATTTTTCTCAGAAATTCGTTAACTTTGCACACAAATAAATTAAGTTATTTAATTATAAAATAACACAAATTAGTTTAAAATGTCTAGTTTTAAAAAGCATCAACTAGTTTAAGAGGTTATGGCCTCTGGAAGCCATAGCCCAGAAATTATCAGCTGCTGAGGGTTGGGATATCAGCTGTCTCATTCTGACCTGCGCCTGAAATACGTATTATTATTATTATCATCACATTTTATATACAAGACCATATATTATAAACAAGAGCAAAAGCATACCATTATAAACTTCATTTCAGCTAAAGGAAATAACTATTTTCATGAAATGATATTTTCCATTTCTAGTTCAGATGTGTTCAAAGGATGGATATGAAATAGGAATGGAGAGAGATTTATTTAATCAGATACTAAGTATGGAATCTAGCTTGTGGGGAAGGTCAGAATGATTTCCATTTCATGTAACTGAACAAATCTAAATAACGAATACATAGCTAAACAAATCTAAGCACCTTACCTCAATTCCCCATTATATCCTAAACACAGTGGTCCAGTGCAAATGGCAGGCACCTCAGCTTAAAAAGGGTGCTATGACTAAGGTTTACAAGGAGCTCTAACTGTCCCCACACATGGTCTGGGGCAGCACAGAGCACTGGAGAGTGTGGCCAGCCCAGCCAATCTTCCTCAACAAAAAAATAAATAAATAATAAATTCTAGTTTTTGCTAAACATTATAAATCCATTTATAGCAACTGCTATAACTTCTCTTGCAGTTTTGAGGAAAGGGATACTCAACCTGGAAGAACAGTTATTTCAAGTGCAATGACTGACTTTGTAAGAGACGATGTTCATGTGCTATAAATCTACATGATTTCATGGAAGGAAAAGCCTTTCCTAAATGCTTTTTCACAGCGTAGCATAGAAAACACTAAACTAAGAGTGAGATCTTGTCACGTACTTTCTTGGTTATAGGTGTTTAGGGCATCTTTTTGAATGGGGTGAAAACTAATTTATCTGACATTACTGAGCAAATTAACTCATTTCCTGTGATTTTGTAAAATATCTTCCAGTTTCTCAGCAATTATCTATTGTGCACCTTGCATGTGCTTGCCTCTGGGCCAGCCTTGAACTTAACTCATAATGAATTAATCTTTTTTCTTTTTAACAGTACACTGTCCTGGCAACACTGAGCTTCCTCAAGCAGGCATTTTTATTTCCATTTTTTTGAGGAAGATTGGCCCTGAGCTAACATCTGTTGCCAATCTTCCTCCTTTTTTTTTCTCCCCAAAACCCTAGTACATAGTTGCATATATCTTAGTTGTAAGTCATTCCAGTTCTTCTGTGTGGGATGCTGCCACAGCATGGCTTGATAAGTGGTGTTTAGGTCCGTACCCAGGGTCCCCACCAGTGAACCCTGGTATGCCAAAGTGGAGAGCGTGAACTTAACCACTCGGCCACAGGGCTGGCCCCTGAATTAATCTTAATTAAAAAAAAGACAATGATTGGTGAAAATTTCTTCTCCATTGGAATAAATGCTGAATAAGAATCCACAGCTGCTTCTTGGAATACTCATTTTAATACCAAAGGACATACAACGAAATATCCAGAGGGACATGAAGCTTATTTGGGGGAGCACAGTTTGGCTGGACGTGCAAGAGATAAAGTGCCTAAATGCAAAGCTATGTACAGACAGAAGAAAAATAACAGTATATTACTGCTCTATCAACCCAAAGGGAATACGCTATGCCTTATTTTTACATTGATTTTGGCACGAACCACGGTACACTTGAATCATTTTGAAAGAAGGTAATAGGAGAATTTGCGTTGGCAAACAGCCAAATAAAAGTTAAGGCTAAAAAGCAGTAGCAGAACTGTTTGCTTTCGTCTATAGAGGCTTTGCTCATCAGAGAGCCATGGGTGATTCTCATTGAAAAAAGAATACTCTCAGTAAGTGGCAAAAGCCGGAAAAACGTAGGGAAAGCAAGAGGACACGTGAAGTGGTAACAGGACTTCACAGAGGGAAGGTTAAAAGCGAGGGTGGAGATGAATCCTGCTGGGCAGGCCCTTCCTCAGCTTCGGGACCCCTGCAGGATAGAAGCTGCACAGCCTTTGATAACTGCCTTGGGAAGTAAAATCCTTCTCCGAATGCTTTCCAGGGGAGTGGAGCATGGCTTCCAGATTGGGCTTCTCTCCAAACAGAGACTCTGCTTTCTTGGTTTCACTGGTTGCTATTCAGAGATCTAAATTCAAGGTCCAGCGACATTTAGACTTTTCAGAGGCCATAATGATAATACTTAGAATAAAGACATGAACTCATCCACAGCCATGACTGACAACACCCACTCCAAGTATATCATCGTATCGTATTTCTAACAGCCAGGGGGGACCACCAATCCCCTCCAAAGCTCCACCGTGACTGACTTTCTCTCAGGTGGCCCGCCTTTATGAGAATGTGGCCTGCTGGACGGTGGCATAATGGCTCTAAGACAATCATCACCAATCTGAGAAACACTGCTAGTCCCCAGTGAAATTTTCCATGGTCTGTCAAAGTATGAGAAAACCAAGAACAATTATAGTAAGTTTTCTTAAAGTTATATTTATTCAGTATAATGAACAATCTTTTCTTTTTTTAAAGATTGGCACCTGAGCTAACAACTGTTGCCAATCTTTTTTTTTTTTTTTTCTGCTTTTTCTTCCAGATCCCCCCAGTACAGAGTTGTATATTTCAGTTGTAGGTCCTTCTAGTTGTGGTGTGTGGGACACCGTCTCAACGTGGCCTGATGAGCGGTGCCATGTCTGTGCCCAGGATCCAAACTGACGAAACCCTGGGCTGCTGAAGTGGAGCACGCAAACTTAACCACTTGACCATGGGGCCAGCCCCATGAACAATCTTTTAATTTGAAATTAAGTCATTCCATTTTTTTGTGTATAAAATGAAAAGCTCTTTATTTGAAAATAATGGTAAAAAACTGGGGTTTTAAATTGGTTTGCATTTTATGTCTTTATTTGGAAAAATTATGATGCCTTAATTGACAATCTTTTATCAGTTCTGATTTTATTTTTATAGTTGGTTGATACATGAGATTAAAAATCCTAGGAGCTTTTTCAAATGGTAGACCTAGTGACAAAAATTTGGCCTGCTGAACTTTCCAAATTAAGCTCAGGAGACAATGTACAAAGAAGAATGAATCTTTGTAACTGGAGGAATTCCATATATATGTGCAGGAAAGTTTTGGAAAATGAGCATTGTGTGACTTAAAACAGAGAGATGACATTTTCCTTATAAAGCCTCGTAAAATGAAAAAGAATAATAACACTGAGTGTTGGAGTGGGTGGATATGAGGTAGGCATCGCCACACCCCACTGACAGCAATGGATACTGATGCAACTATGTCTACTAGACTACTACTTGTTGATGGCTATCAAAGATACATAATTGTGCATTACTTCCACACAAAACCTCTACATGTAGGAATTTACTTCAAAAAATAGTTATGGATATATCCAATGATTGAGGTACTAGGAGGCTCTCCTCAGAAGTGTTCATATTCTTACAAAAAATTAGAAAATACCTCAGTGTACAAAAATAGGGAACTGGTTAAAAAAAATCATATAGTCCCTAAAATGGAATATTACATAGCATTAATATGATGCAAAAATGTGTGATAATTTTGAAAGATCTTTACAATATATTGCTTAGTGGAAAAAAAAAAAACAGATCCAAAACAGTATGTATAGTATGATTTATGAATAGATGTGAGGAGAGAGAAACCTGAATGTGTACATAACAAAATTAACAGCTAGGTGGTGAGATTAAAACTTTTTCTTCCCCTTATTTTTTTGGTGAGTACTATTGGTTGAATTGTGTCCCTAGAAAAGATATATTGATGTCCTAACCCCAAGCACCTCAGCAGGTGACCTTATTTGGAAACAGGGTCGCTACAGGTGTAATTGGTTAAGATGATGTCATATGGGAGTAGAGTGAGCTCTTAGTCCAATATGGCTGGTGCCCTTATAAGAAGAAGATGTGAAGATAGAGACACAAAGAAAAAACACCATGTGACACCAGAGGCAGAGACTGGAGTGTCACAGTTGCAAGCCAGGGAACATCAAGGATCAAGAGCCACCACCAGAAGCTAGAAAGAGGCAAGGATGGATTCAACCCAGAGTTTCAGAGGGAGGAGGGCTCTCTCAACATCTTAATTTTGGATTTCCACTCTCCAGAACTGTGAGAGAGTAAGTTTCTGTCATTTTAAGACATCCAGCTTGTGGTACTTTGTTATGGCTGCCCTAGGAAACTAATACAATGGGTAACACATTCAGAAAAGCACATACAACATCAATGTGCAGCTCAGTGAATTAGTGAAAAGCAGGTATCTATATGACTACACCTGAAGCTGCCATTATGAGTGCCCTTATGATTATGCCCTAACCCCAATCTCTTCCCTCTTTCCCAATGGTAAGGACTATCATGACTTTGAATAGTCTAGTTCAGTTTCTGCTATTGAAAATATCTTTATAAATGGAACCAGATAGTATGCATTCTCATATGTATGGCTTCTTTCACTCAATATTATGTTTTTAAAATCCAACCATGCATACACCACAATTTGTGCATCCACTTATCCTTGATGGATATTTAGTGCTGTTTGTGGTTTAGTGCTATTATGAATAATGCTGCTATGAACCTGCTTGTGCATGCCTTTTGGTGGACACGTGCACCCATTTGTGTTGGTTATTTAACTGGGAGTGGAAGTGCTGAGTCACAGGGTGTGAATGTTTACAACCTTTGTAGATAATTACAAACAACTTTCCAAAACATCTGTATCAGTTTACACACCTACCAGCAGTGAGTGAGAATTCTTATACTTGGTACTGATAGTCTTTGTGAATTTTTATCATTCTTGAGGGAGTGTAGTAGTATCTTGCTGTATTTTAATTTGAACTTCTCTGATCACTAATCATACTTTTTCAAATGTCGTATTAGCCATTTGGGTACCTACTTTGTGAGTGCCCAGTGGTAAAACTACACTGGGAAAAGAGTTTGACCAAATAAGTAATTTGATAATAATAAGAAAAGTGTTAAATATAATAGTTATTAGAAAATAGTATCATTGGTAAGACATATTAGTAAATGGTTTTAGTAATATTTATTGAAATTAAAAACATTTGTTTTTATGTATAAGAAAAACAAACAATCAGAAATGGGGTGAGACTCCTACTACCTCATTCCTCTGTAAGAGTTGGTTTTATGAAGCACATTGCTTCAATAAAACCCCATTGGAAATGGTTTAAAAAATCAAGATGTTTATTGCATAATATAATAACAATTTCAGAGTAGCATGGTTCCACTGCTCATCAGTTCAGTGTTCAGCGAACATTACTGAGACCGTCTCTCCAGTGTTCAGCTCTACAGTGAAATACCTAGGCAGGGCAACGGGAGTGGATCTCCATGGACTCAGACAGAAAGGAGGTCTCCTTCGAATTTATGGAAAACGTTGGTATGATAACGTTGATTATTTTCTCATAACTGATAAGCTGATTGATTTGGTATCTGATGATATGCTTTATATAGTTGGTAAACAAAGCCAATGTCCTGAATCAAATTTCATAGACATGGTATATTAGAGGGAAAAAAATAAGCATCTTGATTTAGTGCCCAATTAAATGAAAATTCCAAGTTTAAATTCCAGATGTAATGCTGAGTAAGTTTTCCTCAAACCCAAGTGGGTTGTTACACAAATCTGTAATTCAAAGATCATGCTTAAAATGTTATTTAACACCTTAATGTATGACACTGATTAATGCTGTGGTCACACAGGGATAATCTTGTTTAAAACCAGAAGTATTCCTTGAAATGAGAGTTCAATTCAATCTGAGAAAAATTCCAAGATGACAGAAAGAAAAGGCTTATTAAAATATTTTTGGTGAAAGCTATATGGAAACATCTAGAGATAGATTAATTTTTTTCACTAGCATTTAACATTTCTTCATAAAATGAAAAATAAATAAAGACTTTCCTTGTAAAGATTTTTGTGCCAGAATTGCATTTTGTAAAATTTCCCCTGGGCTCAGCAACGTTAAATACCTATCATCCACATCAGGATTCTAAACTCAGACTTGGCAGCCTCTGCAGGCAGACACACCCAAACCAGCGAGCACAAAACAAATAAAGGCATGGACAACACACACACACACACAGACACACACGACACACTCCCTCAGAGAGGCACTGCCACTCTTCCCCAGAGATTGACTTGGCATCTGTACCTCCCCCCTTTCTTCAGGTTAGCCCGACAGATGCTTCATTCCCCTGACTTCATCTCTTGCTTTTCTTCAATCTACTCATTCCTTTTCTTTTGAATATTTCACTCAACTCCCATCTCACCAGGAACATCTTTCCTCTCCCTTGTGATTCCTGAATCTTACTTGGGCTTCAGAATATTCCACATTCCCTACTTACAGGAGAAGGAAGAATGGAATCTCTGACGGAGTAATAACATTTCGGAACCACTACTTAAGAAAGAACTTCCCCTGCCTTCACTCCTGCCTTAGATGCTTTTCTTTCTCCCAGAAGTAGGAAGGGAACTTGAAGATGTTGCTACATCATCCATCCTGGTCCTGTTACTCAGTCATGGGTGAAAGTTCAGTTAACTGGAGGTTAAGATTGATCGTCAGTTAACATTTCACTTGCAGCCCAGAAACAATCCACTCTAAACTAAATGGAGTCTGCTCCGCCTTCTGTCTACAACTCTGATTAAATGCCGTGTGGTTAAAAAAAGCCTTCTTTCTATCTATAACTTTGATCACATGATCAAAAAATCATCATTAAACCCATGAGAAGGAAAATTGACAAAGCTCATGTTTGGAAAGGAAGACACTTAAATGTTCTAAGCACGAGGCTAAACACCGCACGTCCATTGTAATATTTGGCGTACCAAACCTAAGGTCAATACTATCGCTCCTCCTGTGTTATAGATAAAGAAGCAGAAAATTGTAGAAGGTGTTTGCTTGGACTTACAAAGTTACTTAAATAGTTGAACTAGGATTCAAATTCTCTTCTGCTTGCAGGGTGTGCCTCTAACATTTTTTAAGACTCAAAAGGACAAATGGAGGCTCATGTACCATACATTTAAATATTTAACAAATCAAGCTAATCAATTTTTAAATAAAATATCTCATGTTCTCTTACCATCACAAACATTGCTTCATAAAAACCTAGAAGATCAGGTTCAAATTTAGAGCTCTCTGACTCCTTGGTATTCTCAGGGACAAAGCCCACCTCTTCTCTTCTCAGTCCTGCCTCTGCCCTGCGTCACAAGCAGCCACATGCATTGTCCAAGCTGCCACATCTACACACACCGCAACCAATCCCCTGTAGCCAGCTGAGGGCTTGAAGGAGCTGCTATCAGTGGTGTGACCGTGCAGGAAGAACAGACTTAGAGAAGCTCATACAGGTCCTGGAAGCAGCCTAAGAGCTGTTAGAGAATTTGGGGTCCAGGTATCCAGAGTGTTGTCTGAAAAAGAGAAGGTTTGGCTCCTGTCTTGAAGCTGCAGCCACCTTGCCTGCAGGGGGCATCTCAGCCCACAGGGGGCATCTACAAGGACCAGAGTGGGGTCTTCTAAAGCAGTGCTGCTCAAACTTTAATTGCATTTGGATCACAAAAGCCTGAGGCCCGAGTAGGGCCTCCTGCCACTGAGGTCTGAGGGCACTGATCGCTGCCAGATTCTCAACGCTACACTTAAAGCTGCACTGCTATCCTGCTGCCGAGAAAGTTCAGAAGAAAGATAATACAGAAAAGATAAACTCATTAGGACCATATAACCATCGTCAGGAAAAATAACACATATAGAAAAGTTTCCTGGAAAGAAGCTCAAATAATGAGATCTGTTTACGAGATTTTGTTTCTTTCCGCAAAACTACCCAAGCCCAGTCTTCTCTCTGTAGAATACATTAGTTTATCGTCTCATGCAAATCATTATTTCTTGGCTCCATAGGATGTGGAGTGAGTGGAGATGCTAAAAATACTTTACAACTTGGCTCTAAGGAATTGTGGAGAAAATCCTGGCTTGTAAGCTGGAGTTCTGGCTCTGGCTCTGTGGGAGCTAACAAGCCACCCTGGGTAAGTCACTTAACCTCTCACGCCTGATTTCCCTTATTAGGAAAAGCACAGAAACAGTAGAGGCCCTGTGGACGGAGAAAAATGAGATACGGAGAAAATGTAAAAATACACGTGAAATACGTACTTTGGAAATCATACAGTGGATTAATCTAGAAATCTAGGGACACGTAAGATGATAAATTTACTGTTAATGTGAAGAAAAACTTTTTTTTTTAACTTTTAAATAGTACAAATATTGTGTAAGGTTTTAGGGCATTATTTCCCAAAACAGTTCTGGTATTTAGGAACTAGGGAACAAAGAGAGGTACTTTTAGAAAACCATTTTTTTTGGAGAAACATCCATGTTAGCTTCTGCCTGACCTAATTTTACACTAAAACTAAGACAAGAAATAGGTAAAATTAGAAAAGGCAAGTTCACAATCGAATTATATGCAACTTCTACTAAATACAATTCAAAATAGCTTTTACAAAAATCTCTGCCATTCAATAGTTAAGCACCATACGTGTGCAAGACAACTGAAAATAACTTATTTGTCACGTACAGGCCTAGAAACATATTTTTCAAAGTTACCACACAGGATATCCTATATTAAGATTTTGATCAGATATTTTCATAATTTAAAGGCAGAATGGAGTATTCCCTTTTGACATAATCATTAATCAGATAGTTTCTTATTTCTGCTTAACAACATTACATTTAAAAGATCCCCTTTTACTGTTCCCTTGAAACTAAAGTTTCTAACAACACAAAAAAGAAGCACCTATAGACCTTCTGAATAATTACTCCAAATATTCACCTTCTCTATAAGTTTCTCATTTACATGAAACATACCTTTCTTCACTATTACCTGACATTTATTACATATATTAACATCTTAATCATTGGGGAATACGGGTAATATGTCTCACGTAAATGAAATTCATATAAAAGTAAAACTCACTTTTTTAAAATAAAAAATGTAAATGATTTTGTATGGAAATATTTATCCATACATTGAATTGTGAGTATACGACAGGCCCTTTATAAATATATCTAATTCTTCCAAACCGTGAATCCTTGGTTTTGCTATTCCATTTTTACTAGGCCTGTAGAATCCTGCCCAAAGACATCCAGATCGGACAGCAGTGTCCAAGAGTGTGACCACCAGCCACATGTGGCCACTCAGCACTTGAAATGTGGCTAGGCCAACTGAAAAACTGAATGTTTAATTTTATTCAATTTTTATTAAACAATTTAAAAATTTATATTCAGCTCATTTATTAGAAAACTTTTAAATATGTTTGAAACAATTTTGGCAAGTGAATCTTCTTTTTCAATTGAAAGTTTTATGTAGTCTAAATAGAGATCAAGCATTTCAGGTGAAAACTTAGCACCCGAATTGAGATATTTTTTCTGTAAGTGTAAAATATACACAGAATTTGAAGACTCAATATCAAAATATTTGTAAAATATTTCATTGATGATTTTTAATATTGGTTATATATTGAAATGGTAATATTTTGGCTATATAGATTAAATAAAATATATTATTAAAAGTAATTTCATGTTACTTAATTTAATGTGACTACTAGAAAATTTAAACTTCCATATATGGCTCATGTTGTATTTGTACTGGACAGCACTGGTGTGAAATACAGCTGACTTTAGAGTAAAATCTAGTCTGTCTCCCAGGTTGGGTATTTCCATCACGACCTGGCTGATTCTCAGTGTATGAATCATTTGCATTAATCATTTCTCTTTGAGTTAAATAGAAACACTGAATATGGCTAAATTTTAGGATGGACTGAGAACATCATTTTGATACACATTTTTATTTTGTGCTGCTTTCAATATGACTAGGGTGATTTTAAGCTATAATAAGTTATCCGTTTTGTGGCTCGTAGAATTATTTCTTTTTATTTTTTCTCCCCAAATCCCCAGCACATAGTTGTGTATCCTAGTTGTAAGTGATTCTAGTTCTTCTATGTGGGATGCCACCACAGCATGGCCTGATGAGCGGTATGTATGTCTGCACCCAGGATCTGAACCAGCAAAACCCAGGCCACTAAAGCAGAGAGCACGAACTTAACCACTGGGCCATGGGGCTAGCTCTTAGAACTATTTCTTTTAAATTAATTTTTTTTTCTGTTTTCCCCCTTTGTTCTCAGACTATGAATTTTCTCCCTTCACCAGCCCCATTATAGACATGCGTTTCCCTAGCATGTCTTACTTCCCCATCTCCTAATACACCTTTGGTATTTATTTTCTGTGGACCAGGAAATCAACTAACGGGGTCCTGTAGCATCAGGTATAAAGTATCATCCATTTAGCACCCGCTAAGCATGTACTATTATCCGGACCATTTGTCCAAAAGATTCTCAGAAAAAGCAGAAAGACACAATATAATAGTCTTTCCGTAAATATTTCACCTGCTTAGACAACTTTTATTCTTTTTTTCTTTTTCTGCTTAACTTCCATTTTTGTCATTGTTCTAGATGTTGCATTTGGCTAAATAAGTGAATAAAGGTGTTATCATTTACATTTTTAATGTTAGTTTGGTTCAAAAGTTAGTGCACATTAATTAATTCTACAGCTGCTACTATCTACTAAAAATGGCTAAAGGAATCACAGCAACAAAAATCCTGAAATACGGTATATTAAATCAAGAGTGAAAATATTCCATCTGCCAAATCATTTATTTCTGAATGATAGTCTATTAGAGAACTTTCAGAAAAAGACATTCAAGGCCTCATTATTATAAGGGACTTCAAAACACTAGCCAGGAGGGTGGATTTTGTTTTTCATATATTCACATTTTGTAATTAGACTGCCGTTCATATTACAAAATGAATTGCTGGATGATAGAATGTACTTCAAGATCCACTTAAAAGGTCCAAATAGTTGCTTTCACCTTGGCATTAGTAGTCAAGGTTAAGACACCATTTTAATTCATTCACCACTTTTGTGTTTCAAATATTTTGTTTAGGGCTCTTTGAATTGTTTGTTTATTTTCATGCCAGAATATCCATGAATCATGACACTCAAGAAAAAGTTACTTGAGTTTTCAAAACCTTAGATTATAAAGAAACCAAGATAAAATACAATAGTAAATTTTAATAAAAGTTATCTAAATCACTTTAAAAATTTTAGAGAACTTTCAAAAATGTAGTCAAATTTATTGCTTGAAAAAAAATTGGATTGTTCAAGTGCTTAATTTAACTAAAGAAGAACGGAAACACAGCAGGTCGCCAAAGACAGCATTTAAGACTATCTGCTAAGCAGTTGAGATATTATTATGACATTTAATAAGCGACAAGCTCAGGGGCTGGTCTACTTCATGTTGCTTTGACAAATATTAGTTTCAGTGCACTAGTCACTGTGTTAGAATAGAGATTTGTGAAACTGGGAATGTTTTTTAAAGCGATGTAAAGTCAGACATAGTTGTCTTCCAAAAAAAGATAAAATGCTGTAAAGTAGGAACTTGGTTTCCAAAAGAACAAATATTGGAAGGTGTGCTTAACACCTGGAATTTTTAAGGTGATTCTGAAAACATTGGCTATAAATATCTACACAGCAGAACACTCCCTTGAATGCAAAGCACGGAACAAATGCTTGTCTTCATATAGGATGGACCAATTGCACAGACTCCCAGGCATCACATTTCTGTCCTATTCACTTTCTGATCTTTTTGTCAAGTCACAAACATAAGCTCTCCATTCTACCCCAAGCTGCCACCCTAATATGTACTTTGTTAAGAGGAGACAAGCAAGATTTGTCAGACCTTGAACCATTTTGTATAGTTTATTATATTTTAAAATAACTTCTTATGTTGTGCTCTGTTTACCAGGGCTGTTCTCTCAAAATCAACTAAAGAAACACTTAGGCTCTTTAAAAAAAAAAAAAAACTGAAATGGTAACACACAGAATAAGAGTTGACATCGTGCCCAGTTCCTTGTAAAATCTAATCCTTTACTCCTCTTAGAACAACTCTAACAATGCTTCTTTCAGAATGTATCTGTTGTTGAAATTAAGAACTGAATACTTATTCCTTTTATCCCCCTTCCCCAATGTCTTCTGAATATAAATTTGACTTGTTAAAGATACCAGTAGCCTATACTTGGAAGAAATGTGGAATTTATTTTAAAGCTGTACGTTTCAAAGTGGCTTATAATGTTTTAGGGTTTATGGTTTTCTTTAAGAATGTGAAGAAAGCTATGCAGCCCTTCTCTGCTGAAAAATGCCCTTAAACACAAACTATTGCATAGAATTTCAATGGATTTATGGATTTAGGGAAAGGGACTTTCCAATGCTTGCAGATCTCAGGTTGAAAAACTCGAGTTGTATTACTCTCTTGAGTACACATTGCTAGTACGCTACAACTTCCACTCGCTGTAGAGTGTATAAATTGCGAATTGACCATCGGTGGCTGCATGGAAACCTATTTCATTTACACTATTTTCCCCGGTACTGAATATTTAGGATTTGTCCCTCCGATTTACTTATTTTAAGTGATTCAACACGTGTTTATTTTAAATTATATTATTAATAGTTATTTGAAAAGAATTTTTAAAAATCACGTCAATCATAAACAGATAAAAGGAAATAAATCCTTATATAAATTTAAGGATGACTCATTTTGATTATTAATTAGGAAGCTGACAAAACAGAGGCCAAGAGGGCTAATACCCAGACATTCACCATACCCTTGACAAAATAGAAAATAAGGCACATCAATAAATAAGTCAAGAGAGATAAGGAAATAATGTCTATGTAGGTTACTCCTCATCTTTCCAACTTCTAGATAATGGAGTGCCGAGGATTCATTCCTCATACCTCCTTGCTTATCCAACCATATTTAGGCACAAAATAGTTGTATCCAGTTTAAATTTTAAATGCCACTTGTACATTTGGCACCTCATAAATTATTATCTGCGGTTCCTACCTCTCTTCTGAATTCTGGACTCACATAAGTATCTACTAGACTTCTCCTTTAACTGTCTAATAGACTATCTCCTGTCTGAAACCCAAAGCCTATTTTCTCTCTTAAAACCTGTTCCTCCCAAAGTTTTTCCCATCTCAGTTAAAAAGCACTTTCAGTTGCTAAGGCCAAGAGCCTTGGTGTCTCATTACATTTCACGAGGGAAAACTCATAGGCTGTACCTGCAAAATATTTACAAACTCTAACCAGTTGTCTCCCCTACAGCACCAGCAACCTGGTCCAAACTACCGTAACCTCTCATCTGGATGGTGGTGATGAAGACCTCTCAACTGCCGGCTGCTTTACCCTTGTCCCTTCTTCTTCACAGAGCAGCCACAGCATACTTTTAAATCTTAGAAAGTTAGTTTTGTAAAGCTCAAAACCTTCCATTGGCTTAATGCAAAACCAAAAGGCATTACAGCGCCTTACCAGAGCCTACATGATGTGTCCTACTGATACTTCTCTGCCTCCATCTTCTACCACTTCAACTACTGTGCCCTCCTGCCCACTCAGTTCCAGCCTCAACGGCCTCCGCCATGTTCCTTGAGCACGCCAAGCTGCTTCTTTCACCAGGCCTCTACCCTTAATGTTGGTTCTGCCTAGGCAGCTCTTTCCCCAGATGTTTGCATGACTTACTTTGCCTTTCCTTTAGGTCTTGGATAAAAAAATAACCCCCGGAGCAAATCTTTTCCTCATAGCTCTATATAAAATGATAGTTTTCCACCTCACTCTTGGCATTCTCTATTTTATCTATCTTGCTTTATTTTCTAAACACCATCTGAAATACTTATATCTATTTATATGTTTGTTTACTGTAGGAGTTCCCCAAAATAGACACAAATGGAAAGAGAGAAGAGATTTGAGGTTGATTTTGTTTTGTTTTCTGCTTTCCCTCCAACGCTTAGGACAGTGCTTAACGCCTGGTGGATTCTCGATAAACAGTTAATGATGGTGTGACTTCAGGTTTGGTGTGGAGGACATAATTTAGGGGAGTGAAATCACAAGAAATGGGTTAGAAAGCGACCATAGAGATCCAGTGATAGATAACAGCAGCTCGGACTAGTGTGGCAGCAGGGAAGATGGGATAATTGTTCATATTTAAGATGTATATTTAACGTAGAGCCAACTGCATTTTCTGGTAGATTAGATTTAGAAGTAGTCGGAAGAAAAGAAATCTTAGCTGATCTCAAGATTTATGACTAGATTTACCTGTGTGGATGGTGACGCCATAAATTGAGATGGGTAATAATAGGGGAAGAGGAAATGTCAGAAGTTGGGGGAATCAGAAGTCCTGTTTTGCATATTTTAGATGTCCACTAGACATCAAAGAGGAAACGTCAAGTATACAGTTTGATATCTAAGCCTGGATTCAAGCGAGTGTTAGGGCTGGAGATATCATTGGGTATAAATCCACATACAAGGATTTTAAAGCCATGGGAACAGATAAGATTTTCTAAGCAATGAATGTATCTAGAGAAAGAGGACCAAGAATGGGCCTTGGGACAACCGAGTATTTATAAATGAGGAAGTGGAGGAGAAGGCAGTAAAAAAGACAAAGAAAGAGTGGCCAGTGAAGTAGGTGGTGATTTCACAAAAGCTAAGACAAAAAATGATCCAAAGAAGATGTAACTGTGTCAACAAGAGAGAATTAATCTCTCTCTATCTTTACAAAGTAGAAGGTAGATGCAGGTTGATCAGTGGATTTGGTAATGGAAAGATTAGATAATAATTGTCTGATAGCTTCTATTTTCCCAAGAAAATATGATGTGTGATCATCAGCTAAGAGTTGGGGGTGAATAGATGCTATTGGGGGAGATAAAGAAGATATTTTTCTCTTTGCAGAAAATGAGAAAGAAAATTTGCTAACAAAATATGAAATGTCATATCCCTTCCAGTTTTAGAATTCAATACATTTATCTCATTTCCCAAGGAATTCTGTAAAAGCACTAAATCATATAAAAGATGAACAAAGAGGATTTTTAGGACAGTGGAAATAGTCTGTATGATATTATAATGATAGTTATATGTCATTATACGTTTGTCCAAACTCATAGAATGTACAACACCAAGTGAACCCTGAAGTAAGCTGTGTGATTATGATGTGTTAATGATAAAAATGTACCAACCTGCTGACTGATGCTGATAATGCGGGAGGCCATGAGTGTGTGGGAGCAGGGGGATATATGGGAAATCTCTGTACCTTCCTCTCAATTTCATCGTAAACCTAAAACTGCTCTAAAAAGGTCTTTGAAACACAGAATGGCAAAGGGAGGTAACACTTTGAGGTTGCTAGAGAAAGCTTTATGATAGACTGACAATTTGAGGAGAGTCTTTGTGGTTTAGTTAGGATTTGAAACAGAGAAAATAAGAGAGGCAGCTACACGGGATGGAAGCACAGGGGTTTGCCAAGAGGCAGAGGTGGAAACATGCGAGGTGAAAAGGATTGAGTCACCTATCGAAATATCTCATCAACCACAAAACCACTCTGTACAGAAACACAAATTCTCAAACTTTCTCACTCGCTTCATTGCAACCACTTGCTGGATATTTCTAACATCATGTCCCACCAACTCAAAAGAATGATATCTCAAAGCAAATTCACCTTCCATCCACAAATCAGCTTCTGTTCCTTATAGTTCTCTCATTTCTAGAAATGAGACCATGATTCCTTCTGTCTCACAGGTTCAAAACGTGTGTGATCTTTGCTCTTTCCTTCACCTTCCAGAGGCTGCTCTCTTGCACATCTGTCACTTCTTTACCTCTCTCACTGTCAGGAATCCAATTCAGCCATCCATCATCTAACGCCTTCGCTGCTGCAATAATCTTCTACCTAATCTTGATTTCTCAATTGTCCACAGTTTCAATCGATCTTATTAGTGTTCGTGAATCACAGCTCTAATCATATTTTCCCCTCAAATCCAAAACCTTTAATTACTCTTTATTATCTTCTAATTATAGTCTAAACTCTTTGGCCTTGTATTTAGGGCACTTTGGAATCTAAAACCAATTTTTCTTTAAAGCCCAATTCCCCAGTAAAATATAAGGCAAACTATAGATTATGTCTCGGTAAATATGCCACATATATTCCTATCTCTATGCTTTGGCTTATGCTGTTCCTTTTAGTTTGGTTGTCCTCCTATTAAAACACACACACACACTATTCCTGTCTCTTGAAATCCTGCCCATCAGTGTAAACAGTGCTATTTGCTTCATGAAACTCCCCTCAAAGATACATTACAGAATGTTCTCTTGCCTCTTTGAAATCAAGTGACACTGTGGTTTTATTACTGCCATGTTACTTTAAACTTACAATATGAGAAAACCCAAGTTTATGCACATTCTCTGCCAGTTAATAATTATATGACCTTGGACAATTCATTTTATCTCTCTGAGCCTCAGTTTGCATATCTGTAAAATGTAAGGATTGTAAAGATTGATCAAATATCGTAAAGGCAAGGTTTCCACTCATGTAACCAACATTAGTAGAAGACTTATGGATGAATCATTAATACATAAGATGAAATATTTCTGTGTAGGAGACAGAAGACTCAGAATTTGCTTATTCTTTGGAAATCTGGAAAGAAATTTTAACAGTTACAGTCCAGCAGTTTAAAGTCTATAACAGGTAAGGACAGCAAAAAAGCTATGTCATTATCACCCTAATAAACATTTAGTAGGCATCTATGATGTGCTAAGCTCTTTGTAAACAAATAATTATAAGAAATGGAAACACTACAAGCAAACAATTGTACAACATCTAAAGAAATTGTGTGATAGCTAGAACATTGTTTAAAAAGTCTTTTGTTACAGCAATGGTAAACATTCCATATATCTTTGATATAAATACAACTTATTATATAAATATGACTAAGTATAAATATCTTGACTTCAAAATGAAAGGGCCTATCAACAAATTATTTTGTCTTCATGACATGAACGAATCCATCAGAGTGATTCTTTAATGGATTGACCAGTTGTCTGGCAACGTGAAAACACAGCCGTGCCTAGACCATAAAATAATTTGCCAAATCAATCAGCTCTGTAAAAACAAAATGAAAAAACACCAGCAAAAAATTTCCAAATGGATGGGTGGAACTCCCACTTTTCAATCTGTTGTTTTGGAACTCCAGGCACACGCTGTACGTCTTTTAATATTTTGAATGATGTCTTTCTTCCATTTAATTAGGAAACGCTTCATAGAAGAAGACAGATTTTATTTTTCTGATGGAAATTTCTCTGATGTATTAAACTTAGAGAAAAAAGACGTTGCAGTAGATATAAGGATGATTGAGAAGTTGTAAAGACAGAAAAAGGAGGTGAAGGAAACAATCTTTTACTGTAAAGTTTACCTAGTTGGGGTTCAGTGGGAACAGAGGAAAGAAGCCAAGCGTAAGCTGAACTGGAAAGAAGGCTGGAGATGAGATTCTTGGGCTTACTGTGTAAGCTGGACAGGGATCACAGCGGAGTTCGGAGGGGAGAGAGCTGGTCAGATTTTTCAATAATGATTCAGTCTACTGAACAGCAGTGGATAAAATAAGCCTAATTTATACTCAGAAGTTATCTTATTATCTCTTTTCCTAGCTTATTAACTGAAAAGTGCTACTTCTAAAGTTACAAGACTTGCCAGTTCTTTTTTTATACTGTTGTTGTTGAAAACTTTGCAAAAAAAAAAAAGATGTTTGGTTAAAATGGGCTTATTGTAGTTTAAGATCCAATTATTTAGATGGAAAAATCAAAGTAGGGACCAGAGGAAAGAGGGTAAGACAAATAGAACCTGAACTGACAATCAGTAATTCTAGAAAAACTCATGAGGAGGGACCAAACAAGAGAGATTAAAAGAAATTAGATCTCCCTGTGAAAAGGTCTTTCTCTCTTAGCTAATGAAAATAGTCTTTCAAACAACCTTATTCAAAACTTGACCTTCCAGGGCTGAGCGGCCTGCCTTTACATCAGCTTACATTCATTAACTTTATAAAGTCTGGAGAAGGCATGCCAGAGAAACGATTAGTTTATACTCCACTAAACAGAAGGTGGGTGAGCTGATGCAGTCTCTGTTCCTCAAAATGGATTCTGAGCTAAAGATGTTTGTTGTTGTTGTTTCGTTTTGTTTTTCCCTGATAAACTATTTTTTCCTGGAAAAAAAAATCATTAAAGGTGGGACTTTTCTATTTATCTTAAATCTAAAGACTTGGCATGTTAATTCGGGGCATTGAATTTGTTTCCTTGTTAGAACCAACAGTCAATACTGATTTCAAAATCTCAGGAAATTAGGATCTTTCTCTAATCTACTGAATGCATCTGCCCGGGAGGTTTGCAAATGCAAGCCAATTTCAGTTTATTTTTTTGCATCAGACAGGTCTCTGTTAATTCTTCTATAATTATAAGCACTATTGACTTTAAACTAGACACAAGTTTTTTGACAATGTTTGAAGACTTATAGAGAGTGATCTGGCATCAATATATGGAATCTTCTTTCAAAACCACGCTTGTGAAAACAAGCTGCGATTCCTTAATCTGGAGGTCCACTTAATTGAGTTACTCATGCCAGAAATTTGGCATCATTTCCTGTTCCTTTATCAAACTTCACTATCCTTGTATCCTTTATCAAACTTCACATGGACTTCACCATCTAGTCTTGTTGGTTCTACCACCCAAATATCTCAGGGTTCTAGACACTCTTCTCTGAACTCACTGATGCTTTTCTGCAAGAGGTCCTCATCACCTCTCTCCTGGATTACAACAGTCTTTTAACTGGGCATCCTGCCCCAGCACACCTCCAACACATTCTCCACCACCCACACAAACTGTTCCTCCTAAAATATGGTTTGATATTATCTTTCTCCCCTGCTCAAAGTTTATAGGACTCCTAACGGTTATTTCTTAGCCAAGCTGGTAAATTAAAAGTGTGATCTCTTCCTGCTAATGTCCCCAGGCTCAACCCTTGCTTTTCTATCCTACTGATTCCTGCTGCTCAATTCAGTACTCATCTGTGTCATGCTCTCTTCTCTCCAGGACTTCATTCACATAATTCATTTCTCTATGGAAACCTTCTTCTCTTCCCACACTCTCACATGAACTTACTAACATTCATTAGGACTCCCACCTTACCTTTTCAAGGAGTCCTGTGCTAAACCCCAAATCTGCTTCAGTTGTCCCTTTTTTTGGCTATCATATTAACTCTCTTGTTTTTTGTGGGGGGGAGAATGAATTCAACAATTCTAGGTCAGACTTTAACTTCAGAGTTTTGCGACTTTATAAATAACTTGAAATACAAAATATTTTCAACATCCAGGGGGATATTCATTTTAAGATAATATTCCTGGTTATTTGATATCAAAAAACCTATTCTTAGGAAAATATAATAGCTTTACACCAAATCTAGAATTTTGCAATAATTTGTAAACAATAACAAATTTCTAATATATTTTATTTTATCTGTATAAACTTAAAGGTAATTAATCCAGAGTCTACCACTCCCCCCAGGTTACCCCCCGCTCCCAAGCTCCACTCCCAGGTTTAAATCATTGAAAGAGGTTCTATATATCTACATCTATATCTGTATCTATATCTCTATCTATCCATATCTATATATCAGTGAGCCTGATCCTTTATTTCTTACATGTTCATGTTTTGAGCTTAGGAAGAAAGGAGGTTAGGAAACAAGAGATAACATACAATTTATCAAAAATACCAACTACAGTCACTTTCAAAGTGAGAAATTTCTAACCCAGCTGGAGTCAGAATAAAATGATATAACATCCTTTAAGCCAGAAGGTCTGAAGCCTTGGGGACTATGCTTGAATGTATTCAGCTGCATTCTATCATCTCCTGCTTGAGGCTCAGCCCTACAGATTCCTCCATTATAGTTTTCATTAAAATCTATCACTAAGACCTTGAAAAGGAGCACCCTTGCTATGCTTTTAAATGAATACATTAAATATGTTCAATGACCCAAGGAAAGTGTTCAAGAATGTCTAGAATAAAATGAAATTAATCTTTCACTTATATAGCACTAAAAACTGGTCGAAGTATTTGTACTTTTCAGTAGATGTTGATTCACTGGGCATGAGTTTATAATACTAAACAAGCCAAAAAGCACGTATTGACTGGTATATGCTCAGCGCTGTTGGGCCTGGTCAACTATACAAGAGAAACTCACAATATAGTGCCTCCCTTTGGAGAAAGATATGAGAGACTCACATGACACCACTAGAGAATGACCCCAGGACACATATTTCTAAGTGCTAAATGACCCAAGGCTCTATATATTTAAAGTGCTTCTCTGAAAGTTCAGAGAAGGGAGAGGTCATTCTGAGCGTAAGGATAGAATCTGACAATTTTCGGGCTTAGAGATAATCTAATTTGACTTCCTGATTTTACAGATAAGTAAACGAGGCCTGGAGAACTAAATGGAAATAGAGAAAAGAAAGGAAATAATTCTTTTTACAAGCATATTCTTTGTATGTGTTATTTCACTGAATCCTGGCACCAAATCTGTGAATTTTGTGTTATGCTACCCATTTTCACAGGTCATCCATTAGGTTGAGAGATTAATTTTTTGGTGTGTAAGCTTTCGAAATTCAGGAATTCACACTCAGGTTCTCTGATTCTAAATCCTATTTTCCAAAGCATGAAAACATGTTATGACACATATTACGTGCAAGGTACATTCATACATTTATCTCAACTAATTTTAAAATAAGAGAATGCCTGAGCCCCATAATTTAAATTCTCCCACTACCTGCTTCTGTGTTGCCTTCTGGGTGGAATTACACAAACTGGAAAGAGTTAAAATACATTAATTAGGTACGAATAATTGTAATAGTGCACACTTTTCACTATTGGCCATCTTCTAGTTGGTTTGCACATATTCATTTAATTAGTAATCATAGCAATTCGGGGGAAGTCTATCACATGAACCCACATAGGGAATCACTGTATACTGCTACCACTCACTGAGTAAGGAGGGATTAAGAGCTTTAGCGAAAGAGACAGTCCAGGGATTTGATCGCTCCAGTAAACAATGACTAAGAAGCGTTCCCCTATTGGCAAAGGAACTAAGATGCTGGAAAGAAGGGACAGCAAATGTAAAGTAGGGATAAGTAGGTGCCCACCTTTCATTAGAACACCCCCTAGAATAATCAACACTATGCCCCTAATTTGCTTCTCACTTTTAGCCCTGATGAGGAAACTAGTGTCTGGAGGGAGGAGCCATTTATAGTTCTATGGTTCAAACAAGTTCAACTATAGCTGATATAGTTCAGATAAATTGGTTTTCAAGAATTTTCTGAATCAAACTATTTCCTAGAATAAGTGGTAAAGTTATGCTGACACAGATGTATCAGTCTTCAGTCCTGACAGTTAAGCTCTATGAATACTGGTAATCTCAGTTCTCATAAGCAAGTCAGCCTGATATAAGAAGCAAATTAGGGACATAGTTTTCTGGCCTGGGGTAAAGCAGCACATGTGTGCTCACATACATACTAACAATGGAAAGAAACATCATCTGGTGGGTGCCCTGACTATTTTTGGGCCCTCCATTCAATGTGCCTAATCTGAATGTGTCTTGCCTATGCAGGAGTCGGCCATGTGTCAAGCGTGGGTGGTCAGGTGGTTACAGTTCTTCTGATTATGAATGTCGACTGCTCACTCTCTGAAAAGACCACCAGAACAACCCATGTTAAGCAAAGCTATGTTTATTAACCTACTGCGGTAAGGAAGAGCATGACCTAGACGGTCTAGTTTGTGTCTCAAAAGAGGAGGACAGAGATGGGTAATTACAGGACTTGGAGATTGAAGATGAGGTAGCTTAAGGAGGGACTTCCAATGCAAAGATCTGATTGAGATATGGCAAATTCATCATATAATAGTCTAGAACTGGCAGACATAATGTGGTGAGGGTCTTGAAGTGAGTTTTGATAAGTAAATAGAACAATGATAAGGAATGAAAATCTTTTTTGTCCCTACATTGAAGTCTCCATTAAAAAAAAAAAGGTACATTGTTGGTCAATGGTTTTGAAATGAATAGATTCTGGACATTGAAGACAAGGGCTAACCTAGCCTTGTTCTGATGGATCAAGTGCTAAGAGAGTGTCAGCCCTCAGAGACAATTCCATGTTTCATTTTATTTTCCATTGTTCTTTCATATTATACTTGTAGAAAGTGAGCTACTAACTTTCTGAGGATCACACATCTTCAAGTCCAGAGTAGATTTCTTGGTAATATTTCCATAAAGATGTTCTATTTCCCTTCCTTTTTACAAGAATAGGGACGAATGTAGACTTATTTCTGATCTAATTCTGAAAGTCGAAGATTGGGTTGATGGTAGTGACACAATTTCTTGATGGCAATACCACACACTGAAGGAATGTGAAGAAAATGCTTTTTAAGTATTTTCAGCAACAAACAATGTTATTGCCCTCACTTACATTATTTTGCTATTTATTTGACTACTTGAAAGTTCTCAATAATTAATCTCTACATAAAATCAACAGCTTTCATAATCATTAGTGATTATGGATTTTACTCTTACAACAATACTTATGTATACTTCACTTGACTGATGAAATTGCAATATATAAAGCACATTCTAAGCTACATTTAGAATGCATACCTAAATCTGAAAGTATGTAGTCAGATATCAATGATAAATCTGCATGACATGCCTTGTTCTTGTTCCTGAGATTCCATTTGATGGCGACCTGAAGGATCTCACAATCATTGATCATGCAGAATAAGTTCAGCTAAGGAAGAAACAAGACACGGAAATAGGCATTCAGCTTATCAGTTACAAATGCCAAGCCAAAGCCAAATAGGTTTTCACTGATTAGCAAGGTTAAGCCAAATTTGGGTATAGACCATGTTATTGTACTCATATTTTGTTTTTACTTTGAAAATTTCAAGAATCTATTCAGAAGACAGAAAAATAGAAGACTCAGGGATTGAAACTAAAAAGTATACTATTTTTTTATAAACGGTTTTATAAAGTTAAAATTGAAATACAATAAATGGCACCTACTTAAGTGTATAATACATTTTGACATAAGTATATGCCATGAAACCATCATCAAAATCAAGAAAAAGAACCTATCTGTCACTCCGAAAAGCTTCCCACACCTCTTATTAATTTCTACCTCCTGTCCCTCTCCACCCTATCATCACTCCTCTCTGGTCCCCAGACACCCACTAATCCACTTTTTGTCACTATGCTTTACTTTGCATTTCCTAGGATTTTATATTAATTGAATCATAAAATACGTATTTTTTGTGGCCTAGGTTCTTTCACTCAGTATAATTATTTTGAGATTAATTTGTTATAGTGCCTATCAGTAGTTCATTTTTTTTCATTGCTAAGAAGTAATCTGTTGTGTGGAGATATAGCTGTGGGTTTAATCATTCGCATGCTGATGGACATTTGGGCTGTATCCAGTTTTTGGTTATTACAACGAAGCTGCTATGAACATTTATGTACAAGTCTTTATAGGAACACGTGCTTTCCTTTCTCTTGAGTAAATACTTAGGAATGGAATTGTTGTATCATATGATAGCTGTATGTACCACTGTCAAACTGTTTTACAAATGTCTTGTACCAATTCACATTCCCACCAGCAGTATTTAAAAGTACCAATTCTTGTTTGAAAAATGCCATTTCTTGCAGCTATATGACTGAGGACATGTTTTCTTTCTGGCTTTCAGCCAGGAACTTCTCAGCTCCCAGAGAATGCCACTAGGTCTTTGTCACATGGCCCCCTCCACAGATCCTCTCACAACACAGCAGGCTACCTCCTCCAGTCCAGCAGGAGAATTCTTCATGTCTTCTAACTCTTCCATATGCCCTCAGATCAGAGTCTTATATCAAACTGGACACTTAGATAGGAATCTACTACTTAGCAAATCCAAACTTGAATTCTATTTCCCATCCCTGTCAAAACTTGCTTCTCTCATAGTGTTCCTCATTTCAAAAAATGAACCGCCATTCACCCCAATCCTTCTGCCAAAACATTAGAACCATCCTTTATTCCTTTTCTCACATTCAAAATCCAAGTTCAAACAAATTCTGTTGGCTTAGCTTTCAAAACATATCTTAAATCCAACCACTTCTCACCGCATCTACTACTATTGCTCTCAGATCCTTCATCTTCCACAACTTCTGGGGACACCAGTCACTTGGAATAAAATGAGAATTTTGCCCTAGAGTTGTCCGATGCAATGGCCTTGACAATTCACGCCGCCTCGTCTCCAGAGCATTGATAGTGCAATAGCCTCCTTGTAGTGTTTGCTTCTTGAGGAAGGCAAATGGTAGAGTAAGAAGAATTGGCGACTCACACATTGTGCATCCTTTCCATCACTGAGGTTACTTGTCCATTGTGATCAGTTTCCCACACTGCATCCCTTGATTAACTCCTCCTGAGAGCTGCTATTCAATGAAGGGTTTCATGGCCAAATACATCTGAACACGATCCCCCAGCGTATCCCTCCTCATGAAGATTCACAAAGCAGTTCAGCATTTATAGTCTTTGAAAAGTCCTGCAGGAAGGAAACATGTTTAAGTAATTTTTTCCTGATTTTATTCATGATAGAATACTTTTCCTCATCTTATTGGGTAAGAAGGAATGTTTACACCTTCCTCTTTACCTGTTAGCATAAGAACCACCATAGTTTCCCTATCTACGAGGGGAACTCATTGAAGTGAACACATTTACCCTGCTTTTCATTATCTCATTTGCTCCTCCTCCTGGATGTTAGTCTCGGATACATCAAATCAGACTTATATTAGTAGTATGATTATTTTACTTGAAAATTTAGGAAATAGGCTCCATGCTGGCTTTTTTTACTTCCTGGCTGATGAATCAGTAAGAAAAACAGTGGACTCTTTTGTGCTTCCTGTTTCCATCTGTTAATCCTACTTGAGCCACATTTTCCAAAGTGGTGGTTGTGGAGAGAGGGAGACAGTCTCCTCTCTGTCTCTCAGTCTTGGCTTCTTCATTGGCCCCATGACAGGTAAATCAGTTAGGCTCCACATGTGGGCTCACATGCCTTGAAGAATGAGAAGGGAGGAGGAATCCCTAAGTAGACTTCAAGTTGAAATCGTATCTTCCAAAATATTTTGCCTAAAACCCTGAACTTTGAGATTGTTTCGTCCTGCTAGTTGTTAATCTCTAAATTTCATTATTTGTATATTTTTATCACTCCTATGAAATGTGTTCCCTAAGAGTTAAACCCTGATGAGAGGTGAGTCTTAGGGCTCCTGACTTCCAAAATAGCCCATGGGCTAAGCTTTGGAAACCCTTGTTATTAGTGAACTCTAACATCAGATATTACACCACAGCTTAAATTTAATTCATTGTTTGTTACTTTTCTCTGAGATGTTAACATTTAAACTCTATCTCTATTCAAAGAACAAAATGATCTGTTCCTGATTAAAAGAGTCTCAATCAGTTTGGTATAATGGAAAATAGGATGGAGGCCAGAAAAGGAACATGGCATTTAGGCAACATTGCCAAAAACACAGGTATGCAGCATTTATGCTAACTCTGATTCCAAATATTTCTCAGGTCTTAGGAACTAGTGATATTTTTGTAATATCTTAGGGGAGGAGAGAGAACATGATAAAATTTGCATGCCCCAAAAGATTATCATTTGCAAAAAAGAACTTCCTTTATCTAAATAATATGTAAACAAGATAAATTCCTATACAAATATATTTAGAAAGTTGCAGAATTTATTAGATCACTAAAATGAGACTTTTACCTATAAGTGTGGAAAATTATAGTCAGTTAAATTTTTGTTTGAAAATTTTCAACTATGCCTTAAAACATGAGATATATCCAGAGATATATCTCCAGCATATGCCTCACATTTTTTTCTTTCTCAAGATCTCCAGACCTCTCACCACTTAAAATTTTCTTTTCTTTTCTGTTCCAGGGAAAGAAAGCTAGTTATTTACAATACACCACAAGTGACCCAAGCTGTGTAAATTGTTTGCTGTTTAGAAAGTACAACACCTGTACTTTCTATAATGATTAATTTAAATCATCCTCTTTCCTTCTGTTATGTTAGTTGTGGTATCTTTGTAGTGATTTTTGGTTGACTCGAGCAATCTAGTTCTCAGTTAATTTTCTCAACTTTTTAACAAAATCATCTTACCCCTTACTTTCAGATATCCTGGGACTCTGTAAGAGAGAAGTAGTTTCCAGCCAGCCCTATCTTTCCTATTCATTCACTGTGCAACTTCTAGTAAACCACTTTAAATCTAGGTATCTCAATTGACTCATCAATAAAATCGTGATACTGTTCTCCCATAACAGCTTATGGGATATTTAGCTGACACAAGTTGAGGGAAGGGATGCGTGAAATGTCGAAAATAGTTGTTTCTTTTTCTTTCTTCCCTTCCCTCCTCCCTCAAATGCTACATTAAAGCAAAGTATACTTTGCTCCTGTCTCTCTGCCACTCATACTGTCTTTATCTGAGTTAAAGCCTTCTCTTTTGATGCAATGCTACCAAAAAACAACAATAAAGGAAAAAACTTTTTTGTCTAATAGTTTTATTTTCTTTCACATCAACAATCCAGTTACTAAGAGGTCAAAGAACACTAGTTCCCGTGCTATTAAGAGAAAAGTAGAGCAGCTTGATACTGAATTTCAGATGTAAGAGTTCTGGTGATTTTATCACTGAGAATTGTGTATTGTCTATATTTTAATGACAGAGCTCTTAAGTCAGCAAAGGAACGTTAAAACAGGAGTTGCACTAAAATATTTTAGATATTCTTTTGTACTGTAGTGTACATCAGATGTAAGATGTAAGATGACTTCTCACATCACATCAGATGTAAGATGACTTCTCAAGCATTATTTGAACTGGTGAATCAGGCTTCCCTGAGAAGCTCGTTCCCATTCAAATCAAACCCAGAACAATGGCGCCCCATCTTATATGTAATGCCTGGTGGAACCTTTAAAGCTTCTGTTGTTTATGGAGTCTCCACTCTAAGTCATTTGTCTGAGGAAGTTATCTATTGCCAGGAGGCCAAAGGTCCTGATGGCACTTGACTCAGAAAAAGAAATGTTTTCGCTTCTTTTTTTTAGGACATAAAAGTGTGGTCTCTTCAATGAATTTTAATGCTTTAATCAAATTACATTATTTAATCAAAAAATGATTTTAGCTTTACTACTATGATTTATTTTACAATGCTTTCAATGTTTTTTATTTCCCTTAAAAAAGAACATTTTGGTTATTTTTTCTGTTAAACTAAAAGAGTTAATAAGGATTTAATACTAAAGATTTGGCATCAAATATAATATTTTTGGTTTAAGATTTGGAATCCCTTCAACAAAGGAAAATTTTACTTATCCGATTAATTTTGGCTAGTGTACATATTCCTATGATGAATAGGTGACTGGGAAAGTTTTAATTTAATTAGGACTAAATTTGCAAAAAATTAATGCCAGAATTTATAAGGAGAAAGAGTAAGCCGGAAATGATAGAGCAATTTCATGAACCTCTTGGTTGTCACCTATCTTAAGATAAATAAATTGCTTATTAGCATTGTCAATGCAAAATAACCAATAACCATTCTATGAGATAAAAGAGAGAAGATGAGTTTTACTTGAGCCAGGGTCAGGATTACAACCCTGGAAGGCAGTTTCCACAAAGGAAGAAAGTATTCCCCCTGAGAAGCATGGTTTTCAGAACAGTCATACCTTCTTAGAACAAAGAACATACATTAAACACACCCAGGATACATATTCATCAAAGTTTCAAAGAGGTATTCAGTTGCAAATTAGCAGGTCAACATGACTCTGACATTCAGGAAAGGGAACTTATCTTCAGGAGTACTAATATGGGTGTTACCGACATGGTGTTAAGGATAAGGCATCACCAATACTGGTGTTGTAGGAGGGGAAGTGTGCATTCTTATCTGAAAAGAGTGCATTCTTTACTCTAATGGTTAAAGTAGATGTACAATGTATGTTCAATAGGCCATAAGTGAAACATCATTAGTTCAAGCTGAATCCATTTGAACCCGGATAGCTACCCCATACACCCCAATATGTGAAAACCTCTTGTCAGTATTATCTTAGCCGTACTAAGAATAATGCTCACCATTAAGAGGATATTTCTACTTCCTAGAGTGGCACAGTGAAGAGAAAGAGAGAGATCTTTTTAACATTTAAATATAGTCTTCAATGAAAATCTCATGTGCCAAATGTAATATTCCATCTTCTCTATGGGGAGAGATTAACAAGCCTAGATGCCCCATTTCTTGACAGTATAAATTTTTCTGTATTGACTTTCTGGTGCACTTCTTGAAGTGTTATTGGTCAGCAGTATTGGCTACTACTGACACGATTGCTGTACACCATAGTGTATCTGGAAATAAAGAATTCTCAAAAATATTTTTCATTTCCTCCCCAAGTTTTTCTTTATACATTTTAAGCTTATTACTCATACGTATGGAAAGAGCACTAACTCCACTGATGAAGCAAACACTGCAGTCTGCTATTACTGCTCCATTATGTGGCTTCAGACAATTGATTCAGATTTAGCGAACAGCATTTAGAGTGTCATAAAAATAAGCCTCATAAGAATAGCCGAGATACATGTGGAAAATTGTAACTCTTGAGAGCAGAATGATAAATTGGTCTTCATCACTTTGAGGTGAAGAATGAGAATAACGTGTCTTTAAGGTTATTCACTCTAGTACTTTGTTAAGTAGTTCTCTCATCAGCTTTGGTTTAGATGTTGTCCAAATATGTGCCCTGTAGCCTATTTGTCAAATAGACAGTTAAAATATTTAGGTTTTCCTTTTAAATAATTCCTCCACTGCCTAACTTTTTACTGGGCTTTTTTTTTTTTTTTTTTTTGAAGGTATTCAAGCATTTCACGGTCCCAGTGGTCTTCCAGGACTTGTCCGTCACAATATCCTACACAACCTCTGACTGTCCAGGGAGGTCAGGTAATTAGAAATCGTCTCTGGCATAGCCTTTAAAAATATTGTGTACTATTGTGGTGGAACCATTCCAAATTAATGATTGCAATTTACTTATTACATCTTATAGATCTGAACTGAAATTGCTTTTAATGTTGTCATCATACTCTTATTGGGGCAATGAGGGAAATGAATCGTCTAACGTGAAAACAATTTTGCAGGGGACATTTCTCTGTGAAGGAACAGGGGAAAAAGTATTTGTAGCATACCTACTCTGTGCCAGGCACTATGAATTAATATTCACTGCTTTCCGACTCTGCAAACCAATACTCATAGTTGTTATTACAGGTCCATAATCCCTTACACGAAATCCCTCAGGTTAAACATGTCTCAGAATTCAGAAATCTTCAAGTTTTAGGGTCTGAGGTATCTCCCTGAAATTAACAACATTAATACTTCCTGAGTGAAATATATGAATACCTACACAGAGTGGAATAAGTAAAAGTGATAAATAACCTCATGTCGGTTCCCTTCAGGGTTGCTGACAATGGGTCAGGTGAGGGCAGGTTTTGCTGCCAAATGAAAAAAAAAATTGTTTACAGTGGTTTTTGGTTTTCAGAATTGTAAATAAAGGATAGTATATTAACCCAATTTTAGGAGGCGGAATTTGGCATCTAGAGTGGTTAATATAAGTCAGGGATAGAGAATTTGTACCCAGACATGTCTTGATCCAGGGACCTTTTTCAGTATTACTCCTGTTGAACCTACATTAAGGATTTATGCATATGTATTTCTTTAAGAATAACTGGAGAATTGGGTTCTCAAAGGGACACTGAGAACAGAAGCTTTCAAAGATTATCCATCGCTGAATCAGCGCTTTCAATACTTTCGAACAGTTCTCCATTGGGATCACTGATCACAAAATCATGGGGAAGGTTATTTTTCCACGTTTTAGAAGTTAATTTATATTCAATAAAAGGAAAGCTTATATGTTTTCTTTAACTTATCTAATTTCAAATTAACTCAAGTGGCCACTAAGAGGTTGCTTGGACAGTGAAAGTTTGATGCTAGATTAGATTTGAGGACCCATGAAGCTCTTATTTTCATGGCCACCATGTGGGCTGTTAATGTGGTTTATGTTCATGTATATCTCCATCCTATGAAGGCCTCACCCTTTCATACTTCAGTACAAGACGATGTAGGTATTAACAGGTATTAACTGGATACCGTTGGCTTGATGACAGTGCAGTTTTGCCTGGGCAAGAAAAGCTGGCAAATGTACTGCAAATACTCTGGGATGCTTCTTAGCCAGAACTCTGATGAGGGCTTTTAGAAAAACATGATGTTATCCTGAATACCAGATGCTGCGTGCTAAAACTTTTGGACCAAGTAATCCTCTATTGGAAGGACAAATATAGTCCCCATGTGTTGCAATCAGCCAGAATTTCTACACTTACCATTCTACCCTTAGGTGAACTTCCTATGATTATATCACAAACAAAGAAACAGAGTAATTCGAGTGGAATGCTTTACAATGGAAATAAGTGACATTATGATTACTGTATTCAATGCAAGCTTAGGTGCAATTCACGACATAAGTTCTAAGAAATGGGTGCTATAAAACAATCACTAAAATTTTTACTACTTTGCTGCCATCCTCAGTTAATGAGAAGCCATATTATAAGATAATCCTTCACAACGAAATTTTACAATTAAAGATTTGGCAAGCAAATTTTTATTGCGTCCACAAATTTGATTTAACCATTATCATTCTAATAATTGTAAGAACAATTTTTAGTCAACCATACCTAGCTCTTCACTAACAAATTCTGGCCACTCAAAGAATAAAGCTTTTAGGAATGTGATCAAATATTCAGAAAGGTAGAGTCATTATGCATTTTCCTTTTTTTTGATACAAAGTTACAATTGGAAACTATGCAAAGGTAGCCTAAAACTGAATTTATCTGAGAGAATTATTAAATAAAAAAAAAAGGTAAAGCAGTCAATAATTTAGATTCTCCTTTTGATCTCCTTTAGAGACTTCTGTGATATACTTATCATGTTGGCCAAAAATTACAACACCCTGGTACATTTAGCATGAAAAATCTCAGAATGCTTTTGAAATGAAAATAAACAATCCTCTACTTAATGATTCAAGCTTCTAAAATGATATTATTCCTGGGATTCAGTAGATATTTTTAAATGTGCTGCAAATGTACTTTAGTTACATATCATTGGAAGCATTCTCTCACAGACAATGTGACGGTATCCATACTACTCTCAGCAAAATTTCCCTTTAACTCCTCTTCTAACAACCAGAACAACTCTTCTCTCTAGTGTTTTTAAACAATGCCTCATATTCTCCAAAAAGTTGTTCAGTATATCTACCATAATATATTCATGGCCATTTATGGATACTTATATAAATATCTATAGTCTATTTAAGAATTTTTCTAAGTAATAATAATTCTATTTATACAAGCAAAAAATTGGTATTTACAGATAAGTTATTTCATTGGTTTTAAATATGTGTGTCCTTCACACTGCTATTTATAGCTGACAATAGAAAACACAATTATACTGTCCATTAGAAAATGAAATATACCCAGAAAAGACATCAAAATACACAAAAAGGAATTAGAAAATCACAACTTGTCTTTTTTTTTTTCTCCTGGCTAAAGATAAAGAGAACTGAATCAAGTATAAACAGATCAACCATAGCAGCAGCTCATTTCCTTTCAATTTAATCACGACATATAACAATTGGCTAGCTGAGGAAAGGGAGACAAGATACACATACAGTAAAATATTTTCAGAGTAGATTGAGATACAGATTTGTCATTGTCCTTTATTTAATTGTATCCTTAAGTACAAGAACAAATTAGAAGGATAAGAGAATAGATGGGAGACCACATGACATGTAGAAAGAAGGAGGGGTTAGCTCCTTATTAACACCATTCCAGTGGCTTGTGACATGTTTACACATGTTCTTCCAAAGTGCATATTCATAAAATGGCTTTGCCCTCTATTTTTGTTATGATACATTATTTATTGAAATAGTAGTCTCAATACCTCAAATATCAAAGATCTAAGGACTAGATTGTAGAGTAGATAAGCAACGTGCATTAGCAATAGTTTTGGAATAACAAGCAGAATAGTTGTGTATTAGTCAAGGTTCTCCAGAGAAAGAGAATCAATAAGGGTATATATATATATATATATGGAGATGTATTATAGGAATTGGCTCACACAGTTACGGAGGCTGAGCAGTCCCATGATCTGCCATCTGCAACTGGAAACCCACGGAAGCCGGTGGTATAATGCAGTCTGAGTCTGAAAGCCCGAGACCCAGGAGCTCCCATGTGCAGGGCAGTCGAAGATGGTCTTCCCAGCTCAAGAAGAGAGTGTTTGTCTTTCCTCTGCCTTTTTGTTCTATTGGAGTCCTCAATGGATTGGATTATGTCTACCCACACTGGTGAAGGAAGATCTTCTTTACTCAGTCCACTGACTCAAACGCTAATCACTTCTAGAAATACCCTCAAAGACACACCCAGAAATAATGTTTTACCAGCTGTCTGGGCATCCCTTAGCCCAGTCAAGTTGACATACAAAATTAATCATTACATCTTGGGAGAAAAACGTTGGTTGGAAACTTTTCTACTTGAAAGACTTGTTGATCATTGTAAAGAAGATGGTTAGAGGAATTGCAGGATACTATTTTGGTGTTTATGTCTTGGTAAATTAACATGAAGCCGGGATCTAGTCTTTGCATTTGCAGGGTAAGAACTTCATTATTTGAGTTACTTTGGTCAAACAGGAGGTGAATAAACACTAGAAAACTTATTTACACTATTCAAACAATCTCACTCAAAACAAATAGAAGATATAGGGGCCAGAAAATCAATTTATGAATTTTCCAAGGGAAATTTGCAAAGAGGGAATAGCTCTACTTGATCAATTACATAGAATATCTTCTCTTTCATCAATGATTCTCTATAGCCCTAAATTTAATTTATTCAATTTCTCTATCGTTTTCTTTCTTTATCAATGGTTGAAACCCCTTGAATTGAATGAAACATTTTTGTTCATAGGACTCACCAAATCCAAATTACCCTTTCAAGCTTGATTGACTCCATTGCCTGGGGCACATGCTTGTTGAGTAAGATGTCTGATATAATAGTCTATGTTTAATTTTAACAATTTCTACCTTGGGCCTTCTCCTGCAGTTTAATTCAAATAAATTAAATATATGTTTGCAGCAACTCCACTGTGCACCGCAAATGAATATAATCTGGTGTGTCATTCTTAAGTGTGATAGAGTGGAAAGAGCAATGAGCTTTGAATCAGAAGCGTTGCATTTTGAGGCTGTTTCTGTCACTCAGTGTCTGTCAGACTTGAGCAATTTACTCACCTTCTAAGTTTGTTTCTTCAGCGATGCATTGGAGGGTGATATATAATATATCTTACAGATTTATTTTAAAAATCAAGTCATATGAGACAATTGAATACAAATGCTTTTTAAAATATAATTTCTAAGTCACTAAAAGATACTATAATAAAAGACACAGGAAGAGCTTGATCTGAACATCCATCTAAGGGACTTTTGGCCATCTCTCAGTCAGCTTCTTCTGAATGCCCTGAGCCGTTCCTGGATACAGTAATAGGAGATGGAGATCTGGTAATCAGACAATAGGCAGCCAGCTGTGCTCCTCAATGGGAAGTCGCCTCATCAAAACATGAGACTAGGGAATTAGAGGTTCCCTCTTTTTTTTTTTTTTCTGCAGGGAAATATTTGCCCTGAGCTAACATCTGTTGCCAATCTTCCTCTTTTTCTTTTTCCTCCTCAAAGCCCCAGTACATGGTTGTATATCCTAGTTGTAAGTCATTCTAGTTGTTCTATGTGAGCCAGCACCACAGCATGGCAACCGACAGACAGGTGGTGTGGTTCCACGACCAGGAGACAAACCCAGACCACTGAAGCAGTGAGTGCCGAACTTTAACCACTAGGCCATCAGGGCTGGCTCCAGAGGTTCCCTCTTAACAATAAAATAGGGAGAATGAAAAAGTTAAGAAACAATTTCAATTTCCATGATAAATTATGAGCACCGTATTAGTTTGCTAGGGCTGCCATAACAGAATACCACATACTGGGTGTCTTAACCAACAGAAATATTTTCTCATAATTCTGGAGGCAAAAGTCCAAGATCAAGGGGACAGTAGGTTCAGTTTCTTGTGAGGCCTCTCTCTTTGGCTTGCAGATGGCCATCTTCTCACTGTGTCCTCACACGACCTTTTCTTTGTGCATATGCATCCCCGGTGTCTCTTCCTCTTCTTATAAGGACACTCCTCATATTGGATTAGAAAAATATGGTCTTATGACTTCATTTAAACATAATTACTTTTTTTAAAGGCCCTACCTCCAACTATAGTCACATTGGGAATTAGAGCTTCAACATACGAACATGGTGGGGACACAATTCAGTTCATAACAAGGACCTATACAAATGCAGTGGAAATCGGACTAAAGAGAAGTAAAATTTGAGGGACATTTTTGAGATAGAATTAACAAAATTATTTCATCAACTGAATGTAGGAAGTGAGTAGAATGAGGAAGGAGTTAAAAAGCCTTAGCTGTGCATTTGGTATATGCCAGACATTTTGCTAAGTGCTGGAGGTACAAGGATAAATCTAAAAGACACAGCTCCTGCATTCAAAGAACAGATGCTGTCACCAACTAGTTGCCCCAAGGAACTCAAGGGTGGGTTTGGAAGCATTTAACTGTTTTTCCAAATTGTTTTGTTTTCCTCTTGTTATGTTAAGCAGATGCAATCACCAACCATCCTGAACCAGACCAAGCCTCACCACAAGAGCTATGCCCAGGACCTTTGTCTTATTTCTAATGCTAAGATCTCTCCAGGAGGAGCGTAGGCCTTAACCTGCAGTGTATGTGGAAGCATGTTTTCCAACAGAGCCTGTGCAAGTGAATACCCGCCTCTCCCTTTTGAAAATTCATTCCCCATCCAAAATAAATGCCCCTGCTTCCCTTTGTTCAGGGACGCCATGGCTTTGGAAATGATTCCTCATGGTCTCGTATTTGCTGCAAATAGACCTTATTCTGTGAGACAACTACTTCTGGTGGAGAGTCTGATTTAACTTGCCAGGAAGGAACCCACTTCAGGTTGGTAACAATGCTACTTTTGAAGCAGCAAAATACAATCTTATATTCTATAACTACTTGTTACTTACCTTCATACCTAAGCCTCAAACATACAAACTCAAAGATGTATGTTTGAGAGAATGTACGCATTAGGATTTGTCCGACTTGGTTTTGAATCATGAATTTGTAATTCACTAGCTTTGTAATCCTGGAGCAGCTAATATTTCTGAACCTCAGTTCCTTCATCTGCAATATAGGACCTATAATATCCATTGCCAGGTCTGTAAAAGACATTCAATAAATATTGTCAGTAAAAAATCTAGGTAGCTTCCAATAAGTAAAAATCATCTTTGTTTGTTTTTTTCCTGGTGGGAGAGGGAAGATAGAGAGACAAAGAATGAGGGTGTGATTGACTAGACTTTGTCAATCAAAAAGGTGAATGCGCAATCAAAAGAAGCTTTGCTTTCTTCATAGTTATGATTACGATAAGTTCTTTCCTTCTCCTCAGATTTATCTGTGGCCCAGAGATCCCAATCATGATTTAGTGCAGTGGTTCCCAACATTTTTGGTATGAAGATTCCTTTTTAACATCAAAAAAGAATCTAGACGCTATGGCAGTAATTTTATCTTTAGTAATCATTGCTTAGGAAATACATAATGGTACAAATTTACTTTAGTGTCACAAAATTTGAAAATAAATTTGTATTTTACCCACCACATTGAAAAATACTCATAAAGATATGAATGTGATATGTATTCAGTTTACAGACATATATGTATGGATATAAACCTGTTTGAAATAAGTCTATAGAACTCCGAAGGTCCAAGGCCCATAAATTTGGATCCACTGGCCATTTATGGATCAGAAATGTAGAAATCAGCAGATTTCTGTTACTAACCTAGAACTCTTGATGAAGTAATTTATTTAACCTCTTAGAGCCGCCACTGAAATATCGTTGATATTACCTGCTGTACCTTTATCAAGCAACTGTGAAGTGCAAATGAGATCAAGCATACAAAAGCTCACAAGGAAAGGTCTGGTTCTCTTTTGATAACATATTGGGGGCAATAGAAGCCATGGAAAGAGAAAGTGCTATGAAAATGTGAAATTATAATAGTAGTAGTGGTGGCACCAGTGGTAGCATCCTTCCAGGGTGATGACAAAGTTATTTTTCTATACTCCAGTTCTTTGCAGGACCTACAACCTGCATACCATATGCGATGTCTTCAAAACTCATGTTCTTCAGCAATCAAATGGAAAACATTTTTAAATTCCTGACAATTTTCCATCATACTTCATTACATTTTTTCCTAGAGGAAATCACATAATAATATTGGTTAAATTAAATTCAATATAGACTTTCTTATCCTCCTATAGAAAAATAAAACCCATAAATGTTTCCCAGAAGTAGATTATCTGATTAAGGAGGGGACACTACCAATATTGCTCTTTTGGTAACATCAGAAAAACAATCAAACATTCAGGGATGGCAAATGATGGATGACAGAAACAAATTTAGAGTACTACTTAGAACGAATTAGTGAATACATTTGAAATGGGAGTTCTACTTGCACATAACTTAATGGTCAATAAGTAGTTCATGTCCTTTCAAGGAGTTGAAGAATATAGAGAAGAGAGATTCAAAGATTTAGAGTTTGATGAGAAGTCATCAAAACATCATTTGTTTACTATTATATAGTCAACCCTAAGAGAATGATTTATATTTTGGATAGAACTATTCTTCAATGATAAAATCAATTCTCTGTAAGGCACAGCCTTGCAAAACTTTCCAATAATGAAGACTATTATTCAAAAGTTGGTGGCTTTTCAAATTAAAGGATCCAAAGCAACTACAGAAGCTATTGGAAACTGTCTAGAGGAAGCCGTAAGATTAAAAGGCTATAAACTATTAGATACCTTATAACAGAAGAGAAAGAGGAAGAGACAGCCTGGCTGATCCCAAGGAGAGATAAGACCAGAGAAGGCTTCCCAGCAGGAGAGCAAAATTGGGTTGGGGAGTGGGGGGAGGCAATAACAAGGCTGCAGGGTAAGGGGAAAGGGAAGAAGACTGGATACACACCAAAATCGCAATATCTTTACTTGCTCCGTCCAAAGTTCAAGTTGACACATCCAAGTGAATTTTATATCTGATTTGCCTTCTTTTCACCTTGATATTATGTTTTGCTTACAACGTGTTACCAAATGTTATCTTTTCAATCAATCTAGAGAGCTTTATTTTCTAAAGATTTGCTCCGTATTTTCCTCCGAGACACATTTCCAGACAGCCTGTTTCTCATTAGCTGGAATAAACAGGAGTGTGTTTACAGCACAGCACCCGACTTAAAAGAATTCCCCTCTCCTAGGAAGCTGCTCAGGGAATTAGCAGTGTTAGAACTTCAAGGCGTGAATTGCAGTGCTCAGCTCCGACATCAGAGAGAAAAGTGGTTCATTAATTTAGTCTTTAAAAAGCAAATTGCATAACTCTTTGTTAGGCAAAGATAGAGTTTTGTTTTGAACACACTTTTAAGCAGTTCTAACATATGCAAATCCATTTATGTCAAACAGATGTAATATGTAGTGATTAGAAAATATTTAACTTCTGTTCAGCAAATATTGACTGCCCACTGAGGACAATAGAGAGCATATGAAGAAGTGTAAGACATTCTTAAGTAAATTACACTCTAGTGACTAATACAATGTATTGTAATAAATAAAACTCTTAGAAATCACTCTTTAATACTATAGGAGTGCTTAGAAAAAAAGTGTCAGTTAAGTCGATTACAAATAATAGGGACTTATCAGTGGAAGTCGATAACATGATCAAAGGCAGTAACTGAGAATATTTATAAATATGTTGATGAAAGAGAATATTTGTACATATCTTTAACACTGTAAAATACATCTCAAATGCCTTAGCTAGCAAAATCGCTAATCAAAGCAAGGGAAAATTCACTCACATGTGTGCAATCACACTGTATCATCTGACTCACCTTCCCATCAGGGAGGTAATTTCACTGTCAGGGTGGCCCGAGTCTACCAAACCATAAGAGCAGTGAGAGTGAGAAATTCAGATAAAAGACTATGTAGATAATTTACACGCAAGGAATTGGGAGTATGCTAACTGATAAAGAGCCAATAGAATATTATTTAGAATAGCATATATAGATCTTGCTCTCTCAGGGTTTACACAGAACTGTTTACTGTAATATTCCTATAACGGCAGTAGTTAAGTCTATGTTAGAAATAGCGTGCAATGTAGTTCCTTTAAATAAAAAATATATAGAATAAAGAAGAGGAAGATGGGCAAGGCCAGCCTTCCTCAGCAAAAAGAGGAGGGTTGGCAGCAGTTAGCTCAGGGCTAATCTTCCTCAAAAAAATAAAATAAATAAATAAATAAATGAATAATATATAGAGAGAATTTTTAAAAGAATCTATTTTTATTACAGACTATGTTTAATATTAAGCAAAAGTCTAGCCCCTAGATGTTTCAGCAATATTCCAGGACCCCTCTGCTTCAGTATTAAAAAGATGATATTGAACTAGTTCCAAAAGAGTATAATCTAAAAATATTTATTTCTCAAACAGCTCATCAATTACTTAAGACTACATGCTATCCCTACGTATTCATATGACATGTAACTTTTTGTCATTCTTATTACTACAGTATAAAGTAAATTTTAAATCAAATGGCTATTTCTGTCTTCATAAAATGATTTTTTAAAAGGAATTTACCTTTACATTATTTTTTTCTTGGTAACAAAAAGTAAATCCAAGTTCAACATTTTATAAAATATAACCTGTTTCTTAATGTCTCATTAAATTTCTTTGTGGGATCCAAAACACACATGCTTTCTGAGAGGCCTGCAGTTGAGGTAAAGAGACTGCTGTAGCTGTTTGGTGTAAAGAGAAAAGCTTACACATATGGTGACTGGAATATTTTACACTCATTTATATAATCATTACTTTTTCTAACTATTGAGAAAAATATATTAGGTGTCTACATTATTAATAGAATCCTAATTCAAATAGTGACAAGTGTGTCCCAAGACAGAAAAAAAATTCTGCATAATATTTTAGCATAGGAGAGGGTGTAAAGAGAATAGAGAAATAAAAGTGAGAAAGGAAAGGCGCACAGTAATCCGTTCCATTAGAACAGAGCTAAAACAGAGCCAGCTCAGTGAACGTGAGATAGGATCATCTGGAAGTGATCCAGGATAAATTGCTCAGCGGACTGCGCTGAATACTGCTGGACACTATCTATTGGCCAAAGCTCAAGTGAGCATCGATTTGAAATGCAGCTTTTGAGTACAGCCGCTAGAGGATGACAAGGTCCCATCGACCCTGCAAAGTGGAAGGTGTTTTGGAGAAGGCACAGACACCCTCATTTGGTGAACGTTTGTCAGGTGGAGTGCTTTGATCAGAAGATGGGGAAAAAACTCTTTCACTAAAAGAGAGAAACCTCGAGGAAGTTATGGTACGTACACAGCTAGTCTGGCAACTCTCACAAAGGGCAGCTTAAATGGATCCAAATTTAGTAGTTCATTATATTCCTAGCACTCAACCAACAATAAGGTCATTATTTTACAGTAATTTATTCAGAGTTATTCAAATTTACTTCATGAGATACTTCAAACTGATTCAAAGCAAAACACGGAACTTTCACTTCCTTGAATTTTAGCAAATGATGTTTGGAAAAACAGTTTGTTTCTCAGAAGCTGTTAGTAGGAAAATATAAAATATTGAGAGGAAGAGGCTGTGGGGACCTTGGAACCAGGAAGATGGAATGCCTGAAGCAAAGGTCTTTCTTCTAAACAGAATAGTTTTTAAAAATTGAGATAAAACTCACATCACTTAAATTCACCATTTTAGTCATTTTAAAGTGTACCATGTCAGTGGTTTAGAGTATATTCAAAATGTTGTGCAACCATCACTACCATCTAATTCCAGATAATTTTCCATCAACCCAAAAAGAAACCACACACCCATTAAGCAGTCATTCCCCATTCTCTCCTCCCCTTGGTCCCTGGCAACTACTTTCTGTCTCTTTGGACTTACCTATCTCTGGGTTTGCCTATTCTGGATGTCTCATACAAACAAAATCTAACAATTTGTGGCCTTTTGTGTTTGGCTTCTTTCACTTACCACAAGCAAAAGTTTTCGAGGTTCATCCATGTTGTAGGATGTATCAGTAATTCATTCCTTTTTATGGCTAAAGATACCCCATTGTATAGATATACTACACAGTTTTTTATCCATTTATCAGTTGATGAACATTTGGGTTATTTTCACCTTTTGGCTGATGTGAATAGTGCTGCTATAAATATTCATATACAAGTATTTGTTTGAATACCTGTTTTTAATTCTCTTGATTACATATGTAGGAATGAAATTTCTGGGTTACATGGAAACTCTACGTTTAACTTTTTGAGGAATTGCCAAACTGTTCCCCACCAGTAGTGGCACCATTTTACATTCCCACCAGTAACGGATGAGGGTTTCAATTGCTCCACATCTTCAACACTTACTATTTTCTGTTTTTTGATTACACCGATTCTGTTGGGTGTGAAATGATAGCTCATCGTGGTTTTGATTCACATTTCCCCAATGACTGATGATGCTGAGCACCCTTTCACGTGCTATTGGCCATCTGAAAAACTTCTTAGGAGAAATGTCTGTTGCTTCTTTTGTAATTGGCTTGTCTGTCTTGTTTTTGAGTTGTAAGAGTTCTTTACATATTCTGGATACTAAATCCTTAGAAGATAAATGATTTGCAAATATTTTCTCCCATTGTAATGGCAGTCATTTCATTTTCTTGATAATGTCCTTTGATACGCAAAAGTTTTTAATCTTAATGGAGTCCAATATATTTATTTTTTCTTTTGTTGTATGTGCTTTTGGTGTTATATTTATGAAACCAATGCTTAATCTAAGGTCATAAAAATTTACAGCTATGTTTCCTTCTATGAATTTTATGGTTTTAGCTCATACATTTAGGTCTTTGATCCATTTTCTGTTAATATTTGTATATAGTGTGAGGTAGGGGCCCAATTTCATTCTTTTACATGTGGATATCCAATTGTCCCTGCGCCATATGTTGAAAATACTATTCTTTCCCCACTGAATGATATTGGTACTATTGTCAGAAACCAATTGACCACAGATGTATGGGTGTATTTCCAGATTCTCAATTCTATTCCATTGACCTAAACGTCCATCATTTTGCCAGTACCACAATGGTTTTATTAGTGTAGCTTTATAATAACAACTTTGAAATCAGGAAGTGTGAGTTCTCCCACTTTGTACTTCTTTTGCAAAATTGTTTAGCTTTTCAGGGTTCCTTGAAATTCCATATGAATTTCAGGGTTAGTTTGCCTATTTCTACAAAAAAGGCAGTTGAAATTTTGATAGGGATTGCACTGAGTCCATAGATAAATTTGAAGGCTGTTGCCATCTTAACAGTATTAAGTCTTTCATTCATGAAAATGAGATGTTTCTATTTTTTAGATCTTTTTAATTTCTTTCTTTATACATTGCAGTTTTCAGTGTATAAGTCTGAAATTTCTCATGTAAGTTCACTCCTTTTACTTTTTTTAATGCCATTATAAATGTAATTGTTTTCTTAATTTCATTTTTGGATTGTTTACTGCTAGTATATAGAAATAGAATTGAATTTTGTATATTGAGTTTGTATCCTACAAGCTTGCTGAACTCATTTCTTACCTTAAATAATTGTGTGTGTGTGTGTGTGTGTGTATTCTTTAGAGCTTTCTATGTATAAGATCATATCATCTAGGAATAGAGGTAGTTTTACTACTTTCTTTCTAATCTGAATGCCCTTTTTTTTTCCTTACTTAATTACCCTGGCTAAAACCTCCAGTACAATGTCAAATAGAAGTGGCAAATACAGACATCTTTGTCTTATTCTTGACCCTAAGGGAAAGTTTCCAGGCTCACCATAATTTGTTTTTAGCTGTAGGCCTTTCGTGGATGCCCTTTATTAGGCTGAGGAAGGTTCCTTCTATTCCTTGTTTGTGGAGGGCTTTTACCACAAAAGAGCATTCGATTTGATCAAATCTTTTCTGTTCATGTATCTATTCAGATGATGATGTGTTTTTCCCTTCATGGCATATATGTTGATTGATTTTCTTATGTAGAACATTCCTTAAATTCAGGAGATAAATAACACTTGGTCATGATGTATAATTATTTTAACATGCTGCTGGATTCAATTTGCTGGTATTGTGTTGAAGATTTTTGCAGGTATATTCATAAGGACTATTGGTAGCCATTTTCTTTTCTTTTGATGTCTTGTCTGGCTTCAGTATCCTTCCTGAATTTAATAATTTGCATTCTCTCTCTTTTTTTCTTGGTGGTCTGGCTAAAGTCTGTCAGTGTGGTTGATCTTTTCAAAGAACCAACTTCTGAATTTATTGATTTCCTCTATTGTTTTTCTACTCCTTATTTCATTTACATCTAATCTTTTTTATTTCCTTCCTTCTGTTTCTTTTAGGTTTAGTTTGCCCCTCTTTTTCAAGTTTCTCAAGGTGGAAGATTAGGTTATTGACTTAAGATCTTTCTTCTTTTATAATGTAGGTATTCACAGCTGTAGATTTTCTGCTGAGTACAGCTTTCATTGCATCTCATAAGTTTTGATAATTGTGATTTCCCTTTCATTCATCTCAAGGTGTTTTTAAATTTCTCTTTTGATTTCCTCTTTGACCCATTGGTTACTTAAGAGTGTGCGGTTTAATTTCCACATATTTGTGAGTTTCCCAAATTTCCTTCTGTAATTGATTTCTAATTTCATTTCACTATGGTCAGAGGACATAGTTTGCATGATTACAATTATTTTGAATTTATTGAGACGTATTTGGTGACCTAATATATGGTTTATGCTAGAGAATATTTTATGTGCACTTGAGAAGAATGTGTACTCTGCTCTTAGTGATGGAGTGCTCTATCAATGTCTGCTGGGTTTTGTTTATTTATAGCATTGTTAAAGTTTCTATTTCCTTGCTGATCTTCTCTATAGTTGTTCTATTCATTATTCTTTTAGTTTTTGCTTTTGTATTTGGGGGTCTGATAGGTGTATACATGTTTATAATTGTTAGATCTCCTTGATGGATTGTCCCTTTTATCACTATATAATGTCTTTCTTGTGTCTCAAAAATCTTTTTATCTTGAAGACTATTTTGTCTAATACTAGCATAGCCACTCCAACTCTCTTTTGCCAGTTGTCTGCATAGAATATGTTTTCCCATATTTTTGCTTACCATGTATTTGTGTCTTTGAAATGAAAATGAGTCTCTTGTTGACAGCGAATTATTGGATCATTTTTATTTATCCATTTTGCCAATCTTAGCTTTTTAATTAGAGAGTTTAATCCATTTATATTTAACATAATTACTGATAAGAGAGGATTTACTTCTGCCATTTTGCTGTTTATTTTCTATGTCTTACATGTTTTTCATTTTTCAATTCCTCTATTACTGCCTTCTCAGCATTAGATATTTTCTAGTCTTTTAATTCTTTTGTCCTTTTTTTAAAACATATTTGTGAGTTATTTTCTTAGTATTTTCTCTGGAGATTACAATTAACATCTTAATTTATAACAATATATTTCAGATTAATACTAAATTAGTTTCAATAGCATAAAAACTCTTCACATATAGTTAGATCTCCCCCTTTATGTTGTATGTTGTATGTATGTATGTATGTATTATGTCAAAAATTATATCTTTATACATAGTGTCCATTAACATAAATTTATAATCATCGTTTCATGCAGTTGTTTTTTTAAATTAAACAGGAGAAAACAGGAGCTACAAACCAAAAATACATTAACATTGACTTTTATATTTACCTATATAGTTACCTTTAATGGTCATTATTTCTTTGTGAAGACTTGAGTTCCTGTGTAGCATCCTTCTATTTCAGCCTGAAGGACTCATTTTAGCACTTACTGTAGGGCAGTCCTACTAGCAATGAACTCTGTCATTTTGTTGTTGTTGTTTATCTGGAAATGTCTTAATTTCTCCTTTGATTTTGAAGGATAATTTTACCACGTATAGAATTCTTGGTTGACAGTTATTTCTTTCAGTACTTTGAATACATTATCCCATTGCCTCTGGCCTCCATGGTTTCTGAGGAAAAATCAGATGTTATTCTTTTATTGAAGATTCTTCTCTGATATGTGACAAATTGCTTCTCTCCTGCCAATTTCAAGATTCTCTCTTTGTCTTTGGTTTTCAACAGTTTGAGTATGACGTGTCCTTGTTTTCTACTACTACTTCAAATATTCATTCTGCCCCCTTTCTCTCTCTTTTCTTCTTGGACATCTATTGTATCTATGTGGATATGCTTATGGTATCTCACTCCTCTTTTAGGCTCTGTTCATTTTCCTTCATTCTCTTTTTATTTCTGTTACTTTGAATGGACAGTCTCAACTGACCTATCTTCAAGCTCATTCATTTTTCCTCTTCCTGCTCAGTTCTGTTGTTGAGCCCTTCTAGTGAATTTTTCACTTCAATTATTATACTTTTCTGTCCCAGAATTTCTCTTTAGATCCTTTTTATGATTTCTTTCTCTTCATTGATACTTTCTATTTGGTGAGACATAATTCTCATGCTCTCCTTTCGTTCTTTGGCCATGGTTTCCTTTATCTATTTGAATAAATTAAAAATAGGTGACTTTATGTATTACATTCAACATCTGAGCTTCCTATTCTATTAATTGCTCTTTTCCTGTGTATTGCCATTTGTTTTTGTTTCTTTGCATGCCTCATAATTTTTTTTAAAACTGAACATTTAAAATATTATTATGTGGCAACTCTTGAAATCTGATTCTCTCCCCTGCCCAGGGTTTGTTTTCTGCTACTTATTTTAGCTGTTGTTTGTTCAGTTATTTTTCTGACCTAACTTTGTAAAGTCTTTATTCTTTGTCATGTTTGGTCATTGAAGTCCCTCTTCTGTCAGTTTAGTGGTCAGCTAGTGATTGGACAGTGTTTGCAGATCCACTCTGTGTGTGTGTTGAGGAAAGTCTTTAACACTCAGCCGGGCAGTTTGAACTCTGCTTTAGCTTTCACTTCCTTCCTCTGCAGAGCTTGAAGGTCAGTCAGTGGTGGGAGCTGAGGGCCTTCTCAGGTCTTTCCTGAGCATGTGCATGGCTTTGTAGATTCCCAGGAATACATCAGAGCTTTTCAAAGTCCTTATTCCTCAAAGGATCTTATTCTCTAGACTTTCTTCCTGAGCTTTTTGGTTAGTCTACTTTTTTCCCTCCACTTTCATCCATTGCTTGAGGCAGCAGCAACTAACACATTTACCTGTTAATGTTTTTGAAAACAATGTCTTTTTAATGAGTCCTCCAGGGAGCCACAATTCAAGTCAAAACCAACAACCACAACTCTTTGCAAATGAGGTCCATTCTGCTCCCTCCAGTGCTGACATCTGTTCTGAGAATGTGGGCTGTTATCTTCAAGGCCACCACCAAGGTGGTGAGTACAGAAGGGGACCAGAGTAAGTTAAAACATCACAATGTTCTGTGTTCTTACTGAAATTCAGCCATTTTTTTTTCTTGATTAAGCATTCCATTGGCTGCTTCAAGCTATTCAGAGTCCAGATTGATGAAAATTTTGATTCTGATCATTTTTGCCAGGATTTTTGTTGCTTTTATGAAAGGATCGGCTTTTAAATTCCTTACTGCACCATTTTCTCTGACATCTTCTAAGGAAAATCACTACACATGTCTGATCCAATCAAAGGTTTCTGTGAGCTAGTTAAGGATTTGTTTTTTGGCTAACATTCTATTATTTTGTTTTCTTATTTTTTAAGTCAAGAGAGGATGTTGAATTAATTTTACAAAACACTTTATAGAAAATAGCAATGTGTAGGACAGTTTGCCTCTTTATTCTAAAACCAGTCACTGACATTATGAAAAGTGTTAAAAATATATAACATAAAATAAATAATTCTAGCATGAATGTATTTAAAGTAGGCAACAGATGCTTGTGTCAAAAAACATAGTGAAGACAACATTTTGGCCCAGATTGCTGACTATAGTAGTTCATCATTGACAAACTTATGGATAGAAAAGAAATATAATGTGTTGGTATAAACACTAAAACTGATCTTCAAGCCAATTTGAGAATTCCAGTAATTTTCTGTTCTTGTTTCTCCATTATCTCATTATATAAGCTATAAAAGTATTAGCAATGATGGAGTTATAACTATATGATCAGACCCCGTATTATACAGTATTATAGGCTTTTAAAAAATTTTTTTCTAAGCTATGCATTGTGATACTTCCATAAGTGGTTCTCTGCCTTTGTGTCTTTGGTTCAAGTCTTTGAATATGAGCATATTTGGCAAAGGTTTAAAAACATTTTGGTAAAGAATTTGACAAAATTAAAAACACTAAATTCAAAACAACATACACTAAGTTTTATGTGGCTAAAAAACCCTTTCATTGTGTTTGCACTATGCACTTGGTGCACTGGTGTAGTTTGTAGTATGAGTAGAAGTGTCTATTGACCCAATAATAATGATCTCTTACATACTTATAGAGGAAAGTCTTTATACTTTCTAGTAAGAATTTTCTTTTCTTTTTGGGAGCTTGGAAAGGAACAGTCTTAAATTAACTATGTCTCATACTCATACCTAAATATGACCTGGTCTAGAGTTTGTTATAGAACCTGAACTTTCTCTTGATATTCCCCTGGATAAACATCACACTAAAATTAAATATATATATATATATTTATGTATTCTTATTTATGTATGTATTCTTATTTAAAGAAAGCATATTCTACATATTGATCAAGATGTATGTGTTGGTGCCTTCGGAAGAGTGCATTCCTGAAAAGCATCACCCTCCTGGCTCATCTCGTACCTGTAGAACTGACAGAGGTTTGCAATCTTCTTCAAGTGCTGGGCCTTTTTTCTCAAGGTCTTGCCAATTTCCACTGGCCTTTAACACCTTCTTTCAAGTCTGGAAATTTCTTAATTAAACAGAAATTGGCCTCCTTCTCCTATGATTTCTTTTCAAACTAAGCCACCATATGATACTTTTACCAGAATTTTGGGTGCAAACACTTCATCTGGGAATATCTTCTTATGACTGGAAAGTTTAATGTGTAACCAGATTATCCCTAAAAGGAGAGAACATCTTGGAATCTTAAGAGACACCAGAAGCAATTAGGAGTGGAAGCACTTACTGAATGTGTTCCCTAGACTCTATGAACTCTACATTTTTGTTTTATTTTTTATTAATGGGAAGGAAACAGGAATATTACTCTCTCCCAACAAATACTTACATTTAATAAGGGGCACACACACTCACACCACACAGCCTCTATAAAGAGGAAGGATGTAAGCTTTTAGTAGCGTTACAGAAGGAAGAAAGGATGATTAGCATTCTGCGAATTCATTTTCTTCCTCAGGAACCCATATTGCTAAATGTTACACTCCCACCCCAGACCTGAATCTACCTAGGCACATCCAACCTCTCTATACACTTCTCTGCACAATAAATATAAGCCCTTAAATTATTTTTCCTCCCTTGTATACTTGTATATTTTATCTTCTATAATTCTGATTAATTTGTATTGAATAAAGTATATCTTATTCTGAAAGATCTGATTTCTCTAAATGAGATTAAGTTGTTTCTAAAAGTTCAAGGTAGTTACTCTCCACTAGACTTTCCTTGTAGTTTTAGTCTTTTCAAGATAGTAATTACCATTAGCAGAATCAACATACAATACTATACACAGGTATTACCCTCATACAACATTGACAAATCTAGTGCCTACAAAAAAAGCAATATTCCACAGGTGAATTACTTAGTAAATAGAAGACTTTAGATAGGTTACTTATATGTGTCTCAGGGTAATCATCTGCAAAATGGGGTACAGTGGCAGAGAACGTTAGTTATCTAGCCCAGCAATTGGATCCCGTTGCTCCTCAGTAGCAAACACACAATTTTATTTGGATTACTTATGCATCCAAATAAAGACTATACTTCCAAGTCTCTGGACAACAGTTGGCTCCCCAAATATCAGCAAGACAAAGATAGATAGATAGTTAGATAGATAGATAGATAGATAGATAGATAGAGCAATGGTGAGTTCATTGCTTACCCGGTAAAGGAGAAGACCATCTTGAAAGGCTTTGTCAGTGAGAATTTGGAAGTTTGATTTAAGGCAGGTCTTTCAATGCAGGGGTTTACAAAAGTCCAGCATTGGTGGAAGCAGTAAGACTAGGATTTTGAGGAGAAGGATTCAAAGAATCTTACGGTGCGAACTGTCTCCTGATGCTTTCCATTGAACAACTGAAGTGTCTTTAGGGAAGTTCCTATTTAAACAAGCAAACCATTTGTTTGGGAAGTGCTGGAAGAGTTTAAAAAAATGCTAGTGAAGACAATGGAATAGAAAAATCATGTTAATGTAGTCAGCAAGGTATGATTCCTATTCCCATTATCTAGGCTCAGTGTGTGAATACATAGCTTTGGTTCTCACTCCCTCATGACCAGCTGTGGTGTTGTAACTATTTTTTATAAATCAGATATATGCATATGTGCTGTATGGCCCTTTGGAAAATTGTCTTTAAATGGATACATTACTGCATCTTCAGATCTGATGCCTAGAATGCACTTGTGATGTCTGGAACTGGAGCAGCCGTTTTGGTGTGTATGGCGCAGCACAATGGATGGTAGAACAGCAACATGGGAAGAATAAGTTCTCTACACCATAGAGTTACTCAATATCTGTCTTGGCTCACATACCTCTGTACCTTTTCCATTTGAAAAAATAAACTTTTATGTGTTTAGGTCATTCTTCTTGTTGTTATTGTTATTAGTTTTCTTTAATTTTGTGAACGTACAGCAAAGTTGATGCTAACTGACACAGGGATAGTAACAGTACTTATCTCATAGGATTGTTGTGATGGTTAACAGATAGACACATGTGGAGCATTAGAATGACACCTACTGTGCAGTACTTTTCAATAAGTGTCAGCCACTGCATCATGCAGTTGACTCCTTAGTTTCAGAGTCTGGAACACAGGAATCAAGGTAAATTTCACTACTAAGAAACCTACAGAAAGTAGAAGCCAGAAAAAGAGGGTACTGGCAATTATTAACAGAAATAAGACAAGAAAATACCATTAAAATATTGAACCCATTTCTTCAGAAACTCAGAGACTTTTAATTGTAAAGGACTGCCTAATAGAGAATTTGACTGATCTCTGCCCCCATTTTCTAGAAGGAAGTCTTTACACTCTTGGAGTTTCCCAAGTGAGAGGACTATCATTGTTATACGTGCTGAGTCCCTTGTATCATATTTGATAGTTGATGCTAACAAGGTGACTCAGGGTGGGCTCCTAGATAGTTTATGCTAATGAGATGAGTCAAGAAGGGATGGCCAAAAAGATCAACCACTCAATTAGAGGGTTGGGGCATTGCAAGTGTGATAACAGCCTGACCTTTGGAGAGTGGAGAGGGGCTGGAGATGGAGTAACCTAGCCAATGAATGGTTCCGTCATTCATGCCCATGTGATGAAGCCCAAATGAAAAACTATGGACACTGAAGCTCAAGTGAGCTTCCCTGGTTGGCATTCTCTTGAGTACTGTTAGAAACTGAAGTACCCACAGGAGGTAATGCCATCCAGGACTCCACTGAGAGAGGATGACGGAAGCTTCATATTTGCCCTCCTTCCCACCCCAGATCTCATCCTCTGAGTAGAGACTGAAAGAACCTTTGGCTGGTTCCGATTTGTCCTTTGCTATAAGAAAACTGTAATGGTAAGCACAGCACATTCCTGAGTTCTGTGAGTCATTCTGGTGAATCATCAAATGTAAAGGGATGGAGCAATCAAATTTATAGCCATTTTGTCCGAAGTGAAGATAGCCTGGGGGACCCAGAACTTGTGGCTGCTGTCTCAGTGAGAGCGGTCTTGCAGAGACTGAATCCTTAAACTGTGAAACATGGCCCAACTCCAGATAGTTGGTGTCGGAAGCCATTGCAAGGACACAGAAGCTAAATTCTTTATTTTGGTCAGCCTTGGAAAGCAGACGTTTTGCTCTGGCCTTGAATTCTTCCTGTGCCCACTACCCCCATGCCATGTTAATCTTTTCATGTACTGGGTATTGTGGAGTGACCGTGAACAAGAAAATTGTAAAAAATACTAACAACTGTAAAATTTAAAATTAAGAGAAAATACAGCAGTAACTTAATTTCATTTGTGGTTATATTACTTTAGAGCAGATAAAGAGAAGAAACTCCTTATTTTAAAGACCAAACTTCTAAAATAGCAATGTGAACTATTTGATGAAGTCTTAACTTTAGAATAAAAATTGTGCCAATTTGGAAAAGTTTTATTTCCAACATACTTCATAGCACTCAATTAAAGAGTACTTTTTAACCAAACAAAAAAAAAAAAAGAAAAGAAACATAATCCGTGTTATTTTTAACCCAATTTCCATTAAGGGCTTTATGTCTGACTTGCTAAGTCAGCTAAGTTATTTTCATGGATGATTATTTTAATTAATTATATTTTCTATTTCTATGCATCTATCTTTCTCCGACAGTACCTTCCCATGGGAACTATCCACGACCCTCAGAAAATCAAATTATTTATATAGGAACTTAGCAAATATTTATTAATTAAACTGATTGCAAAAGTTACTTGCCAATGTGTTCCCAGCACGTAAGCATTTATTTACTCGATTCCAGATATCCCTCTCACCACACTCCTATTTTATTTCCAAGTATTGTCAAACATACTTAACACAAAAATTCATTGCTCTGACAACGTTCTGGCAAAAGTAAAATAATTACTTGCTGACAAGTTCCCTAGAGTTGAGGTGTCATCAGTGATGGGGAGCAGGCAAAGGCCAACTGCCTAATCCAAGAAACCTGAGGATTCTTCTCCAATTCTACCTCATACCATGGGTCCCTGCCAGGAAAACCTGACAATGTGGATGGCGTCTAATTCACAGGCTAGGGAGCCCCTGTAAAATGAACAGGCAATATATGAAGTGAGAAGCAAGGTTGTGAAGGCTGAGCTTCTGGACGACGTCCGAGCAAAGCAGTTCCAGGGATCCCATCATGACAGCAACTACAGAACTACGATGGGGTTCTACCTGCTCCAATATCCCAGGCTCAGAGGAATGGTCAGCAGTTGCCATCCAGTTACAGCCCCCGAAACTACCTTGTGAACTTCCTACACTCTCTCCCTTCTTTGTTTTCAAAACGTGTCACTCTGCAGCTTATCCTGGTCTTAAATTTCTCACCGATCAGCTCATGTATCTCAAACACTGACCCATCACTCTCTTCACTATGCTCAATATTTCGGGTCAATCCACTCTAAACGCTGTTCTGATCACAGTCACAGCACCTCAGCCAGAGTTAGGGCTAAAACAGAATCAGTAAGATTCAAGGGTACCACTTGGGCGACTTGGCAACATCTTGAGGTTGAATATTTTTATTTGATTTTTATCTAATACTTAGAAAGCTCTTCCCACTTCCCAGGCACCATATTAAGTGCTTTACAAGTATTAACTCACAACCTGTAAGATTTAGATTGACAAAATCACTCCTAATTTGCAGATGAGATAAGTGAGGCAGAAAAACGGTTAAGTACTTGTTCAATGTCACCCAGCGGGCAATGGTGGAGCTGGAATTCAAACACAAGCTTCCAAGCCCCGGATTTCTGAACTGCTTTGCTCTGCTGTGTAATCACCCCAGACTTTAACAGACCGGGCTTTGTCAAGGCAAGGCCTCCTGCTCTGTTAGTTGTTTTGCTAACAATAACTTACCGTACATATTATTTGACAATTTTCAGAACAGTTTACAAACTATTTTTAGACAATAGTTAGTTTCACAAACTATATAATTATTATGCCAATGTTAAAAACGTTTTATTTGATAAAGCATGATTAAATATTTCTATGTTGAAAAAATTTATAAAAGCACATTAGCATTGACCATGATGACTGATGAGCAGTGTTCAGTGTCTGAGTCTCTATATCTTATACCAACACTACATTTTGTTCCTAGTAGATATTTATTCAATGATGGGAGGAGAAAGAATTTACCTTTACTGAGGACCAACCTTGCATTAGGAACTGCTAGGCACTGGGCATATGCCAATTGATTTTTAAAAGTCCGTGCAGCTTCCATTTTAGCAGAGAGAGAATGCAAATAATCTTTGTGTTCATCATATAATTGAAACTGAATTTCATACCAGGCAGTGGCAGGCAGTGTGGCCATGGAGCTGTCCAGGCTTGGTTTAGCTGTGGTGGCCCAGGAAGGCTACCAAGAAGACTAACAAAGTGAACACAAGAAGCTGCCAGGCATGCAGGGACGGTATAAAAAGCACTCCACAACCAGCCCCAGGCAGGCGCTTGCCCTGTGCAGGTGACAAACGGTGGGCAAGAGGAAAGAAGTCAGAGACGTAGTCACCGACAGAAAGAGTGGTGGGCAAGGAGTCTGGAAGGTACCAGATCAGATTAGAGAGCTCTGGGGATGAGGAGAAGGGGTTTAGACCATTTTGTAAGTATGATGGGAACTGACTAATGTGTTTTAAACAGCCAATACCAATCTCACTTGAATTTTTAAAAAGCACCTTGGCCATAGTGTGAAGAAATTGTATAGCTGGTTGTCTTAGACCTTTTGGGCTGCTATAACAAAAAGCCATAGCCTGAGTGCCTTATTAACAACAAACAAGTATTTCTCACAGTTCTAGAGGCTGAGAGGTCCAAGATCAAGGAGCAGGTACACTGAGAAACCAGACTTTCTGGTTCATAGATGGCTTCTCTCTGTGTCCTCAAATGGCGGGGAAGAGATCTCAGTGGGGTCTCTTTTTTCATAAGGGCACTAATCCCCCTGATGAAGGCTCCACCTTCATGACCTGATCACCTTCCAAAAGCCCCACCTCCTAACACCATCACGTCGGGGGTTAGAACTTCAACATATGAATTTTGAGGGGACACAAATCTTCAGTCCATAGCAGTAGTCATTTAAATCAGCTTCAAAGGTTAGTGTTTTCCCTCCACTTTCTAAAGACAGGAAACAAATAACACCCTTAAATGCACAGAACCAGTGACAGGCAGAGCTCTGATTCAAGTTCAGGTATGTTTAATACAAAGCTTCTGATCTTTGAGAAAAGAGGTCTAAATACTGTCCTAAATTGATTGCTTATTCTGCTTTATCAGTCAACTTCAAGGTAAAGATGGAGTTTATCTTATAATAGCACTGGAAATGTTCTTTATCCACATTGTTAGACACATACTTTCGAGGGGAAAATGCTGCTCAGTGAAGTGTGAGTTCCAGGTTGGCTTGCTGCCCTTTATGAAGTCTGGTGGCATGCTCCTGACAGCTAGGAAAGCAGGAGCCATTCAGCTATGATCTAAAAGTCCACCAGTTGGTAATGAAATGCTCATCTCATTGATCCAATACTTAACTACAAGCAAAAGTGAGTCAAATCTAAATTTTTCATGGAACATCTCTAATACCATCAATATTTAAGAAAAGACTATGTTTCCTATTTTTATTCCTGATCCATCTTTTCATATTGCCATATAACACGGCTGTCTTGTGATGGTTCCTGTAGACAAAATAGCAGTGAATTTATTACTAAAATTGTGTGCCTTGTGAGTATTAATGACACTTGAGGGCAAGGCATTCAGTGCATGCTTTGTAGTGTTCAGCTTCTCTGAACTCCTGAACACAATTACTGTGACACTGATGTATTCGAACTATTGTGTTTGCATCACTGAAGAGTTACTTTAAAATACAATTTTCTCTTTAAGAGACTCTCTGGCAGAATGGGAAGTAAAGATGCCTAGGAAAAAGAGAATTAAGTGTCTAGAAAACAAGATTAGCTATCCTTACTTGATCTTTGCTAAAGAGAACTGAGCTGAAATGTTACAGCGCTGATGGTTTTAAGGAATTCCACTTTTTCTTTGCCTCTACAAACTCTAGGAGCAAAGGCCACAGGGATTTCTGCTGTTTCCTTGTCTTATGGTTCCATTGTATTGCTACACAGAGGGGAAGTGGCCCAATGTGACTCTAACTGGTAGGTCAAGCACCACTAATGCAACTTGATCGTGGTTCTGGAGGAAGTGCCCTAGATTCTTTCCTAGAGCTATTAGATACAATGCATCCTATGATTAACTCAGGCGACATATTATCCATTTCCTCAGTGCACATCAATGTGAAAAGTAAAACACAACAGTTATGTAGAAGGCAGGCACATCACGTTCACATATTGATGGCAGGTACAACACTTCCAAACAGTTACAGGAACATTTAGGGGCCAAGAGTAAAGCTATTACTGCTTCAGCAGTCCAGTAGTTGCTTTTAAAGGCAAGGTATAGTCAATGCTTTTGTTTAAATTCATTTTATTTAAGACCCCATATTAGAACATTTATTTAAAATCGATAAGAAAAATCAAATGTCAAACTTAATATTCAATCTTTTTGAACAGAAAAGTCATGCCCCCTTATGGACTACACAGTGTACAGTGCAGCACAGATTGTAAAATTTTTAATCTATTGCGTGTAGAAGAGCGTTGGTAGGTAAATAAATTCTCTGAATTTCTATGTCATTCTCTAATCATAAATAAATTTGTCCTTAAACTTGATTAGACTTTATTATTAATTATATTTGCCTACTCAATTTTTGATGTAATTTGTCCAAGTTAGTGAGAAAGCACATCTGGTGTATTTCTTTAGCATGTTCTATTGAATCAAGAATGTTCTGTCTTCTTGGAGAGATTCATAATAAACATCATGGTCCCACTCGATGATGAAACCCACATTATGAGAACATGTGCACAACTCTTACGTCCTGTTCATCAGGTAGGAGACCAAAAAGATCACATTTCTTTTGCCAATGAAAATAATGTGATTGTGCTTCCTAGGATAATCCCACTTACTTGGGAGTATTAGTCATATAATTCAGGCACTGTTGCTCCTGAATTAGAAGCAGTATCAGAACTCAGGAGAACCATCTTGATGCTAGAGGACATTCTGGACTCATCAGATGCTGGCTGGTTACTTTGGAACAGGTGCTGCCAAGCTAGAGACTCCAAGGATGATCACTGGGAGGTCCAGCTTCATGTACCACTACCTACAGCATGGAAGCATCAGGGAGCTGTCCTGATACCACCATAGAAACTTGACGCATAGAGGGGTACTGGTTCCACATACCTCAAGGAGAGTGATCTGGAGCAAGAGTCACCATCGCATGCGTAGAGTATTGCATGTGGCTCCTGCTCACTGCTGTCCGAGTCTGGTCATCTTACTGCTAATCTAACAAGACTTTTTTTTTGTTTCTTGGGGTTTTTTTTGCTGAGAAAGAGTCACTCTGAGCTAACATCTGTGCCAATCTTCCTCTATTTTGTATGTGGGTCGCCACCTCAGCATGGCCACTGACAAGAGATGTAAGTCCAGGCTGGGAAACTGAACCTGGGCTGCTGAAGCAGAGTGCGCTTAACCACTAGGCCATGGGGCAGCCCCCCAGCAAGACCTTTTGAAGGTAACCCTGGGGGAGGGGAAAGGTAAGCCGATTTCCTTGCCCTTCCCCCTTCCAAAGTTATACTCAGCTATGATCACTCCATACTTTTAGACATGTGGATTCTTACCTTTATATGTTTCTTAAAAATTATTTGTGCATGACTGTTAGCACAAGGCAGGCTCTTAACATCAGACCAGTGGATTAAGACTGGTCCCAGAGAGATTTCTGGCTTTAGGAATATTGATGCCTTACTGGGCCCTTCCCCACTATAATCTAGGTCCTGACCTTGTGCCTAGTTGTCAGTTTCAACTCCCCCTCTATCAGGGTGGGATCACCCTGAGAAAGTCTTGGTGATCTTTCCTGCCTACTAATCTCTGTGAGATTTCCTCAAAAGGAAGAGGAAATAGAATCTTGATGGCTTCCTTCATAAGTGTTCCTTGCTTTATTGCAAAGTTTCCTAGCTCTTTCCCAGTGAATCTTGAGTTGTTCTGTATACCCAGGAGTGGGGCAGTCAGCACCAAAAGTTCGTTCCTTTGGGCTGACTGATTACAGCTATAACAACAGCAACAATAAACAACTTTTAAATAAAATGATTTTATTTTAAATTTTCTCAATGAAATACCAGGTAACAAACAAATATTTCTTTCAGAATATCTACTTCTGCTCTTTTCCACCTGTGTTTTGCCAAGAACATTTCAGAAGAAAAGAAATCCTTCTTTGAATAATTCTATATTCACACTCTTTCATTTTCCTTAAACACATTAACCATAACTGAAACTGTCAGGAGAAAATAAGGGGCTCTATTTAAAAATTAAAATGAATTTTCAATATAAATGCAAACCTTTAAAATACAAAAATGTCTATACCTTTTGCCCAAACTTTATAATCTTATATAGAAAAGAGTTTCTTTAAATTTTACCTATTAGACAGTACATATTTAGACTCTAAATTTTTACCTGAAAAGATTTCTCAGTTGGACATTTCCTTTTTAATGGAAATAATTCTGCGAATGTAAAGCATTCAAAACCTAATACTGTCCACTTTCACCATTGTTGAGGCCATTTTGATAGTTTAGTCAATGAAAACAAAATCAATCCATTCAGTTAAAAAAAATTTGAAAGACTGTGCTGACAGATATAATCATATTAAATTTTTAAGAATCTGTGACTTTTCTTCTCTACGTAAGCTTAGAATAGCTGTTTCTCAAAATATTTTCAAAGAATAAGCAAACCTGAAATAATCTTAGATTGTGAGGAGATAAAATGATTTCAATGTTTACTAAAAAATAAGTGAGAAATGAAAATCAAAAAAGTTTATCATTACAGATATGTGATTCACCAACCCTTTCCCAGAGCAGCTGGCCTCCTGAGGTGGGTCAGAATTGCTTCAGCACTGCTCCTCAGGGGCAAGTATACAATGGCCCCCTTTAGTTCCCAGCAGTTCATTTAGGAGAGAGTCGTATTTTGCTTTTAAATCAAAGAAGTACAGAAGGCTTAAAACTACACATTATTTCCAGGAAAAATAGGTCCATTCACCCTGCCTTCATCCTTCTGTGTGTAGATCCCTTCACTGATCCGAGGGTCCCCGTCTTTCCCCTCTTTCTAAAACATCAACGGGATGCTTTCAATTATATCACAGACATTTTCTGATGTGGCCCTTCTGACAAAAAAGGGCAAGGGGATGTTCTCACAAATTCGATCTCTGCTGAGGCTCCCTGCTACATCTGTTTTCTTTTGTATATTGAAAATCACTGTTCATTTCATTTCTAAAAATTGTTCTTCTTTAAAATAATGCATGTGGAAACCTCTGGTATAGGCAACGGAGAGCTAACAAAATGTTTTCAGCATGAGGGTAACATGATCAGCTTTATAATTTACAAAGAGTATGTTCACAACAGCATGGCGAGTGGTTTGCAATCTGGACCATGACGACCAGTACTGATGCTATTTGTAACAGTCTAAAGGTCAGGATCTGGACTAAGATACTGACTAGGAACAGAGAGAACAGAGGAGAAATTCAAGAGAGATTTCTAAAGTAGAAGTACCAGAATTTGGTGGTTGATTAGATGATTTCATTTAAAAGCTGTTTATTGTTGCTGTTGTTAGTAATCAATCAGCCCAAAGGAATGAACTTTTGGCGTTGACTAAGGTTGCTGACTGCCCCACTCCTCGGTATACAGAACAACTCAAGATTTACTGGGAAAGAGCTGGGAAACTTTGCAAAAGAGCAAGGAATGCCTGCAAAAGAAGCCATCAAGATTCTATTTCCTCTTCCTTTTTGAGGAAATACCAACAGAGATTAGCAAGCCAGAAAGATCACTAAGATTTTCTCATGGGGTATCCCATTCTGATAGAGAGGGAGTTGAAACTGACAACAAGGCACAAGGTCGGGGGCGAGCTGGGGGGAGGACAAAGTTGTCAAAGGATAGCTCCCAATTTTCTGTTTGGTGAGCTTGACAGCAAAGACATTAAACAAAGGAGAAAATGCAAGAAGAAGAGCAGGGAAAAGAAACAACTGGAGAAATTAAGTAAGAGGTAAGAAATATGTGAGCTAAAGACATAAAATAGAACTGGAAATGGTGACATTGGAGTTAGCAGGTACAGGATATTTAAAATCAGGGAGCTGATGAAATCATCGAGGAAGGGTATATAGAGACATGCGGCAGCTTGAAACTAACTTGAGCTAATCCTAGCATGTAGCTTTGTCTGAGCACCTTTGAAGTAAAGTAATGTGGGACAGGTCTACTTGGGTTCTATTAGTAGAGAGGAAACAACACAGGCAAAGCACCCATACCACATACCGGAGGCAATTTTTAGTTCTACAAGACATGCTCCTGAGACCATCCTCAGACCTGGCTCTTGGAATCGCATCATCCATGCTCAGTAAATAAGTGTGACTAAGTAGAAGAGAGAGACTGAAGGGAGAAGACGGAGAGCTCGAGGGCTGTGCCCTCAATACGGAGAAAGAGCAAAGGTGAGGGAATGACCAAGTGCCAAGGATGGGAGGCTGTGGTCCGACAGAAGCTTATCAAAAGTGTAAGACTTCAGAGGTATAAGGGTTTCATTTGAATGCAAAGTCCTTATTGTGGTCCTAAGAGAGAATGATGGAAGCTGAAGATAGATAAAATGAATTTGATCCAATGAGACCAAGGAACTGGAAATTAGAAAATGAATTGCTTACTTACATAAACACTGAAATCACATAGCTAATTCAGAGTTAGAGTGAAGGATGAAACTGTGAATTGGGCATGTAAAATCATTAATTAATGTGACTCCCTAAGAAATAGTATATGGCGGTGAGAAAAAGAAATATTGCTTGATGGTGTGGGATTTACCACTGGGCAGAATAATGATCTAGAATGGTGCTGTCCATTATGGTAGCCACTAGCTTCACGTGGCTACTAAATACTTGCAATGTAACTAGTCTGAATTGGGATATGTTTTGACTGTAAAATACATACCAGATATTGAAGACTTAGAACAACAAAAAGGTTATAAAATAAGCATCTAGTTAATAATCTTATATTGATTTCAGGTTGAAATGAAAATATTTTTGGATATATCGGGTAAAATAAAATGTATCAATAAAATTAATTTCACCTGTTTCTTTTACTTTTTTATAAGACGGCTGAGAGAATATCTAAAATTCTCCTTATGGTTCACATTTGTGGCTTGCATTATATTTCTATGGACAGGGCTGGTCTAGAAGTTTAAGTTATTTCAGATAATTACTCTATCCTTTCTTCCTACTGATACATGAAAAAGTCAGGGCTAGTTTATTTACATGGTTTTGATAGGTAGCCTTAATGATATTTCAAGAAACATGAAGTTATTAAAAACCGATGTGTTCTGGCTAGGACAGAACATGGGGGATAAACTTCAGTTCCTCTCCTTCCCAGATTCAAGGTTTGGGATTATAAAATCGGATAATGAAACTACAATTAACACTTTTCTATGGACTCCCCCAATCCTATTTCTCTGTCCCCAAATAAGTTCCTATTTAGATTCTTTTGTACCTGGGAAGAGGATGTCAAGCTGGCTCACAGATCATGCTACAGATAATTTTATACATTAATTTGAAATTTTGCTTAAAAAAATCTAAATTTTTAAATAATATATAATACTAAGTATACAGCCCACCATGAATCTGATGTAATAGAATTCATGTGCCCGATTTGGGATGTCCGCTGCTTTTAAGCTGCAACCTCCAATACAACCAGTCTTTTAAAACAACTCCCACGATTATTAATCATGGCTCACACTCACAAAAAATAGATCAGTGCTCCCTTTTTAATCATACAAACTTGTTTTTCCTTTACATGTCCTTTTCCACATTAAAAACAAAAGTATGGTTTCTAAAAATAATAATTTCATAGAATATTTTTTTGCAGAAATCATCTTTTCTTTGTAGTGACATAATTCATTTTTAGAGATAAATATTGATAAAATAAGGCATGTTAAAAATCTTAAGTGATACACAGCATCAGTCTGAGAGCAGGCCAAGGAGGACAAGGGGCCAAAGAGAAAACAAGGCTGGGGAAACAATATGAAGCTAAGGAAAAGCCTGGCCAGCAACACATAACTTATTTCATTGTTGCTAGTGGTCAGCCAAATATTTGGCAATGAGCTTTATAACAGACAGAGAAAAGAGAGAAACAGAATCTGATGAAATATTCATAGGGGCTGTAAGATAAGAATAAATCAGTTACTTTGGCAAACGTTGTGTTTTCCTAATAGCGAGCCTGAAGGAAAATTCTTGTTGTGGTTCTTTAAAAAGAACATACTAAGTGATATTGTTTACTGAGTCCAAAAAGGAATTTAGTTTTAAAAAGTCTGTAATGGAATAGCTATATCTATGTACACACACACACACACACACACACACACACACACACACAGTCCCCTTAATCAAGCTTTTCATTACCCTTACCTGGCCCCACAAATAACTGTCCATGTTTCCCTATTACATATTAAAGTTGGGTCAGTCTTATCATGCCTTTTCCTATTAAAAATTAACTTACTAAACTACCTTTTCAGCACCCTGATCTCTCTAAGTAACTAACCTGATAAAGTATTTCCCGGAAGCAATAAGTGATAATGGGTTAATACGTTACCTCTCCTGAGAACTGTACGTAACCTAATGAAATGGCCTCTGGTTATATGCCAAGCAAGAGATTTTTAACTTTTTCTTTCATTTAGCAGAACGACCCCCCCACCCAAAAAAAAAAGCATAAGTGGATCTCAAATATTTCAAATGGACACAAAAGGATCTGACCTCGGTGAAGGGCTGGAGAGCTGGAGTCCAGCCCACCTCTGCTATGTCTTTGACCCTCCACGGGGCTGCTGAGGACCCTCAGTGGCACTAGCATTCTACAGAGCACGGTTTCAACACCATGGCCTGACACAAAAGGATTGCCAAACTCCTGCAGTAGTAGCGGGGATGTATGAGGGCTTATTAACCCTTCAATTCTCTTGTCCTAGAGAGCTGCCACTCTGCCTCTGCCTAAAAGCACCCTTAACTCCCACGATGTAGAAAGCTTCTCAGAAATATAAAGTAAATGTGACCACTAGGAGATCCCATGCTGGTTAGGGGACACAAGGATTATGAGGGAAACAGGTTTGCTGCTGTTTAATAGAGGCAGGGAACTTGACATCAAAGACTCAAATGGTTCTCTAGGGACAGTGTTTAAGAAATAATTAACATTGTACGAATCCCCCGCAATCTGGTTAAAATGCAGATTCACACTGAGTGGGTCTGGGGGGGCCATCGGATCCCAAATTTTTAACAAGTTCCTAGATGAGGCTCAGGCTGTTGTTTGGAGGACCACCCCTCTGAAAAACAGAGGCTCTAGGCCACCTCCTAGTAACATATCTGGTGGTGAGAAGTTCATTGAAACATGCTCTTCCCATACGATCTAGCAGTCACACTCCTGGGTATTTACCCAAAGGAGCTGAAAACTCATGTCTGCACAAACACCTGCACACTGATGTTTACAGCAGCTTTATTCATAATGGCCAAAACTTGGAAGCAACTAAGATGTCCTTCAGTAGGTGAATAGATAAATAAACTGTGGTACATCTAGACAATGGGATATTATTCCATGCTAAAAAGAAATGAGCTATCAAGCCATGCTGACATGGAGGAACCTAACTAAATGAAAGAAGCCAGTGTAAGAAGGCTACATATTGTATGACTGCAACTATACGACATTCTGGAAAAAGCAAAACTACAGAGACAGTAAGATCAGTGGTTGCCAGGGGTAGGGAAAAGGGGATGATGAAGAGGTGGACTAGAGGATTTTTAGGGCAGTGAAAATACTCTGTATGATACTATAATGATGGACATACGTCACTATACATTCGTCCAAACCCATAAAGTGTACAACACCAAGTGTGAACCTTATGTAACCTATGGATTTTTGGGTGATTATGATGTGTCAATGCAGGTTCATCCTTGGTAAAAAATGTACCATTCTGATGAGTGATGCTGATAATGCGGGAAGCGATGCATGTGTAGGGGCAGAGGGTATATAGGAAATTGCTCTGCCTTCCTCTCAGTTTCATTGTAAGCCTCAGACTGCTCTAAAAAATAGTCTTTTTTTAAAAAGGAAAAAGTTCATTGAAGACTGCAACCGTGTATAGACAGGACCAAAAAGTGCTCCGAATTTTCAGGAAGGAAGGTTTAGGGTATATCATCTGGTAACAAATCCTGACCAGCTGGGGTGCTACCTGAGGGCAAAACAAACATGAAATGGGGCGAGAAGGAGGAAGTTATAAGTAATAATCATGACTCAATGTGTTGCAGAAATGATGACCTACTAATTTTTTCTGGTTCTGCTATATGTCAATTCCTTTTTTGACCCTATTTTATGTCTCTTCTATTTTTAAGGAGGGTCAGTGGTAGGTAAGTTTACAACTTAGTCCTTACTTGTGAGTTATCAAGTGGCGATTGTGGCTGAAGTATAAGATGAACAATTAGAAATCAAAACCCAGAGACAAACTCTTAAATTTTGCCAATCAGAATTATAGATTTAATTTTACATCATCTTAACAGAATTCTACACTGGGCAGCAATCATCATGAATTGTGAGAAACAAGAAAGTCAGTGTTATCTATTCTCTCTTAGAATGAAGTACCCAGAGGGTTTGAGCGATAATAATAAATTTAATAATTCTTGACATAACCATTCACAATGGTTGTATTTCTATGCCACATACTAGTCTCTGTAAAATAGAAAAAAAAATGTATAAAAACCGTTTACTCCAGAACTTTCCCAAGGGTCAGATTAACTTTACGAAATATTGGGAGAAGCATAGGTAGATTTTTATACAACGCGTATGTAGTCTATTCTGGAAGATCTCAACATAATAATTTTGGATAGTTAATCCTTAGATTATTATTTTGTTTTTTGTTGTTGCTATTGTCAAGATTTTTACTTCAACTTACTAGCAACAAAACAGGTTCCTGAAACAAAACTGAAAAATACCCAGACCCACAGAAGGTATTTAGGGGAAAAGGGCCGTTAAGTTTCCCTTGTATTGATTTTGAGAATACTTTTCTCATGATCCTATTACTGAACAGTGTTAAAAAGAAAAGTCTGAGATGGTCACTATCTATATGTTCTCTTACTTGTTAATATAGAAATTATATATATAAAGAGTGAAGAGAACAATATAATAATTCTCCACCTACCATTACTATACTCAGTTTCAACAATTATAAACATCCTGCCATTCTCATATCTATAACTTGATTGATTTCCCACTTCCCACTCAACAATATTAACAATAATAATGATAATGAAAATTACTTTATGGGTAAGTATAATGACTATTACTATTATTTTATAGGTCTAATTTGGGTATAAGTTACATCCATGAAAAAGCATTGAAATTGTATCAGTAAAATTTTGACAAATGGATACAGCTATGTAACCCAAACCCATTAGGATATAGAGCAGCTCCATTTCCCCAGAAAATGTCCTTGTTTCCTTTCTCAGTTACAACTCTCCCACGCCCAAGGCCACTGTTTTGGTTTTTGTCCTTAATTAGTTTTGCCTGGTCTAGAATTTCATATAAATGGAATCATAGAATTTATCTTTTCAATATTATTTTACACCAGCTTCTTTCACTCAAAGGATGCCTGAGACAATATTCATGCTGTTCCATGTATCATAAGTTCATTTTTTAATGCTAGGTAGAATTCCACTGTATGAATATACTACAATTTACTTATTCTCCTAATGACAAATCATTTCCTAATTACTCCTTTGATTTCCTCTTTGACACATGAACTATTCTGACACGTACTTTTTCAAATTTCCAAATATTTTGGACTTTTCTACTTTTTTTACATATCGAGTGTTAATCATTTCTAATCTAATTGCATCATGGTCAAGGAGCACACGCTATAGGATTTCAATCTTTTGAAATTTATGTATTGAGACACTTTTTAGGCCTCAGCTTATGGTCCGTCTATCTTGGTGAATGCTCCATGTTCAATTGAAAATAATTTCCATTCTGTAATTGTTGGAAATATTGGTGTATATATAGATATAAGTATAGGCAACATGGTTAGTAGTGTCAATTAGACCTACATGATTAGTGGTGTCATTTACATCTTGTATATCATTAGTGATTATTTCTGTCTACGTCTTGTACTGAAAAGGTGGTATTGCAGTTGCCAACAATAACTGTGTATTTGTCTATTTTTATTTCATCCTGTCAGTTTTCCTTCATGTATTTTGAAGCTCTGTTATTAGGATCATAGATAACTGTTATGTTTTCCTGTTTCACTGATACTTTTATTACTTTCAATGCCCCTCTTTATCTTTGGTAAAACTTGTTGTCTAGAAGTCTATTTCCCCCAACATATAATACAGCCCCTCCAGTTTTCTTATTATTAGAGTCTGCATGGCATATCTTTTTCCAGTTCTAACTTTCAACCTGTTTGCGTCTTTGTAATTAAAGTATGTCTCTAACAGACAACATATAGTTGGGCTTGGTTCTTTAATCAGTCTGAAAATCTTTGCCTTTTAATTACAGTGTTTAGTCATTTATATTTGATGTAATTATTGATATGATTTGATTTAGTTCTATCATTTTACTATTCATTTCCTTTTGATTTTGCTTTATGTGGCTTTTTAACTCCTTTGCTCTTCACTTTCTGGTTTCTTTTGGAATAATTTAATTCATTTTTAGTACTTCATTTTGCTTTTTTTATTAGTATTTCAATGTTCCTCAGTGTTATTTTTAAAGTGGTTGCTCTAGAGTATAAAATATGCATTTTTAAATAAACACAATCTACTGAGTGTTAATATTGTACTACTTCACATAAAACAAAGGAATCTTGCTACAGTATAGTTATATTTACATTTGTTCTTTATGTTATTCTTGTTATATATGCTACAACTATTCACATTATAAATCCCTCACTATGTTACAATTATTGCTTTGTCTGCTAAAGAAATTAAGAAAATAATTATACATATGTGTGTGTTTACATATTTTTTTATTTTTTAATATTTGACTACAGATTTACATTTCTGGTGATTTTCCTTCCTTTCTACAGATCCAAGTTACTATCTGTTGTGTAATTTCCTTCCAGTCTGACAAGCTTCTATTAGCATTTCTGTTCGAGTTTGGCTTTCAAGAGTAGATACTCCTTCAGTTTCTGTCTGGTTTTGGCAACTCTCTCAGTGACTTCAAATAGTCGGGGGTTTTGAGGGAGTTAGGGAATGGGATAGATTTTATAATCATCATCTGCAGCTGGCTTAGTCTGACCAAGCCACTCTACCATTACCAGGAGCTGAAATCCCCACTGTTTATATTTTAACACACTAAGTGGTAGTCCTATTTATTCATTAAAGAAATATTTATTAGGACGTAAAAATGGGCTAGACTTTAACAAAGGCAAAGCTTATTCAAGGAATTCCAAGTGATTTAATATCATGAGAAGATAGAGCAGGCTAGGGAGAGTGAAGGGCAGTCAATGAAGAAAAGAGCGATGCAAACATGCATGTAGTCTATCTTGTGGGTGACAAGGAGCTGTTGACAGCATTTACGCCAAAGAGAAACACAAGTAGACATGGGTTTTTGAAAGACCAAAGGTATGGATGAAGAAATTCACAGAGTAAAGCCTATGAGTAGAAAGATGAGCTGAAATACTGGCAGAATTCACGTGGGTTTGGAGAGGAAGAGGGGAAATCAGAGAGGCAGGAGGTAGAATTTGGGGACTGATTTGGTTAGAGTAAGTAAAAGTGATTTGATGGAAGGTATTGATCCTAAGTTTGATCATTAAAAACGATTAACTTAAGTTCTGAATATCTGTTTCTTCTAAGCTTTACCGGTACCACTGTCGGAACATGCTAGAGCATTTCCTTGACATATATAACAAGAGGTCCTGTCATCTGCTGTGTGCCGAGGATACTAAGCAAGTAGAGACTCACACATCTCATAAGATCAGAAGCCCGGTATCTCCGACGTTAGGAATTATTTCCTGGAGTAGCGGTTCTTAATCACGGGTGCACATAAAAACCAAGGGAGTTTTAAAAATTACTGATATACAAGTCCCACCCCCAGAGATTCTGAGGTAATTTGTCTGGGGTTCAGCTTGGGCACTGAGATGTTTAAAGCAGTGGTTCTCAAATGTTACCCTGCCTCCAAATCACCTGAAGGCTTGTTAAAGCAAAGATTGCTGGGTCCCGTTCCCAGCAGCTTAGATCAGGCCCCATCATTTTTATTGCTAACAAGCTCTCAGGTGATGCTCGTGCTGTTAATCTGGGAACCACACTTGGAGAACCACTGTCCTAGTAAGGCTTGAAAGCCCCAATAGCCAGTTAATATTAAATAATGCCATAGGGGCCATAATATTTGAAATGAAAATTGCTTTGATTGATATGAAATAGTCAGAAACAATCAGTTTTGAATTCAACTGGTAAACGTTTAAGTAATATAAGCCATAAAGAAAAAAAATAAATAAAGGCCCCTCATACACTTCTGGTGGGAATGCAAACTGGTGCAGCCACTATGGAAGAGTATGGAGATTTCTCAAAAAATTAAGAATAGAACTACCATATGATCCAGCTATTCCACTACTGGGTATTTATCCAAAGAAAATGAAATCAATAATTAAAAAAGATTTATGCACCCCTATGTTCATTGCAGCATTATTCACAATAGCCAAGATGTGGAAGCAACCCAAGTGCCCATCAATGGATGAATGGATAAAGGAAATGTGGTGTGTGTATATATATATATATATATATATATGCAGTGGAATACTACTCACCTATAAAAAAGACAAAATCATGCCATTTGTGGCAACATGGATGGATTTTGAGGGTATTACGCTAAGCAAAATAAGTCAGACAGAGAAAGACAAATACTGTATGATTTCACTCATATGTGGAAGATAAATGAACAAACACATAAATAAGGAGAACAGATTGGTGGTTACCAGAAGGAAAGAGGGTAGGGGGAGGGCCAAAGGGGTAAAGGGGTACATATGTATTGTGACAGATAAAAACTAGACTATTGGTTGTGAGCACGATGCAGTCTATACAGAAACTGAAATATAATAATGTACACCTGAAATTTATACCATGTTATAAGCCAATATGACCTCAATAACATAATTAAAAAAAATAAAGGCCCAATAAAGACATAGAAGATCAGCTAAACAATAATAAATCCAAGATACTATAATTAAGACAAAGTTGAGTGTAATCTCTCCAGGTGATTAAGAGAGAGATGAGTAAACTATCTTTTAAAGCCTGATACTCTGAAGGTGCTCTGACCTTCTACAGAGGCCAATTCAAGATGAAATTTATTTTGAGATGCTGATTTAGACAAATGTAAGAAATAATTCTTCTCAAGGATGGTGATTAAACAAAGCTTACCAAGGTTGCTTCTGAGGCAGGGTATTTCTATATCTTTTTTTTTTTTCTGAAGAAGATTTGCCCTGAGCTAACATCCACTGCCAATCTTATTCTTTTTTTTTTTTTTTTGTATCTGAGCCACCACCATAGTGTGGACACTGACAGACAAGTTGTATAGGTCCTTGCCCAGGAAGTGAACCCAGGCCGTCGAAGCAGAGAACACCGAACTTAACCACTAGGCCGCCAGGGCTGGCCTTATAGATCTGAATTCTAGAATGATTTGCATGTAGATTTCTCCAGAACTTTTGCCTGTGACCCCTGCATTTTCTACCTGGACTTGCACCCACCACTTGCTCTTTTGTTCTATCTAAATGAATGCAGGAGCTCAGACTACACAGGGAAAAGGAGCGAGAACGTACAAGCTAAAACAATTAACTCAAAATTATAAAATTCATGCCACATTTTTCTGCCAATCAATAAGTTTAAAGGGACTTTTTATTTGCCAGCTTGGCTTTTGTTTAAACTCCTTTATAGACATTCAGAATCATTAGTGCCGTCTTAGATACAATCAACATTGTTAAATGCTACAATATTCTGTGAATTTCTTTCAAAATAAATGTTATTTTAATAAACAATAGATTACTGTAGAAAAAATATAAGATAAACTGTTATTATTCATGTGTGTTGCCAACTGTAAAGGACCTATTCAACACAAATAGCAAGTGATGTCATCCATAGTGTTTTATGGTGTTCTTTCAGAAAAGAGGCATTTCCTGTAATTTCTTTTGCAGCTTATCTGTATCCTAAAATACAACAATTATGGATTAAATCATTCTAATTTTAAAATTATATATTTGTATGTATGCCATTTTGTTATAATGAAATTCCTATAAATGCCTCATTGGTTTCTTTAAAACTAAGACCCCATCTCTTAAAGAATGGATGATTAAATATATTCTGTCATGAACTTAAGGTTGCATTTAAACACAAATAACTGTTTGACTAACTACAAATAATGATCATTGATAAACTAATTCACTCAGCTATCGGTGACATTTATTTCACATACTTTAAAATTCTTCTCAGTCATGCCTCATCTTATTTTCCTAAGCTTTTCTTATTAATCGATTTTAATTTGTATATTGTTAGTATATTGTAAACTGATATAAATTCTCTTGGAAGAAAGTGAGAAAAAGAGATGGAGAGAAGGAAAGAAGGGTGGAAAGGATGGGAGACAGGGAAAGAAGGAAGGAGGGAGGGAAAAAAAAGAGGGAGGACAGAAGGAAAGATGCAATTTCCATCAGTATTTTTGGGTAATAAAATCTTCAGATTGGATTCAAGAAATGCCACTTAAAAATTACTTTGTTGTGTTTGTAATACCTTAGTTTATTGTTGCAAAAAATAAACAACCAACCTTGAGAAGAACCAAAATTGCTGTTGCATTCTTTTATGTATCCAGCTTGCAGCTTGAATAATCATAAAAATTCATTCTCCCGAAACACTCTTCTTATATCACTTCTCCATTTAAAACCTATCAGTGGGTGATCATTGCAATCAGAGTAATAACCAAATTTACATTCAATCTCAAGTATCTTTCTCATTTCAGCTAACTCTAATCCTCCTCCATTTCTGCAATTTCATCTTACATTCCTTGTACATGCATCTCCAGATTTCCACACAAATCCACCATATTTAATTTTGTCCCTGTCCTTTCTCATACTGCCTCCATTCTCCAGCTCCTTTCCCCAGAACATGTAGAACGAATGCTCTTCTCTCATCCTCTTGCTCTTTTCATTCTCTGCTGGTCCTTTAAGGCATAGCTTTTACTCTCTCCATGATCATTTCCTTTCTGGTTTCCTCTGATGTTAACTGCTATCTGTAAAATTACTAGTTTTTACTACGTTACTGCTCATTCAGGAATTTTCATAAAGCCTTTTGTTTAATGAGTGTTACTATATGTTAGTGACATCACATATAAATATTGAAAAAAAAGAGCAATTTTTATAAATATAAAAACAGTACGTATGATTAGAAAAATGTGAAATACACAAAGAACAACACAACAAATAAATCGCTCTCCACCCTACTACCAAGAGATAAACAGTGTTAACATCTTGTATTTTCTTGGTCATTTTTTCTTTGCTTGCATAGCTAACAATTAGAATAATATTGATACATGTATATATGAGTGTGTTCCTATTTTATTTCTCATTTTATCCTGAATATTTGTCCATGAAATTCCATATTCTTTGAAAACATAATTTTAATGCATAAGTAATATTTAATTAGAGATGAATGTATCAGAATTTGACCTCAGTTCCCACTCTAGCTACCCCTCAACTCTCTCTTCTCCTTCCTATCCACATTTTCCAAAAGCATTTTCTATACTCACTGTCTCTATTTCCTTGTTTGCCCTTCTCTTCTCAACCTACTGAAATATAACTTACGCTTCCAACACTACACCAAAATACTTTAATCAAGTTAGCAGAGTGTTCAAGTGAGTGTTCCTCAGAGCTCATCTTACTTTCGTGGCAGGATTTGACCCTGACAGCAGATACCTCTATTTTAATATACTCTCTTCCCTTGACCTCTGTGACAACCCAGTCCCAAGCTTTCCTTCTAATTTATAGGCCACTCCTCTTGCTCCTTTCTAAGGGCATCCTCCTCTTCTTAACTTTTCTGACAGTGTTCACCAAGACTTGGTCCCAGACTTTTCCTGTCTCACTTAATACTTCTCTAGAGATGATCACTTTCACTCTGAGTGCTCTAATTAGAATGAATTGATGAGTTTCAAATTTATATCATCACCCAGGCTTCTCTTCTGGGCTCTGGTCTTGTACATCAACTGCGTATTAAACATTTCCATGTGGATGAATCACTGGTGACTGAAACTCCACATGTCTAATGTGGAAATTACAATCTTCCTGCGTACACCTAGTCCAATACAGCTTTCATACCTTGCTGAATGGCACCATCATCAACCCAATGGTGAAAGCCAAAACCTGAGAGTTAGCCCTAAAACTTTCCTCCTGTTCATTCCTAAGCCCCTAAAACATAGAGTTCTGTAAACTTGAATTCCCTTGATTCAATCCACCTATTTCCATTTTTACTGCCACTATCCTAGTTAAACTTATGGTCCATTCTTGTCCAAACTATCACAACTGTATCCTGACTCTTATTTGCTCATAAACTCTTTCATTCCATTTTCAGCACTGTATTAAGGATATTATTTAACAGTAGAAGTCTGATGATATTACTACGTCATCATGAAGTCCTACAGGGCATTATGTGATTGGCTGAGAAATGTCATAAGCCATCACCTGGAAGGTAATGAATCCATGGAGTTGAAGCAAATTGCTGTGTAATACCCCCACTGATATGAGGGGCTTCAAAGGAACCACAACAGCCAAAGAGAGTTAGTTTCTAACACCCACCAAGCTCAAAGAACACCAACGTAGATCACCAGGCCAGTAAAAGTCAAGAAATAATTTTCCTCCTTCTATCTCCTTACTCCTCTATTTTCTTCTTTTCCCTTCCCCTATACCGACTTCAAAGCATCAAAAACTGTAGCTAGCAAGGAGGTTGAGGAGCAGCAATGTGAAGCAACTATAATCACCTCTTCCTGCTATTGGTAGTTGGAACGCAACAAGACCAGCAGGGAGAGGAGGAGAGCTGCAATTTTTAACAAAGACAGGAATTCTTTTTCAGATATAATTATGAAATTGAATTAGAGTAATAAATTGCAAAATTCAGGTTGTTTCTATGTATAGAAAGAATTGAAAAAGTTTTTATTATCTAAAAATGAATAGAAAACTCATAGGCCTGCCTTAATTTTCATGCAACTGGCAGGAGTGAGTTTAAGCACATAGTAGTAAAAAAATAGAGTTGTCTTTTAATTATACACTACAAATCTTTCTTGTTCAATGTGCCAGTCTGAGTAAGTAAAATATGCAGAACTTTGAAGAGCAAGTGAGAAATCAAGGACTGTGAAGGTGAAGTCTGAAGTTCTAGCAACTATCTTGTGAGCAATGGGGCAATCTTGAGATACAAGCCTTGAGACAGATAGCAAAGCAGAAAGATAGATGGATCCTGTGCTTGATGAAAGGAGAGCCACCACATCAGTCCTTACTTCTCACCCACAGACTCATATTACATCAAAAAAAATAAATAAATAAATATCTGCCACTTTTTAAGTAGATTGAATATATGTACTGGTGTTCCCAGGACAATCTAGGTTTATGTCTGCTGTTAAAGTGTAATTAGTTTTAGAACCCCTTTTATTTTCAAAAGTGTCTTTTTTTGGATATTATATAGCACATATAATAGAAATTAAAGATACATGAAACAAAAGCTGATAAAATGGTAAGGAGAAATTGACAAATCCAGTTGGAGGTATCTCTCAATACTTTATAAAATATGTAAACAAAATCAGAAGGGATATATTAGAAGTGAATAACAGTATCAATCAACTTGACTTAATTGACATTTACAGAAAATGTCATTTTCTGCATGATCCTACCATAGCAGAATATATATTCTTGTCAAGTGCATATGGAACATTTACCAAGGTAGACCATATTCTGAGCCAGAAAACCAGATTTAATAAATTTAAAAAGATTAAAGCCATACAAACTATGTTCTGTGATCATGATGTAAATTAGAAGTAACAGAAAGATCTCTGGAATATCTGCAAATATTTGGAACTTACGTAACACAATTATTAATAACCTATAAGCAGAAAAAGAAATCAAATTGCAAATTAGAAATTAATTTTCATTGAATGAAAACGAAAGCATAACATATCAAAATTTGTGGTATGGGGCCAACCCAGTGGCACAGCTGTTAAGTTTGCACATTCCGCTTAGGTGGCCCAAGGTTTGCCTGTTCGGATCCCAGGTGTGGACATGGCACTTCTTGGCAAGCCATGCTGTGCTAGGCATCCCACATATAAAATAAGGAAGATAAAATAGTTCAGGGCCAGTCCTCCTCAGCAAAAAGAGGAAGATTGGCAGATGTTAGCTCACGGCTAATCTTCCTCAAAAAAAAAAAAAAAAATTGTGGTATGCTGCTAAAGTGGTACTTAGAAATTTATAGCAGCAAAATTTTATATTATAAATGACAAAAAGTCTTAAATCAATGACATCTTTTATCTTAGCAAATTCTTTAAAAATACATTAAACCCAACCTAAACAGAAGAAAATAATGAATAGAATCGATGGAATAAAAAACAAAAATTGAGAAAAATCAATGAAATAAAATGTTGGTTCTTTGAGGAGATCAATGAAATTGATGAGCCCCTAGCCAGACCAATCAGGAAAGAGAGAGAGAGGGAAGAGACAAGCTACTAACATCAGGAAGGAGAGAGGTGACATTATGGCACATTCTACATATATTAAAAGGAATAAGGTAATATGAAAAATTTTATGCCAATAAATGTGACAACTTAAACGAAATGGAAGAAATTCTTGAAAGGTACAAACTACTAAACTTATTCCACAAGAAATCAATAATTGGAATAGGTCTATATCTATTAAAGGAATTGAATTTACAGTTAAAAATCTTACCACAAAGAAAACTCTAGGTCTAGATGATTTCAACTGTGAATTCTACGAAACATTTAAGAAAGAAATAATACCAATATTATGCAAACTCTTGGAGTTATTTCAGCAGTAAATGTTGGTTTAACATTTAAAAATCAATCAATGTAATTCACCACACTATGCAGCAAAAAAAGAAAAACCATATGATCCTCTCATAAAAACTTTTGTGCTTCTATCATATAAAGATCTTTATATAAATGTTCGTATAAACTTTGTAACAGCCCCAAACTAGAACACACACGTTCACCAACAGGTGAATAGATAAACAAATCATGGCCTATCTGTTGATACCATGGAATGCCAATCAGCAACAAAAAGGACTGGACTTTATACATACTCAACGACATGGATGAATCTCAAAATAATCACGCTACTGAATAAAAGAGGTCAGACCCAAAAGAGTACATACGGTATAGTTTCATTAAAATAAAATCCTAGAAAATGCAAACTTATTTGTATGACAGAACACAGATCAATTGTTGCCTGGAGATGGGGGAACAGAGGGGAGTGACATGAGAAAAGATATGTTCACACTCTTGATCATGGTGATTATTTCATGGATGTTACATATGTCAAAATTTACCAAATTGCATATTTCAGTTCTGTGCAGTTAAATGTACGTCAGCAATATCTGAAAAAAGCTGTTAAAATAATAAATGAAGAGATAGATGAATGAATAAATAAGTTTTTGTTTCAAATTCCTTGCTGGCTTTTAATTAAATTCAACAAACTACCGTGATGTTACAAGGAAGACAGTGATGAGTGAGATTCAGTGCCCACATACAAGCTAGTTACAGTTACACACGGGGGCTAAGGCAGGGGAAAATATAATTTTTATGGGATTGTGATTTGGAGAGAGGGATGGAGAAGCAGGATGGGAAGGAAAGAAGGAGAATGAAAATGAGAACAAGAAACAACAGTGCTTTGGTTAACCAGAGAAAAAAGAGCTTCACTCATTGTTCAAGCATTTACTAAGTATTTATCATATTCCAGGCATTATGCTCATTGTTAAGAAAACACTCTTAAGAAGTAAGCATACAATGAGGTAACATGCATTTAGATCACATACACAAAAATAATGAAGATTTACATTATAGTGTTCTGGTGGCCGGAAAGAGGAAAGAATTCATTCTGATGGATTAAGAGAGACCATTTGACTATGACCTTAACAAAGAGTATTTCAACAAACATCGAGACTGGAAAGAATTGTTTCTCCTATGGAGACAGCATGAAAAATGCCAGAGGTGAGACAGTTTATCTGACGTGATTGGGGAATGAAAATTCCTCTAGCAGGGTTGGCAAATAGGACACACGAAAGGAAAGTTATGGGGAATTAAGCTAGAAAGGTGGGGTTGGGATAATATTGTGAAAGAAACTGCAAACCACAATAAGCAGTTTGGAATCAATTCTAGAAGCACATGGATATTTAAAAACAGTAGCATGACCACCAATTGTTCTAATCTATTAGGAGATGAGTCGCAAGCATATCTTTTTTTTTTTTTGGAGGGAAAGATTGACCCTGAGCTAACATCTGTTGCCAATCTTCCTCTTTTTTAAATTTTTTCTCCCCAAAGCCCCACTGCATAGTTGTATATTCTAGGTGTAAGTCCTTGTAGTTCTTCTATGTGAGCCACTGCGACAGCACGGCAACTGACAGACAGGTCATGGGTGTGGTTCCATGACCTGGAAACGAACCCAGGCTGCCAAAGCAGCGAGAGCGCCAAACTTTAACCACTAGGCCATTGGGCTGGCTCACAAGTAATTTTTTAATTATAGTAATTATACCATTCATGTTTGTAGATAATATACTTTTAAAAAGTCAATCAAAATTTTTCATATAATAATATCACACTTATTAAATGGTTTCCCAATATTCTTTCTTAAGTGTGAGAGTTGGATGTGTAATCACAATTGGTGAGTGGGAGAATTTTAATAATCCTTAGAATACTCACAGGAAAATGTCAAAAAAGTGAATTATATTACATGTGTATTATAGCAGGAAAATTATATATGTATATACATAGAGAGAGACGAATCATTCATGTAAACACTGGGAGCTAAGTTCAAAATCAGGTGAAAAATTCTAGAATCTGTTCGGAAAGGATGAATACAAGATGAAATAAATACAAGAAAAGCTAACACACGAAAATAAAGGTAGAATGTCAATATCTGTATACAAGAAGTTCTAGAAAAACAGGGGAAAAACAGTTTGCACAAATTATTTGAAGACATATGACCCATAATTTCACAGAAATCACACACACCACACACACATGCACACACAAACATGCATGAGCTCAGATTGAAAGGACCCAAAGTGTGCGAAAGAGGTTAGAAACAAATAGCTATGGACATACTGTAGTAAAATTTAATAACATCAAAGACAAAAGGAGCATTCTAAAATTTTCCAACAAGAGATGGCAGGTCATCTAACAAGGAAAAGCATCATATCAACATTCTTAAGGAGACGGTAGGGGGCAGCGCTTAATCTCCTGGAAGCTGGAGCCAGATTGCTTTGAATCCAGGGTCCATCAAACACTAGCTCTAGCTCCAGCTCTAATGTTAAACAAGATATTTAACTTCTCCACAGCTCAGGGTCCTCATTTAGATAATATAGATCATAATAATTTCAATGTCTTAAGATTGTTGGGAGTCCTAAATACATGAGAATATGCAAAACCCATAAAAATACAGCCAGACACACAATAGGCACTATATGGCTATAAACTATTATTGTTCTCAGATTTCTTGGTAGCAATATTTAATGGAGGAATATAAGGGAATAACATTTTTAAAGTGCTTAAGAAAAGATAATCAATGTTAGTATTTCATATACATTTGAATCATCATTTCAATACAGGAGTAGAAAGACAGAAAAATATAATAAACATAAGGAATAAAGGTTAATATATCAAACATGATATTAATAACATACAATTGTATATTTATTCAGAATTATTATGCATGTTCTATTCAAAATTTGAGAGACTATTAAAGACCAAGTATTAAGTTCTTTACATATATTAACTAATTTAGTATTCACACAAGCCCCACGTGGTGAGGAGAGGTTTACCAAAGGTCACTCAGGGTCGAACTGACAGGCAATCAAGAGGGACTCCCATCGTCAGCCGCCTTTGTAAGGTCTGTGAATGTGAGACAGGTCTTAAACACAAACCATCTGTTCCTTGTTCCCTCTCTGAGTCTCTCCTCCATGAAAGCTTGTTTACAGACTTTATCTCTGAGAAATGGTCCTCGAGTGTGGTTTCAGTGGAGTCAGAAACCTTTCTTTCTAAAGGAGTTTTAATTTTGGTTACCTGTCCTCTTATGTTCTCTTCCATATAAAAAGCCAATTCATGATTGGGTCCAACTATGGGTGAAACCAAATATTTCACAACAAAAGACTGGCACCAGCTGGTTGGCACTTGCAGGGAAATGTGTGCAAAACACAGAGCTTTATTGTTTTTTTTGGACAAATCATGCACACATTGCTCCCATATTTTAGTCATAGCAAGGAATGAATAAAGATAGAGAAAGCAATATTATAGTCAGAGACCTTGACTTTTCACTGGTTAAGAAATAACAATCATTGGTTAACTATCCAGAGCCTTAAGCCTACAATTATGAAAGAATATAGCTAAGGAGGAAAAAAAAAGCCTACAGATTCAAGTCTGGACACAGTCACCTAAATATAGTTCTGTAGGTCTTGGGTGAAGCCGACCTTGTCCCACAGTTGCCACCTCGACATAAAACTCTCTGGTGGAAGCTCTCTCCATCCAAACACCATCTGCTTCTAAAAAATTAAGAATCTCTAATTTTAAATATCCTAAAGGAAGGTCCATCCTGTTGTCAGTGGGTTAAACTTGCATCTTTTTAGCTGGGACACATAAATCTAGGTACTTTCTCAAGTTTAACTACTGTACTAGTGGTAAAAAGTACCTGAGAGCTCCTTTCCAATGTGAATCCTAAGCATTTTCGTTTTTTATATGTCTTTTCCAGATGAGAAAGTCTACTTTTTAGATCATGCAGACGCCACTTGGGAGAACATGAAGTTAATGCAACTCGTACCTGTTGGTGATAAGACTGATCATATTGCATGAGTCCCTTGCAGAGTTTTGCCACACCTGCCCAAAGCAAAGGTACAGCCCAAAATTGGGTGAGAAATACGTGACCATGAAGGGAGACCTGTGACGTGTTCTTAGGGTAAGAGTCAACGAGTGCTCATTTGAGTTTAAAAATACCACTGACCTTCTCTGCTTTCCTGAGGATCGAGAGTGGCAGGGACAGTAAAATTTCTGAGTAAACAGTAAGGCTTTGCAAAGTTTTTTTAGTAACTATCCCAGCACCATGAGTGCCTCTATTACTGGAGAGAGATGTTGAAATTCCCCAGGTTGAAAACACAAAGTTAAGTAACTTTTTTGGTACTGTCGGAACAATACCTTTTCAGCAAACAAAAGTTTTGTTCCACCCTGAAAATGAGCAAATATTGACTAGAATATTCAAACTCCATAGCAAGGTGTAATTGTGTAAGCCCATTTCTAAGTGTTGAAAGGCACCCTTAGACTTGAGTTCTTCTCCGTGCCCCATCTTTACAGTTTTACCAGGATTAATCTGGTGTAGATGAGACGTGCAAACAGAGACATCCTCAGCAACCCTAAAAAATTTTCTCATCAGGGGCCAGCCCGGTGGGGCAGTGGTTAAGTTTGCATGTTCCCTTCTCAGCAGCCGGGGGTTTGCCGGTTCGGATCCCAGGTGCGAACACGGCACCGCTTGGCAAAAGCCATGATGTGGTAGGAGTCCCATGTATAAAGTAGAGGAAGATGGGCATGGATGTTGGCTCAGGGCCAGTCTTCCTCTGCAAAAAGAGGAGGATGGCAGTAGTTAGCTCAGGGCTAATCTTCCTCAAAAAAAAGAAATTTTTTTTTCATCAACACTGATAAAGAAAGTGATCAATTTGTCCTCCTTGGGGTGGGTAACTTTGTGTAAAATGTTTGCAAAGTTCCAGCTGAAGGCTTCTGATGACACGAAACAGCCATTCTGAAGGTATCAGCGATTATCCTCATGCAACCGTTTTCAAGAACTCTTTTCATACTCCAGACCAGGTGTCGTGTCACAGAGAATGTTCCTCAGTAAGAGTCTCCGGGAGTTTAAGGGCAAATGGGAAACTGAGTGCTTGGTACGCGATTGGAGCAGCTTCATTGATTTCCCACTTCCTTTTTTCCCCTTCAGTTTTGCTCTTTGAGGGTTTGGAAGTCTGGTAACAGGACTATTTTCCATTCCAGTTTTTGTTTGTATATTAAATCCCCTATTTCTGACTTAAGGCCATTCAGAGAAAATGAGGAAAGAGCTGTGGTTGTATTTGCTGCAAGATCTACACCTAAATGTTTTCTAAACCTCTTAGAGTCTGTTCCTAAGGTCTCCAATGACTTCTTTTGGTTGTTTTGGGGCATGGTTCCCAAAAATACTGTCTTATAATTATAGTTTATCTAAATTCCTGTGGTTTTATTATGAGATTGGAGGTCTCAAGTCATACTCAAGGTATTCGCAAGGTATTACAAGGTATTCATGCCTCTTTCATTCAATTTTATTCCACATGAGGTTCCTAATAACATATAAATCAATAAATGTAGAACTGAGAACCCTGAACTTCACGTTTCTGGAACAATTGCAAATGGCTCTCTAAATTTCTGCCCGCCTCGCATAGGTTTTGGAAAGTCTTTCAAAGTCACTCTCAGCTCAGACTGCGACCAGGGCTTCAATTCTACCATAAGGGGCTTGTTGTGATCCGGTTAACTTTCAAAGCCAGCTCAGCTTTCAGAGTTTCTGGCTGGCCAGAACGAAAGGGAAGCTGGTCAGAAAGAGCGCTGGGAAGGAGATAACAGAGGGCCCCGCACGGAAGAAGAGGAATAGTAAGACAAAAGCTTTTAGGTTCGAGTTGTGATTTGGGCAGACCTAAAACAGAGATAGTCTTTCACAGTTTTCATTTGTCTCCTCCACAGAAGACTCAGAGAGGCAATTGTGGAACCTGAATTTCTCTTGCGAGCTTTCTCGTATCAGTATCAATCAAAAAACACAGATCATCGAATGCTTGGAATTTTATTCTGTTGTCGCTCTAAGACACTTCTCAATTTTGTTCTTATGAAAAGTTTCCCAAACTGGCCACTGAAATTCTAAACTATTGTGGGTAAAATTCTGCCATTTAGAAAGAGACTCACGTATATTACTTACAGTGTAAACACATGCAAGAGGCAGGAATCTGGCCTGCAGGAGACATGAACTTGGGTTTCACCGGAGACAAGCACATGACAGCCTGGCGAGGGCCAGCCAAATAGGTGGCAAGTTCCCCTTATGTCTTGGCTCCCCAGCCTAATGGCTAGGCAGTCTCCAACAGTAAACCTGACAAATGTGAAGTTCTTGGAAAATGTTGGGTTTGGACATGAAGTTCCTGCTATCAACTACCAACAGAAAATAATGAAAAGAGGAGTGACAAAAAGCAACCTTGCTTTCCACCAGGGATCTGTATTTTCAAATCTGATCAAATAATCAAAGGATTCCTGAAAGAGAATCTTAGGGGACAAAATACACTTAGCGTTTGGTAGTTTGACGGAAAGAAATTAGAACTGAGATCTAAGGTGAGACTTACCCCATCACTGTAGGCCCCAGTGGCTCCCTTATTCCTGAATTGAGGGTCTTGGGCTTCACGCAGCAAGAGAGGTATCAATGGGCTCTTGGTGGGACTACCAGGCTGTTGAACTCCCCAAACTATCACCAAAAACCTTTTAATAAACAAAAGTTACATTTAGTAGAACCTACTGCAGGAAGGGAGAACATCATTTTGACAGAGTCTTAGCAGTGTCTCAGAAGAGGTAAGTAGAAATGGAATAACTGTAGGACTTTGGGGTCTGGATTCACGTAGGTTAAGGTGGGTCTTTCAAAGTGAGGAACTGAGTAGGACTGGGCAAAGTTCATGATGTACTAGTTTAGGATTGGTTGACACAAGTAAGTAAGGGTCTTATTAGGTAAACTGTTATTGATAAGCAAGCTGTTTGCCAGAGTGAGATCACTGTCTTTCATATATTGATCTGAGGGCACTCCCGGAAGCAAACAGTGGATTCAATTACTAGTTTGCAATCTTATCTTTCCCAGGTTAACAACTAAACAACATGGACATAAGTAGTCTATCATTTTATCTAAGTCATATTCACAGATGGCCTTAATTCTCCAAGACTACGATTTTAATACGAGAAAAAAAAATTTCAACTAAAAATAGAAGTTACAAAAATGGGCATTATATACTAATCAAAGGAAAATTAGATTAAAAAATAATCATCATAAACATTTCAGACTAGCAATATAGCATCAAATCATATAAAGTCCCCATGCACTTACTGCTGTATTCCAAATAAAACAAATAAGACAGTCACCATGATACATTTTTCATACATTTTGATTTTGTTGATTTTGTACTCTTGACACTCTCCTAAGCCTCATGAGTGTTGGAAATGCCTGAGATTCTCAGTGTGGTTGCCTGTTACGATCCTGAAGTCCACGTCTTACCCCAGACCAATTAAACCAGAATCTTTGAGGGTGCACTCAAGCATGCGTGTTTTTGAAATCTCCTTTTAGTATTCCAAGTGCAATCAAAGTTGAGAATCACAGTAATAGCAAATGGTTAAAAGGAAGGCCCAGTTTCTACTTAATTCCTACTCCAGTCTTATCCTTAGCTCGTCCCTTTTCACAGCTTTATTAGTATCTGAAGACAAATATGGATGGCAGATTGATCAAATATGCATATAGCAGGAAGACAGCAAGAAGAATACTACACTGACGGCGTCAGCGTTTTAAATCATCTCAACAAAGCTGTGATGACGGACTGACTCTGAAAGGATAGAATTTAAGGAAGATAAACAGCCAAGCTCCAATCTTGGGCACAGGAAGCCAATTTCACAAATGCAGGGTAACGTGGACGTGACCAAACAGCAGTACACATGAAACATTCTTGAGGAACTTCGTTGATTTTAAGTGTAGTGTGAGTCAACACTGTGATTTGGCTGCCAGAAAATAAACCCGATCCGAGGCTGTATCAACAAAAGCCTGATGTCTGGACAAGGAAGACCCTTTCTGCATGCTTGCTGGAACACTCTAACTCCTGAGTTATGTTCTGAGCAGTATCGTATAGGAAGAACAGGGAAAAATTAGATTATGGTTGACGAGGGAACTTGGAGTGGTCATTTTTAAAAAGTTAGGGGGATATTTAGCTGGGAGGAAAGCTGGCATAGGGAGAACATGACAGATATTTTCAAAATATTTGAAGAACTCACATGTGGAAGTTAGATCGGATTTATTGTGTAAAGTCCAGAAGTTAAAACCAATGAACAGTTGGAAGGAAATACTTTTCAGTAATGTTGACCATCAAACAGCGAATGGAGAGCACACAGAGCAGAGGGTTCCTTGTCCCCGGAGGTATTTAAGCCTTCAAAGAAATGATGGTGAGGGGAGCTTCAGAACTTGTAGAGAGTTGAACTAGATAAGAAAGACAAGATTTTATGATCAGTGTATTTAAATGTAGCTGGGGAATAAAAGTGAGACTTTTCACATTTTGCACACTGTTGAAATCGCTCAGCTTGGTCGTCTGCAACCTGTCCTCTCTACTCCAAGGAAGGAGACAGCCAGTGCAATCAGCACCGCAATGCAGCCCCTGGGTGATTTTCCAATGGGGAAATGCAGTCACTTTTCTGCAGATGTCAATTCCTACAAATATGTTAAACACATGTCTCTCTTTATCACCCCCTTTCTCATTTAAACCCAGCTTCTTGCAGAAACTGACACTGTGTGTCTTTACGCTCCATGAAGATCCTGCCCCTCTCCCCCATCTGCCAGAAGTTTGGGATTCCACAGGGATCATTAGCATCCATCCCAACAGCCTGCACCGCGTTGTGAGGACTCCTGCGTTCTTGCTTCACCAGGCACCCTTAAGTCACCCAGATTTAGGGACCCAGGGGGCCACTGCTGGTTCCAAGGTCCCAGCGGGGTCTCCGCCATTGTGATGACTTTCTCAGACCTTTTAGAACTCCGGGGTTATTATTCCCCAACCTGGAGCAGGGCGCTAAGGGCCAGGCGTGCCGGGTGTAGGACAGAAGCCCAGGAGCTGCCGAGGACCAGGGCTCGCCCCCCTCCTCCCCAGTTCACCTACTTTCGCTCGCTCCCACTGCCCAGCGTGGTACCGTCAAGGCTGGACCCGCGGACTGCCAGCCCCTGGATGAACTTGCATCTCGGGCCGCCGGCTCCGGGGAGGGAGGGAGGGGGGCAGAGAGGGCGAGGGGGAGGGGGGAGGTGGGGCGCCGGGGAGGAGGCGAGGGCCGTGGGGAGCTCGCGGAAGAGCGCTTCCGAGGGAAAGCGCGAGGGGAGGGCAGCCGGGCTCGGCACGCTCCCTCCCTCGGCCGCTTTCTCTCACATAAGCGCAGGCAGAGGGCGCATCGGCCATGCCCTGCCCCTGCGCCCGCCGCCGCCGCCGCCGCCGCCGCCGCCGCCCGCCCCGCGCGCTCTGCAGCCTCGCGCGCCGCGGAGCCCCGGCCTCGCCGCCGCCCGGCCCGCCGCCCTCCTCCCGCCCGTGGCCCCGCCGCCGCCACCGCCGCCCGGGCCGCCCGGCTCGCTTCCCTCCGGGGAAGGGGAGGGAGGAGGGCCCCGCGGGCTCGGGGGGGGGGGGTCGCCCGGCGCGGGGTGTTGCGGCTTGGCCCCCCTCTTTGCAAAAAGCATCAGCAGAACCGCGCACGGCGGCGCCGGCCGCCCTCGTCTCCCCTCGCGGGCTCCGCATGTGGGGAGCTCGGATGTCCGGTTTCCTGTGAGCCTTTTACCTGACCCCGTCGCCTCTCCCTGGCACTGGCCGGGACAGCGCCGCGCCGAGTCGGGAGCGCCGAGCCCCGGCCCCGCTCCCGCCGCCGCCGGCTCGGCCCCGGGGGCTCGGCGAGGCTCGGTGGGGAGAGGGCCGCGCAGGGAGCGCAGGGAGCGCAGCGGCGCCGGGGCGCCCACCCCCCGCCCCCGGCCCGTCCACCATGCACTTGCTGGGCTTCTGCTCCCTGGCGTGTTCCCTGCTCGCCGCTGCGCTGCTGCCTGGTGCGCGCGAGGCGCCCGCCGCCGCCGCCGCCGCCTTCGAGTCGGGACTCGGCTTCTCGGACGCGGAGCCGGACGCGGGCGAGGCCAAGGTAGGTGCGCGATCGCGCGCCCCGGGCCGGCCGGGGTCCGTGGGGGGCACTGCGGGGGCTCGGGTGGCTGAGGACCCAGAGCCCGCGCGGAGCCCATGTGCGTGCGTGTTTCCCCTCGTGCGCGCTGGATCCAAAGTTACCGAGCGGAATGTATGCTTCCTGGGAGAAAAGTTTTCTTCCCCTTTTTCAATTAGAAAGTTATTGCTAGGTAAGAAAGCAAGTTACAGGAGTGAGGGGCTCAGGGAGGTGGCCGGCGATAGCGATCACAGCACGTACTGGAGAGCAGTCCCCACGGGTGCGCCGAGGGGGTCTTGAACCCGTGCGGATAGCGCGGCTCCGGAGACTCAGGGTTTATCCCTCCCGGGGTGCTCTTTTCTTCCCCTGGCAGCTTAGCGGGATTCCGAACAGCTTCTGGGGCTTGGACGACCGGTCCACCGAGGCTTACTTTCCTGGAGTGTCCCTACTATGCGGAGCACCAGGCGCTGTGCGCGATTTTAGAAAAAGCGTAAAGGAATTTAGTTCCCGGACTTGAGGGCTTAAGACTTCAGATTGTCTTGGAGAAGCTAGTCAAACTTGAGATGCAGCAGGCTCTCATGGAGACCACTATCAGGCGTGACTTTTCAACTCCATAAACTGTGCGTTTCTGAAATCTGGTCGTAAAGTACTGAAAAGAAAGGTGGATTGTTTTGTTTTGTTTTTTACATAAGAGATGTTTCCCTCTGCCTAAAGATGTTGCCAAGATACTTTTGAGACATTCTGCTTTTCAAAAAGGAGTTATGTTTGTGCCTGCTTCTCACTTGCTCTTCTAAAAGAGTGTCTATTTACCCAAAAAGTTCAGATCTGACAAAAGGATGGATAGTATGCTTAATATTAGAGTTCTTGAACTCCTGTAGAAGCTTTATATTCGACATGCTGTGGGAAGTCTCAGTTCCGACGCTTGCAGTGCTCCTGGCTGGAACTAGCGTGCAGTACTTGATTCCAACTGAAGGCGAGAGAAGTGTCACTGGTGTGTAACTGTCAACTCTGAGTTGACTTTATTGATTAACATATACTGAATATGTAGAAATTAAATTGCCCTCCCAGTTATATTTCGAAATACGTTTTAAGATTGAGAAGACTAATTTTTAAAAACAAAACTACCTTTGTATATAAATTTTGGGAAAAAATTTTAAAACATCAGACTTTTGTAATTCATTGTAGGGATTAAGGGAAAAAAACCTATGAGTAAAAGCAATATACGGTATATATACGTTAAATTGCAGAACAGTGCATTATGTGAATTGTAAAGTAATTTTCAGCACAGATGCTTACATGGGTATAACTACTGTCGTGAGAATGTCTTCCTGTCCTTAGATGCCATAAAAATGTAGTAACAGACCAACTAAGACTTCCTGTCATTTAATGCCTTCAATGTCACGATTATCTGTTCACTTCTATTTCTGTAAAGTCAAACTATTAAAAGTATCACTTAGTAAGGCAACACCTCTCCGTTGCCTATGATAAGTTACTTTGGTTTACAGCAAGAAATTGTGAAGCAGGAAGTAAAAGGAGAAGCTTTTCCTGATAAGTCAACAGCCCACTCGTATGCGAGTCACTCGCGGCTGGGTGAATCCTGAATGAATGCGCCTGTGTGTGCGCATGCGCATGTGTGTGCGCGCGCGTTGTCTGCAGTTGGAGGAGAAAAGTTAATTTATTTTTAATTTTCAAAATTGCCTTCATTGGAGATGTAATCACATTTTCCCTTTGCTGTGAGAATCTTTATGCGTTTCTGTTTGCTTTTCATATTTGAACATCTTTTCTGTGTGGTGAATGTGGGTTGATATTCTGTTTGCAGTATGGACTCTTTTTCACGTGATGAAATATCTTTTTTAGATATTTAAGTCTCTGAATTCCAGAGACCACAAGGCAGTGTATTATTTCTGCAATAAATCTTCCCCAGGGCTTGAGTAAAGGCTTGACGGGACATGTGTCATCAGTGCTTTCAGTGAAACTGTGATGTCCTTGCCATGAAACTGCCAAGAGACATGGTCCAGAGACTCCATGTCTCTCCCTAGTGGCCCAAACAGGCACCTCATTTAGATGTAAGCCCCAGAGAGGAAATGATTGTTAACTTTTTGTGAACTCCATAAACCCCAAGAGAGATTTCATAAGGTAAATAGAAGACTCGAAATGTATGTAATCCCCATTAAATGCAAATTTTTGGAAATTTACACTCAAGAAGTATTTTTTTTTAAAGATTTTTTTTATTTTTTCCTTTTTCTCCCCAAAGCCCCCCGGTACATAGTTGTATATTCTTCGTTGTTGGTCCTTCTAGTTGTGGCATGTGGGATGCTGCCTCAGCGTGGTCTGATGAGTAGTGCCATGTCCGCGCCCAGGATTCGAACCAACGAAACACTGGGTCGCCTGCAGCGGAGCGCGCGAACTTAACCACTCAGCCAGGGGCCAGCCCCAAGAAGTATTTTTTTAATATTCAAAAAATACAAAACAGATCACAAGCTATGAACCAAAATTAGCCATCCAGTCCTTCACCTCACCCTTAAAGCCATACAAACAATTGAATGTAAAATCACAAAGAGAAGCAAGATCTCCTTGTTCCTCAACTTATATTTACATTTTTTTAGTTCCTTTTTCTATTGATTTGTGGTTGTTGACTTGCTAAAACAATGTTAAGTGTTTCTCTCAATGATGTTAGTGTAAGCAAGTCAACAGCGGAAAAGTAAAGCTAAGTATTACCTATTATCTACTTAAAATTAACCAGGCGTGATGGGGAAAGAGAGGAAGTATTTAAAATTATCATCAAACTAATGAAAACTGCAAAACCCAGAAAAAGCACTAGATTGCTAACTACAATCATTTACCACCATGAGATTAGGTAGAGTTCACTCTGGTTGGTTGGAGTTGAGAAGTTTGATTTTAAGAGAAAAGTTAGTCTATGATGAAAAGAAAGGGAGAATTACTTCATATCATGATATATACTTATGAAGCTTTTATTACAAAAAGTGGCTTGGACTGGGCATATAAATACCTGGAATCATATATTTTTAGAGTTATAAATGCAAGGAGAGCATATCTTACATTGCAAATGCCTTTGGTAAAGATTGAACTGAACAAAAGAAAGCTTAGAGATTTATAGTCTTGTGTCAATTAAGTGAATAATCTAGAAGATCAAATACTATTGAATAAACAAATATAACATCTTATTTGCTGTTTTGCATAAATAACTTTATCCCTACATTTATCATTTGAAAGCAAAAGAAATAGATTAGCTTAATATTAACACTAATTGCTTTAATGAGAATAGCTATTTTTAATTAACATAGTAAAAGCACATATGGTTTTTGGTGACCATCACAAAAAACTTCTAATAATGAAAACTAGTTTGCAATATGTCAAATTTTCTTTCTCCATCGTTTATAATTCTGCATATTTTTGTACTTATTTTACATTTACTTACTGTTTAAAATTAATCAGTGGTGGTGTTTTTCAAATACTATCTGTGTGCTAACTGCATCAGAATTCCCTAGAGGTCTTTAATTTTTTTTTCTTACCTGAGACCAACAAAATCTCTGGGCTTGGGTCTAAGAATATATATTTTTAATTAGCATTCTGTCATTCTCATGCATGGTGACAATTTTAGACCCACTGACCTATGGTGTATAACAGTGACTAATTTCATTGGTTTTATCATCTTCATTGTTTAATTGATGAGTTTGCAAGGTAATCTGTTAGGGATGGGCCATCTTAAAAGATATAAGCCATTTTTTGGTCTCTTTGAGGAACTTCCAACTCAAGTAGAAAAAATAAAGGCTTATGCACAAAAATACTGTGAGATCTCTGGGGAGAAGTACCAGAGCATCATGTGTGTCCTGAAGTTTGGGCAAGAGAGTCATCCATGTGGCCTGGTTGGGTAGGTGCCTTGACATAAGGCAGAACTTGAGTTGTACCTTGGATGAGAATTTCCAGCAGATGACTACATCAAGCATAGGAATCCCCTTCATGTCTTAGATGGAGTAAGAAGGTGAGAAGGCAAGTAGAACTGTTTGGCTGAAGCTGGTGGGTTATACAGGGTAACAGTGAAGACTCAAGTAAGCATAAGTTTGAGAGATGGATGCGGTCACATTGTATATGACCCGAGCCTGTTTAAGGAATTTGAACATCATGCTGTGGGTCCTGAAGGGTGGTTCATGATCTGAGCTCCTGAAAGACAGGTAGTAAGAAGAATGTTGAAATCATTTATGGGATTGACTAGAGGTCTGAAGGACTTTTGCTAGGGGCATCGTCTAGTTCAGAAGCAACCGTAATCACCTAGCAGGGAAGTAATGAATAGTCAGAGCAGAAGTGGGGGCAGTGGGAACAGAAGAAAGAGTGTTACAGAGGAAGAACCCATAGATCTGGTGACTGTTGAACATGAAAGATAAGCGAGTGGGAGAAATTAACCTTGCATCAATGTTGTAATCATAGGAAAATGTTGGTCCTACTTGTAGGATTAGAGCATTTCAGAGAAGAGAAGAGACTGGCTTTCATGGTTGGATGACGGATGATGAAGGCATTGTTCCATAAACCACTTAAGATTTTACTAGACTTAGGAATCTTTGGAGAAACGAAATAAGCTTTACAATCTTATGTCCCATTAAAGGGGAGTAATTGTCTAGGATCAACAGGACTTAAACTGTGTAAGATACTTACAGTATTTGAGCATTTGACAAGTGTTATTACAATCCCTAAAGGAAAGTTAACAGTATGCGTATCCTATTACCGTGCATTAAAAAATGAAGAAGTAAATTTTATTCAAATGAAATAGGCCATAAATGTGGCTGTAACATTTAGTCATTTACTTGCAGTCTGCTCTTGCAGTACCCATTGCCGTTTCTCTGATCTACTTCTAATTCCCATACTGTTTGGCAGTGCCAACCATCAGTCGTTAGAAAGGAGGTTCAATGTTAGGGAAGTGTGAAATGTTTGTGAACGTGGAAACTTTGGACTCTCTTCCTCTCTTTGTCTCACTCTGCATTAATATGTGTTAAAGGCTCAGAGCTTGACTCCCTAAAACACCCTTTCTGAGGATGGCAAAAGATTGCTTAACTGAAGGATTGGATTCTTGTCCCCCTTTTTGGGTATCTGATTCTTTAACAGCAAATCTACGGTTGTCATGTTTCCGGTTTGCCTTAGAGCATATGATTCAGTGTTTTGTCAACCGCCTGTCTTCTAATAGATTTCTGACACAACTCTGAATGATGCTGGGGATATATGGCTTTGGACGTGAAAAGCTCAATTCATCTTTCATTTTGGTTTCTACTTCTTTGTCTTCTTTCTTCTGAATTGTGAACAGTTGATTGGCAACCATTTATTCACAAGATGGTTATCATCAAAATTGTAGGAAGCAGTTAGTCACGCTATCAATGGCATAGCTTGAAGACCAGTGGGTCTCTATTCTTGCCCTTCTGAGTTGATCTGAGAAAGGTGGAAGGTGTCGGATTTGGGAGGTTTCTTTCTGGATTTCCAGCTCGGGGGCTCTTGAGAGGAAGGTCTTGCCCTCCTTCTTATCAGAATAGGTGCACCTGGAGGGCTGTTTCCAAGCTTTCCTTGGGATGTTTTAGGACACAGGAGCTGGTGTGAGAGGAGTGAGGGTTTCTTGTGCCCTAGCACTGCTGTTGTCTTCGGCAGCCAGAGGGGTCTTCACATGTTCAGATCACTCTGTAGGTATCATACACACCTACATTGAGAGTAGGCATTTGCCTTATAATTTGGTTATATCTGCAATGTCCTGAGCACCTACGAGTTAATTTTGTTTTTCACTCCACCTCCATGAGATGGATGTTAATACCTTTCATTAAAGATAATGAACCTAAGACTCAAATGACTTAACCAGAGCAAGAATACAGCTTTTTCCTTTTTAAAAAACTTTTGCAGCATGTATTTAATAAAGTATTAATGGATTTGAGCCTTCAGCGTTTGCAAAAGACCCGTAATCCCTACTCCTTTCCTCCTGCAAGTTGTAGCAAGAAGTGTGCAAGAAGCCAGAGAGAAGTAGTACTCCGTAGGGAGGGCCCCCTTCTTATATTTATTGAGGTCCCCATTCCCCATAATGGGAGAATCTGAAACAAAGTCGGACTTTCTTCCGGGCTTTACCCCCTGGTGCCCCTCTGACTAAAGAGATCTTAAATGGCCTACTCCACAGTAGTCTTGTGAGAATGATGGAATGACTAGAGGCCTAACAAGAATTCCTGACAATCATTAGCAGTTTTTCTAAGTTGCGCTAATAGAACTTCCAAAAAGATTGTGGTCTTACCTATGCCACATGCCCTTTCATGAATAATTGGATTTAGAAAGAACAAATTTTACTGGCCGAGGCATTATGCCTTCTCTGACTTCCGAGCTTACATTGTTTCACCTTAATTCCTGATGGATGTGAATTTTATAAATACCACATAGGCCTGCCTGCATTTTGTTGCAAAACACGTATTGTAAGTTCATATTTGTATAAATTGTGAATTAAGGTATCATTGATATTTCACATTAGAAAAAAACAGATGAAGCAGAGAGCTGTAAACAACAAGGGAGGAAAGTTCATTTGATTTATGACGTAATTCTAAAATTTACTGTGTAATTGTTTCTTCTGAAATGTACTCATGTAAATTATTCAGGTGGTTCCTATCCTCGGTTGATTTACTTTTTTTCAGAGTTTATAGTTTAACTCTTAGGGAAGAAATTGTGTTTATTTAATTTGTTTTATAGGGCATCCATCCTAGAATCAATTAAATAGGTGCCTTGAAATACCTTTAGCTGGTGGATTCTTACTGTTTCGTTGTACTGATGGTGACTTCCTGGGTTCCAAGTGTTAGAAGGGATGTGATTCCTTTTTTGCAATTCTGAAATCCAAAAGCTCATTTTCATAAATTATTTGATGCTATAACCGTGATCTGATCTGACATAAAGTTATTGTCTTTATTCTAAGTTTGAATATTTCTAAACTTATTGAAGAAATAGTAATGTATTTATTTATGAGATGCTCCCATAGACCCTGCTTGGTAAGGGGGCGTGGTACATATTAAAATATGTATGCACTGGGTTTCCTGAAAACTCTGGGATCTCAAGTTCATACAGTCCCAAGGGCTTATGGTAAGGGATTGGATTATAGGGCTGTTCTTTCCCAAAGGCCTTTCTCAGTCACCTGATTGCCCCAGTGACTCAAGAAGAAGGTCCTGTGGACACTGCTAACTCCATTTTACCCGTTAGTACCAGGTTTATGTACTTTTTACTCCAGATTCTCACATTGAAGTCTACTTCAATTCAGGGCATTTTAATTAATTCTCACTAGCGGCAGCTTCAGTTCTAAGCAGGAAATTACAATGCAGTGAGCGATGCAAAAAATGCAGAGTGAGTGATTCCCAGCTATAACCAGTAGATAATCCTTTCTGAGAAACAAAAATACCAGAAATGAGTTACACTATAAAGGCAGACTGTGTAAGAGATTTTGTAAGAGAGTCTCCTGATTTACCAGAAGTTGTTGCCTAGGCGTCTGGGGGTCACGTGGACAGGCCTGGGAAAGGTGCAAGGATGTTAGGTCAGCGGTGGAAAACCAGTAGATGCTGGCTACAGAAACAAGGGAGAGAGGAGTATTTCAGATATTGAAGCGTGAGAGCGAAGTACAAAGGTGGTAATGTCAGTGCAGTCGGCTGTTTGGGGAGCTGGAGTGGACCCCTTTCACTGAAGAGGCCAGAGCTTGAAGGGAAACAGAGGGAAATATTGTGGAAAGTATAAGAAACCAAAGAGCAGGACCTGAGTTTGAGTTTGGGTTGAAAGCAACACGAGCCACTGAAGAGTATTCAATGATATGCTAAGAGTGGGGTTTTAAGGAGCTTTATCTGGCATCATTGTGCAGAAGTGTCTAAAAAGGTGGATTAGAAGCTGGTCAAAAGCTTCCCAGAGGCAGTTCTCAGCTTCAGGCGTCCTTGCAGTGTCTGCTCTCTCATTCCCTTGATCACTGCATATGGTGTTTGAACTCTTCTAGATGCTCCCGATTTCTGAGGATGAGAGTGATGACCACTTTGACTTGCGTAAGCACCCATCACCGTCCCATCTGGAAACATTTATAAAATATGTTAATAACAGATATCTTTGCTCTTATGGCTCGCATTCCAAACATAGCAATCAGTGTAAACAGTGGTCATGCTTAGATACACACATACAGGCACACACACACACCCACCTCTCAATGGTTCTTCAAACTGCCAACCATGGCTTATGTATTCTTTCCTGCCTAGCTGAATGTTTTTAGACAATCCACTGAAAGAGAATGTAAAAAAATCAGAATGTATGAGAGGAGAGTCTCCAGAGGGTAAACACTCATTTGTGGATCAGCTGGCAATTAAAAAGAGAGAGAGAGCAATAAAGTGTCCTAGTAAATTCCTTCTCTTTAAAATCTTCTTACAAGTCTTCTTCCCAACAATCAGACTAGAAAGGGGGGCAGCAATGAGCTATCAAATAAATAGTATAGGGCCGGCCCCACGGCCAAGTGGTTAAGTTTGCGTGCTGCGCTGCGGTGGCCCAGGGTTTCGCCAGGATTCGGATCCTGGGCACGAACATGGCACCGCTGGTCAGGCCACATTGAGGCAGCGTCCTATATGCCACAACTAGAAGGACCTGCAACTAAGATATACAACTGGGGGGATTTGGGGAGATAAAGCAGAAAAAAAAAAAAAAAAAGATTGGCAACAGTTGTTAGCTCAGGTGCCAATTTAAAAATAAATAAATACATAAATATATAGTAGAATTACTTTGTAGTTGCTTTTATCAATCTTTTTTGAAATGTGGCAGAAAATTTTACTCAAACTCAACCTCAAAAGACACCTGTTAGAAAGTGGACGTCCTGACAGGGGAAATATTCAGATGTGCAGCCCTGTGTAAATAACGGCATCTCAGAGTTTCAAAGGAGACTTCTCAACAGTTTCAGCTTCAACGTTGTCCTTGTTTGGACAGGTTGGGAGGAGACAAATATTTTGGAGTAGATCAGAAAGATGTGGTTTGCGATTTTTATACTTATAAAGGGTTTAATTAGTCATTTATTTTGCAGTTTGTTTTGCCTTAAAACTTGGTCCCCACATTACCATCTCCTCTCCTTTTATGGAGGAGTAATGTAAGCAATTCTAAGTGGTGACTGGAAGCAAAGCCAGCTCTTTTCCTGACCGCGGAACCCATGCACTTTGCTTTACGCTTCCTATGATAGTACCTGCAAGAACTCACTGTCTGTATTTCTGCTTGTTTCAGTCACATAACTGTCACTTGCTTCAGTGACATAACTGTTCAGAGAGACGGGCAGTGCACAGGCCCTGGAAAATGATTTTCAGTGTTTGCATCCTGGCTGTGTGAATTCACATCCTGCGTATGGCATTTACTACCTGTGTGACCATGGGCAAGTTAATTAACTTCTCTGTACTTCCTTATAGAGTAACTGAAGACAGTAATTAATGTGTTTAAAATCATGTAATCATGTAATAATTAAAATAATGTAATAATTATAAATTATAAAATAAAATAATGTAATAATTAAATAAAATTTAATAATTTAGTTATATTTAGTGTAATTAAATAGATCTTTTTCTATTTATTAAATTATCAATTATTAATAATTATTTATTAATTATGCAGTTAAGTAAATTATAATTAAATTTTAATTTATTAAATTTATTTAATATTTATTACTAACTAAATAAAATTTGATAATTAAATTTAAAAATAACCTCATAAGTTTATTTTGAGGAATGAAGAATTTATCTAGCTAGCTATCTATATTCCTTAGAACCATGATTGGCACTTAGTTAGCACTCCATACAATTTGGTTAGATAGGTGGGCTTCATCATTAGAAAACTGCCATAGACGTAAGTACTATGCCCTAGGCATATGAAGTAACTGTGATATCCTTGAGAGTGATTCTCCAGCGTCTTCCACCTGATTTATTCCATGTGTTTTAATTGTAACCTTGCTGACAGTTTCTCTGGTTTCTAAAGTATGGGGACAAGATGTAATATTGATGTTTGGTTTTGAGACAGTTGGGGGGAAATCCAGGGTGTTTATCGTTCAGTGTCTGTATTGTGGTCCTGCTTATAATATGTCACCATCTCTCCTGTGTGCCTGGGTTTGTGTGTGTCCTTGAGAGTGACAACCTTGGCCATGGACCACCTAGTCAAGGAGTAGGCCATGATGGTCCTCCCCCAAATGCTCCATACGTAAGGCAGTAGGTGAAAAGGACTTTGGTACACACGGAATTGTTATAATGCCATATAATTTCACATGAACTCGTGTGAATACTTTAAAAGCTTAAATACTTTCAAGTTTAAGTCTCTGTTAAAGAAACAGGCTAATCTTGCTACTTTAGTGTGTGAACATCTCAAGTCTTTATGTTATTAATTGGCACAGGAGAAATATAAATATGCATTCTAAATTTGCAGTGAAATCATCAAGAATACCTAAAAGATTAAAAATATGTTTTTGCCAAATAAAATATAAAGAAAATGTAGTGGTAGAATGTGACAGGCAAGAGTTAAACTTGTATAAATTTGTGTAGACAAATATGAGTGTATTCCTCCTTGGGGGCGCTCTTCCAGAATTGCAACCAGCCAAGTCTGTCCTCTCTGTGCTGTCCTTGAGAGGAATCATGGAGTAAGTACTTTCCTTCTCCCAGGGTAAGTCTGGTGTACTTGAGGGCCCTAATTTGCTCACAGTAGTTGATTTTGTTTGATGGTTCTGTTTGCCAGACAGACAGGAAACACTGTGAATTTCTTGGTGCTGAACACTTGATGGTGACGGTGGGGCGCTGGAGGTGTGTGAGCAGACAGGAAGAGGAAACGCGAAACAAGTGGTGGACACGGCTCCCAGCTCTTCAAGAGCTAGCAGCCTATATTTTACTGAATCACATCTTGAAAGGATTCCCTTCCTTCAGATTCCAATATAGATGTTAGTTGGAGTATTTTAGGACTTTCAATCAGATGCTATATTTCTAAACAGAGAATCTTTTCCTAACTGAATCTGGAACAAGGATTGAACACTAAATAGGTACTTGGCCAATATGTAAATGAATAAAAAATTAGATCATACATTATCTCTACAAATCTATACATAGCCATGTACATTATCCATACAAATCTTTATGCAGATACTGCTATGATCTTCTTCTAAAGTGGTTTTCATATTTTTTTCAGGATTAGAACTATATGTAATTATATAAAATAAAGCTTTATATCGAAGTGCTGTTATATTTCAACACTTACAGGTTTTCAAATTTAAATTTTAACGTAAGGTAATTTTCTTCACAGTATTTTTTCATTCTCATACAAATTTCTTTTTCTAATAAAAGTGCTGTGCTTATTTTGTCGGGGTTGGAAACAGGATTAAAATGTTGCTTATTTAATATTCTTTTATATGTAGAGGAAATGTTCATGAAATTAATAATACTTTTGCTTTTGTCTAAAATACTTGAGAAGGATGAAAAAATTTTTAAAAAAAAGCAGATTTTGACATCATAGCTGTTGGAGAAGATTCTTGCATATGTGAGAGGTCCCACTCGGAGACAGGCCACACTTGCCCCCTCTTGGGAACTGGCTGGGAGTTTGGGAAGCTGACTTCTTATTGCCTTCTCAGCCAACTAGTGTTCAAAGGTTTAATGCCTTCTCTGAAATGGCAAAAATATTGCCTTACTTAAAAACATGTGATGGTAATGGCCCTGTAACCTTTCCTCAAGAAAATAGTATATTTTCTCTTTTCTTTATTTATGCTTAAATGGAGTCTTTTCCTCCCCCACCCCCACCCCCGACCCCCGGCCAGAGTCCATCCCCTGAAACAAAGAGTGGGTAAATTTGGCAAATTAAGTCAGACTGAAATCTTACAGAAAATGGTTTTCATTTTCTTTTAACTGAAGTGACCGCACAAGCAGTGAATCCTATGATTGAATTCTGATAATGCGTAAAAGGGACTATTTCCTTTCACTCCAAGTTCCTTGGAAATAGCCAGTTGATATCAAATGCCAGATGTGTGACTGTTTCAAGCTGCTGTGGTTTCCTTTACTATAATATCACTGCCTACACGGAATATTTTTAATTCTTTCTTTTTGTTTGTGTCCGTTGTGTGTATTTAGTTACTTTGTCCTTTTTAAAGTCCTCTTCCAAGTTTATGTTTTGAAAAATGGAGCACTTAAGTAGAGTCCATGGTTGCTTATGGGTCGTGACATTGATGACATCCCTAAAAAATAAACGAGTCCTTTTGTCTCTAAGCCAAATTATAGTTTTGGCATGAAACTGGTTTGTTGTTTGTTCTTTTTGAATCCTGGGTCTTTCTTTTAATTTTTGTGTCCATCCATGACAAATTAGAAGTTTATCAATTCGTGAGTCATGACCATTACACTTAAAATTGGGTAATTTGAAGCTGTTTTAGATACACAGAGTAAGCAAATAATGATGTCATAAATTTTAGTGCAAATGATATTTTTTCCTCCTAAACACTGGCAGCAGTGACGCCTGCTCTGTTGGAGACCAATGCTGTTTTGCTTTAGAAAAATGTACCACATGTGTCATGGCCACGTGAGCATAGCATAGTTATATTACTGTAAGATGGCATACTATACCAGGTAAGTTAGTGAACTAAAGATGGAAATATTTAAAATCGGTGGCCCTTTTTGTGTGGTCCTTCCTTGACAGTGCAGGTTCTTCTTCAGTCTTAAACTGAGGACAGTCTTAGTGTGACTCCTCAAGTCACGCCAAGGACCCTCCAGCTTCCTCTAGCAGAGAACACCCGAGATTCAGATTTTGCCTTCGTAGGCCAATGTTGTAAGTTAAAGGTGCCCTTGAGTTTGGTGTTAACTTTATGACACCTCTGTGAAGCATCTTCAGGGTGGCAGGAGGGAGGCGAGCACATCGCCTGATTTGCCTTGGGTATTAGCTTTATCCCTCTCAGGGCTGGGCATTCTTGTCCTCCTCTCAGCACTGACTTAGGCTCATTTAAATTTGACTTTCTGTTCAAAAATCCAAATGTTAACTTATAAACTAAGACATTTATGTGCTAAAATTAAATCTGCATTATTCACATGAGCTGTATGCTATAACATATGCACATGAGCTTTATGCTATAACATATGCACTGGCTGTTGCACATAGGTATTAAACCCTTGCTTAGTGAATGGGTTATAGATGAGTTAGTAGATATCTTTGTCAAATGCCAAGAAGTCAATTGCCGTTAGTCTGAATTGAAAACATTCTGGTTAAATGTGTCTATGCTTAAAACCTTCCAATTTGTAATAAAATGTCACCAAGATATCATAAGCATGGATTTTAATATGTGTTGCTATGGGTTTCGTTCGGAACTAATGGTGCTTGAGTCTCTGAAGCTGTATAATTTCACGGGCAGTACGTTGGAACATTGTTTTCTACCCATATTTAAGTTCAGTCTTTTCCAGAGCAGTTTCGGGTTTTCTAAGTCTACTGTAATTTTAGTTAATTAAATCCAAAGGGAGCCGTTTTCTTTCTCTGTGGGTACTCTGCTTCCCCGCTGACATGAGCTGGTCCCATCCTATGAGCAGTAGGAAAAGTGTGCAGTAATTCCAGGAGCCTGGTCTCCCTTGAAGGTTAGAAAGACTCCTGATTTAGAGATTGATGTTTCACTCCAAAGCAAAGTAGCCCCCTTGACCGTGCCCCTGGCTGCTGATAAATGTGGTAAGACTCTTTTATGAAGAGTTTCAGACTAGAATTTCAGACACATTACATGCTCTTCTTTATGAATGATATGTTCTTTTCTTTCTCATTATTCCGTCTTTTTTACTCTAGTATAATATTTTGCAGTAATTTTTTTTTTTTTGATGAGGAAGATTGCCCTGAGCTAACATCTGTTGTCAGTCTTCCTCTATTTTATGTGGGATGCCGTCACAGCATGGCTTGATGAGAGGTGCTAAGTCTGCACCTGGAATCTGAACCTGCAAACCCTGGACCGCCCAAGTGGAGTGTGCAGATTTAACCGCTGCTATGCCACCTGGACAGCCTCTGCAGTTAAATATTTTTAAACACACGTCATACAGCTTTTGCTCATTACAAAATAACTATGTTCACCACTGCCAGGAATTATTCATTGCTTATACTACCTTGTACTACAATATATAAATGTCATCCTGTAAAGAATATTAACCTTTATATTGAGATAAGATTTTCTTAGAGTACATTTAAATTTAAATAATTTTTTTGGAAAATCAAATTCCACAGGTTGTCATGTCTCTTCATCTCAATGCATTTTCCCACTATTTTGATGCATAAATGATGCTTTTATTTTATGGTGGCTTCAATTTTAATGTAATATTAGCTGGTTTATGGCTTGAAAAACTTAGTAGCTTTGCTGCACCCATAAATCCAGAGTATACACTGTATGTATTTGGTATGTGCATTTAGAGTGAAGAACCAGAATTTCTTCTGAACTCTGATCAGTTCTTTCTTTCTTAGTTTCTTTCTTTTGGTGGTGGAGAAGGAAGTCATTCTTTAGCAATATGTATAAACTTAAAATAATTTTGTCAAACTGATTAATTCCATTGCTACAATTTGAAATCGGAAATTTTTAGGAGGCATATCTAGAGTTTATGAGGACAAAAAGAATATTTGAAAATAAGACACTCAGGAAATTGAGAAGCTAAGTTCCTAAGATCTGACTAGATCAGAGGGTGTTTTGGATCAAGCAAATGTTTTACGGTAGAGGTTTGAAGCATGGTTAAAATACATCTGGGTCATGTGTAGTTATCAAAACTTGACTTCCATTCAATGAGATTGGTAATTAAGAGGTGAATGGAGTTTATAATAGCCCTTATAAGTCTTCAGTTGTTCAACAAAATAACTTATTCCCAGGGCCCGATGATTCAGTCAAGATTATTTAATTAGGGAATTCCTACTTGAATCAACATTTGATTATAATCGATGTCATAATGCTAAATAATTTGGGATTGTTGGAGAAAGAATACTTTTTTCCATTAGGGCATCACAAGGAACAATTTTCCATCCAATAACATTCTTTTCTAGAAGGGAGTCCTATTTATTTATTTGCTTTTATCCAAAATATGTTTTTTCTTTACTTTTGGCATTGTCTTTCTTGCTTCCAATTATAATTGTGAGCAGATATCAGTAGAAATTCTTTGTAACTTCCAGCGTGGTTTACTCATCAAAGCTCACCAGCAAATATGTCTTCCATGAGAAAACTGAGTTGGCCATAACTAGACCATCAACATGTGAAGTCATGTTGTTCTTTTTTTCATATTTATATATTTTTCTGCTTAAAGTTCAATATTTTGATGATTATAGTTATGGGCAAAATTCAAAAAAATATGTTTATTTTGAACTACAAAGAGAAAAGTCATCAAGTTTTTAGATTTGAAGAATTATTTAGAATTTGATTATAACACCAAGCAGAATAAGCTAAAGCACTAGATTTCTAGGCACATTATGACTACAAAATAGGTACCTTACATCTACCAAGAGTGACTTTTGTATCGGTATCTGTCACTTTATAACATTTATTAATTTGTTCACCAAGTAGCTGTTGCCTTCTGTGTGCCCATGTTTAAAGTATTAAGTAAAATCTGAGAAAAACAATTCTATTAATTTCCCAGATGTAAGCGCTTTCATATATTTAAAAGTTTCCTATATATAATAGTGACTCATTTTTTATGGGGCATAAATATAGACAAGAACTTAGACAAAAAGTAATAGCTAGTTATCTAGGCCATTGAAAAATCCTATTACAAAGCCCCTGCAGTGGTTTTAAAATTCAGTGAATTTAAAACATCTCCTATCCAGTAATGTCAAAGTATCAAAGTATGAAATTTTTTTTTATTGAAATGGACAACAGTACCTGGATTTATCTGTGATTTAAAACATTAATTAAAGATAAATAATCTAATAACTGTAAAAAGTAATACTTTATGAAACCTTTATAACTTAACAAATCCAAGTTGATCATTTTGATATATACAAAAAGACAAAATCAAACCAAAATAAAACAAGACCCAAGACTTGTATGAATGTTAATCATCTTCTATTCTTGCCATAATCTTTGGGTCATAGCATCATATTTTACTTAATAAAAGACAGCCCGGGAGCTCGGGGTTGGTCTGCTGGGGGTCAGGATCTGCGATGACTTCTCTCTGTCCTTACGTGTTCTCCTGTCCTTCATGCTGTGACTTTTCTAAGGTTGGTCTGTAGGTGGCCTTCGCAACACTTTTAAGAGATCACAGGGCTCAGAAGTACCACTCTTTTTCTCCTAGCAAAGACTTGATCCCGTGTTGTGCATCATGCCTTGGTTCTGCTGGTTCCAATTCATTTTCTTAGTGAATTTCAAAGAGTTAATTGGAAATTTTAAATATAGTTGGGACCAAATAGTGTTTGAGGTCTCATGTACTCAGTTAAAAAAAACCCCTCATTTCTCAGCTTTTTTTGCAACTAGTGTTCCCATAGGATAGTTCTGGCCAATGAAATATAAGACAAAATCACGTAGGGATTATGGGAAAACTTCTGCTTTTCTGATAAGAAACTGCCTTTCTTCCTGTATCATTTTCTTCCCTGGAAATCAGAAAATCCCTTATAATTAAAAAAATTTACTTTATGCTTATCAAGAGAATACTTTTAGAATTAGATGGACTAAAAGTTTTAGAATTATTATAAAATTATAATGTCGAATCACTTTCTAAATTTGCACTGTGTCCTTAATCTGTTGTCTCTACAGTTAAAATAATTTGTATCTTTGTATCCAGCATTCTTTGCTCTGCTGATGGATTCTTGTAAAATGTTATGTTTATATTTTGTAAATACTTTCAGAAGCCTTATTAAGTAGCCATATTTCAAACAAATAAAAGTTCTGTCTATTAGGAAGGCTATCCTTGTCCCTTCTTGATGTTAAAAGTGTTAATAGCTTGGGAGTGACCCCTGACCAACTGTTAGTGTTTGAAAAGTGGTAACTAGAAAGAAGGGAGAATTATCATAGGATTTAGAGAGAGTGTTGGATGAGAAGTGTCAGAACTGAAGGAAAAAATGTGCGAACAAGAAAATATTTTCATATCTTCATTCAGATTAATGAATAATTAAACACCTGGCTAGTCAAATATGGTGTTTGATTCTGGACTTTTACAAGCCTGAATTTTTCATCATAGCATCAAAATGGGAAATTAGAAAATAATGCTAATTTAAATTTAAAACAGCTGGAATTACATGGCATATGTGCCTATCTCCTCATCTGTCAACAAGTGCTTACAGATGCCACATGAACCATTCTAACTGCAATTATAAAACTCAACGGAATCTTTAGAGGTGATTCCAAAAACGTGATTGGCTAACATACAGAGTTTGCATCCCTAAGAAATGTTTTCTGTAACACAAATTTTAAATGTATACAGTCCTTTCTATACTGATGAAGAGTTTCAGGTTAACATTTTGGGAAAAAAATTCACCAGCAAATAATGAATGAGATATATAACCTTAGTTTAAGTTATTTTTTCTAATAATAGTTTATTTATAACCACAACACAGTTCTCTTTCAATTAGATTTTGTTTTCTCAGCTGTAAAATTTTGGAGCTGAAACCCACAGACCATGCGGTAGTAATCTGGAATAATTAAAGATTTTATACTTGACAAGCCTTCTCCCGGAAAGTTCCTTGCTTCCTCTTGGAGCCGTGGTTTTATTAGTCTCCACTCCAGGGTAAGTGTCCTAGATTCACTCCTGTCACGTTATGTCCCATCTGGTGGGTTACTGGGCTGTCTGCGAGTCAGCAGTGTTTGTACAAGGCAATTCTGTGCTCAAGGCGCTTTGACCATTTCAGTTATTAAAACTTGATCAATTTTGGTTGTAGTCTGAGGCTGGACCAATTGATAGGCTCTTCTTACCTGACAGTCTAGAAAATACAGATCACAACGTGTCAAGTGCAGGAAGCAACACTGAAGAAAGCATGTGTTCTAATGTATTCCTTGAAGGCGTAATCTGCAGCGTAAAGTGTATTTTTACTTATGGAGTTAATATAGGGAGATCATTTTAATTTCGAGAATTGGTCATATTTTTCCATTTCTTGATTCTTTGATTGTTAAATTTTAAGTTTCACAGTCTTTTGTTTTACATGCTGTAGCAGCTTTATTTATGCAAAGATAATTTTTTTTCCATAAAAATAAATGTTTTACAAACTCTGCAGATGTGGACGGCTTGGCGTTAACTAAATATGGTTGCTGGGTCACAAGCAGAAGCGAACCTTTGATTTTGGCTTCTGAAGTTTTTAGTCACGTATTACTTTCTATCATACTTAAAACCTAACACTCATTAAAGTTAATTTTCACAATTATTGCTGAGTTTAATCATTCAGAATATCAACCAGAGTTTATTCATTCAGCTTCATTCTATTAAAAAATCATACACTAAATTGTATATTAAGTAATCCCGTAACACAGATTATTCAAGAATTGTAGGTAATGGCATGTCATAAATCAACTGTATATTATGTATTACTGATTTTACTTTTATCTTCTTTTTTCCTAGCAATGTGCTAGAAACAAGTAAATTGCACATACATAGTATACACACTTGTCATTTATTCAATATTCTAAATAAAGGAGGTTGTCTTCATAAGTGAATTTTCTGGGCTCCTCAAAATTAACATTTTTAACTATAATAACTCAAATTTTATTGTGTTGATTAAAGTATATTAAACATAACCTCATCTCAGTCACTCAGCTGGAATTAAAGCAAGAATCACTGCTGCTTCCCATTGCCCTTCATGCCACCATAATTTGCCGCCTCTGCTGTTTACAGGTGCCTTTGCACTTCTTACAAATTTGCTTCTGTTTTTCCCTTTTTTGTTTCCTTCCCCTAAGACTTCTCCTATACTTCTGTTTTTGATGCTAGGGAGGTGTTTTTGTTTTTGTTTTTTATAGCTAAGGCCACACCATAAAAGAATTTCATTTCAGCCTCTGGCGATCTCACCAACTACTCTGAGAGTATCAGTAAAAATGGGATTTGGCTGTATGTAACAAAAATCTAGCTGCAGTGACTGAAGCAGATCTGCGGTTATTTTTCTCCCCAAAGGACAGTTAAGGCCAGTGCAACATGGAGCTCCATTATGCTGTCAAGGTCCCCGGCTCCCATGCTTTTCTCCTGTCACAGTTGCAACAAGGCTGGTTCCTCTCCAGCACTGTCTGATTTCAAGGAAGGCAGAATAATGTGGCAGGAGGCTAGTGCCTTAACAGGAACGCCGCAGCTTTCTCAGAAATCCGTTGTAGATTTGTACTTACACTTATTGGACAGAACTGTCTTTTGGCCATCTCCAGCTGCAACAGAAGCTGAGAAATAAAGTACAAGCCACTTCAAACAGTATTGGAACTCTCTTTGTAAGGAAGAAAAGGAGAATGGATTTTGAGTAGCAGTGTTTGTAACGTGTCGCCATGAATTTTTAGATTTTTTTCCCCCAAATTTCTCATTTTTTTTCTCATGCTTGCAAGCTTGGTGCATTCCTTGTATACTCATCTGGAAGATTAGTGTTATTGAAGGATTGATTTTTAAGTACAGTAATATGAATGTTACTACATACGACCTTTTGACTGCCCAAAAGATTTGGAATCAAGTTTGGAGATATAGTTCTAACATGAAACAGTTATAGAACATGAGAATTTAAACTTGCTAATTTTATTGTGTCAAAAGTAAATGCAGTAACAGAGAAGGGAGAAACTTGGGAAAGCTAGTCGTCTTGAAAAATGTTCAAGTAATGTAGATTTCAGTATGACAAATTAAATAATACCAAATTAAGTAAATATAACATTTTTAAAATTTTTCTTTAATATATTGGTGTTGATTTTCCTTTTGCTCCATGTTTTCTGTAAACTTAGAAACAGAAAATTGTCAAATTTCACTTGACTTTTTTCTGATGGATTTGTCTCCACTTTTAATGCGTAACCTGTAATACGACTTTCTTTAGCCAACATGCTCATTCTTTCCTCTCCATTGAGCTGTGCCTTTTGTGAGACCAAATTGGTATTGATGGAGATTTCCATTCTTCCTTGTCCTCACACAAGTGTCTATATGAAAGATGGGAACAGCTATTGGCAGATCACAGGCTGCTCTGATAACAGCAAGTACCTGACTTTCTGTGTTGATTTACAGATCACAGTCGGTGTGATAATGACAAACACTAAGCATAAGAGGGAGGTGGATGATTAAAATTTCTTCACATTACCCATAAAACACCTGGTGTTGTCCTCACAGAGAAAAAACCAGTTACTTCTCCCAGGTGGAGTGTCCACGGCGTTACTACCAGATGGAAGAATCTTCACGTGTGTTCTGTAGCGCCTCTGCCTGTCCCTCTTCATGTGTCTTAGACATTTCCTCACTACGAAAGAAAAAGGGGCAACATACGCTTGTAAAAATATATTTAGTGCATTTGTGATGTTAATGGAAACCTTTGGCGTATTTCTCTATTTCCTCATTATCCTTAATATTTCATCCTATTGATTTTATTATTCAAATTTTTAATCATATGTGTGTTAAACATTGTTTTTCCAGTAAGCAGACTGTATATCAAGCTTAATGGGAATTTGACATGAAAAGACATTTCAAAGAGGGAGGAAAACAGCTGTTAGAAGAGTGTTTGAACTTTGAGTATTTACCTTGTTTAAGACCATAGATCATCATCCAATACACAGTAAGATTTGACCCATTTATATATTTTAAGTTTGTTCCCCTGCCACTGGATTATTTGTCCTTAATGTTTTAAATTATTCTTTTTAATGTGCCTTATGAGCAACTATTACATATGCTGATGGTTTAAAGTAGTCCATATTAGAATTTAATTATTTGATTTCAAGCATTGATTCTTTTTTTTTTTTTGAGTAAATTTTCTTGAGAGAAGTCAATTTTGCAGGTTTATTGGTTATTTGCACTTTTCGTTTGAATGGAAAATGAGGGTATTAGGGCAGAGGGAGAGAAGGAATGGATATTCCTGCGGGTACCTCAGAAGTCAAGTCAGAACTGGCTACTCTGTGGCTGGTAGCCGGGCAGTGGAGAGATGCTCATGATATGGACAAACCAGGTTATATAACAGGCCTTGGTGTGCACCAGCTGCAGTAGACTTCTCATAGCTCTTATCGAACTCTGGATCCTAAATGCTTTAACCCAACTCAAGAGACTATTGCTAAAATAGGAGCGCAGTTATTTTTTTAGGGACCATGGTCCAGAGCACACTCTAATAGAAACCGATAATTTCAAAGTTCAAAATATATTAGATACTATTTTTATTCTCTGTTTGGAAAGTCTACATCGAGACTTTATTCCATTCTGCTTTCTTAGGGAAATACCATATTCAGGTCACTGGAAATAACATGTCAGGTTTGCAAAGAGACTTCATATGTAGCCAAATAAACCTGCTAAATATATTCAGAAAATCATTCTAGTGACTAATATCTTAAACTCTTTCCACCATAGCAATATTGGTAATATTAGGTAATATTGGTAATATTTACCCTTTTGCATTGGAAATGACTTGTCAAGTCTGAAAAGAGACTCTGTGGGCAGCCGGATATACTTGCTAATATATTTAGAAAAGATTTTTACTAATATAAAGTTGTTTTTTTAAAAAAAAGTGACCTATGAATCTTAAGCAGTAATACTGAGTGAAGTCCTTAGATAGCTGAGGAGATAAGTTAACCTGGTTTTTGTTCATTTAACTTCTCTAAATATTTTCAGTTCAATAGGGAAAGAGGAATAAGTTCCAGCTACCATTGGAAGTTTGAAAATTTAACCTAATTGAATTTTGTTTCTCAGGACTACTGTTTTCAAGGTCAGATTCAGCTATCACATATTTTGTAACTTGCCTGAAAACTTCTGATAGACATTTCTTCTTAAGCCTCGTAGGAACGCGTTTTACTGATGTTTTTCAGCATGGGTTACCAGGAAATCATATTTTCAGGGGGTACAGGGACCCAGATTTAATTCCCAGATGGTTTGCGTGTGCCTTCTTTAATCCTTCTATTTTATTTCATTGTTAGAGAGCAGAGGGTAGTTGAAACAGCGTGGATTTTGAGGTCAGAACTGGTTTTAATTTAACACTGCACCTTAGGAGCTGGATGATCTTAACGCTTCTGAGTCAGTTTCTCCTTTATAACTTGGGGGAAATAGTATATCGTTACGGCATTGTAAGAGAACTAATTTAAAGCATGATGTCATGTTAGCTACCAATAAAGCATCAGTTCCCTCTCCAGGGCCTGTCAAAATCAGTAACTCCGTCAGTGTGATTTTCACTCTTGCCTTCAGAGTCCTTGATTGAGGTTTTCTGACCAAAGACTCACAGATGGAATAAAGTTCATCTCAATATCCATTTTATTCATGTAATATCTGCTGGCTAAATAATTAAATATAAATAACATATTGCTCTTTTCAGGATAGCAGTGGCCTCCGTGTTGCTGAAGCCAGTGTACAGTTGTCAGAACTCCTTGTCCCCTGTTCTTTTATGTGATGGGCAGTCAGGTGTGGCCACAAGAGGAGTCACAAGAGGGGCACAAGAAAACAAAGTCTGTTATACTCACAGGAAGGGGTCACCATGTGCCAGGCAGGGTCACAGGGGAAGGTTTTGGTGAGGAGGCAGAAAGCAGGAGTGAGCAAGAGGAAAGATAAGACTAGAGCCTTTATTGGGGTTTCCTAGGGAGAGGCTAGGGAGAGGCAAGGCAGGGCAGCGTTCACAGTTTGGGACTGGTTAGTGTGAATAATTTCGGCGGGCTCTAAGTTAGAGGGGCACCTAGTTGCCTGGCACCTGGCCTTGGGCTGATTAAGGCAGAGGAGTCTTGCCTCCTGGGGTGCAAGGGTCAGATAGGGAGGTCTGGCTCTGGATTGGTTTGTCTGCATATCACAGGCTCCCAACTGAGCTGCTTGTTATCTCTAAGAGTTGGCCAGCCTTAGAGGGGCTTTCTCTACCCAGCCAGAAAAGTGTTTTAATTTTAAGATGTCAAAACATCATAATATACAGAAAATTAAAAAATGTGTATATTGCATCCTATTACTTGACTTCAGCAGCATTCACAGCGGTTGCTCATTCCTTTTCCTTGATCTCCTGCCTGCACTGGTTTTCTCTGCCTCACCGGGTGCTCTTTCTTCTTCTCTGCTGCTGGCTATTCTTCTCTCTGGGTTTTTATATTGAAGTGCCCAGGGCTCCACCCAGCATCATCTATTCTTTCTGATATCCTCTCACTCTCTTGGTGATGTAACCCCATCCCATGGTCCTAAATATCCCCCTATTTATGTCTTTACTCCAGATCTCTCTTCTGAACTTTAGTATAACTAACTCTCTTTCCAACTCGCTATTTGACATCTGCACTCAGAAAGCTAATAGACATTTCAAATTTAACGTATTCACAAACTGAGCTTCTGATCTCCTCCACCCCTGGTCAAATTTGCTGAATCCACAGCCTTCTCTAACTCATTCAGTGGCAATGAATTATTTAAGTTGGTCAAGGCAAAATGCATGGAGTCATCTTTGACTTAGTTCTTTCCCCATATCCAGATTCATCTGGGAATCCAGTCCTCCTGGCTGAGCCTTCAAAGTATATCCACAGTCTTACCACTTTTTACCACATCCACTGTCACCTGACTGATCTGGGCCACCATTACCTCTCACCTGGATCACAGCAGTGATCTGATCACTGGCCTCTCTGGTCCTACCCTTAACCCTCTCATAGAGTATTCTCAACAGAGCAGAAGGAATAATTCTTTGAGAATGTAAGTCACGTTACAGCCCTCTCCTGTTTAAGGCTCCAGAATAACTCTATATTTCACACAGAGTAAAAACCCAAATCTCTACAAAGGAATAGCACTTAGGATTCTGGAAATGTTTAATCAAAAAGAATGTAACAACTGGTCTGTTTTACAGAGATGTGGGTGTTCATGCTGAACTCAGGGACCAGCAACAGTGGGAAGTCCTGACCACCCTGGTCCTGCAGGGGCAAGGTGAGGGCATGGTGCTATCAGTCCTGGGAATTGCTGGGCACATGGCAGAGGGGCTGCCCAAGAGCGTCTAGAACTGTGGAATGCCCGTACTTTCGTATCTATGGGGAAGCAGGGGGAGAATGAAGAGAATAGATATCCCAACCCATTTTTCGTTCATATCCTGGTCAAACACTTGGTATTGTTAGCCTTTTCCATTTCAGCTGTTCTGGTGGTTATGTAATGGTATTTCATTGTGGTTTATTTTGCCTTTCCATGGTGACTAATGAGGTTGGACATCTTTTGATAAGTTTTACCCATTTGGAAATTTTCTTTTGTAAAATGCCTGTTCAAATATTTTGCTCATTTTTCTTTTGGCTTTTTTTTAAAATTCATTTTTAGTGTTTCTTTACATGATTTGGATACCAGACTGTGGTAAGATACATACATTGCAAATATCTTCTTCCACCTCCTATTGGCCTTGTGTTTTTCCTTTTTTAATGGCCAGAGTTTTAAAATTTTAATGTAGAATGATTTTCCTTCTTTTCCCTTTATGGTTAATTCTTTTTCTACCTTGTTTAAGAGTTCTTTGTCTGCCCACTGTCATGAAGACAGTCTTTTAGAGGCCTTATTGTTTTACCTTTTCCATTTAGGTTTATAATCAACCTGGAATTGAGGTTTCTATAGGGATGTGGGTCTGAATCAGGATTAATTTTTTCCATTTGGATACCTAATTGTCTCACCATCTTTTCCTCTTGCTCTGCAGTGTTATGCTGGCCATCACTGATATTTCTATACATACAGTTCCTTTCTGGACTATCTGTTTTATTATTTTTTTTATTTACCTTACATCAGTGTAACACTGTCCTAAATCCTGTAGTTTCATGGAAAGACTTGGTGCGTGCCACAGATACTTCCAGTTTGTTCTTCTTTAGTATTGCCTGGGCTATATAGGTTGGTATTGCATAGAGTCTAAAGATTGATTTGGAGAAAAGGGACGTATTAGCGATGTTGAGCCTTCTATTTAGGCCTTTTAAAATTTCACTCAATTATAGAAAAACTTGTTAAGTTTCTCTTTGTGTGTCGAAGCCTTGCACATCCTTATTGGTACCTAGGTATCCGACATTTTTGAAGCTGTTGTGAAGGGTATTTGTTTTCGCATTTCATTTTCTAACTTCTTTCTGGGTATAACATTCTAGGTTGGCATTTATTTGCTTTCTGTATTTTATAATCTTTTTCTATCATCTTCCGATTTTCATTGTTTTCACTGTCAATCTTATTATTACTCCTTTGAGCAAGAAATGATTTTCATTGTTGGTTTTTAAGGTTTTCTGTCTTTGGATTTCGATAGGTCTATTCCACTTTTAGGTGTAGCTTCTTTTGTATTTAATCTGCTCGGAGTTCATAGCAAGTCTTCAGTTGATAGCTTGATGATTTTATTATTTTGGCGAGTTCTAGACCATTATTTCTTCAAATATTTCTTCTGCCCTGTAGTCTCTATCCTCCAACTGAATGTATGTTAGACCTCATGACTGCCTCTTTTATGTCTCTCTGTCACTTTTCTGTATTGTCTGTGTCTGTTATGCTCTTTCTGTAGTTTCCTCTGGATGTTTACTGACCTATCTTCCAGTTTACTAATCCTCTCTTTTGCCCTATCTAATGCTATCAATCCAATCTGTTGAGATCTATTTTCAGTTATTAAATTTTGCAGTTCACAAAGTTCTGTTTGTTGGTTTTTGTAATAAATTCCATTTCTCTTATAACATTCTTCTTCTTGTCTTCTGTTTTCCTAAACATAGTAGTCACAGTATTTTACTATACCTGTTTCAATATCTGTCTCATCTGTGGTTTTATTTTTATTGTCTTTTTTCTAGTTTTTTTTCCTTATTCTTATTTTAAGTATAGTGGAAAAATTTTGATTACATGCCTCACATTGTGTATGACAAATTATAAATCAGAATTGTGCTGTTTTCTTCCAGAAAGATTTACTGTATCCTCTGGTAGTTAGCTAAGATGGGGACAGATCAATTCTGTCAGAATGTGACATGGCTAGAGACCTCCCTGAAATCTTTGTATGGTCAGTCTGTTCTGGTTCATCCACATTTCTAGGAAGTTGTCGTTGAGGAGCTCCATTTGAGAGCCTATGGGTTTATGCAACCCTTCCTCGGTGGGTCCTGAATTCCAATTTTGGTATCTCATCACTATGATACTGCTGAAAACATCCTTGTACTTTTCCAATTTTTGCTTGGCTACTTTACGTCTTGCCCTGGACAGTTTTAAAATTTAGCCAGTGCCTCAAGAGAAAACTCTAAGTGTCAGACCTGCTTCTCTTGTCTTACCTTCTCTCCAGGTTCTGAGCCCTTCAAAACCTGACTGATTCTGCAGCCCCAAGCTTCAACACTTTGTTTCCTCTGCTGATAGAATGCCACAAGTCTCACTTTTTTTCTTTTAACCTCTTTATTTTTCTTTGCCTGAATCCTCAGTCTCTTACCCATCCAAGGACTGGCATATTACCCAAGGGAAAAAGTAGCCCTCAAAATGTCAGCTTGCTTTTCTGAGTTTCTTTTCCCTTGGCCACTAAAGGCTTGGCTGCCTCTACAGTTACATCTTTAAATAGATGTTCATTGTTTCTAATGTTATCTCTTATTTTCTAGTTCTCAGCAGGAGCATTGTTTGTTCACTAGCTGCTCCATCATGGTTAGAAGTGGAATTCACCAAATAAGTGTCTTAATACTTATAATGGGGTTAGTGTGACTTAATGACTTAGGGAACAAAGTTTTCGGATAGGCCCATGTGTTTAAATTCCCCTTACGGCGTTTGAGATACTTATCCATTGAAAGCTCAATTTTATCATCTATAATCAGAAAATCAGACCTTTTTCGTACGAGTTTTATGAGGATTAATTAGAAAAATGCAGATAAGGAGTTTACTACAAGAACCATCACATGGTACATTAAATAAATGTGCTAAAGTAATACAGAAACTTTATTAAACCTTTAAGGTTAAATCATGCATTTCTGAAACTACAAATTAAATTTATTCCCAATAGGTTAATATTTACTAACTCATTTGAAGACGTTTGTATTAAATATTGATTACATTTAAACATTTAAAGGTATATTCATAATGTATGTTTAAGATTTGTAACAATAAAACAAATGTCAGTGTACCACCACTCAGGTTAAAAATAGAATGGTACTGGTTCCTTTGAGTTTTAAACATACGTCTTCCTTATAAATATCTTGAGTTTTATATAATCGAAATGATGTCATATAGATTCCTTTGCAATGTACTTTGTTCAGTTAACATTGAGTATCTGTGATTGATCCCTGTTGATATTTTGAAACGTAGTTCCTTCGTTTTCCCTCATTTTTCAATGTAGTGAGATTATATTGTAAAAATATCCCACAAAGAGGTATTTTCCTATAAATGGAAATGGTATGTTTTCTAATTTTTCACTTTGGGCTCTTTTTCCTTGGAACCATATTTGAGAGGATTAAAGACGAGTTTCTCTAGAGCAAATTGGTGTTTGTTCTGTTAGGCACCCACAGACACTATAAATGCAGACCACTTTCAAAGGCGTTTTTGGCTTAAGGCTGCTTGAACCACACAGGTAGATTGTTTCAGAACGCAGACAGGATGAGAGCACTCTTGTGGTGATGACACAAGGAGAAGATTTCTTCCCTCCTTTCACCCAGAACAAATGTCGAGATGGCAGATTTCCTTGCTATCTCCTGTGGATGTGATTTTTTCCTACTTTGCTCATGTATTGAGAGGACACTGTCGATTTTGGGGTTTCTAGCGTAAAACAGGGTTTTCTATTAGATTTCCCACTCTAGGAGAGTTCTGGGCTTTGTCTCCTGTGAGACAATCAGTTTCAAAGCCCAATTTCACCAGCCAAAGCACTTGCACCCATGGTTAGTATGACTTGAGTGCTTGTGTAGTCTCTGATTTCCCTCTTTCACTTCATTTTTGGCCTCCTAAGAATCTTTGCTTTCTTATTATATTTTCACTGTATTTGGAGACGCACACACACACTCACATGTGCACATAGGTATGTGTATGTATGTAGATAATGGATGGATGGATTGGTATATGGAGACACATACATGCACATGCGCACACAGGTATATATATGTATGTTGATAGATGGATGGATGGATAGATGGATGGATGGATGAATGGATGGGTGGATTGATATCTGGAGACACATCCATGCACATAGGTATGTGTATGTATGTAGATGGATGGATGGATGGATGGATGGATGAATGAATGGATGGGTAGATTGATATCTGGAGACACATACATGCACATAGGTATGTGCATGTATGTAGACGGATGGATGGATGGACAGATGGATGGGTGGATTGATACCTGGAGGCACATACATGCATATGTGCACATAGATATATGTATGTATGTAGATAGGTGGATGGATGGATGGATGGATGGATAGATAGGTAGACAGATGCACTTTTTCAAAGAATCTCTTCTACCAAACTATTAGAAACAGAAGTAAATGATTCATGTTATAAGAGATTTTAGAATTGTCCTTAAGACCTGATGACTTTAAGCACACGTGTTCTGAGTCTGCCTCTGACGTCAACTGCAGTGGTGCCAGCTGCACGGCCATGAACATCTTTAGTGATAGGTACAGGGTGAAACAGAAGGTTTCATTTCCTCCCTGAGCTTGGCTGGCACAAAGGCATGGAAATTGCTTGGTCATAGCAAGTAAATTTATTCCAAATAAAACTAATAAACAGGTCAGAGACAGCTGAGTTTACCATCCATCGCTTTCTTAACTTTCTCTGTCTCTGCCCAGATTTTCTTACAGGATGACTTCTGCCAACTCCAACTGAATTCTAGTACTCTCTGTCATTTCATTTATACTCCTTGCCTTTCTCTCTCCCCTTTGATCCCTCTATCTGCCTGTAATAAGCCTGCAACCCCTTCCTTTTCTCTTATTTCTGTGTCCCATAAGATATAATTTACATTAGTGGTAAATATATATTTGTTTTTCTAGTGTTATGTGGGCATGTATATAAAGTGCATAAGGAAGCTGGCTGACAAAGGCAGAGACCACATACACACACCCCCCCACACACACACACACAAATTTATTGCTGTCCTTGATGCAATATTCAACATTACAAATTCCTATAATCTTAATAAGTCTGGGACATGGTTGTTTTGTTTTATTTTATAGGGAGCACCTATAAAAACTATATATTTGCTCCCCAGAAAACTCTCATGTACGTATGGTCACTAAAGAGTTTATACGATGTCAGCTACTTTTATATCCACTGATATTAGGTTAAAGATGCTTTGAATGTTCACTGATACTCGAGGAAAAGGTATAGGAAGAAGAGGTAAATATATTTGTTTATCACTCGTATTATTTAATTTCCCAGCAATTTTACAACAATTCTAGAGAAGATCAGTAGTCATCAAACTATTTATTTTTTTCAAAATAAAATAGATCAACAGCAGGACTGCAGAACTTTTTCGCTTTAGGGAACAAATCATTTGGGACTCCTGACCTCGCTCATTGGGCCAAAATCTTTATACTGACTTTGAGTGATTTCGCATGTGCCAAACAACTGTTGCTGGTAGCAGGAGTAATAATCAGCTTCATCCTAACTGAAATTGATGCCACTTGGAGTTGCCTCAATATGGTGTTTGTTCAATTCTTTAAAATATAATCCTTTGTTTTGGAATCAGCAGATTATTAATGAATGGTGTATTTCTGGGGAATAAATAGGACTTTTTCAGACTCCGTGCATGGGAAAAAAATTGGCCAGAGAAGGGACTAATTCTTTCCTTCCGTGTTTCACAGAGCAGCCTTAGGTTCTAGTAAAAAAAGTTCTGGGCGAGACTTGTCAGGGGGAGTGTTGGATCAGAAAAGGAAGCGGTAAAAGCTTGTTGTGGAGTGGAATTTGTGTTACATTTTCTTCTTACCTGCTATTCTGGGGAGGCTCCAGTCTGCTGGCTGATAAATATTTATTAAGAATATATAGACAGTACAGCCCTGAAAACATCTGAAGACATTTTAGCTGGTCGTGATTGAGTGAGATTAAACCCGCCAACCACTAAAAGATGGTTTTACCTGGAGAAATTTTTCATTCTTTGAATGTAGCTATTGGAGTAAAGCCTATTGCTTAGTAACCTAGTTTAAATGTATGCATAAACTTCTATTAAAAGTCGCCTTTGTTTTGAATTGTTTTTCTAAATATAGAAAATATAGAAGATCTTTATAGGTAATTTTTTTAAAAAGATTTTGTTTGTATTTTTCCTTTTTCTCCCCAAAGCCCTCCAGTACATAGTTGTGTATTTTAGTGGTAGGTGCTTCTAGTTGTGGCATGTGGGACGCTGCCTCAGCATGGCCTGATGAGTGGTGCCATGTCTGCGCCCAGGATTCGAACGGCCGAAACCTTGGGCCGCCTAAGCAGAGGGCTCGAACTTATCCACTCAGCCATGGAGCTGGCCCCCGTAGGTAATTTTTAAAAAGCAAAAAATATATTAAAATAATTATCTGTAACATTACCATGAGTTTACCATGCTTTGCACTATATTTTCCTAAGTTTTATTCAGAGAAAATAAAATCATGCTTAAAATATTATTTCATAGCCCACTTTTAAAATAAAATATTCTTTATTTTTCATATTCTGCACTATTTCCTACTGCATTACCTCATTTCTACTTATCTGTTTTGTGTCCTCCTTGTGTTAACTATTTTCGTTTTTCTGTGTAATAAATACTTATTTCTTTACACATTTTCTCTAGTAATTAGGAAGGTATGCCTCCTTCAGTGATGTTAGTATTTACCTCTTAAGTTTTAAAAAATATCTTAGTCAAGTTCATTCTAACCATCTCACTAATTAAATTTCTCTCGGTGGCAAATGAGATATCAAACATTTGCCACATCTCTCCTCTCCAGAAAGCATGTTCAGTTTTGGTGCTGTAATTGGAGAATCAAGACTTAGATTATTTTAATTAGATTAGTGTAGTTTACATTTTATATCTTCTTCGTGAAAAATTGAATAAGCTTTTATAACCACATGGCACATGTATTTCGCGCACAAAAAATTCACATTGCATATAATTCGCATGCAGTTCACACGTGAATGCATTTTATAACCATATTGTACATCTGTTGACAACCACTTGACATTTAGACTCAATTCTCTGGGAAGTGATTTCTGAGGTCACTATCAATTATTTTGTAATTTAAGTTCTTTATTTCAGTTCATTTTTGAGTCAGCTGAATCATGTCTTTGAAACAAATGTTAAGAAAAAGTGTAGAAATAGATAGATTCTGTTTTTCAATTCTTAAACATGTGACGATATTATTCCATTCTCCTTTATTTGTACATTGATGGCAGAGTAACTTGCAGTAGAATTCAAAGCACACAATATTCCCCACTTCACCCTCCCTCCCCAACAACAAATTAGAAACATTGTTTAATTGCTCTTTGGCATTTAGGTTATGAAAGAGAAATCTAAAGATAGACGTTTTTGGGTAATTATTCCATTTTCAGGTTTTCTGGGGGAATGTTTTTAAATTATTTTTGTTTATATATTATGAAAAACTCTTCTTGTCCTTAGAGTTTAAATATTTCATTGAGATGTGTCTATATATTATTCAGCTCTCATAAATTTTGACTGGTGCTCAGACTAGTAATTAGTGAACATTCTGCCATAAGCGTTCATGAACATGGAATTATTGTTAATATTACTGTCATCTGTTGTATTAGTTCCTTAAATGATGTTTCTTCTCTAGCTCCTCTTATCTTCTATGGAATTTCTATAATAAGTATTAATTCTCCTGGAACTTCTTTTAACATTTCTATTTTTTTCTTGCTATTTTTATAATTTTACCCTTTTCCTCTGAATTCTGAAAGAATTTGCAAGGCTTATCATTTACTTCACTGATTTTTTTCACAGACTGCCTCTTTAGCAATTTTGGGTTAAGTATTCCAATACTTAGCCCAATTTCGACTTCTCTCATTCATGGGGTATTTTTGGCCCTTTTTTGTAGATAGAGTGTGGAATTTGGAAATAATCTCCTGTGTCCTGCAGTAGTTTTATAAAAAGTCATTTATTCTGATTTTCAAAGTAAGTCTTTTGGAGCTATTGTATTCTTTCACGGCTGATCATTTTTCTCTGATCCCCATCCTTATAAATGAATGAAAATTACCCCATAGTAGAAGCTGAGGTGGATTTTGTTAGAGGATCTGTGAATTCCTGTTAGACAGACAATTTTAGGTCAAAAATATAGCTAAAAGAGTTTTGAACTCTTTCAGCTTTCTGTCCCTTGTTTTATGCAATTAAAACTTCCATTCTCTGTGTTTACATCCAAAGAAAATCTTGAAGGAATGGAGTTATAAATATGCACTCAAGTCACCATTTATATGTGCTTTGTATAAGATAGTAGAGCAAAAATAAAATAAAGCAAAAAAACTAGATGTCAATATGTATGAACTGTTTCAGTATGCTTTAGTCATTTTTAAATAATATTCAAAACAGCCTAATGGTTAGATTTTTCTATGTGTACCTTTTTTCTCCTCCACTCTCCTAAATGAATTGGCTCAACCCCAAAAATGCCAGGTCTAAGAAGTCATTCCAAAGAGAAGCCTGTTAAATTTAATTTCTGAATATAAATTTAGGAAAATTTATTCTGATAATTCTAAATTTCAACTAACAATATAGTTATTGAGTTTTTACTTTGGTAAGATGTCATCTTAGCCTCTTGTGTATTTATGAATTTTTACAGTTCAGTTGTGGCTTTTTACTGGTTTTCTCTTTTAGGAAGGTAGATAATTTTCATGACAATGAAAATTGTCCTTCTAGAAAGAGTTTCTTAGGGCCTCAGAAAGTTTCCTAGTCCTTTCAATAGAAAAACTCTCCCGGTGCATTTAAAATCTAATTCAATAACAATGGACTTGAAGATGAGTGAGCTTGGCTCTTCTATCACTGGGCTCGGGTGGCGGTGGGTTGAACTCATAAAGGCTGGCATAGCGCCCGCAGATGCCAGTGAAGACTAAATACATGAAAGAAACCAGGAGTCTGTTCTAGGAATGGCCACATGGTAGTGTGAGTGCAGAAGAGCCCCAGAACCTGAGCATCTGAGGAGAAAAGAGATTGGCAAGTTGGACATAAATAAAGTCTGGTATTGAATGCAATATGAGGCAAGAGGTGGACACCATGGAAAGATTTCAGACTTTGGATACAAGACATAAACTACAACCACTAATAACTAGGGTTTGAAGAGGAGCCCATTTTGGGGGGACAAGTTACCTAGGGCAAGAAAAAGTAGCAAGTCCAGCATGGCATGGCATCTATTTACGAAACTGCTTACTAAAGTCCCTATACCCTCCCTGCCATGGATCAAGATGGATAACCACATTTAATTCAACTTTAGTCAGCAGAAAGGAGGTTTTCTAGCACCAGCTGCCAAGACTGAAAGGATGTGTGTGTCCTAGCACTAGAAAGTGTCTGGTATGATTGATGCTTGGTACTTGATCATCTAAATATGATTTTACTACTGGGAAATGAATTTAACTTCTGGGTATTCATTTGGTATTTCATATCAGCAAGATATCTAAAGTGTAGTAGATCTTAGAATGATTAAGAATGAACCTTAATAAAAAAACTGAGGCTATTAAGCTTATTTGTCCTCTAAAAGTGAGGCACCAAATATGTTATAGTATAGTATTTGTTGCTGGTAACCAATCTTTTCTTCCTTCTAATAATACCTATTATTTGAGAGTAGTTTTTATTTCTCATCCTAATAGAACGTTTCTAAATCATTTACTTCCCACTTAGAGCTTAAAAGCAAAGAATTTTTGCACATAATTAGATGATCAACAAATGTATGTTATTGAATGAAGTGAGTAATTTACAAAAGATAGCACCAAGCCATAGAATATATAATTTCAGATTTATGAAATATAGAAAATTCCACTGAAATTGTGCTTTCATCTTTATGGAAATTAAGAAAAAGATAATATATTAAATATAATGAAATAATATTTCCTAAAAAGATACTGAATCTATAATTAGGTTAATTTTCAGGAAGAGTGAAGAGGACAGTTGCTCTTTAAACATAGAGATAATTACATGAGAATGAGTAGGATGAAAAAAGGGTTTGAACCTGATGAAACTAGTGAAGAAAGCTAGCGGAAAGTATGTTCAACTAGTAAAAAGAGAGAATTTGAAAATCAAACTCAAAATGATGAATAATCATATGAAATGTTACTAAAGAGCATAAAATATAAAGTATCAGAAGAGAAACTTCTTGTTTTCTTGCTACTCCTTCAAGTCCTTTAGTCTGGGTAATTCATACTTTAGAATTTACATCAGAATTTAATTATCTGTGATTTCACTAATGTTATGATGTTAGCAGTATGGGTCTTACTTTCTATTATTGTCTATTTAAAACAGTTGTTAACATATCAAACTGTCCATTACAGTTGAATGTCCTGTGCATGGCGTGGCATGACTTAGATTAGAAGTAGAAGATAATGTTATTTCTATATTGATATTCTAAGTTTATATCAAAGACCCAGAGATCCCCTGTCTTCTGAACTCCTGTGTGGCCATTATCATCTATTGCATTCATTTGGCATTTAATATATGTTACCTTCAAGACTGGTTCCGTATGGATGTCCCTTTATATCCCTTAACCTTCCCTATTTAGTTACATAGGTGTGGATTGTAAATGGTGCTCAGAAAAAAAAAAATGTATTGATAATGAATAATTATTCTATCCATATACTTATTTCCACTGCCTATTGGCACACTCTCTCCGTTTAATCTTCATTTTACCTGTCTACATTTAAATTCTCTTGTCTATCATCTAGCTACCATTTACTGAGTGCTTAATATGTGCTAGTCCTTGACTGAGGTGCTTTATGTGTAATTTATATAAGGAATCTAGGAAACATCCTGGATTTTTCATTTTATCTTGTTGTCTGAACCTCTAGCAATCTATCAGCAAGTCAAGGCTTCTCTTCCTCTAAAATGTATCCCAAATCCATCTACTTCATTGCGTTTCAATTGCTACCCTTCTAACTTAAACTGTCGTCATCCCTTGCTTCAATGATTGCAATAGAACCTAATTACCTATTTCCATTTTTATACCCTTTGAATTTAATCTACCCATAGCAGCCAGAGTGTGTTTTCAAAGTTGTAAATGAGATAAAATCATTCCTCAATCTCAGTCCACCCATGGCTCCCTCCCATCATATTTAGACTAAAATCCAAGCTCCCTATCATGGGCTATAAATAAGACGCATCACCATCTGGCCCCTGACTTTGATTTCATCCCCACTACACTATGTCACACTGTCTCTTTTCAAAAGAATCCATCCCATTTTCTTTTTGTTTACAATGTAAACACATGCTTTCCATAGAGGCTGGAATGTTGTTCCCTAGGTGAGCATAGCTGGCTCCTTTTTTGCATTGAGGTCCTAGCTTCAGTACCAAATCTTTAGGTGCCAATCCTGAACTGCCTTTTCTAAAGTAGCCACCCAGTTTCTGTCACCCTCAGTTTATTGTTATCTCCACTTCATTTTCTTTTTTATTTATTCTTTTATTTCTTAATTGATTCTATCTCTCTACTGGAAGCTCCAGGGACTTTGGAGTGTTGATAACTGAATGCCCAGAACCTAGAATAATGTTTGGTATTCAAAAGATGGTTATAGCCATTTAGTACATTTTATTAAATAAGAAAATATTATCTCATATAATTCTCAGAATATCCTTCTAAGTTTAATTCTGTTTTTCTCACTTAACAGATTAAAAAAAATCAAGGGTTTGGTTGGTATGTACCTTGCCCAGGGTTATGCAGTGAGTTCAGTGGCAGAGTCAGAATCTAGACTCAGCTCGGTCAAATGTTAGAAATTCACCTCCTCTAGACTACATTGTGTCCCAGTGTGCCAAATTATTCTAAGTTGCGGTATCACAGAATGTAACTACAAAATAATCTTTGGCATAGGAATATAGTATTTGTTTAATAAATCATGCATACATTAACTGGATACATAATAAATCTGTTTGGTTGAATTGCCAACCTAAAAATATCAGACAGGCCATACAATAATGCAGTGATGCATTCATCATGAGCTATGAGCTTATTGGTTACGTGTTCAGAGTTATAGGACTATGAATATATGTGTATCAAGAGGATCATGTTATTTCTGACCATCTTAATTTGGGTTTCCCTAGAAGTAGACTTTGAGATGGGGATTTGAGACAAGGAGTTTATTTGGGAGACGATCCCAGGGTATACTGGTAGGGAAGTGATAGGATTAGACAGGATAGGAGAGGACCCAATAAATGGTATATTATCAAGCAAGCTACCACTGTGAGTATCTGGAGTTTAATTCCACTGGAGAACTCTGGAAGCAGCATAGAACACGCACCTCGGAGTTATCCCGGCTGAGAGACAAGGGAGCTGGGCTATTTATGTTTGCACAGCCCCTCTTGTTAATCTTTGGCTCAGGGATTCTCTGGGGAGCATAATTCCCAGCATGTCCTGACTGCCATAAGTGGGCAGAATGAGTTCTGCAGTCAGGGCAAGCAGCCAGCAGTAAAACGCAGATGCAGATGAAGTTAGACTGGTATTTACTGAAATAATTAGGACATGGAAATATAGGCAGGGTATTTACAGGGTCTTCTAAACTACCCATGTGCATATGGTGATTTATATGCATTTGCGCATGTATACATCTGTATGAGCTGGGATCAGTAGATGAAAAGTAGCTACGGGAAAACCATAAAATATAGGAATTACTTAGATATAATAGCAGAGACAGAATATGCAGATAATGCTGTCGGTAAATTGGTTTCTCTCTGAATGTATATGTTGGTGTAGACTATGTGACAGTCTGTATTTTAGGAATTGTAGGTGTATGTGAGAAAGTTACGTATTAATGTAATATGTAACGGTCCTCTTTAGGATGCGGTATCGGTAGATACTCTAACAAACTTTTCTGTTTCCCTCTATGTTTATCCACCCCATCCTCCACTGATATAGATGCATAGTTTTTTGATAACGCTAACCTACCTGCAGTGGGCAGAATAATGGCCCCCAAAGATGCCCACTTCCTAATGCCTGACACTTGTGAATGTGTCACCTTACATGGCAGAGGGGACTTTTGCAGATGTGGTTCGGTTAAGGATCTCGAGATGGGAAGATTATCATCCTGGAGTATCTGAGTGGGCCCAGTGTCATCACAAAAGTCCTTCGAAGTGAAAGAAGGAGGCAGGAAAGTCAGACTCAGAGTGATGTGGTATGAAAACGACTCAACTGGCCATTGCTGGCTTTGAAGATGGAATGGGGCCATGAGCCAAGGAATGTGGGCAGCTTATGGAAGCTGGAGAAGGCAAGAAAATGGGTTCTCTTCTAGAGCCTCCAGAAAGCAACACAGCCCTGCTGACACCTCGATTTTAGCCCAAGGAGAACTACTTTGGATTTCTTAACCCCAGAACTATAAAATAATACATGGGCATTGTTTCATCCCACTAAGTTTGTGGTAATTTACTCCAGCAGCAACGGAAAACTTATATGCTACCTAATCAAACAATCAGACATGTTGATATTTGTGTCACCTCGGGTAAAAAAATGTTGGCTTGTATTTTAAAAATCATCGCAACTTTCAATGCTGTTTTAAACATTGGAAAGAATTTGGAATTTGAGAGAGCAGAGCAGGGTTGGAATTTTGCCTAATTACTCTCTGTTTCATCTCAGTTAACATTTAATTTCTCTTAGCTTTAAGTTCATCATCTGGAATATAGTAACAATATTCTTGCCTCTCTCAGGAGTTTGTTGTAAGAATCAATTTAGATAATCCACGTGAAAGTATATTCTAGACCACAAAATAGTACATGCAGTCTTATTTGGCTTCATTAGCAAATGGTAGTGCTGAAGAGCTGATCTCAGAAATCAAAAATTTAAAGAGTATAACTTAAGCCACACAATTCTAGTCAATTTATAGATTTCTTAGTGTTTCTGAATCAAGTTAGCAAGTATATTTTATTTACAATGAACAAGCCTTAACTCTGTGTTAAGAGATTGACTATTTACTGAGAGTGAAAACTGTCATTGTTATTTTTGTCAGACATTTTTAAATTGCATTTTTCTCTCTCTTAATTAGAAATGTTAATTTTAAAACAGTTCATTTATGTGGGGAATAGAAACATTTCAGGGGACTATTAGATGTTGAACTTCGGAGAAATTATAAAAACTGTGTTCTGATTTTAGCTTTTCTAAAACTTCGGCAAAATAGTGTTCTGTGTCTTCCTCGGCATCTGTCTTAATATTAGCAAAAATTCTTCAGGGCACAGAAAAGAACAAACCATCTCAGATGAAAGGGTCATCGTAGCAGCCGGTGACCAAAAGTTGCCTGCTGAGCAACTTTGTAGCAATCCTCCAGGCTGCCATGGACTCATAGGTGAGGAAGCCACACTGCTAATTAACTCCAGAAGGTGTGCTTGCTGGCTTCTCTCTTCTGAAGCCCTAGACATAAAGTGTTGGTTTTCAGGTTTTCATACATCGTTGTCCCCTGCCATTTCCTACCCCTACCAAAAATAAGCCCAAAGCAGAACAACAGTAAACAACGTGCTGTTTGATTTTTAGTCAGCCCAACCTTCAAACAGCTCTTAAGAACGCTGCAGCAGCTGCCACCTGTCATTTAGTATTTCAGCAGGATCAGGCTGGAGGGGGAAGAGAGAGGCAGGGAAGGCCAGGATATATAGAAATTTCTCCTTCTTACGGATTTTACTTCATTGCTGTCAATGCCAACTGGTTGTTTTCACCTGTTTCCATGAGTTTAGTTGCTGCTGTCCATCAATGAATTGGAACCCTTTCATTGAGCAAACTGTATGCCATGCCCTGTAGTTTTGGTCCTTAACATACCAGCAGACCGTAGGTGTTATTGTTCTCCTTTACAAATAAGGAAACCGAGACTTCTAAGTCATCAATCCAGGTAGTGAGTGACATAGCCGGTGGAAGGCAAAGCTCTTTTGCTGTCTCGCCTCCGTTTTTCATTAGCTGATTTCCAATTCTCCTGTGAGAAAGTCGTGCTTCTTAGCTATGTGTGAGAGCACCCTTTTTGGTTGTATAGAACGTGCACATTTACATCTTACATGGAAATCTTTTATTAGAGGATGTCCTCATCCTTGCAAGACTATTAGATGACTAAAGACTCAGAAGAGATTTCCATTTTAATAGTGAGTAGAAGGAATGATGCTCTTTGTATTTCATCCCTTCATGTCTAAATGACTTGATGCTGTCATAAAGTGATGGAGTGGATGGGAAGATAATTTTTTGTTGATGATGTCATTAGTGTCTTTAGAGCTGGAATATCTTGTCTCTATTACACTCAGATTAAGGGAAGTCAGGAAGCCGTGACAAGGGCCAGTATGAGCTATGTAAAAGCCACACCACCACAGAAGAGGGTTTACTCCTCATGCCTCTATTTTCTCTGTAAATTGTGCCCTGTATTTTTTGGGCACCTTATGTGAGGCTGGACAGTCCGTCTGACATTTCCTGCTCGTTTAGTGCTTTAAAATTTCAAAGAACTTCCCCATTAATTGTGTAGAGGCCTCTAGTTTAATATTGAGGATAGTGAAGTACCCTTCCCAGGAAAGATTTAGTTCAAGAATTTTAACACAATTTAATGGAAATTTTCAAAAAATAATATTATTATGTTTAATAATAATTTGGTATCAAACTTTACAGAATGTAAATTTATCTGTACTTATGCCATTTATCTAGTACCTACATATCCAGACAGTGTACTAATTGCTTTTTTACATTTCATTCACAAACCACTCAAATATGTGGATATTATTGTTCTCACTGTATAGTTGAACGTTAGGTAACAGGCCCAAGTATAGTAGATTTTATAGCATGCAAGTTTGTAAAGCTTGAATTTGGATTCGGTTCTTCATTTATTCAAGAACCATGCTGTATCTACAATACCCTTTTTCTTCATTATTTATCATAGTAAATTAGTTATTCGTCACCTCAACAGTTATTTCAGAGCTGTTTTTAAAACATAGCAAATCTCTTATTTTAAAACAAATTTTATATATGTGTCACATAACAATGTGACCCATTGGAGGTCCATACAACACCAATTTAGTGCAGTCTTAGAATAGTCTCAAATTTCCAGGACTTTTGGTTCACATATTAAAAGCCTCAATAGATATATGAAAAACCTTTGCCAATCCCCAAGAAATTGTTTTAATATTTTTAAAAATATTAGGCTAAACTCAAGGTATATCTAAGCAAAGTAAGCATTGTTTGGTCCAAGCCAACTTCTCACTCCATCCTGGCCCTCATTTCATCCTCCCTCCTTATAAGCTGCTTAATGAAGCAGGACTAGATCGTTCTGTGCATGGTGTACTTCACAAGTCCAATCTTTGCTTCTGACCCAGCGTTTGTAGTCACATTCTTTATAGTTTTTGAATAAAGACTGATTGTGATATTTCTTTAAAAAAATAGTGGGTTTGTTTTTATCCATTTCTGCCTTTTTTTTTACTGTTATTAATTCTTCCGAATAGGATTAGCATCGTCATTTATATATAAATAATTCAAATCAGTTTATTTTAATACAGCGCCCCTAGTAAAGAACATATTCAATTCCTAACTTTAACTTGTATCCGTCTTGATTAGTTTTAAATGCATCTCATTTCCCTATGCTCTCATTTTCAAAGTTTGTATAACCACGCTATTATATTTTATGCATGATGTCACAGGATACAATCCCCTGATGTATTTACATGACGTCAAAGCTTTAAATTATGAAATGAGAAGCATGAAGCAGAAGCATCCCACTTACTCGGCATGCATGGTCATGCAGCTTGATGCACAGTCAGATGATGCTGTTCCTCTCCCCATCTACATATTCTTAAAGTGTATGAGTCAGTGAGATCTAGGCACAGGAGCAATAAGTAAACTTCTGCATCTGGGTAATAAATTAAGCAAACGAGGGGGGCCGCCCTGGTGGTGCAGTGGTTAAGTGTGCACGTTCTGCTTAGGCAGCCACGGGTCCGAGGGTTTGGATCTGGGGCAGACATGGCACCGCTTGGAAAGCCATTCTGTGGTAGGCGTCCCACATATAAAGTAGAGGAAGATGGGCACAGATGTTAGCTCAGGGCCAGTCTTCCTCAGCAAAAGGAGGAGGATTGGCAGCAGTTAGCTCAGGGCTAATCTTCCTCAAAAAAAAAAAAAAAAAAATTAAGCAAATGAGTTTATCACTATCTGGCATCTGCCTTACTTTAGCGGCTTTGTATGAATTACTTCTGTATGGTGGCCTTTAATAATTTTTGTGGTTGTTTGAAATTTCAATAGAGGTTTAATATTGTTTGTGTGCTACTGTCAATTTTAACATTGCAACCAACTTCCTGTTGGTTTTTTTCCTCACACTAGAAATCATAGCATCAACCAACCAAAGTCTGTGTAGGCTTCACTTTTATCACATATCCTGACTTACACAACTTTCCAGAATATAATCACCAAGAGAGAAAACAAGCCAATAAAATATAAGAATTATGAGAGGGAGTGGGAGATGTTCAAAAGTATATTATTCAGCAAGTAACAGAAACTGGCTCTTAGTAACTGCTAACTTAAAAGAGATTTTTTTCCTTAATGAAATTGATGCTGTTGTATTACAGAGAACCAAATAAAAACTGTATAGCCAAAACTCTGAAAGGTTCCTGGCTGGTCCTGGGTCTCAGTAATAAAATTTTATGTCTTTCTCTCTGACATATTTACATTCAGGTTGTTCACTTCCAAACACCATCCCCCTCTGTATTTTCTTCATAAGTTTGGTGAATTTATTGACCTAACATGGGTTAATTTTCTCTAGGCACAGAGTGGAAGGGTAGCACAGACTTTGTTGGGGGAGGGAAATTATTTTGTGAGCCAAAGAGGCACGCTGCTTCTCTCATTTATATCAATGGTGAAAAAACTAGTTATTAATAAATGGAAAATGTCTGGTGTGATCCTCTTCTGGTACTAGTATTTTCTACACCATCTCTGGCCCAGGCGTCTTCCATGCCATCCTTCACAGTTACTTTGCTTCTGTGTGATATTGACCTCACTACTTTACATTAGTGGAAAGCCCTAGATCTTAGAAAATTATTTGAACCAAAAATTTGCTTCAAATGAACCAAAAATTTGCCTTTGTACATTGGTTCTAGCTCTATCTCCTGAGTAACAGAAAACAAATCTTCTACATGTCAGCACAATATTTACAAAAAGATATCATATCTTCTTTTGAATTTATATTTCCCATGCTACATATCTCTGATGCTCTTAATGACGCTTACACAGCCTGACTTTCAGTGTTATTACTGACAGGATTGTCCTCATCTGCGTCATTCTTTTCTGCCTTAAAATGAGGTGCCTGCAGTTGAACGTGGTCCTCCATCTGTGATCTGCCCAGGACAGACTCAAGAGGGCCCCAGTGCAGCTTTAGCAGGACATTCACACTTTTGGCTTGTGATGAACTTGTCAATATCCAAAATATCCAGACTTTTACATGAGCTGTTAGGCCAGGATGTTTGCTGCATTGTTTGAGGACATGGTCTAATGTGATAGTTCCTGGAATTAGATCTGGCTATTTTGGTAGACAGACAATGGAGAAGACAGAGAACCCCTGAGTTCCTGGAAGGTTCATGCTGAGCACGCTGTACAGGCGATGCTGTTGAAAGGGTGGTCCAGAGATCCGAATCACATGCAGGCTTGTCCAGTGATGAACAACTAATCAGTCAGTATCTATAGGAGGTGGACTCAGGAGTTTATATTTTTAACAAAAAGAAAATGTTATATGTATATTTCTTAACAAAAGCTTTAGTATCACTGATAGAGTGGGAATGGAAACAGTGGATGTATAAGCTAGTGGTTAGCAACCGGGTGACTCAAAGGAATTGATAAAGCTTCCCAAGGGCCTCAAGGGAAAGGTGACATTACAAATTCACAAGGTGAAGTGGCTGGTTTTTGACTCAGGGCTGTTTCTTTAAAACCTTGGTCCTAGTTAACTAGCATTTAACAGAGTCTGTATATCTTCCCACTAGCTGGACTGGGAGAAAAGCTGGTTTCCAGGGGAAGGATCCACACAGAAGGGGTAAGACTGGCACTCAGTTATCAAGGCTGTACCACAACTGGGGATTATAAAATTATGAAATTTAGGGATTTCTAGAATTATATAGAAATAGTGGAGTATAGTGCAAATAACCCAGGCTATGAAGTCATAGGAATATGGGTTTGAATCTTGTCTTCCCTACTTAAGCACTATATATCCTTTGTGAGTTACTTAACTTGTCTAAACCTCAGTTTCGTCTTCTATAAAATAAGGTTAATATTGTCTACCTTCAAGTATTGTTGCAGGAAAAGTAATAATGCTAGCACAGACTCTGGTCATCAACAACAATAAAAATATTAATAATTATTACTATTTTAGTAAGCTTGTACTTGTTGATTATCTTCCACATCAACTACTTTATCATCGTTATGTGAGTATTACCAACATATTGGGATTGAGATGCTGAAATCTTTCCTGCTGAGCATCCTATCTGATCCTGAGGCCCTGCACGAAGAGGCCTTTGTCTTCCTGACCTTTGTACCTAGGACCATTACGCTGCCTTGCTCTTGGATCCTTGGTTGTAAGGGGAATGAAGAGTTACTTTTTCCTTGAGAAGAGGACCTTGATATTTCATAAGGAAACGCTAGCTCAAAGAACTTTAAGAAAATAGGATATTTCTTTCTTCTTAAGTTGTGTTTATGCTACCCTGGATCCTCTAGACATTCTGAGCATTCTCCATATTGTCACTGTAAAACCTCACTCGTCGGATTCCATTCACAATAAATTGTGTGTGTATAAAGTAGAGGCTGGTATTGTACAGTTTAGTTCACTAAAATAGTTATATGACCAGTAACTTTATGGCCAGGTGGAGTCAGCGAATTCACAGGAATGAGCATCCAGGATTAATCTCTGTCACATTTTCAACATAAAGTGATTTTTCTTTCTTAGGATGGAGTTTTTACTACATTCAAATTTTATTAATGCCCTAACCATGAAAAATTTGGAGTCAGGTAGTGACTTTGGGAATGGATAACTATTCTTTTTAAATAGAGTAACAAAGATTTCTTGAAACTGTGACTATTTTTTCCTTTTTGGATGGCAACCAGCATTTTTGGAAATAAAAATTTTGATAAGTTTGTGTGGATTTCAGTATAAGGTGGAGATTTAGAGTCATAGGTGAAAAACAGTATTTGCTTAGCTTGCAATGCAAATGTTTTAAAATCACTAAATAGCATATATTATTAAATGCCTGAACGCATTTGGCATTCATATGAATAAAACAATAGAAAGAGAAATATAAAATAATATTCCATTGCTGCTGGAAAGATCTTACCAACTATTCTCAACCCAGAGTATTATGTTTAGATATATAAAATTATATAGTATTTACATATTATATCATTGTAATTTATATTGCTTTATAGATTATATATTATTTTATACACATATTATTTACATACTATATAGACTTATATCTAACTACATAATTGTGCATGATGCATCCTATTTCTAGTCTATTGCCATTATAAGGCTTTTAATCATTTTTATGCTGTACTTTTTTATATGATATCATTTTAATCTTTTTTAAAAGGCAGGGCATATCAAATAAACACTTTATTGCAGATTTTCTTGTCCTAAATATTTTCAGCATTTGTATTTTATTAGTATGAAAATAGATACTTTGAAACCAAGCCCTTACTGTGTGCTCTGTCCTCAGTCCTTTGAATTCAAATGGCTTTCCCAGGGATGGGAAGGAGAAAATGTACAGTGAGAATGGACAGCAGTGTTCAACCTGGGCATTTGCCCATGGCTGTGTCCACATTTTGACTTCCCTCTTTACTCTTCTCATTTCTCTGGGCTGCCAGTCCTTCATTGAATATATCTGGCCTTCAGCACCTGATTCTTCCTCTTTCCTTGCTCTGACACCTATGTGGGTTGTCTGGTTAGCTGACCTCTGTTGCTCTGATACCAGCCTCAATGCAGCCTCAGGTTAGGAGACATGGTCCACCTGCCAGGTCCAGCACCCGACCCAGTTCTTGCCAAATAAATATTTGTTGGAATAAATTTAATTTTTGACCATACACATCATTATGGGCAAGACTTACACCACCAATCGTGGAAGAATTTGAACAGAATTAATTAAGAGTAGAGTGGTTTTTAGAATTTAACAACTTAAAAATTAGTGCCAACAAAATGCACAAAGGTGGTGATATACAGTTATGGAACACGAACATTTTAATCTTCAGAACAACTCCGATGATAGTTGTTATGAAACACATTTACACATTATAAAACTGAGACTCAGAATGATTATTATAATTACTTGAAGGCAAATCAAAAGGTAAGTAGAACTAGGATTTGAACCAAGGTCTATCTGATCCCAAATTCATGATCTTCCCCTAAGCCATGTACTAAAGTCTATAAGAAAGAGAAGAAAAAGAAGGAATACTTAACTAAATGAGAGAATTAATTTAATTCAACATCATTTATAGTTTTTCTTCCTAAATAGGTCTACATGCCGGGAAAAAGCATAGTGATCACTCTAGTTCACCTTTCCTTTCTCTCATGTAGATCTTGGGTATAGTCCAGAATTTTTTTTTCTAATGAACAATCAGTGACAGTTGTACCAAACATTTCAATTGAAAATACACTTTGAATGGTTTTTCAAGTAAAGGTTACATTTGATCTTTTTTGTTATTCACAGCATAGTGTGTTTTAGGATATATGGGACACTGTGTACTCTATTAGTTTAAAATTAGGAACGAGGGGTCTAAGACATTGCATACACAACATAATTCAGTGGCAATTTGGCAGATTCTCAATGCTATGATGCTAAAGATAACCATACAAGATAAATCAAGCCCCAAAGTAGACTCTGGCCTGAATTTCTCACACTTTAATAAACCTACAGAGTGTCCTGATGCAATCTTCCTCAACGCTGATTGTCCTGCTGGCACAGCCCTGGGCGCTAAAGTGATTTACATAAACTGAGTTATTATTCCAACAATTAAATCAGCAAGAATTAGCATAAACTTTTTTGTTCTGTTTTTTCGTATTAACAATGTTTCCATGCTACAATGTTAGGATTTAAATCAAGCAAACACAACCTTCCCCATGTTCTATAACTTTCCAATTTACTATAAGATGATTTTACATGAAGACAAATCATCAGAATGGTGCTTTTGGTTTAAAAATGAGTACTTAAACTGTTCCATGTGGCAAAAAAGATCCAATAACATAAGAGATATTGGACACTACATTAATAAATTAAGAATGTAAAACTAAACATTTCTTCTTTAGCTTCCTTTTTTTGTTTTTCATTTTTTGGTTTATCTCTCAAATTTAGGGAATTCTCATCGACCTCATTAGTTAATGGATGAATAATTTTATCCAAGAAGCATTTATTGAGTACCTACTATTTATTCCTTTATTCATTTCATCAGTAAATATTAATTGAGGTCCTCCTATATGTAAAGAACTGTTTAAGGTGCAATGAAAAAGAAATTACCTGAACTTGGGACAAATGAGAAATTTGCTTTTGCTTAAGACATTTTTGGAATATTTACTTTTGAAAATGCCTCCATGACCTGTAGCTGTTTTTCTTTTGGATAATCTAAATGATATTAAATAAAATAACAGCCAAAGTCATTTGGAGCCAAGTCTGGTAAATAATGTGAGTTTTCTAATTATTAAGGAAGGCTGATTTTGATCCAAGTGCCACCATAGCTGTAAAAGGATGAGATAATTTTTTGTTTTGTGTTCTGAAAACAGTTTCAAAACTATTGTTTTGGAGTGTTCCTAGACCTTTTCACAGCCTCTAAAGACAAAACCCCCAAACAAGTTAGAGGCACAGAAACACTGATCCCAGCCTAGGGCTCAGTGACATTTTCCTGCACTAGATGCTCTAGATTAAGGGTGAAGTTGATTTCTTTGAAGACCAGCTTTGCCATCATCAAGCTATAAACAAAGAGTACCGTAAATCAGTGTGCAAACTATGAAGTCAGCATGTAATTTAAATGTAGTATTTACCAAAACTCCCGTATCTGATTTGTTTTGATCACATGATCCACAGACTGACTTTAAACTCTTGAAAATTTGAATTCCACTACATGCTGAGACACGGTGGCCCAGAGCAGACTTTGTGCAAAATCCCTCTTGGGTTACCTGTCCATCACAAGTTACTAAAATCACAAAATATAACCTCACATTAGCCTGGCATCTGGATTCAAAAGCTTTAAGCCTTTGCTTTTCTTGTTTTGTTTCTTAAAAGATTTTAAAACCTTCCTCTCGTGATTTCAAGCTGTAGTATATCTGACCTTTTGCTTGGGTGTAATCTTATTCTGTCAAGTAGACATTACAGAGACTTTTGTTGAATTTATTATCATTCTCATAACCATTAAACTTTTATTTAGCAACGAAAGAATTTGGAGCAGTCTCTCAAAGTTTGTAAAACATATTCTGCTTATTTTCTTCTTTCTGCATCTGCAACTTCTAAAGATATATATTTTAAAATAAATTTGGTAATTACATATAATGGGAATCGTGGATTATTTTTAAATACTCACTAAGGAATAAAATATGATAAATTATGAAGAATCTAGGTAATTTTCCAAGGAACGTTTTGTTGGGCAAAAAACAAAGTTATCCTATAAAAGTTTTATAACTAGAGTATCTTCATGATTATTCTGTTCAGAACACTAATTTATGTTATTTGAGGCCTTTTTGCATCAAGTGAAGAAAGATGTTTCATCTTTTCAAATAATATTTAATTATGACCATTACATGAACTATACAAACACTAAAAGACGTAAATTATTTTTTAGAAAAATTGAATAATTTCTGGATTAATTTTTATCTTATTGATTTGAAAAATATCTCAAATTTAACATTTCTATGTTAAATTAAAATTTATAGAATATTTTCAAATCTTTTTTTTTGGATAAGAGTTTTATTTATTTATTTATTTATTTTTGGATGTAAATCATAATATATTTTGAATTCTGTGTAGATTACATCATGTTCGCCACCCGAACACTAATTATAGTACATCCCTTCACAAGTGAGCCTAATCACCCCTTTTGCCTTCCCCCCCCTTCCGCTAAGGTAACCACCAATCCAGTCTCCAATGCTATGTGTTTGTTTGCCATTGTTTTTATCTTCTACTTATGAGTGAGATCATATGGTATTTGACTTTCTCCCTCTGACTTATTTCACTCAGCATAATACCCTCAAGGTCCATCCATGTTGTCACAAATGGCCCCGGATTTCGTCGTTTCTTATGGCTGAGTAGTCGTCCATCCTGTATAAACACCACATCTTCTTTATCCATTCGTCCCTTGATGGGCACCTAGGTTGCTTCCAAGTCTTGGCTATGGTGTACAATGCTGCAATGAACATAGGGGTGCAAGTATCTTTATGCCTTTGTGTTTTCAAGTTCTTTAGATAAATACCCAGCAGTAGGATAGCTGGATCATATGGTAGATCTATCCTTAATTTTCTGAGAATACTCCATACTGCTTTCCATAGTGGCTGCACCAGTTTGCACTGCCACCAGCAGTGAACAAGGGTTCCCTTCTCTCCACATCCTCTCCAACACTTGTTGTTTCCTGTCTTGTTAATTATAGCCATTCTGACGGGAGTGAGGTGATACCTCATTGTAGTTTCGATTTGCATTTCCCTGATAGCTAATGATGTTGAGCATCTTTTCATATGCCTGTTGGCCATCCATACATCTTCTTTGGAGAAATCTCTGTTCAGATCTTTTGCTCATTGTCTAATTGGGTTGTTGGTTTTTTTGTTGTTGAGCTGTATGAGTTCTTTGTATAGTTTGGATATTAACCCCTTATCTGATATATGGTTTGCAAATATCTTCTCCCAATTGTTAGGTTGTCTTTTCGTTTTGTTGATGGTTTCCTTTGCTGTGCAGAAGCTTTTTAGTTTGATGTAGTCCCATTTGTTCATTTTTTCTTTTGTTTCCCTTGCCTGGTCAGACATGGGACTTGAAAATATGCTGCTCAGACTGATGTCAAAGAGCGTACTGCCTGTGTTTTCTTCTAGAAGTTTCATGGTTTCGGGTCTTACATTCAAGTCTTTAATCCATTTTGAGTTGATTTTTGTGCGTGGTGTAAGGGAGTGGTCTACTTTCATTCTTTTGCATGTGGCTATCCAGTTTTCCCAACACCATTTATTGAAGAGACTCTCCTCTCTCCATCGTATGCTCTTGGCTCCCTTGTCGAATATTAGCTGTCCATAAATGTGTGGGTTTACTTCTGGGCTCTCATTTCTGTTCCATTGATCTGTGTGTCTGTTTTTGTGCCAGTACCATGCTGTTTTGGTTACTATGGCTTTGTAGTATATTTTGAAATCAGGAAGTGTGATACCTCCAGCTTTGTTCTTTTTTGTCAGGAATCCTTTGGCTATTCGGGGTCTTTTGTTGCTCCATATAAATTTTAGGCTTCTTTTTGCTGTTTCTGTGAAAAATGTTGTTGGAACTTTGATAGGGATTGCATTGAATCTATAGATTGCTTTAGGAAGCATGGACATTTTAATGATGTTAATTCTTTCAATCCAAGAGCATGGAATATCTTTCCATTTCTTTGTGTCTTCTTCGATTTCTTTCAACAAACAAATTTTTTTATGATAATTCTATCCTCCTTTAATTAATGAATTTTTATGGTGGTTTACATTTTTTTCAATGTTGGTTTACATTTTGTTTAAGGGTGTTTATTAGTTAATGTGACAAAGTGGGTGGTCTTTTAATTACTATTACCACTCAGGTTTGTAAATAATGCATGTTTTGTATAACCATTTATAACTTGTGCACTGATACATTAGATATTTTGTTTAAGAATAGTTTTAGGAAAACAGTTATCATTTGTTGAACTAGAAGGGTTATTATTTTAAAATGTATCCTTAAAAATAAAATGAGTTCTGCTTCACTCTGTAGCTCATTGCTAAATATTTAGTCTATAGTTTTCTTCTATCTCTGTGTGTTTAGCTAAGAATGGTTTTTAATTAGGTGAACACTACCATATTTAGGAATATGAAAACGTCAAAGCAATTATGAAATACTTAACAACTTTATAAAAGAAGAAACATTTAAAAACTCGCTACAAGAGATATTCTTATTGAAGTGAATATTTATAGCCAAGATAGAGTCTTTCATTCCTTATATGAGTATAAATTTAACTTTAAAATGCATACTTCCCTCAGAGCCTCAGAGAAAATAGTTTCACGTTTGTACAGTGTTCATTATGTATACCAAGACTTATACTGAATTCTATACACACATCATCTCTTTTAATCATCACAAAAGGTCGTGAGGCAGGTGTGTTTATTATATCTTCTTTACAGTAGAATTAATTGAGGCGCAAAGAGACTAAATAATGGATATGCAGCTGAGTTTTCACCTCTGAGGCTAAATCAAAGAACTAAGCTCTTAACTTCTATGTTGAGTGCATAGAGAGAGCAATAGTTATTTAAAGTTATTAATCAAGGAAAACATAAAAGTTAATGATAGCATAATTATATGAAATATGGTCACTTTATTTTGAAAGCTTGCTTGAAATATGGGTCAACTTGAACAAATAGTGAAATTCAAAACTATCATTGTCCAGAAGTGTGCAACCTTTTATTTTTGTATTAGTGATTGAAGTGCTAATTATTCCAATGTTTTCCTTCTAATTCAACAAATAATTTTCAGACCTAGAGCCCTTCCAGAATTCTCTGCTTACAAACGTTAAGGCTTGAGGATCCATGGAGGAAATGATGCTCCAAGGTGGACAGGATGCCTTTTCTCTAGCAGGAAACAATGGATGTAAATCCATTTTTGAATGAACAGGTACATCTGTCTCAATTAAGGTCAACTAGTTTCTGAAGCCTTTGCTATTTTAGAGAATAGAAGGCTATTTAAATGTGCCAATTTACATAAGATAGATTTTAAAAGATTATGAGAAAGAATTTTACATGCCTCACTGAATCAATTTCATAGTCCTTTCAAACAGTAATTTTGAAAATGATGCAAGTGGCAGGCACCTCTCTGAAGCAGTAGGCATTCTGTTACTTGGTCCAGTGTTCCGTTGCGCTTGCAGGTCAACGTTTAGGTCCTCCAAGATTAAAGCTTGCAGCGTTCTGTTCAAAGTGCCATCATTCAGAAGCCTGCATTTGCAAGCTCTTACATGTGACATTTCACAGTCTCTTGCTCAGTTGAACTCTTCCTATACACCAAAACAGGCAAAGGTAAGAATTTAATTTCTGGGAAGATTTCCTCTAAGAGCCTCTGTCCAAAATAGCCAGTGCTGAAAAAAAGAGGAGGTGATAGTGGTATATATCTACTAATAGTTTTTTCTTTTTCTTTTCTTTCCTATTTTGTAATGTGTAAAGAATAGAACTGGTCAAAGACCTATGAGTCAGAATTCTGTCTTTTTACATGAAAAATGTGGACAAATTTGCACTGTTCTGAATAATAAAAGTTATTTTATGCTGTCAAAATTTAAATTGTTAAAATAAAAACACGCAATCACTAATCTTACCATGGTGAAGTAACAAGAGAAAAGCAATCTTATATTTGATCCTAAAAGTGTGGGTGGAAGTGCTGGATAAAAGAGAATAATGTTGGAAAAATATCTGAAGGAGTAGAAAGAATAAAGACAGATTTTCATTTGTACCAGAAAGACTAGTTTTGAGAAATGTTAGTAGAACTTGGGAATTTAAAAGGTGTATTTGAATCTATTTACCGTTAGTAAGTGATGTAGGAAGGAGCTCCAAGACAAGAGAGAACTATATACTGCAAGGAAAACAGATTTCCAGTAGATTGAAAACAAACAGCAAAATTCCATTACAAAGGAATCCACTGGAACTACTTTCTTTCAAAGGAAGGAATGGCCCCTTCAACAGCTGTCGATGACATCTTTAGCGAAATTGGAAATAGTTGCCTTTCCAATCATTTGAGTAAAAATTGAATGTTTTCAAATTATATTTATTAAATTGCTACTTTCACACAAAGTTATCAAATTATCATTGTCCTTAATATTTTCTTAAAATTATTACTACAAAATCACATACATAGAAGTTGGGTGAACATTTCTCCATAGCCATTTCATAAATGAAATCCTAAACTTTGCATATGAGTTATAATTTATAGTGAATATGTATATATGCATATACATACACACACAAACATATTCATTTTAAACATTTTCTTTTCAAACACATTTACACTCTTTTAGGAGTCTCCCACTCAACTTTTGCTGTTTTTAGCAGTTTCTTATAGTCTGCAAATTCTGTTCACTCAGTTTACCCAAAGGCAGTTAGTCAATGCTGACTTCACATTAGGCTTTGATAACCCATAAAAGTGGTTATTTTTAGTTAAAAAATATAAACATTATGTTTGTTTTGGAAATTCTTGTGTATTATTTCTCTTATCTGACTTAAAAATGGGATAATCCCTTCTGTTTATTGAACACTTGCAGTGGACTAGACTTACTGCCAAATGCTTATTCTTTATAAGTCATTGATTACAATAGCTGTTAAATGTATTTTTAGTTACAAAATATTTGCTAAAATTACAGATGATAAGATAGCAGACCACCAGGTAGATTCCACCTAAACTTGCAGTAGATTTGACATTCTTATTCAAATTTTTATTTATTGCACTTTGCATGTGTCTATAAAAACATAAAACAATAGAACAACTTTTTAGACAGATATTAAAATCAGTATCTTTTTGAAGGGAAAACTGAAACCCAGAGAATTTTCGTAACTCTTCCAAAATTGCTTAGCTAGTAACTAAAAACAAGACCCAAACTTGACCCCAGATTACCACTTTTCTCAAGTTCTTCAACATAAAACCGTATTGCTCTCAACTCAGAAGATAAGGTTATAACATTTGAAAAGAAAAAAATGTGGTATCTCCTAAAGCCCTGTGTGTACCAAGCAATTTATTTCTAGAAAAAGGATAAATTATACTTTTTTTAATTTAGAATCTTTTTTATTGCTGAAAAAATCAATGGTGTTAAAGTTACGTTTCCCCTTTCAATTGACCTTTTAGTTTCTCTGGTGTAAATATTTACATGAAATTTAACATTTTATTTAGCATCCAATTCATATATATTTAAACTTTAGTTAGATTTAGTATTCACTGTTTTTAGTTAAGGTGTAATTACATATAGAGAAATTCACTGTTTATAGTGAGTTTCGGCAAACTGTATATGTCTGTGTAACTGCTGCCACAGTCAAGATGCAGAATAGTTCAAGCATCGCCTCTCCAAAGATAATTTCTTAGTGCCTCTTTGGGGTCAACCTCTTTCTCCACCTCCAGCCTTTAGCAATCACTGCTCAGTTACTCTCTCTGTAGATTTGCCTCTTCTAGAATGTTACATAAAGAGAATCATACAGTATCTAGCCTTTGAGTCTGGCTTCTTTTCCTCATTATAATGCATTTGAGATTTACTCATATTGTTGCAAATGTCAGTAGCGTGTTCCTTATTATTGCTGAATAGTATTCCATTGTATGGAAGTATCGATTACATGTATCCAGCCACTCTGTTAAAGGACATTTGGATTGTGCTCAGTTTTTATGATTATGAAGAAAGCCTCTGTAAATGCATGTGTACAAATTTTTTATGTAAACGGAAGTTTTCATTTCACTTAAATAAGTACCTAGGGGTGGAATTATTGCTGAGTGTGTATTTCACTTATAGGAAACTGCCAAACTGTTGTTACAAAGTGGCTGTACAACTTTACATTTCCTCCAGCAATCTGAGAGTGCCAGTGGCTCTACATTCTTGTTAACACTTAGTATTGTATTTTTTTTTATTTTATCCAGTCTAATGGATATGAAATGGTATCTCATTAAGGTTATAATGAGCATTTCCCTGATAGCCAGTAATATTGAGCATATTTTCCTGTGCTTGTTTGCCACTTATTTATCTTCTTTGATGATGATCTGATCAGGTCTCTTGCCCATTTTTGTTGTTTTGTTATCATTGAGTTTTGAGAATTGCTTTATATTTTGGAAACAAGTCTTTATCAGATACATGCTTTGTAAGTATTTTCCTGCAGTCTGTAGCTTGTGTGTCTTTCAGAAAGCAGAACATTTCAGTTTTCTTGAAATATAATTTGTATTTTATGTTACATTATTTTATTTTACTTTATTTTATGTATCCTACTATTTATATTAAATTTAAGAAAACTTTGCTTCACCCAAGATCACAATGATTTTCTTCTAGAAATTTTTTATGAGGTTTTACATTTAGGTCTTGAGGACGGTTTTTTTTTAAACGTGTATGTTTTGTGTGACTCCTCTCCATACTTCATCTCCTGGCTATCTGAGCAGTGTTTCAGTTATTCATTCATGTCTTTCCATCCACTTTCATGGGTTCCACTAAAAGGTGAGGTGGTTTTGAATTCTCTTCTCAAAAACTGGTGTGGGCTGGCCCCCGTGGTGTAGTGGTTGAGTTCGTGTGCTCCACTTTGGTGGCCTGGGGTTCATGGGTTTGGAGTCTGAGCACGGACCTATGCACTGCTTATCAAGCCATGCTGTGGTGACGTCCCACGTACAAAATAGAGGAAGATTGCCACAGATGTTAGCTCAGGGACAATCTTCCTCAAGCGGAAAAAAAAAAGGAGCAAGATTGGCCATCTTCCTCACCAAAAAATCCAAACCAAACCAAGACAAAAGAACTGGTGAGTCATGCATCCTGTAATTGATGTTACATATTTGGCTCCCCTAAAAACCTCCTGTTGGTGTGTTCGTTATTAGTAGTGTCTTTCTACTCAGGGTTCCTCAGACCAACCTATGTCTTAGAGACTCCCAAACTCAAATTCGTGCTTTTAACAAATTAGCAAGAACTAGTCAGGAAAATTCTCATTCTCTTGGGTAATTCATCAATTGACCAGTCAACACCTTTTTATTTTGTCTACCTGTTTTCCACCGTGCACTGTGCTGGATCAAATCCTTGCCCTCACTCAGGTCCCAGTGACCTTTTCAATCGTCATCTCACAGAGTATGCAGAAAAATTTTACTCTCATTTTAAACCATTTCCTCCTTTTAGAGACACTCTCTTCCCTTAGATTTCATGACGCCACTTCCTCCTACCTCTCCTTTTGCTGTTTCACTGGTTCCTCCTCTGGAATCTGAATGTCAGGTCTTGTAGCTCCCCAGCTTAGATTCCGTGTAGTGTAGCTCTCTGCTTATTCTCACTCTCATCTGAGGAGGTCTCACCCACACACGTGGCTTCTTTTTGCAACTAGACACATACGCAACTGTCATGTTTATATTTACAGGATAGGCTTCTTCTGATCAGTGGAATCATATATCCTACTGTCACCTCAGAATTCTCATCCGGATGTCTTAAATGCTTCCCAACTGACACATCTAAAATGAATCATGATTTGCCCCCAGCCAAATCTGGTCCTCCCACAGTGTTTTTCATTCATCCTTTGTCACTCAGGCTGGAAACTTTGTGTTCACATCACATTTTCCTCTCCCTCGCTGTGCAAATATAAACCAGGTATTCTACATTTTAGCACCCAATCGCCCTCAAATTTGTTTACCAATCTCCATGACCACAAACAGGATAGATTTTCTTACACAAGGAGAACTCGACAAGCAGTTGTTAAATCGTGGCGACTAAAATTGCCCCACATTAAAAGAGTCCCTAATCTGGAGCCAAGATAGGAATTTTAAAATACTGCTTAAATGGCTGAAGAAAAATTCAAGATGAAATAATATGTAAACATGACCTTGAACAATGGGTACCATTTTGATGAATAAGAGGAAAGAAGTAATTTGAGGACAGACAGAGATTGCAGTAAGAAGCGAGTTACACATGTGGACAATGAGGGTCGTTGACTAGTACATGAGTCATGTTGGGGAATATGGGGAGAGAAGTTGTTTAAAAAGCTAGATATGAATTATGGAGGATATTAAAACGTTTCCACTATAGTGCAATCACACATGCTAAAATATTGAGTTATGCATTTCAACCAAATTATTGAATGATTGAACATTTAATAATTTTAAATTGTGTGACACATGAGAATAGTTAGGGGTAAAATAGCATCACAGGGCTACTAATGACAAAACTGTCTCATGCATCATTCTTTCCTGTCCTTAAGTCCTGTGCTCCAGAGACAACCTCTTTCAAGTGTTTTAGTGGTTGCTATTGGTAGTGACCTCCATGTTATACTTTTAGTACTCTTCCTTGATTTTTTGCATTTAGATTCTATCTATTGGCTTGTTGTTATAGAAGATAAAGATCTGACCTGTATCCCTCCTTTAATTGCTCCTTTTTTCCCCCCAACCCTGTTCTCCTCTGCCTCTCCCCAGCCCATATACACACTTGCCATCCATCCATCATCTTAAAGGAGGTATGGTATGTCCGAATTTGAGGGTAAGTATATATTTGTTGTTTATTTTATCATGGCACTGTGAGTATTATTTACTGTTGAGTAACTTTTATTTCTCTTGTACAAGGTTTTATGGGTTTGGGAGAACTAATAATTATTTATTTTTGTTTGCTTGTCTCTACTACAAATTTTCTCCAGACTTTCCAAAATAATTGTAAAACTCCACTGAAAAGTGGTAACAAGACATAATGGTTAACCTATAAATTCCATTTTTTTTCCTTTTTTCTCTCCTGGAGACCTCTACCTTTCTGCCACCAGCAACTAGTTAAAGTCCTATCTACAGCTCTTCATTTCTTTCCAGTATTAGAGCATTAATTTTTAAGACTCTTTGTCTTTCTCTTTCCTAGCTTATGCCTACATTTTGTTGAAGAATGTCATTTTAATAGCTTTATTACAATATAATTTACATGCCATAAAATTTACTTGCTATGAGTGGATAATGATTTATCACCATGATTCAGTTTTATATCTTTACTACCCTCCAAAGTTCCCTTGTGTTCATGAGAATCCCTCCTCCCACCCCCAGACTCAGGCAACCACCAGTCTGTGTTCATTTTCTGTGGTTTTGCATTTTCCAGAAATTATTTATAAATGAAATCATACGATAAATAGTCTTATGTGTTTGACTCTTTTCACTTAGCCTAATATTTTTGAGGTTCATCCATCTTGTGGTATGTATCAAGAGTTTATTCCTTTTAATTGCCGAACAGTATTCCATTGTATTGCTGTAACACATTTTACTTACTCATTTACCCAGTTGATGGATTTTTAAAACTTTTTCCAGTTTTGGACTTCTATGACTAACCATTCATATACAGGTCTTTGTGTGGATATTTCACAGCAGTGGAATTACTTGGTCATATGATAAGTGTATGTTTAATTTTTTTAAGAAATTGTCAAATTAGCTTCCCAAATAGTATATGTCTTACATTTGTGTGAACAATATATGAGGGTTGCAATTTCTCCACATTCTCACCATTATTTTGTATTGTCATTCTCTTGGGTTACAGCCATTATAGTAGGTGTGTATAATGATAACTTGTGATTTAATATGCATAATTTGCCTTAATTACTAATGATGTTGGGCATCTTTTCCTGTGCCTATTAGCCATTTGAATATCTTTTTGGGATAAATAAGTATTCAAGTGGTTTGCCTCCCCCCTTTTTAAACTTGGGTTATTTTTCTCTCATTTACTTGGAAAAGTTATTCATATAATCTGGATACAAGTCTTTTATGAGGTATATGATTTGCAAACATTTTATCCCCATTTTTGGCTTGTCTTTTTATTTTCATAATGGTGTCTTTTGAAGAACAGAAGTTTCAATTTTGATGAGGTCCAACTTATCATTTTTTCTTCATAAATTGTGCTTTTGATGTCGTGTCTGAGAAATTTTTGCCCAATCTAAGGTCACAAAGAAGAAACTACATTTTGTTCTAAAAGTTTTATCGTTTCAACTCTTACACTTTGCTATATGATCTATTTTGTGTTAATTTATGAGTATGGTGAGAAGTAAGGGTCTAAATGGGTTTTTTGGGGGGGAGGGTGTTTTGTGGGGTTTTTTGGCCTCTGGTTAACTGATTGTCCCAGCACCTCTACTGAATGGACTGTCCTTTGCCCATTGATTTGCCTTGGCACTTTTATCAAAAATCTTTTGACCATCAATATCGGTGTTTTTTGTTTGTTTGTTTCTGGATTCTGATCTGTCAGTCTGTTCTTAAGCCAATATCACACTGTTTTGATTACTGTAGCTTTAGAGAAAGTTTGAGACCTGACAATATGAGTCCTCCAACTTTGTTTTACAAAGTTAAATGAGCTATTCTGGATTCTTTGCACACATTTTAAGATCAGCCTGAAATTTCTACAAAAAGTTCTGCTGGGGTTTTGATAGGGATTGCATTGAATTTATAGATCAATGTGGGGAGAATTGTCAACTTAATAATATTGAGTGTTCCAATCTATGAACAGGGTAGGTCTCTTCATTTATTTTAGATTTTCTTTAATTTCTCTTAGCAAAGTTTTATGGTTTTCAGAATGCAGATTTTGTACTTCTGTTGTTAAATTTATTCCCAAGTCATGTGTTCTTTTGAGAGCAGCTGTGAATGAAGTTGTTTTCTTGATTCCATGGCCAGTATATAGAAATACAGTTGATTTTTGCATATTGGTCTTATGTCTGATGACCTTGCTGTAAACTCATTTATTAGTTCTAATAAAAATATTTTTGGTAAATTCCTTGGGATCATATAGTCCATGAATAAAGATGATTGCTCTTCTTTCCAATCTGGATGCCTTTGTTAACTAATTTGCATTATTGAAGTTGCTGTAGCCTCCATGTTGGATTAAAGTGGTGCCAGTAGACTTCCTTGCTTTGTTCCATATCACAGGCGGAAGCATTCCATCTCTCATCAAGTGTGGTATGAGCTGTGGTGTTTTCATAGATGTCCTTTATTAGATTGAGGAAGTTCGTTTTATTCCCAGTTTACTGAGAGTTTTTTATCAGGAATGAATGTTGGATTCTGTCAGACACTTTTTATGTGCTTTTATTGAGATGCTTATGTGATATTTTTCTTTATTCTACTAATATGGTGTATTGTATTAACTGATTTTCAGGTGTTAAACTAAACCTTATGTTTCTGGGATAAATCTCACTTTTTTATGATATGTAGTCATTTTTTATGTGTTACTGGATTTGTTTTGCTGTTTTGTTAAGAATTTTTTTGCCTCTATGTTTTTGAGAAACACATGCCTCTAAGAAGTTGTTTTGTCTGTATGTGTTTGTCTGATTTTTATATCAGTAATCATCACTTTATCAAATACGGTGGGATAGGTTTTTTCCTACTCTGTTTTTTCAAAGTGTTTGTGTAGGATTGGTATTATTTCTTCTACTGTTCTTGTTTCATGAATGCAATGTCTTCTATAATATCTCTCAGGATATTATGGGTTTTTTTTTTAATGTTTTCTTCTGTTTCCTATATTTTGTCTGTTTTTGTTAAATTCCATTTCTGTTTGTTTTATTTCTTTTTCTTTGACATTGGAGATTTTCCTCAAATTTCTTATCATCTTTTATTGTTGTTATTATTTATGTTTAAGGCTGAGACACTAAATAATCAATAGAAGCCCACTCTGGGTGGTGGAGCTGGTGAACAGATAGGCGTTAACAGAGAGTGAGTGGGCAGAGTTCTGATGGTTTTTATCCACAGAGGGGATCATCTCTGTAAGCAGCTATTTATCTTTTCAATGTGGGCACACAGACTCTCCAGAGAAAAACCATTCTATGGCTTTGGGAGAGGTTGGGGGCGTGGTGTCAGGGGTAGGCGGAGGCTCTTGAGGGAGTGTCATTCTGGCTGCCAGCCATCATGGGACCAAGTAAGGCAAGGGGCTCGAGGATTTAGTATTCTCTGTGTAGTCTTTCTCTTAATCCCCTCTTTTTCTCAGTAAGTCTTGTCCCTGCTCCGTGCTATACCTAGTGACCCTGAGTTTGGAGCCTCTCTCTTTCAGCCTCTCCATAGAATCAGCCTCTGAGATCAAGGTAGGATTTGGAAGATGTGGATGCTTGACTGGATGGAGCTGGTAAATGGAGGCTCTGAGGGCCAAATTGGTCTTTAAGTAAACTTCCATCCATCTCCCCATTTTTATCTGTCCTTTTGCCTCCATTTTGTATAGCAGCTGTCAGTAAATGTTTCTGTGGATCTGGGCATGAAGTGACTTGCTTCGTATAGCCATTCCCAGCTACAAGCACTTGTTTTCATCTCTGTCTCCTCTGATAACACCTCTGTTGATTTTCCATGTTAAAAAATATATTAATATCTTTCATCTGACACTTTCTCCTCTCCTGTTCTTTCTATCTCTGTGGTTATAATACATTACTCCTTTTTTTGTAAAGTTCTGGGAGGGACCAGAGCTATACATTTGCTTGAATCTGCCAAATTTAACTAGAAATTGAAAGATTAATGTTCCATTTATGATTGATTTTAGCTCTGATGCCAGTAAATATTATTAATAAACTTACATATGTGTGTTGAAACATCAGTTCTCTAGAAAAAAGTAAAACCAACTAGGTACTTGATTATATGTTTGTTGTGACCCATCACTGCTGTTCCTCATTAACAGATGTAAGAATTGACACATTAGAAAAAAGTTATGTCAGTGATGTTTTATCGTCACAAGGTGGAACATATGCAGATTAACTATTTAATCTTCACTGATACTGAACTCATGGTCCTTATCTCCAAATTTTCTGAAGACTTTGTGGCTGTTGATTTTGCTTTCTCATTTGGTACGGTTTTCCTGTGGGGCTTTTGCAAACATCTCTGTCCCTGTATCCCCTTCACCTTTGTTTTGTGCTGCAGAGGGACTCTCACTCTGATGAAATGGCAAGAGTTGTAAACTACTATTATTTTTTTTTAGCTAATAAGAGGTTGGGGCCAGGCAGGGTAAGTGACAGTCCAATAAGGCTCTGCACTCTGGAGACACAGAGGTAGTGACAGGAAGATGATTCTCCCAGGTCCTCGACTTCAGATTCCAGAGTTCGAGGAAAAGACAATAAATCAGTGACAGCCTTAGAGAGCTCTGCAATAGTTGTGATAACCTTTATATAGTATGGGGGGAAAGGAGCTAGAGGATTAATGTTTCAGTTGCAACATAACTCTGTCTCCTGTTCATGCCAAAAACTGTCAACTTCAAAATGCATGTCTGAGGCCATATGCTTTAATTTATATTGCGTTACATAAAGGAAGAAAAATGCAATTAAATGTTTTAAAATTTCCACTTATAAAATGAACGGGATTCTCATTAATGCAATCTTTGTTAATTAATCTTTGCATGAATAAACACTTTTTTGTTACTTTTTATGAGGTCTGTTTGGATCAGGCTTTCTTTGTGTCTGTCTTTCTTGCATTCTGTTTGTGAAAGATAGGATTTTAAACTTTCCCTAAAAGCTGACTATCCATGTTTGATTTTGTGTGAAAATAAAATAGAGAAAATATTCCAATGAAAGGAATTTCAGATTCCTGTGTTTACCATCTACCAATGACTTAAGCTAGTCCCAAGAGTTTGAATATTAACATGATGAAATAATTAGTTAAAATGCAAATACTATGTTGTTTTTTCAATGTTATTTTTAAAAATAAAATCTTATTTCTTGATTCAGACTAAACAGGGAACAGCTTCCTAAATGAAACCTTAGTCACCTTAAGAAAACAAATACATTAGTATCAATAATTACTTTTGGGCAATTTTAATAAGATTTGAGTTAAATTACCTTAAAATATTTTTCTAATGTTTCTCTTTGGTTTTAGGAAAGCATTATTTATGGAATTATTCCATGACTTGAAAAATAATGAGAAACTGCTTATACTTGTCCTGCCCTCACATTTATTCCTTCACTAAATACCATGTGCCAGATACGCTACAGTATACAGATGGTATACAGTAGGCAACAAAACAGCTATGTAGGGGAGTAAAGAAGACTAAATAGGATAGTGTTTCCAATGACTGAAATGATGTGAAGGGAACAAATAAGGTGCTAAAATAGATTCTATGAATCCAGTGATTTAGTTACAGTGGAGAGAAAGATGCAGCAATTGTGTAGCATTTCAGTTGAAACGGTAATGAAGAGAAAGCACCAGCCATATTTAGTGCCAGGACAATATAATTCTAGGAAAGGGGAGAGATTTTTCTAAGGTTTTAAGCTGAAAAAAAACTTGGAGTTTGGGAGATACCAAAGTTCTGTGCATGGAGGTGAGAATGGTGTGAGATGAAATTAGAGCATTAGCAGGAGCCAGTCATTCAGGGCCTCAGAGTAGGTGGTTGGATTTTATCTGAAGTCTGGTGGTGAGCCCCTGAAGCAGGTTGAATGGGTGATGGCATCATTCAGTGAGTGTTTATCAAGGCTTCTTCTGATTTGTGTGCGGAGAGTCAATTGTAGGGTCAACAGAGCATCTGAGACAATCAGTTATGAAGGTAAGGCAATCAATCAGGCGGAGATATTAGCGGCTTCCACTAGGAGTTTAGCCATGGACATGGAGAAAAATTGCTGTATTTTAGAGCCAAGATTATTCGTACTTGCTGCTACACTATGGTTAGGAGTAAGGGAAAGAGAGATAATAAGTGTAATTCCAGACTCTTGCTTGAGCAATAGGTTAATAAGGTTTAATGAAGTGGGAAAAACTGGGGAGGAAGTAGAGTTGGAGAGGAAATTCATAAAGTCCATTATAGATATGCTAAGAATGAGATCTTGAGAAATCTAATGGCAGAGGCCTTTGAGGAAAACTTTGGTCTGGATACACACATTGGAGTCCTCAGACTCAGATCATTTTTTGCAGCATCAGGCATGGATGAGGGTACCCAGAAAGGAGTATAAGAAGAATGTGAGGGAAACTGTTGCTGAGCCCTGAGAACTCAAACTTTTGGGATTATGTATGAGAGAAGGCAGCAAAGGTTACCGATAAGAATGCCCACTAAGGGAGAAGGAATAGCAGAAGAGCCTGGTCGCAGGGAGACAAGGAGCATGTGGTTTTGAGGCAATAATAGCAGGGTGGTCCACAGGATGGAAGTGAGGAATGATAGGGCAGAAAAGAGCCCACACGGAAGTTGTGGGGACCTAGTTCCCGGGGAGTCATGGGACAGAAACCAAGTTGGTGTGTGGACAAGTGACTAGAAATGAGGAACAGTTCAGATAACAGACAGCACATTCAAACACTGAAGCTATGAAGGAGAGCAGAAAAACAGCAGTAGCTCTGTAAAGATGTGGACTTAGGATTTTCTTCTGCTTGTTGATGTTTTGCTGTTTGCATTTTAAATTTGGGAAAGCAGCAGTTTCGTATGCTAATAGGAACACTGCAATTGAGAGAGAGAAAGAGATGTGGAGGGGGAGACACTAATCAGAGGAGTAAAATGTTGCCACTGCAAGAACAGGAAAGCTCCAGGCACCTGCAGAGTTCCTAGCTTTGGAGAGAATGAGGAGAAAAGTTTTATTAGTTTTCCCAAAAGGAGGAAGAAAGATTGGGCGATTGTGTGTATGTGAGTGAGCTTCTCTTCAACATCCTCTGTTTTCTTCATGAAGTGTGAGGCGGGTTTGTCCACTGAACGCAGGAAGGAGGGATGGAAGTAGGTGGAGATGGTTTGAAATGAGCATGGCAATAAATTGGCATAGAAGAAATGAGCTGGTGGGAATGTTCTTAAAGAAAAATTTGTTCTGACACTTATTAAAATGCCAGGGAAGACTATTCTTCATGACTTTATGAGGTTGAGCAAAGTTGTTCCTAATGTAAGCAGTTAGGGATCCGGGCTTGATAAGGGAGTGTTGGTGGTTTCCCCAAAGCTGAGTGAATGATACCGCCCTCAGAAAAACTCCCCAAATCCTGGACGGTGAATTAGATATGGCGATACCCTTTCATCATTTTTCTAGCTTGCTTATTTAATGTGTGTATCCTCAAATATCCAAACACCCACCACACACACACACACATACACACACACACCTCTTCCAGAACCAGAGTACAACTGTGGTCCAAAATCAGTACCATAGAAAATAAGTAGACGAATAAATGAATTTATAAATAAAAGCATATATAGAATTTATGTTTTTGCTACTTTGAAGTAAATTCTTAAATAGGTTTTAATTATAAAGAGAAATTCAACAACTCAAGGGTTAGCAAAAATGCAAAGTGGAATTTTTGCATTTTCAGATACAGTCCTTATGGTTAAATAATTCAACTTTGTTTTACTCAACATTGTTTCATAGCAACAAATTCTCCTCCCTGACACTTTAGTAAATAGTCTGGAATCCTTCAGACTCAGAAGGGCATAAGCGACAAGAAGTTGCAATGGAATTAATTGCAATGTGCAAAACAGATATGCCTTACAATTAGCAACTTCCTTGGGAAAAACAAATTTAAGGATCTTATAATTACTATTCTCAGCTCTCAAATATATATAATTTCTAGCATGTAAACTCGATGAAAGGAGAGACCTTCTTTGCAAATAGCGTGCGCAGAACAGTCTTTGGCACATAGTAGTCATTCAGTAGAAGGCATAAGATGGTAAAATTTTCCCTCCTTTGCTATTTATTTAAAATGCTAGTGACAGGTGACTGCCAAGTGTACCAGGCTTCTTCCGACACGCTTTGCAAACATTGTCTCATTTATACACATGGTAGCTTTGCAAGGTCCATTTTGTTATCTACGTTTTATAAATGGGGACCACAGGCTTAAGGGTGTTATTAGTATCATCATTTTCTACAGTTATTAAAAACTTACTATAAACAAGCACTGGGCTATTTACATGCCTTCTTTCAAAGCAGCTCATGTAATTGTTACAGAAGTCCTCATATGTCACGTGGGAAATGAGCCTCAAGGGTCACACCCACAGTAACTGGAGAAGCTGAAATTCAAACCGAGGTGTATTTGTGCCCCAAACACATACTCTTAGTATTAAGTTGTCCCGTCCCTGTGTGGTTCTCCAAAATGTAATCTCTTCTAGAAAACTCAGAATTCAGTTAGACATTTTGTCAGAAATATATCTCCATGTATGCATTATGTGGTGTTAAGTAATGTGTACATATGATTAAGCAAATTGAGGTTTCACAAAGAACATAGGTTTTAAGTGAATAAGAATGAATATCACAGTATCCTTTGAGAATTGAACCTTTTAGGTAGTTTAATGAATATCCCTTAATATAATTATTGCCCACGTGTCTACTGCTATTACCACCACTACGCCTAATATATACGAGACACTCAGGTGTGTATTTGACTTATGTTATTTAAAGTTATCAAGTACTTCAAGTTTATTGCAAAATTCGTATTTGAAATTAGTCACAGAAGAGGAAGGAAATGAAATTTCAAAAGATTTTTGTACATCAATAATATTCAAATTTGGGATATCAGAAGTATAAACCAAATAACATACTTAATATCAAGATTAATTATAAAGCAATCATAGTATGGTACTGGCATAAGGGTAGACAGAAAGATCAATAAACAAATCTGAAAGTCCAGAAGCAGACCCATGATAGCCAAGTGATTCACAGCCAAGGACCAGTGCAGTGCTGTGGCGAAAGTACAGGCTTTTCAATAAATATGATGCTGAATCATTTAGATATGAGGAAAAATAGAATCTTGACCTCTACCTCCCACTATACTCAGAAATCAATTCTAAGTTAATTGTAGGTCCAAATGTGAAAAGTAAATAATAAAGATTCTAGAAGATAGGATAGGGTAATTTTTTCATGACTTTGTGGTAGGTAAAGATTGTTAAAAAGAATACACCAAAAGCACTAAGCATAAAGAAAACTTCAGACAGCATTAATGGTAAGAACTTTAATTCATCAAAAAACACCATTGAGAGAGTCAAAATACAAGTTTGATAGTGGAAGATGTTTGCAATACATGTATTTGACAAAGAACTTATATCCAGAATACATGAAGAGCTCTTACAAATCAATGACAAATAAGGCAGACAGCAGAATGAATAAAAAGCTTTTAGGGGGCCAGCCCCATGGCCCAGTGGTTAAGTTCACGCTCTCTGCTTCGGCGGCCCAGGGTTTCGCCAGTTTGCATCCTGGGTGTGGATGCGGCACCACTCATCAAGCCATGCTGAGGAGGCATCCCACATGCCACAACTAGAAGGACCCACAACTAAAGATACACAACTATGTACTGGGGGGCTTTGGGAGATAAAGGACAAAAAAAGCTTTTAATTGGCACTTCTTAAAAGAAGATAACTCAATGTCCAAATACCATGAAAGAGTGCTTAATGTCATCTGTCATCCAGGGACTACACATTAAAACAAGAATGAATTGTTATCACACACCCATCAGAATGGCTAAAATTAAAAAACTGACACTACTAGTTATTGGCAAAGGTAGAGAGCAGGGGGCTCTTGTTATGCAGCCCTCAGAAGTGTAGCTTTGGAAAATGATTTGGCCATATCTGTAAAGCTAAGTGTATGCATATCTCATGAATCATCAGTTCTGTTTCTAGTTATCTCTCTCCACAAAATTCATCCTATGTCCATAAAAAGACACGTAGAGCATAGGCTAGATGACTCAATTACAGTAGTTTATACAATGGAAAATGGGACAGTGGTGAAACTAGCTGTTTCACACAACAAAGGTGAACGTCACAAACATAAGGTTGAGGAAAAGGACCCAACGCAAAATATTATATGCTATAGGATGCCATTTATGTAAAAATTGAAAAAGAGTAAAAACTAATTGTGTTGGTAGAAATCAGAAATGTAGAAATATAACAAAATGATAACATTTGGTGCAGAGTTATAACTGAGAAGGAGAAAAAAGAAACCTTTTGGAATGCGGTTCATTCTCTGTTTCTTAATTGGGCATGATTACAAGGATTTGTTCAATTTGTAAAAATTCATCAAACAATATCCTTATGTCTTGTTCACTTTTCTGTGAATATTATTCATTAATTAAAGATTTTTTCAGAAAGCTATCTTAATATTATTTCCTGTATTAAATAGTATTAACATAAATTTATCTTTAAAATATCTAAGAAAAGAAATTTTACTAAAAAGAAATATCATAATAACCCATTACATTTTTAAATTTCAAAGTAGTTTTCTGAATAAGCATTTTTGAAAAAATATCTAAAGTTTGTTTTTGAAATTAGTTGAATCTTCAGCAAAAAGCTTGCAAGCAATCAAAGGAAAAGAATTATGAAACATTTTGAATTTACTTACCTAGGAAGACTGTGTCTAAACTGCTACATTCTCTTCTTGTTATGAAACAGAGGAATGTTGAGAAATGCTTGTGTAAAAAGAAAAATAATGTTATCCTGGCCAATAAATAAATCTCCATAAGAAAGTTGCAGTTACTAAGTCCAGCTCCTGGTGGTGGTTTAGATCCATTCATTCACTCATTTTGATGTCTCTGGGGGTTTTACAAGGTGAAATTCATGCAAACTTTCAACTTTGTGACTGTTCTTAAGAGGCTAATAAATGACAAAGCCCACTCTTACTCAGCAGCAGTTTCCCCACAGCAGCACTGTTGACATGTTGACCGGGATAATTCTTTTTTGCAGGGGACTGTCCTTTGCATTGTGGCATGTTTAGCAGGATTCTTGTCGTCTGCTTATTAGTGCCAGTGGCATCTCCCCCGGCCCAGTTCTGAAACTGAAAGCACCTGCAGACATTGCCAGGTGACCCTGAGGGGAAAATAACCCCTGGTTGGGAGCCACTGCTCTGCGATATGTATATTGGAATATTGGAGCATTAAGTTGTAGTTCCGCGGCATTTCCTTGGTAGTCAGTAAATGCACTCGTTATTTTTGGCTTCTCCTACCTGGTTCTATTTTTGCAATCATATCTGGAAAAGGGTTGGAATTAATATTTCTGAGATCATTTTGCCATTCTACAAGGAAGGAAAATCAATTTCGTTTAACAATAAGAGGCAAACAAGTTGTTTTCAGTGTTGGGTGCAAGAAATCAGCGTGCATAGAGTATCTTGTGCAGTGTGTTCATTATACAGATAAGAGTGCTAATTGTCTCTGATTAAATTAGAAAGTCATCTCAAAAATAACAATTGAAAATGAATATTCAAGATATTTTCTAAGAGCCTACTTAATTTAGATTTTGATGAAATAGATATTCGATTTTTTATTTAATTCATATATGTGATAAACTAAAAATGTGACTTTTCAAAAATAAATAATTGATGCTATCAATAATAGATATAAAAATAGTCCATTCTTTATTATGGCATTAATTTCAAAATTTACAATAAAACATTTCTGAGGATAAGGCAAAAATTAAATTAAAATTTAAAACTTCCAATTAAAAACTTCCAATATTAAACTAAAATTTAAATATCTGCTTCCAGGGTTACCTATCTGTGGCACATCAGGGTGGTATAGACATGGATGATGGGTGACCTGTGGGTGAAAGAATCCTGACTCTGACACCTTCACTGAAACATTAGGTAAAATGATTCGCTAAGGTCATGTAAAGCAGGTACAAATTTCTATTCCTCAGAGGGATGCCAGTCGATTTGTCATATTTATTTATGGTTCTCTACCCAAGGGTGGCTTTAAAAGTGAGTTTGATAACTATGTATTGGATGATTTCTCACTTCCAAAACCCTCTCCATTCTGCCACCAAGCCCAGATTTTGCTTCAAAAAGGTATTTTTAAATGCTTAGAATATACTTTCAAAATTTACAAATTTGCCTAGCATGGAAGGTTAGCTAAAGGAAACGGGACAACCCGCAGCCCATCCATCATACAAATGCCATTGTTAAGTAAGAAGGAATGAATAAGCAAGTTCCTTTGCTATTTTAGGGAAAGAATAACTTCTTTCCCTAAACCGCTTATTCTAATGATTAGATTTGACTCTGTTTTCAGAGAAGAAAGGCAGAAAATTCCATGGTAGTGTAGAGTTACTGACCTTGATAACTGCCTTATGAGAAATTGACCCCTACTGATAATTTTGTTTCTGAAGACAAAGAGATGATGTCTGTGATGAATAACAAAAATATTTCCTTTTAAAACTTTTTAGTCAATTTCTTATCGTAATAACTGATAATTTTGACCAAGTAGTCTTCCCTTTGCTTTATCTTATAAAATTGTCCATGACAATGTACTTTTTTTTTCCAAATATAGTCTATTACTTGTGCCAGACTTTTTTTTTTTAAAGATTGGCCCAGAACTAACATCTGTTGCCAATCTTTTTTTTTTCCTTCTTCTTCCCAAAGCCCCGCTGTATATAGTTGTATATTCTGGTTGCAGATCCTTCTAGTTGTGCTATGTGGCATGCTGCTTCAACATGGCTTGATGAGCAGTGCTAGGTCCATGCCCAGGATCCAAACTACTGAAACCCTGAGCCGTCGATGCATGGGCCAGAGCATGCAAACTTAATGACTCGGCCACCAGGTGGGCCACAGACTTTTTTTTTTAATCGCAGTAACATTGGTTTATAACATTATATAAATTTCAGGTGTACATCATTATATGTCGATTTCTGTGTAGATTACAGCATGTGCACCACCCGAAGACTAATTACAGTCCACCACCACACACATGCCTAATCACCCCTTTCACCTTCCTCCTTCCCCACTTCCCTTCTGGTAACCACCAATCCAATCTCTGTTTCTGTGTGATTGTTGTTTTTACCTACTACTTATGAGTGAGATCATACGGTAATTGACTTTCTCCCTCTGACTTATTTTACTTAGCATAGTACCTTCAAGGTCCATCCATGTTGTCACAAATGACCAGATTTTATCATCTCTTATGGCTGAGTATTCCATTGTATGTATATACCACATCTTCTTTATCCATTTTGTCCCTTGATGGGCACTTAGGTTGTTTCCAAGTCATGGCTCTCGTGAATAATGCTGCAATGTATATAGGGGTGTGTGTATCTTTACACTTTTGTGTTTTCACGTTCTTTGGATAAATGCCCAGCAGTGGAATAGCTGGATCGTATGGTAGTTCTATTCCTAATTTTTTGAGGAATCTTCCTACTGTTTTCCATAGTGGCTGCACCAGTTTGCACTCCCACCAGCAGTGTATGAGAGTTCCCTTCTCTCCACATCTTCTCCAATGCTTGTTGTTTCCTGTCCTGTTAATTATAGCCATTCTGACCGGAGTGAGGTTATATTGCAGTTTTGATTTGCATTTCCCTCATAGCTAATGATGTTGAACATCTTTTCATGTGTCTGTTGGCCATCTGTATATCTTCTTTGGAGAAATGTCCATTCAGATCTTGTGCCCATTTTTTATTTGGGTTGCTAGTTTTTTGTTACTGAGATGTATAAGTTCTTCGTATATTTTGGGTATTTACCCCTTATCTGATAAGTGGTTTGCAAATATCTTCTCCCAATTGTTAGGTTGTCTTTTCGTTTTGTTGGTAGTTTCCTTTGCTGTGCACAAGCTTTTTAGTTTCATGTAGTCCTATTTGTTTATTTTTCTACTGTTTCCCTTGCCCAGTTAGACATGGTACTTGAAGATATGCTGCTAAGACCAATGTTGAAGAGTGCATTGCTTATGTTTTCTTCTAGAATTTTCATGGGCTTCAGGTCTTACATTCAAGTCTTTAATTCATTTTTAGTTAATGTTTGTGTATGGTGTAAGATAATAGTCTACTTTCATTCTTTTTTTTTTTTTTGATGAAGATGATTAGCCCTGAGCTAACTGCTGCCAATCCTCCTCTTTTTGCTGAGGAAGACTGGCCCTGAGCTATCATACATGCCCTCTTCCTCTACTTTATATGTGGGATGCTTACCACAGCATGGTGTGCCAAGCAGTGCCATGTGTCCGCACCCTGGATCCAAACCAGCGAACCCCGGGCTGCTGAGAAGTGGAACGTGTGCACTTAACCACTGCGCCACCAGGTTGGCCCCTCTACTTTCATTCTTTTACATGTGGCTGTCCACCTTTCCCAACACCATTTATTGAAGAGACTTTCCTTTCTCCATTGTATGTTCTTGGTTCCCTTGTTGAAATTAGCTGTCCATAGATGTGTGGGTTTATTTCTGGGCTCCAGATTCTGTTTCATTGATCTGTGTGTGTGTTTTTGTGCCAGTACCATGCTGTTTTGGTTACTATGGCTTTGTAGTATATTTTGAAATCAGGGAGTGTGATACCTCCAGCTTTGTTCTTTGTTCTCAGGAATCCTTTGGCTATTTGGGAACTTTTGTTGTTCCATATAAATTTTGGGATTCTTCGTTCTATTTCTGTGAAAAGTGTTGTTAGAACTTTGATAGGAATTGCATTGAATTTGCAGACTGCTTTAGGAAGTATGAACATTTTAACTATGTTAATTCTTCTGATCCAAGAGCATGGAATATCTTTCCATTTCTTTGTGTCGTCTTCAATTTCTTTCAACAATGTTTCATAGTTTTCAGTGTACAGATCTTTCACCTCTTTAATAAAATACCTAGGTATTTTGTTCTTTTTGTTGCAATTGTAAATGGGATTGTATTCTTAATTTCTCTTTCTGCTACTTTGTTGATAGTGTATACAAATACAACTAATTTTTGTATGTTGATTTTGTATCCTGCAACTTTATTGTATTCATTTATTATTTCTAAAAGTTTTTTAGTGCATTCTTTAGGGTTTTCTATATATAAAATCATGTTATCTGCAAAGAATGACAGTTTCACTTCTTCCTTTTCAATTTGGATCCCTTTTTTTCTTTTTCTTTCCTGATTGCTCTGTCTAAGACTTCCAATACTATGTTAAATAAGAGTGGTTAAAGTGGGCATCCTTGTCTGGTTCCTGTTCTTAGACGGATAGCTTTCAGTTTTTCTCCATTGAGAATGATATTAGCTGTGGGTTTGTCATATATGGCCTTTATTATGTTGAGGTACTTTCCTTCTATATCCATTTTATTCAGAGTTTTTATCATAAATGGATGTTGTATCTTGTCAAACACTTTCTCTGCATCTCTTGAGATGATCATGTGATTTTTCTTCTTAATTTTGTTAATGTGATGTATCATGATGATTGACTTGCAGATGTTGACCCATCCCTGCATCCCTGGAAAAATCCCATTTGATCATGGTGTATGATCTTTTTAATGTACTATTGTATTTGATTTGCTAGTATTTTGTTGAGGATTTTTGCATCGATGTTCATCAGTGATATTGGCCTGTAATTTTCGTTTTTTGTGTTGTCCTTGTCTGGTTTTGGTATCAGAGTGATTTTGGCCTCCTATAATGTGTTAGGAAGCTTCCCCTCCTCTTCAATTTTTTTGGAGGAGTTTGAGAAGGATAGGTATCAAGTCTTGTTTGAATGTTTGGTAGAATTTACCATGGAAGCCATCTTGTGCCAGACTTTTAAAGATAGCATATGGACAGTGTAAGTAAAGTATAAACATCCTTTATTTCCAAGTTTGAACATTAAGTTATTTTCCCCCATCCCCTAAAATATAGAGATACTGGACAACTAACCAGATTTGCCTGTGATTTTTTTGGCCACTTCATGAAAATACAGTAGTGTGAGCAAACCTTTCTTTGGTGGACTCTTACCCCTTCTTTCAGTTCTGATTGTTACTATTTGATAAGAGTATCTGCTTTTAGGTGAAAGGAAGTTTTCCATAATTCAAGTATATACATTTCCCCATGAATTTTCAACTCCATAAATTATTAAATGAGTGCCAAATTTATATATGTCAGCAATTCTCTTAAGACTGTTATTTGAAAGGAGTGTTGACATTAGATTGCAGGTTTTTGAAAAGCTAATTTCCGCTCATTGGCAAACCCAGGATCATGACTAACATTAATTTGAGATGACTGCTATGCTTCCCACCTATCGTTGACTCTGCATTGTCACAGTTCTTGGGAGGAAGGACAACTTATGTGTGCTTGTGCTTTGTCCCTAATAGGCATCTGAACAACCTCTAGTTAATGCAGAGCAGCAAGAGGAAAACTAGTTTTTGCAAGCTATGTGTGTAAGATGATAAGTTGATTAGGGGTTGCTGTCAATGCCACCTCCAATGTTCACTTCATGTTATGACTTTTCATAACTAAGGAGAATTATAGAGCTCAAGTAAAATACCAAAGTTCATTCTCATCATGTAACTTCTCCTAGAATCATAGATCTTGCTTCATCTTTCTCCTGTTAGAGTGAGAAGGGAATGCGTTTTAGGAATACGAATTATCAAGGAAGGGGTTTATTCCTGATTGTGGCCCCCTGCCTTCAACATTGTACACTCAGCTTTCACTTCTGTAACATCTCAAAATCTTCCACTGAATGTGTCTCATAGGTTGCTGTTTGCAAATGCATACATGCTAAAAAGTATGCTAAAGTTACATATGGTTAATTACTGGAACTTCCCATTTGGTCCCTCCAAGGTAGAATGCAAAATTAGATTCATTTTTAGATTACTTGAGGCTTTTTTTATTGCAGTTGAATATCCATTTGTAAGATACTTTCTATTTTAAGACATACCAAATCGCTTTGGAAAAATAAAACAAATCTATTAACATTCAAGCAAATGACCTCAACATTCTGGAAAACATTAGTGAACGTGAAGACTCAAGAAAGCATTGAGAAAGAACAGACTTCCACTTGAAAGATTTTGGTGTGTCCCTGGTTCAGAACTCAGTCTAGGTTACTGGGACCTCTTCAAATTCTTTCGAAGTAGAATAGGAATGTGCTGTGGTTAGCTGGTGGTATCTTTCCACAAGGTTTTGATCTTCTCCACGTCCGCAGAAGTGCCTATCGCTTAGCTGACAATGCTCAATTCCTAGGTTGCTGCTCATTTGGAACAAAAGTGCAGAAGACAGATCTAAGCAAATACTGTCCCAGAAGTGGTACAGTACTCAGAGTTACCATTCAAAATTGTGTAAAAAATTCAGTTTATCTGAAAAACATCTCTGTACCGTCTTTTTTTGGTTCCCTAAAGATGTTATAATGACCAGTAATCCCAACATTACTGGCTGCAAGATTTATAATATACTTCTATATCAAATGTCTGCACCATCACAAAAACTCTGTAAGGAAGATTCATGTCCATTTTACAGAGTAAAATGAGGTTCAAAGAAATGAAATGTAATGTTACTCAGTTAAATAAAGTCTGAATCCAGAATGGAAATCTGGATTTTTTAATACTAAAGCTTGTTTTTCCACCACACAAATATAATAAAGTCTAGTGTGAATAGGTAAATTAATTACTCAGTATCAAGCTACTTTTATACCATTTTGTCTGTGATAGCTTCTGCTTTTGCCAATGGTTGTTATAGATTAAATAATATATCAAAGCCATGCTCTATACAGAAATAAGAATAGTAAGTGAAAGGCTGAAATGAGAGCTAAGGCTATAAACTCCCAATATGCTTAGAGATGATTACTTTTAAAATTTTATTCTGATAATAAAAAGTTATATGTGGAGGCCAGCCTGGTTGTGTAGTGGTTAAGTTCACGCACTCCGCTTCAGTGGCCAGGGGTTCACAGCTTCAGATCCTGGGCATGGACCTAGCATGACTTGTCAGGCCATGCTGTGGCAGCATCCCACATAAAATAGAGGAAGATTGGCCCAGATTTTAGCTCAGCAACAGTCTTCCTCAAGCAAAAAGAGGAATATTGGCAACAGATGTTAGCTCAAGGCCAATCTTCCTCACACAAACACACAACAAAGTTATATATGTTTATTATTTAAAATTTAAAATATGGAAATGCATAAAGAACATAATAATTCCCTTAATCCTGCAATTTGAAGAAGATAACTATTTTTTTCCTGTTGCTATCTTTTAAGACAATATCCACACATGTATGCAATCTATCTATATAGGAATTTTGTTTTGTGAAAAGATTGTACTGTGTATATGAACATTGTGTATATGTGTATAAATTGTGTGCTCTGCTTTTTCATGGAATGTATTATGAACCTCTTTTCATGTCTAAATTATACATCTGTATCATCATTTTTTAGTGTCATTACTTTCTGTGCTAATTTTTGTTTGTAGTGTATATTACTTAAGCAATTTTCTATTATTGTCTGTATAGATTTTTATTATATTCATCATTATAGACAGCCTCATGATGAATTTGTAGATATATGTGGCATAATTATATTACCACTTCTGTTGGATAGGAAATTGAATTCCAAAGCTAATTTGCTGTCTAAAATAGAGCATGTTTTTAAGGCCAACTTGAAATAGCACATTTTCCTTGAATAGCCGTAGAAATTTGTACTCCCACCAGGATCAAAGGAATTATGATTTCTTTCACTTTTGCCATCATCGAATATATATTGTTTCTTCTTTGTGAATATTCAGTTCAAGCTCTTTGCCCATTTTTCTATTGAAGTAGCTGTCTATTTTTTTCTCACTAAGATGTTCATGCAATATTTTAAGAATGTGAGTTCTTTTCCATCCGTCATATTTATTGCAAATGGTTTCCTAATTTATTGTTTCTTTTTTATTTTGTTTACAGTGTTTTCTACCATACAGAGAGTTTACATTTTATTTTTATATTCACCTTTAGGAAGCCTTTTTTTAGCCTAAGAGTATAACCATAATAACTTTTATTTTCTACTAGTATGTTTTTTTTTCATTTTTTTCTGTCGCATTTTCTCTGTTAGGAATTATATGCTTGTATTTTTCTCCTATTGATCTATTGGGTAACAATGTTTATAGATATAATTTTGTTGGAATTTTTTTCCATTTCTAAATTTTAAAGTACAAAAGTGATTTGCCTTAAAACTTCATATACTAGTTAATTGACAGCCCCTCTTCACCACTATCCTTTTCTTAACAGTGTGGTGTGTGTCTTTCATTATGTCGTATGACATCAGTGTGTGGTATTGCAGCTCCTCTTGGTAGAGTGAATGCTCATGCGTGTTCTGGAAATGAGAGATTCATGTGATCAGCTTAGGTCACAACCTGACTTTAATTCCGGTTGAGTTATAGGGAAAAGAATCCCAGGGACCCAGCAGTCACACAGCCCGTGTTCCTCCTTTGTTCCAGGGCTGTTCAAGGAAGCAGAGGCAAGCAGAAACCCATCCATGTTGTTTCCCTTCAGGTAGCAGTGACCAAAAATTGACCCCTGTACTCTTATCATCTTTCTCTTCAGTAGGCATCCTTTTAAACTCTGAAACACTTCTGATTCTTGAATTTTGTGTCATATGTGAGATTTTCCTGAGACAAATATTTCATCAACATTTGAATTGTGGGAAACTGTGTGAAGATATTGTGTCATTTTCCTTTAAGCTAAGATCTCCTCTCCACCGCCACCCTCCATCTCTTCACTGGAATTCTATTTTGTATAATCTTATGGCATATCAAGAATCATCCTATAGATTCCAGAAAGGAATGGATTAAAATCAATATTTTTATAACATAGACCCAAAGAGATTAAGTGATATGCTCAATTCACACACTAAATGAAGAAAGAGGAAACCCCAAAATATATAGCCATTATTATTATCTAATAGGAAAGAACACATTTCATAATAAAATACTGACTAGGAGGCTCTATGATAATATAAGAAAACTATGTTAGATTATATTTCTCATATTGTAGTACAAAAATCACCCACATCAGAATAACTTGGATTATTAAAAACAGTGGTGAAAAGACTTTCAATTAAAGAGTATTTTGATTTTTAAAGCAAATATATTAATTTTGTACTTTAAAAGTTAGAAAAGGAAAACTATAACTTCTTAGAATGTGGACTCTTGATCTCCATCTAAGACGCCTGGCGGGGGAAGGGGGCAGTTCCTTGCATTTTTAACAGCTCTCCCATTGATCCTATGGGCGCTAAACTTTGGGAAACGAAGTCCAAAGTATTTACTTATATATTTAGACTTTAAAGCTGGGATAATCATGGTAATATAAAATAAACATTTGATATATTTCACTTTGCAGATAAATAATGTCCCGTTATCCCCTAATTTCAAAGTATAATTTAGAAAAAAACATTATATGTTTTCTTAGGGGTGGTAACTACTTGAATATAACTTGAAATGTTCTGCTTAATTGGATACACTAATATAGACAGTTAACTATTTATAAGCAGAATTAATGTTCTCTGAACTATTTCATGTCTTTTTCATAGCAGAATAAGTCTTGATGATCAAATTTTGTGGGAATACTGGGAGGTCCTACCAAAATAGAAACCTTCTATGTGATGCTGTTGTTGAAATCCCATTCTTCACGTGATTATTTGTTCTAAAATAGCTTTCATCACTATTGCTATTCCTGTTACTTCCACCAATGGAAGTAATTACTTCCATTACTATTACTACTAATCCAAAAGTAAGATTCCTAATTTCAAGCCTCCTGCTTAGTTATATTTTATTGATACTGATAACTAAACATGAAGCAAAATGTTAGAGTGGATTTCAATTTAATTCGTTTATAATGGAGGGTAATATGAGCTTAAATAAATTTTCAATCTTATAAATTCTCCAGTTATACAAAACAGCTATAACTTACACAAGCTACTTCAGAAATTATTTTTAAAATTATATCTCACGAAAATTTTGTCTTAAAAACCAAATACGTATTTTACGTTTTCATTGTGGTATTGAATTTCACTTTACTTGTGATATCGAGTCAAATTAAAATCTTGATATAATTTTACCAAGAAAAGTTAAGTAATTCAGGGATAACTAATAATATTTTTAATAGGGATTTAGCATTAACCTTTGTTTTTTAATGCATCTGTTTCCAAGCCACTTAACCTAGTAAGTAATTGATCTTGCATATTTCTTTGACAGACTTATGCAGGCAAAGATCTGGAGGAGCAGTTACGGGCGGTGTCCAGTGTAGATGAACTCATGACCGTGCTCTACCCAGAATACTGGAAAATGTACAAGTGTCAGTTAAGGAAAGGAGGCTGGCAACATAATAGAGAGCAGTCCAACGTCAATACAAGGACAGAAGAGACTATAAAATTTGCTGCAGCACATTATAACGCAGAGATCTTGAAAAGTAAGTATGGGAAAAAATATATATAATAAGCTTTGTTATCAACCCAGTCAAAGTTGCCAGCCCGGTCCTTTAATTTCAGCATTTGTACCACTGAATACCTTTAGGGCAGAAAGTAAATAGAAAAATAGAAAATAGGAAATAAAGAATTCTTTTCCAACTACAGCATTTGATGATTTGACTCTGAGTGGTTAAGTGATTTCGTGAAATATACAGATAGAAAGATGCGTGCATCTCCACACAGTTTAATTTTTCTTAATTGAGGTGATATCGCATTGTAAAATTTTTAAAACCATAGATACCTTTACATACACTGTCAGTTAAATCATCTAAACATTTTGTGTCTTCCAAATTAATTGCAAATAAATTTTCTTTCTGATTTGGATTTAGAAATGCTTAATTTCTGAATCACCCAAAATCATCTTTTCAAATGCTCCTTGTTGCCTTGTTGCTTTATAGGTAACTGGCTTGAGAGCTGGACTTTTGTCAAACTACTGAGAGACCTAGCAGAGAACATCACAAAAAATTATGATGTTGCATAAAATGGCACAGTAGGAATTCGTGGACCTACTTTTAGAAAATAACTCCCTTCAGTGGTTAGATATTAATCACTATGAAGGTTTGAGATTGCAAATTACTTTGAAAACAAAAGCAAACAAACAAAATGGCTTCATGGTGGAAAAACCGATAATTGTGTCTTTTTTTTTTCCCCAAAAATCTTATTTTAGGAGAAATATAGGAAAATTAACTAGAACATTTAAGAAGTACATCATTTGGAATGCAGTGTTTAAAGAGTCAACAGTGCTGTGGGTAAACCACTAACTCATTGGAAACAATTCCAAGAGAGAACATGAACAGGAAAATTAGACTTTCTGGGAAAAAAACTTAGTTCAGGATACATGTCCCATTTGATGGAAAATATCCTTGCGTTTCAAATACCTACCACCGTGACATTACCCAAAGTTGCTAAATAGCCTGCCTGAAAGTGATTTTTTGAGTCCAAAACCATAGCTATCTTCTCAGTTATATCTCAGTTTAAAAAGAAAAATTAGATCATGTTGTTTATGTTTGCTTTGAGGTTACAAAAATAGTACGTCCGTATAACAAATGAGCGTGACCTTCTCTCTGCAGGTCTTCCAGGCATCTATATATGAAGTTTTCGTTTTTTTAAGTAAAGGAAACCAAATATAGTTCTGTAGAATATTGGTGTAATTTTAAGGCGGCATAATCCTAATTTAGCTTGTTAAATGGCTGATGAAATTAGTTTTTTAAGAAATTATCCTTAGCTGCTCTGTTAAATATTATTGACAGGGCAAGTTAGGATTCTGTCAACTATTTCTTTAAAGTTACGTATTATACTTAAATCTGAAAATCTGAAATTCAGTGTGAGTGACTTCCAACTGCTGTGGGCTTTTCCCCTTGGTGGCTTGTGTATAACTTATGCCCTTCCCTGTGACTCGACAGGTATTGATAATGAGTGGAGAAAGACTCAATGCATGCCACGTGAGGTGTGTATAGATGTGGGGAAGGAGTTTGGAGCAGCCACAAACACCTTCTTTAAACCTCCATGTGTGTCCGTCTACAGATGTGGGGGCTGCTGCAACAGTGAGGGGCAACAGTGCATGAACACCAGCACAAGCTACCTCAGCAAGACGGTAGGTGTGTCCGCTCTGCCCTGGGGCTCTCTCCATCAGAACCCTTACCCTGGGGAGTCATTTGCTTAAACTCTGGTCCCTTTAAAGTAACTTAGTTCAATTCAGGGCTGCATGTATTTCCTTTGAGCAATGAAGTTAATTTTTCCATATTTTGTGGTTTTGATGATATAATATCACACAGAAAATAATTGATGCTATCTGAACAATGTTCATATATTGGTATCAAAGCCAAGTGAAGAAAATCAGAAATATACATATGAATGTACGTGTAAATACACACACACACATATATGTTGATCTTTAAGGATAAACATTTTCATTTGGCAATAAATTATTTTTAAATGGTTAAGTCTTCTGATTATAGAGATATAGCACAAATTGCATATTCAAAATATATAATCACATGTATATGTTCTGTGAAACAGTGGCGTAGTATTGAAATAAGCCACCACACTGAACATATTCACTGTGTTCATTTAGGAAGCAAAAGAAATATTCTGACGCTAAATCTCAAGTATTTTGACAAACCTATAAAGTCCCATCGCATTACATGTTAAGCTTCTAACAAATAACCAAGAAGCTTCTCCCAAGGTTCCGTTTGGATCTGGGGTTTTCAGAGCAGACACGCAAACCTGCATTGTAGATCATCCTTGGGAGAGGAGGCTGGCTATCGCAGGACACGGTTGTGTGTTGTTGATAACCATGGAGTGTTGTTAAAATGCTGTGCACCAGTGGCCTCTGCACAGAAATGTTTGGAGAAGCCCAGTGCTGTGGGCGGGGCTAATGCAGACTTCTTTCTGAAAGACCAAACTGTGGTTGCTCAAAAGGCTTTTGCACTCTATTATGAGAGTTGGAATAGCATAGGTAATCTGGTACATTCAGAATGTCCTTTGACCTTTAGAATGAACAATGAGTTTTTTTTTAAATGTGAAGTCAGATTTGATTTGTATCATGTGCTATGACAGCAAATTAACAGTTTTCTAAATTATGTAATGTCTATACATAGAACACATATATTAAAAGTTTCATTTCCTACTAACTTTAGCTGATCGACATGCTTCCCACTAATAAAATCTCCTCTTATTTTAAGATAATTAAGTGGAAATGAAAGTTAAGGTTACTACCTCAGTTCCTTCAACTACATTTTCCCTTCTGGTTGAAAATTTCCAAAATTTTTGTTGTAATCATATTTCATCTCTGAGACTGGGGACATTGTCCTATTACACACTCCAAATACCTTTCTGTAAAAAAATTGTATTTCTTTATAGGGCTCACACACTTGATGATGGAACAAACCATTTCAGATACTAAGACTTGCGAGAGGAAATGAAAAATAAATTATAAACTTGTGTTTTCTATTCAGCTTGCCTCTGCCTAACTCAAGATTAAAAACAAAGTTAAAAAAGTGATGCTTTGGAATCATTCATCATTCCTGTTGTTATCGGAGTTAAGCATAGCCAGAAGTAGTTTATTCTGTTGTTTCATATAAGTACAGCAAAATAATATAGAGTTCATTCTAGCCTGTGTTAGCAACAAAAGCAGTATGACTCTAAATATTTTCATGCATTTAGAAGCTTTATCAGATTATATGTTTGTGGATTATGAGATAGCACTTCAGTGCTTGACAAAATTCTAGTATTTTAATAGAATAACAATAATTGTAGCGTTAGGGCACAGCGAAACTTCTCTTTTGTTCATGCCCCTTCCCCTTGTATCTTTATCAAACACTAAGAATTAGTTAGCTAAGAAATTACAGATTTATATTGCATACTATTCTGAATAAAATAATTCTAATTTAATGGATTTTACTGGATATTGTGTTTATCCTGAGGTATAAAACAGGTTTTTCAAAAATCCTTTAATAAGTGTTAGAACTAAGTACATTTTTTTATCAAATGGAAATAATTATGCCAGTAGGATATTCTCCAAAAGGTAATATTTATTTTAAAAAGGTATTAATATTAAAAACGTTGCTGCTTTTATATTCAAGCCAAACTCCATAAGAGGATTTTTGGCCTACAGAAACTCTTGAAAAAATGTCATTTTTTAAGAAGAGAAAATAAATATGGGTGATTTAGGAATTTAAATGTATTTTTTAGAATACCTTTAATAGTGTATATTTTAAAGTAATTCAGTTAAGCATTATGATATGTGTCCTACATTGAATTATTTATTATTATCATGTTTGATTTAAATCAAATATCAATTTAGTTGATCATCAAAAGGTCTAGATATCCCAATTGCATTTTCCAAAGAATAAAGAACTATATCTTCTTAAAAAATGAAATGACATAGAATAGACTTAAAAGATAGATTTTGAAGAATTGTTTTACCAACAAAATATGTCTATTAAGAGCTCATTATTTATCATTTCAGAATGTTCTATTGAATTTAGTTTTTAGATGAAATTTTGTTTTCAAAGCACTTGTATTGTAAAGATGTAGAGTTGAATAATAACCACTGCAGTGTTGGGATTTTCTTGTTTCTTCATTTCTTGAAACTCCTGTTTTTTTATAGTTAATTTATTTTGTTGGTGAAAATCAGTTTCCCACTGACAATATTCAAAGCTATTTTTCATTACTAATTTCTTCAACAAATTCTTCTGTTACGCCTTAAGTTAATACAGAGAAAATGTTTTTAAATGACTCTTCTTTTAAAAATATCTCAAGCTTTATAGAGTAATATTGATTTAATATTAGTTTAATATTTAAAGTGAATATTTCAAAATATATCTTCTTTAGATACTGATGCCTAAATGTTTTGTGTAATAGTTCCTCAGACAAGCTTTTTCTCCCCAACACCAAACTCACCCCCAACATAGCAACACTGTGAAAATCACCTGGTCTTCTAGTTTTACTGCTTTCGTTGTCTCACTTCATCTCTAGGCAGAAACGTAGGGGTGGTCTTTGACATCTCCCTTCTCTTTTCACATATTCAGTCTGTCATCAAATCAAATGTTAATTTTATCCCCCAAATTCCTTGAATCCCCATGTCTCCCACCATCTCTGTACTCCAGGATACTTTTGATGTTCTTTCCAACTAATGAAATAGCATCCTCTCTGCTCTCCCTACTTCCCTGTCCCCCTTCCTAATCTATTCTCTAAATTGCCCCTAAACATGATCTTTTTGAAGACACAAGTCCGATGTTGTCAGTCCCCAGCATAAAGGCCTTTCAGTGATTTCCCATTGCTCCTAGAATAAGACCAAAATCTCTGAGGCAGCCTTGGATGTCTGCCTCTGCCTTTCTCTACAGCATCATTTAACATAACTATCCCCTGACCTAACTTTTTGTGCCTCCGAGACTCTAGGCCTCCTTCAATTTCTGGGAACCCCTGTGCTCCCTCTGCCCCAGAGCCTTTGCACACACCTCTAAGTCATCTTGACTTTCTAGTCTCATTCTTGCCCAGGTGCCAGTCCCTCAGATCTCAATTCAAGTGTCATGTGGTTCAAGGAAGTCCTTGAGGAGATTTTTCTGGGCTCCTTGATTAGACCCAGAATTTCTTTTAAATGTTTTATAGTTTCCCATATTCCCTTTCATAGCACTTACGATAGCTTATAATCATATAGTTTATAATAATACAGCCATAATTATTGGATTAATGTCTACCTCCTCCATAAAGGCAAAAATAGGTCGGTTTTGTTCACTAATTACCTGAGTGCCTACCACAGAATTAGTGTACAACCCCTTTTAGAACCACATAAAAACTATGAACCCTCTCACTGGAAAAAATGAAAATATAGACACATCCACAGCATTTTCTTCCACAGTTTCAGGGAATTGGTTCCTTTACCCTAGTCTTCATCTGTGGAACCAGATTTTAAAACTACTGCCTCGAAGATTAATAATGATAAAATAGTTGATTAACTCACGTGTGTAATTTTTAAATAATCTGACCTTTTTGCCTAACAAAAGTGTATGCTATAAATTTTAGCTCAATCTTTTAAAAATATCTGTTTCTTTAACAAACAGAGAAAATTCTCCCCCTTTTTCCCCAGTCTAGTTAATATGAGCAAAAGTCAACATTCTGTTCCTCTTACTGTTGGTTTAGTAAGTACATGGTCACTCTACATATGTGCCAGATAGATAACAGGTGTACCTTAGGTAAATCTGAACTTGAAAAACAGATCAGTACATTGTTAGTAAGGGAAATAAAGACATTCAGTCTTCAGTTAACCATTAGTGGTTTTTCTGTGACCGCTGCATGTTTATTCCCTATCTTGGTCTAATTAGATCCCATGTTCACGTAATTGGTCTCAGAGTGGAAGTATTCATTCAAGGATAAGTATGCATGCACAACAGCCTACAAGCTGCTCTGTCAAGTTGGAAGCTTAAAGAGGTTAGGCTTTAGAAATTATCAGGCTTGAGTGCTAAAAAGAGCATTTAGAGCTAAGTTTAAGGTACATGTAGGTGAAATAAAATTTGGTCCAGTATCCTCAGTACTTAAACATCAAATATGATTTTTTTCTATAAAAAAATTGTCTCTTTTAGATCATGTGGAATCAATTCTCACTGTATTTCATCTCCTTGCACCTCCTGGCTTCACAGAATTTAGGATTACTTCTATAATAGATGTATGATGTTGATTAATTTTACCTACTTTGTCCCAGTCATCTGCTCACGTGAAAAAATCAGGATTTACCTATAAAATTTTTGAAGTCTGTCTGGTTTCTTGTTGTTGACTTATGTTGTTTTTCAGTTTTGTTTTGATCCTTTTTGATAGACTTGATAGTTACAATAATCACAATTCTTATAAATTCTGATCTGCAAAGCAGTCGTGTTTTGAAATGTATCATTATAACAGCAGAGTAGTTTTCATTTTAGCCTTTCAATTTTTTAAAGATTTGCAGATTTTTGTGATTAAAAACTTGAAGTTAATTGAAACTGAGGTACTCATTCCTTAGGGTTCTGCCTCAAGACACCTTCTTTTCTGACTCCACACCCCTCCTCAGGTTTCCTCATCTTTCTCTTTGCTCTTCATGGTGGCTACTCCCAAATCTTTATTTCCAGCTCAGACTTCTCTCATGGTTTCCATACCACCCCCTCAACCTTGTGACTTAGCTTTTCTTCAGAAGGTCAAAATCAATCTGTGTGACACTGGAGTTATGACCTAGTCCCCTGATGCCCATCCACCCTCACAAATAATAAGCAAGTAAGTAAATCTTCTTCTTTTTCCGGTATTCACTGTCTTAGTAAATGGCACCATTCATCTAGTTGCTCAGTTCAAGTTATTCTTCCTTGGACTGAAAGCCCAGTCAATAATTCCTGTTAAGTCTATCTTCCAAACATCTCTAGAATCCATGTAACGTCTTCCTTCTACTGATCCACTCTGATCTCAGCCACAGTCGTCATCACCTGGACAAGCCTGATAACCGGTCTCATACCTCCGTTCTTACTTCCCACCAATCCATTTGCCACATTATGGCAGTGAGTTTTTTCTTTTCTAAATGATAAATCAGATACTGCTCGAAATTCTTGAGTAACATTGCCTTATTGAGACTGAGCCAGCATTCAGCTAGTCTGTTGATAAGCTAGTCTTTTCTAATTGGATTGCTCTAGCATCTGCTCTGGTTGGTTGACACAAATGTTCTAATATTTTGAGCGTTACTCTTCTTTAGGTTAAATCCTTTAGCATAGTTTACTGGGCTATCCATCATCTCGCTGCTACCTAAATCTGCAGCCTCAATGCTCTTTCCCTCAACTGCTATTTTCCACAAGTACCCAAATTCTTTTACTCCTTAAACTATGTCAATATCTCTTACCTCCAAGTCATTACAATACTGTACCCTGGGTTTGAAACATCTCCTTATACTCCATCCCCCTTTTCCCCACTTGTCTAGCTAATTTTTAGCCAACCTTAGGCCTAGACATAAATGTCACTTCCATGACAACCTGTTATATGCTCTGATAGTACCCTTTATTGCCCATATTTTAGCATCATTACCTTACCTGTCTGTCAGATTGTTTTATTACCTAGGCTCTTAATTCCATGAAAGCACAGATTGTGTTTGGTTATTCCCCTGGGGTGTAGCATAGTAGTTGTCACTAAACAGAATGAATACTTAAATAAAAGGAGCAGATTTGGGGTCAAAGGTAGAGTTTTGAATATGGAGACACCAGAAGAAGATTGGACATATAAATTCTAGAATTCTACAGTGGTAGTTGGATCTTTAGCTATAGATTTGGGAGGAAACATCACATCAATAAATGTTGTTTGAAGCCCTGGTGTGGTGGTTACTACTTAGAGGATTCATATATCAGGAGAGAAGAGGGAAAGCCAGTATTCAATCATTGATAGCCCCATCCATTTCTCCCTTTGATTTTGTGATATCATACCCTTCTCCCACCCAAACAATCCACTCAGAATTTTTTAATAGTAAAAGGGATAATTTTAAGTTAAATCCAATTAAGCAAGTATGTGGTGCTTCACCCTCTGCTGTGCGATGGGTATACAGTGATGTATGGACGCTGCACTGATGGAGCTTACAATTTAGCGGGAAAATCAGCATCGATCCAGTAATGAAAAGTCGTCCAAGTGTTGTGAAAGAGAAGTGCCAAGGTTTGTGGAAATGCATATTAAGGAGGTTTACAGACCGAGAGAGAGCAAGGCATGAAATTCCTGAAGGCAATGTTTTCATTTGTGTTTAACACATTTTACTAATACTGTGGCTTGTAAAAGCTTGTCCTGAAGTAATACCTTTTCCTGAGTTTATTTATTTTATTATATTTTCCATGTAGTATAAATGGGAGCATGTGATAATTTCTTTCAAAGATAAAAGGAAATTTCTTACTACTGTATTTTCTGAGGGAAAAAAAGAGTTTTTGTTTAGTTAAAGGAGTTCCAGATGCATCTTTTAGCAACAAAAGTAACCAATTAGAATCATATAAATTGTAAGGACAATGTACCTTGGGTAATGTAAAACCCAAGGTTTTATAGAAACTTCACAGACATTTTTTTATGGGGCTCCATGAAAGGGCAGGTTATCAGAATGTGTGAGGACGCCAGCCGTTAGCTGAAAAGTAAAACCATATGCACTGAGCATTCCAACATGAACGCATTCAGAGCAACGGGTTCAAAGTCCTCCCCAACTGCTATCTGAGTGACTGTAAGAAGTTAAGTAGACTGGACGTCTTTTTGACCTCTTCCATAAACATATGCTTTAAGTATATCTTCTGAGGAGTTGTGTATTTAAGAGATATAACCAAAAAGTAGAAAGTGAATTTTGCAGAATGTAAATTATTTGATGACACAAATAGAAACAGAGGAAAGTCATCTGCTTTTGAGCCAAACATTTGGATTAAAAAGTTATTTAAATGTTAGTATTTACCTTACAGAGTTTCTCTGGAAATAGAAATGAGAAAAGAAGAACTGCTAAATCCATGGGTCTTGCCTGGAAATCTTGGTCTTAGCGCTGAAGAAACTCTGGCCTCTCAGCTGTGTTCGTTAGTGCCGACTGACGAGGCCAGCCCGGTCTGGAGCAAGTCCGCCTCTGGCTCATTCTGATATACATGAACAGCATTATTTAAAATCCTATGTTGCCATCTTCAAAAGAAACAGCTATTTTTTTATTATTTTATAAAGAAATAATGTAAGCATGTAAGCAAAAGCGTTCCAGATTATGTTTGAGTTAAACTAAGGGTTTCATAAAATTTTCTTTTACAGCAAAATTTATTAAAACTTAAGTAAAATGTGCTACCGTGGAGTGAAGCTTAGAGGTGTTATTTTGCACTGGAGACAGAGATGGTTCTTCCATTAATTAAACAGAACACTGTAGTCTGGAAGATTAATTTATTACATTCATGTGTATTCAACAAGTAGAATGTGGTTTGTTTTGAATCTTTAGCTAATTAATATTTGGCAAGCACAGTTGTTGGAAATCAGGTTTTATCCAGATGTGGAAAAACTCTACATGAATAACTGGTTTATCAGAAGTTTCTTTAAGAATAACATTTGCCTTAAGGAAAAAGTTAATGCATCTACTAAAAGATCACATTTTTCCAACTCAAGGTACTGATATGCACAAATTTTATTCGGTATTTCTAAAACTCCTGAATTAGGGTTTTTATTTTCATTGTAGCACAGTATATACATTTTATGTATAACAATATGTTAAAATTAACTCAATATTACATGTAAATCTGTTAAAATCTACCATCTCATGTTCTTCCCAGACCCAATTTAACTTCCATATGCCCTTGGTAGTTGGCCATGTGGTTGATATACTCAGTTGAAATGTTAACAATGAACCCTCAATTTTCACCTTTTCCTATTCTTAAGGATTATTTCTTTAAATGTAGTACAGTTTTTCTATCTGATTTTATAGTTATTAATCATGCTCTCCTGAGGCAACAGATTGTTTCTATAGTTAATTAATGGACTCAAGGTGGGAATATTTAAATTAAATATGGTAGTAAGATACTATGCTCTGAAGAGAAGCTGGTTATATTTCTGGGTATAAAGATGTTGTAAAAGAAGTCATTTTTTTGTGTCATATTTTTATTCACACAAACATTTCTTTAGAATTTAGTACTGAACTATAGTGTAGGATCTTCTCAGTAGGGAAATTCTACACCTTTTTCTTGAATAGCCTGCAAGATAAGTAGAAGTAGGAATTGTTGCTTTACAACTGTTGCTATGCTGGTGTAAACAACCTATTGTTTCAAAATGTGGCCTGACTTTAAGTCCATTCTTGTTGGTGAGAAGTGACTATTAAATATTCTTATTACAGAATTCCAGCAGATAACAACTGGGAACCTCTCAGTTGGAAATGCTTGCCATTTCCTCTTGTTTATTACGGTTTTACAGAATACACAACAGATTTTTTGTTCAATTTCCAGCCTTGTTTAAATGCTCTCATTATATAAGTCCTTTTGATCTTTTCTAAAACCAGCAACTCTTCTAATAGGCATATATTACTAGCATAGTGTAGCATCAGGCTGCATAAGAATTTTATTACTACTTAGATCCTAAATATCATCTATTGTTCAACAGCAGTGGCCTGTCTAGTATAAAACTATTCTAGGAAAATCATCATGTTCAAAATATCAAATTATAATTGTCATCATCATCAATTAGTATTTACTAAGTACACACATGTACATGGAGATGTTAGCTAATGCTGAACATAAAAGTTTGCATTCTGAGCTTAAATCTAGAATAGAAAGTCCTATTGTGCACACATTCAAGCACCAAAACAGTCTGACAGTGGTATAAGGATTCTTACTTTATTAAAATATAAAGACTCTGTTTATTGTTTCAAATAGTGATATGTTTGCATAGACTGTGGCTCTTTTGAGAGAAAATATATAGTCATTGTGTTGGTTCAGATCTTTCTACAGTGGCAAGCACAGATTTCAGAATAGTTAAACTGCAGGTTCTTGCTCCCTAGTAACATTTGTGGTAAACTATTTGATATTTAACAAATTCTAACATAATATCATAAAGTTTTTTCTAATTCCTTCTTATGGTTGGTTTTGCTTAACTACGAGTTATAGGGGCAAGAGTCATTGATCGATGACTATTATCTTGAGGGTCTAGCGAGGTGATTAGGGCTTGGATGTTATGAGTTCTCAATAAGCAGTTATTGAAATCTAAACAAAGATAGATTTTAAACAAGCAAAAATTTTGAAATCCCTCTAACAAAGGTTCAACTCAATTTTGAAGAATCCAAACAACATTATTACTATGAAATCACCACCATTATTATCCCTATTTTATAGATAGTGAAATGGAGGCTAAAGAAAGATAATTTTTGCAAGTCGCAGACATAGTAAATTGCAGATGCAGAACTGTAATTAGTGTCCATCTGTTTTCAAGACTAAGCTCTTGGTTGTTCTTATATCTCTCTAAGCTGTAAGAACTTCCCTTCTAGAGAAGGAAAGTGGCCAGTTGTTTGAAAAATATAGTTTTTTATTTTGAGAGGGGGACATGTGAATTTATAATGTGATTCTAATCATTAATATTTTTTCAGTTCAAAAAAGTTTTCTGAGCACATGCTAACTGATTAGGGAAAAAGGCCTACGGATATTTTAAGTAACATAGGGATTAAATATAGCTATACAAAATTCACAAATTGGTCTGTAAAGAAGAAAATGGAATTTACTGTATTTATTAAAAAGATCTTAGAAACCTTATTTAATCACTTTAAGTGAAAAAAAATTCTGTCGATATGCACACTTAAGACTAGTACAGAAAGAAACTGGAAAATGAAAGAGGCCTCTTTGGTGTCTGATATGAGCGAGCGTGAGTACGATGATGTCTTAATGTACACACACACACGACCCCTCTCGGTAGATGTTCTTAATTTTTCTGAAGTTGACAGGTAAATAAAAGTCAATTATCACGAATCTTCCTACTTTGAATATTGGTCAAAGGCATCTTTCTCTGGACCCTTAAAAGTTTCTATCCTGACACAATCAATTAGTGAATTAAGAAAACATCCTGAAAAACTCAGGTCCAAATTTGGAGATGGAAGATGTGTTTCAGGAGAGGAAAGGGCTTTTTTTACTTTAATTATTTTAGCCTATTTATTCTTTTTGATCAAATGAACTGAATTCAGCCGGCCAATTGCCTACTTAGACTCAAACTAGAGAAATGAAACATCAATAAGTAAAATTTAACTTCCCTTTACCTAACTAGTTAACTGGAGGTCGATTTTTCTCTCAAGCTGTACTGTAATTTTAAGGCTTATGAGTCTTCTTCTTCAGGAAAAAAACAATTCTGTAAACAGTGAATTATTTTTAGTGCCTGTCTTCCTGTTCCTTTATCCTTTAGTTAGTGTCTTTACCAACACAAGCCTCTTCCACCCTTTGGGAGTGTAAAGCCAGACTTATTTTTCCAGGAAGTTTTCCTAATGTGCATTTAACTGTTCTCCATCTTGCTAGAACATTCTTCAAAGCCCCAGTTCCTGAAGACACACTTGGTACTTATGGGCTGGTCCTGACTGTGGACATTGTCCACCCAGGAATGACTGCAGTTTATCCTCGATCACTGACACTGCTCACTGTGATCTCTTTCCCTTTGGAAAACACGCCAGGGTGGAGTGTGGAATGGCAGCAGTCACTGAGAGTAGGAGTGATGCTACTGAGGCCTGGGGGTGGGAAAGCATCATCAACTCTTCTACAATAGCTGTTATCTCAAACAGTGCCTTATCCTTCTCTGTCAGGCTCTGTTCTGCCTTGTGTCACTTGAGACAGTGCCAAATCCTACAATGATTACATGTATTCTGTAAGCAAAAATGTTCCTTGTGGCCTGAGCCCTCTGAGCCCTTTCCCTCCAGTCATGTTGGGCCTCTCTTCTTGTCTCTCCATTCCCACCACTGTTCCTGTCCTACAGCCCCCGCCCTGCCACAGTCCTTACAGCCACTTCTGGTACCCAGTGTCTTCCTTCAATCCTTATCGTGCTGGGTTTCCCTGAGACATTTCACCCTGTGACCACACATGCCGCCTTTTTGAAGCTTTCCTCTCTTTCTTTGGCTTCCCTTGGCTTAACAGTACCCCCTCCTGATTCTCCATCTTCATGTCACACTTTTTCATGTTATTTGCCTTTTTTCACCCCTTAATTGTTGCTGTTCCCCAGTTTTCTATTATTAGGCATTTTCTCTTTTCATTCAGAGTGGTCTCACCAAGTAATCTCATCACTGCCCAAGACTTGTTACAGCTTTAATGTGGATGACTTTTAAATGGCTCTCTTAAACTCTAGGCGCATATATCTAACTGCCTATTACATAAATTCGTAGGCTTTTGTGAACTGACCTGTCCATCTTCCTACCATTTCCACTGTCAGAGAGTTTAAGTAAGTAATTATAAATTATACAAATATAAAAATTAAATTAGCAATTTATTTTCTTATTTATTGACATATTGGCTTATTTTCTAAACCACTTTAGATTTCTTCTATAATGCTGTTTCTTAATGTAGGGTCCAGAGATGTCATAAGAAATAAGAAAAACTGTAGCATATGTAGACACTGCAAAATTCTCTCTCTCCCAATAGTTACACATAGTGCAAAGGATTTCTGCCAGTGTGACATTTCACCTAATGAAAGGTTGTTCCAAACCACGTAAACCAATGTCTTTGTAGAGAAGAAACTGGTCAAAATCATAGTACTGGGATACGTGGAGGTCATGTGTTGAGTTAATGTATGTAGAAGAGACAGTGTTATGGAGAATGTCTAGAATCTGGAATATATGCAAATATTAATAAACACTTAAATCTATGAAACAATCAATATACGCAGCACATTCCTATACATTAGCTTGCATAATGTTTATAACAGTCCCATGAAGTAATGGGTCAAATGTTATCCTCATTTTACTCATTTTGAAAGAAATGTACAGCTTAGAGAAATTAAATGACTTTTCCAAGTTCACGCAACTTATAAGTAGGGTTGCTAAAAAAGGTGCCCTGTGTGGGTGTGATCCTGTGCCCGTTCCTCCTAAGGCACTTAGGCTAAGAAAGTAGCTGAATTTTTAAAGGAATATAGAATGAATATATTTCACATGAGGAAAATGTGCAATTTATTTCAGTAAATCTCCCTGTGCTTATGGACGAAATTGGCAACTAATTCTATTCCCTAACTATTTTTAATGATCTTCAACTGTTGGCATGAAATTACAGCAAGGGGTCAGGTCACAGGACTCTGGAGCATGTCATCTTTCTTAGACTGCTCCAATTACCATAAAGGCAGCGACTAACACGTGGGTCAACTGTAGTTAAATTACTGCAAACTGATCGTATCAGCAGCTAGTGGCCAGGATTTCACTTTCACCATTGTTACTGATACTAATATAGATTTTTAAGAACTTAAGAGTTTAAATCCACTTAGTTTTACTCAATCATTAATTTATTTGTATATTCAACTGAAAACATTGTTTTTTCAGAAGGAAGAGAAGTGAAGTTCTCCATAAATAAGGCATTCAAAATGAGACTTTAGTTAAACTAAATTTTGAGACTCTAATCCACAATCGTGTAAAATCTCCTACCTTATTTTAAACTTATTATTTTCATAATGCCCTTATCAATATAGCAGAAACAAAGCCTTGTCTATTAAATAATGAATACGTTTTTTCTCTTTTAAACAATCAACTCATAAAAGATCTCAGACAAACGTAAAACTACTTTGACATAGAAATTAATTTGGAATGAAAATCAGTTTTACATCTATGTATTTTGTGACCTATGTATTTTATGTAAGCTGTGTGTTCAGTTTACATAAAATAGGATTTAACTGAACGTTTCTAGTTTGTGTGGCCAATAGCTTTGCTCTTACGTCACAAAGATATTTTTATCTGTGCCACTTTTTCAAACCCTGGAATAACCTAGAACTCAGAAACATCTCTTTTTCCTTGAACGCATTGGTCTGCCATATCTCTGCTCTGTAACGATTAGTTGGTTATCAAAATTCTAATATGCTTTATAGTAGTGACACGCAATAAGCATATGGACTATTTATTACTCTGATTAAGGATACCTGATTAGAACCAAACAGTTTTTATGTTGTAATCGTAAAATTCTTAAGCATCCTGCATGTATTGTGCAGCACTAACTGATTATAAAGAGTTAATGTCGCTCTTTTTGGGCTCCAACATTTACCATAAAAATGCTTTATAGCATCTATGTAATTGTTTCTTCTTTTTGTCCCTTCTTTGTAGTTGTTTGAAATTACAGTGCCTCTCTCTCAAGGCCCCAAACCAGTAACAGTCAGTTTTGCCAATCACACTTCCTGCCGATGCATGTCTAAACTGGACGTTTACAGACAAGTTCATTCAATTATTAGACGCTCCCTGCCAGCCGCCCAGCCACAGTGAGTATGAATTAAATCTGTTTTGTTCTGCATCCTCTACCAATAGAAAATTATTTTCAAGTAAACACAGTTTATTAAAAGGATTTTTGTGAAATTTGCTATCATTTACTTTGCGTCAAATATAAAAGAAGACAAATTTAATAATGCACCATGAAAATAAAATTAAACTAAACAGGGAAGCCCGTTTTATAGACAGAGTTGTTCAGAATTAAGCTTTTCTATGGAATAACATCCCATCGGTATTCATACTATCTACATTCATACATACTACAATATTCATACATACTAATTTTGCCTAATTGATGAAACATTCCTGAAATCAGTTGTTCCAACTCACAAATGATGTTAAAGCTAAAAACATTTAAGCCTTGATAAGATTTTTGGTCCAAAACAAAAAGTAAATATAGACAAATTATTTTACATCTATTAGCATTCAGTTGCCTTTTCTCAATCTCAATTATTTTTTCTCTATATTTCTATTCATATTTTTTATTTCAGCAAGGATTGAATATTGAGATATTGATTAATTACTTGAAAGAATTTTCTCTTACTATAACTTCAAATTAACATTCAAAGTAACATTTGTTATTCAAATTTCCTTCCCATCCTGTGTTTTAGTTTGGTAAATGGCAGCATTTGCTTCATTTGATCCTATAGAAGGACCTGGATAGAGCAACAAGATGGACTCTGTGAATAGTTTATAATGAATCATTATGCATTGTCATCTGAGGTCTAGGAACTTTCTGCTGTCTGTCTCAAAATGAGGATGCAGCTCTTTGTTCTTTAGGATATCCTGTGCATATGAAGAAAACTTTCATCACGTCAACATTTCTAACAAAAGTATAGATAAATCAATGGATGAACATATATGTTACAAATTTTTTTTGGAAACCTTGCATTTTAGGGGACCCGACAATAACTATGATATGCTGGGTGGCAGTCTTCCCCATTGAACCTCTTTGTGCTGCTTTGCTTATGTGGCAGATGGAAGGCCTCATCTTTCTAGGGACACTTTAGGGAAAACGCAAGGATAGCCTAATTTGAGTGACGGAGATCTGTCCTCCTTGACAAGAGAAAGAAAAGATCTTACAGGCATCTGTGAATAAATTCCTGCTGATACAGGCAGAGACAATGCACCTGACATCGTAGATGCAAGTTCTCATCACATCTCTCAGCCCTGTCTCCCTGCACAACTCATCCATTCTAAGCCCTTCAGTCATTATCTCTGTGCTGGTGGTTTCCAAAATTACAGTTTAGGATCTGACCATATTATTGACTTAGGATGTTTTATCTAATTCTATCTTTTATTTCTGTGCTTATAATTATATTAGATATTTTGGGTACAAAATCAAAGACTTACTACATCCCTTTATTTACCCCTGCATTATTCATAGCCATGTTCTCTCATATTCTTTGAGGCCTTGAAATCACAGTTGTCATCAGTTGCTTCCTTTCCTTATATCATACCCAAACACTTGATTATTTTGGGGTGAGAATGGAGATGTCTGCTCCAACCTGAACTTCTGTTTCATTTCCATCACGGCCATCCTCATCCACTTCATTCTGCATGGATTTCTGATTTAATGCAGAGGTGTCAATACTAGTTTTCTTGTATCAAATCTTTCTCCTCCTTCTATATGATGTCACAAGCAAGCTTTAAAAGGCATCGTTTCATTCATCTGATCAGAAACTGTCAGTGACTTCCAATTGCTCAAAGAACTGAGCACACATTTCTCCCCTCCCTATTTTGATTTGCGTCCCATTATTCACCAAGTCTGTGTGTCACCACGTTTGATTCCCTGAACACCAAGCTCATTTCCTGCTCTGTATCTTGTTTCTATTCTGGCTCTGGCTTAAAATAAATTCTTTCTTTTTTCTGCCTTTCCAAAGCCCTATCCACTTCTCAGAGTTCAGCTAAAGGTCTTTCTCCTGCATTCATCTTGTCCACGTACCACGGCCACCTTTGCTTCTTGAATACCCATGGCAATGACTGTATTTCCCTGGTCCTTGCACGGATTTATAGGGCCCTGTAAATGTGGCATGTGAAACTGGACTGTGAGTATTTCTGGCAGGTTTCTATCCTCCATAATATCCATCTATGACCTTAGGAATCATTGAGCTGTTACTATGCTTTCAGCCTTTGCAAATATTGTCTCATTTAACCCTCACAAAAATCATCTGTGGTGATGGTACTAGTGTTAGCTTTATTTTACAGATGAAGCAGAATCAAGGGCATGTTTTACTCATGTTTTCATCATTATTTATTCATATAACTAGTATACTATGCATTGTTTGAGGTCAAGAAGACAAAGTTCAGGTCTGCCACCAATCTGCTTTGTAAGATTCGGTATTTCCTGTCTCAGAACCTCAGTTTCCTTATATATAAACGTAAAGATGTAAAGAGGATGTAAGGAAATACTGAATGCTTATGTGGTGTTTACCAGTGTCTGTCATCTAAGAAATAGTCATTAAAGGGCAGATGTATCATTATCATCAAGATTCATGTCTGATTCATCTCCTTGTCTCCATGTTTTTCAGTGTTTTTTACCACTATCTAAAATAAGAAATGTGGGGAGCCGGCCTGGTGGCAGAGCGGTTAAATTCGCACGTTCTGCTTCTCGGCAGCCCAGGGTTCGCTGGTTCCCATCCCGGGTGCGGACTTGGCACTGCTTGGCAAAAGCCATGCTGTGGTAGGCGTCCCACATATAAAGTAGAGGAAGATGGGCATGGATGTTAGCTCAGGGCCAGTCTTCCTCAGCAGAAAAGAGGAGGGTTGGCAGTAGTCATCTCAGGGATAATCTCCCTCAAAAAATAAAATAAATAAAATAAAAATAAATAAATAAATAAAAATGAAATAAGAAATGTCTCTTATGTTCCAAACCAGTACACATAAGTATGTGTGTGTGTGATATCCATATACATGTATATATACTATATATATAGTATATATATATAACTAGATAACTATTTATCTTTACATGTAGTTATATAATCATTTATAACTATAAAAGTAAAACAAACTATTATTTTAAAATATGTTCCTTTATTGTAGTACTACTTAAGCTTTTTTCATTATCGGCCCCCTAAAGATCCTTTCATAGATGTTTTTTCCTGGTGGCCTCCCCCATGAAATTTTAATACCACAGATCTATTTATGTACCATATATATACCTGGGCCTTATATATTACTTTTATATTCAATGTAGGATTAAAAATGACAAAATAAAATTTTTATAGTTAAAAGTTAAATAAAAAATGCAAGCACTATTAACATGAAACATAACTTTATAACTGTTTCCTGAGAAACATCTAAAGGAATTTATTTACTTATGTAATGGGTAATATATTGAATTACATATGGAAAGTAGCAATTGATGTAAATATATAGCAATGCAAATATAATAATTTTTTACATGTTCAAGATAATCATTTTTGCAGAAAAAGTAAAATAATTTTAAAATAAAATTTCTTAAAATTTTTGAGAGAATAACTTTGTTGAACTTTTGCTTCAACTGAGAAAACAATGTTTCACCTATAGAGCTCCTAGATATTCTTTTTGTGTCAACATTTTATTTATTTATTTATTTATTTATTTATTTCAGCAGGGAAGATTGGGACTGAGCTAACATTAGCCACAAAGCCTCCTCTTTTTGCTGAGGAAGAGTGGTCCTGAGCTAACATCCATACCCACCTTCCTCTACTTTATATGTGGGATGCCTGCCACAGCATGGCTTGATGAGTGGTGTTTAGGTCCACGCCCAGGATCCAAACCAGCGAACCCCGGGCTGCCAAAGCGGAGCGTGTGAACGTGACCTCCATGCCAATGGCTGGCTCCTGGTGTCAACATTTTTCGTTCTCAGCATTTGACATACGAATGGTTTGAATAACTTTTGTAGAATTAAATAATAAAATAAATATAAACTCTTTCTAGTTACTTCTCAAAGCTCAGGTCCCACACAAAAGCACCAGGCATCCAGCATAAGCAATAAGGAGGCCCCAGCGGCAGCCCGCAGCGTCACAGACGTACCTCTTGCTGTGGGACGGAGGTGGAGCAGTTGGTCAAGAGAAAGCCTTCCAGTCACACCCATTCATTCACTGTAATTTTCTAGCATTTATCTTGCATGCACTTGGGATATTTTCCAAGGCCAGTGCCGCACATGTGATAGCCGATAAAACCCAATAGAAATTAATAACTAAGGAATAAGCTTCTATTGGGTTTTGGAGAGCCAAAAACTATTGTAAGATCTAAGATTCCTCTCCAGCACTCGGTTTTCCCCCCTTGCAGATGATATTGTTCTCATTATGAATGCGTACCTCGTTCCATGTGATGCTCTCAGATACTTTTGTTTCTATTGTTTCTCTTTTTTAAATGTTAATCTCAATCTCTTGTGAATTGTGACCCACAATTTAGTTTTAAAAACTACCAGCATGATAACGTATATATGATAAATAATAGCTATGCTACAAAACCATTGCCTTTGTTAAAAGTTGAGGAGCAGCCACCACAATGGCCAAAATTAAAAAGACTGACAAAAACCAAGTGTTAGAGGGAATGCGGTGCAGGTGGGAACTCTCATGGATCACTGATGGGAATGTAAAATGGTGCAATCACTTGGCAAAACATTTTGGCAGATTCTGTGAACTTAAATATACACATACAGTGTGATCTATAACTTCCCCTCCTAGGTATTTACCCAAGAGAAATAAAAACATATTTTCTCAGAGTAACTTGTACACAAATGTTCATATAAGCTTTACTAGCCAATAACTGGAAACAACTCAAATTTCCATCCAAAGTGAATGGATAAACAAATTGTAATAGATCCATACAGTAGAACACTACTGGGCAATGTAGAAAGAATGAAGTCTTGATGCACACAACATGAATGGATCTCAAAAGCGTTTAGCTTAGTGAAAGGAGCTAGACTAAAAAGAATACATGTTATACAATTCAATTTACATGAAACCCTAGAAAAGCAATTCCATAGTTGCCTGAAGATGGCGGTGGTGGGGATTGACTAAGGAGCAGAGGGAACCCTTTGGGGTGCTGAAAATGATCTATATTTTGATTGTGGTGATAGTTACATGGGTGCATAAATTTGTAAAAAGACAATGAATTTAAAATAAAAGCATTTATTTTACACAAATTATTCCTCAATTTGATTTTTGAAAAGCCAAGAGAAAAAGACCCTTTTTATTAACTATAATTTTGAAATTAGGTTTAAAATGGTAGATTTCTTAAAATCTTTGTGGTAATACTTTAAGTCAAATCTTTAAGATTGTTTTGATTCCTCAGTGGGGAGGGCTTCCCAGCCCTCCTTTATATAGAGTTTGAAATTTCGTTGAGATGCTCCAGTTGTCCCAGTGCTGCTCCGTCCCTGTGCTCTCACCCACCATCCTGAGGAGGAAGACAGGAATGCCTGTTTCAATATGATGCATGGCATTCAAATATGATGCATGACATCATATTTACGTTATTATGAAGCTAAATAAGTAGCAGGCCATTTGTTTTACATTATTTATGGAGAACAATTCAGTCATTAAAGGAATCATTCATAAAATGAGTCATTCATAAAATAATTGATGAGTCTCTAAAATGGACAAAGAATGTTTCTAGAAACCGTGCGAGAGGACAGAGATAACCTTGGCTGCCTCTGACCTCAGAGCGCTCAGGGTCAAGGAGGAATAACACGTATTGTGTTTATGTTATTACCTCATTTTACTGACTATCGCTATGCAGCCAGCGTCTGCCGCACATTGTCTGATGCTCATGCTCGTCCGGCCAGGTGGCTGCATCGATGATTGACATCACAGCACGGGCTTTGTGAGTGTGCACACGGCAGGCAGCTTCCTGGTTTGAAAATTTATCCTCTGCTAACCAGCTCTTTGAGTTTTCCTAAATTCTGTAAACTTTTTGTGACTAATTTTACTCATCTAAAACACAAAATACAAGTTAAAATATTATATATAACATAATACATTGCAACATTTATAACCTAATCCTCACAATCTATTCAATAAAATTATATTATATATTAACCTAATATTGTATAATAGCATAATGGAGTAATAATAAAGATGATAACAACACCTAACTCATAGGGATATACTGATGCTTAGAATCAGTAATCCATATTAAATATTAGCACAGTGCCTGACTTGCGGTAAGTGTTCAATAAATGTTGGCTGCTATCTTTACTAACATTTTACAAATGAGAAAATTGAGTCTTAGAAATGTTAATTAGCATGTACAAAGCTAATAGTCCAAAAAAAGTGCCAGAAATAGATAAAAATGCAAATATTTTTTCTCTTAATCCTATGCTTGCCCCCAATAGCATATAACATTTCTAGTATTTACAGGAAAACTTTCAAGTCTCAGTATCAGCAGCACCAAAATATATCATTAATTCCAGAGCTAGGAGAGGTTATCTCTAGCAGGAGTGGTTAGCAGTCAATATTCTTGTTGATGTTCTCACAGATTATTCTCTCTCTTTCCAATTATTTCTCTTATATTTCCCTTCAACTTGAACCCCATGGATTTCCATGGCCCCCTCAGTGGAGGCTCTCTTTTTAGGAGGGAACCATTTGTGATTAAGACTTGATACCATCGATTCTTCTACTTGATCCAAGTAGTGTTTATTCCCTCATGAGATGTTTATGTTGAGCCTTCTAGGAAGGCTGTACTAGGAACTGTGGAATATTAAAAAAATGGATAGTGTAATTCCTTAACTAAATCAACTCATGTAGCAGAGTACAAATAAACACAGATATGTCTACTGGAATAAGTATGTAAAGTGCTCTGCTTCAGTTAGTCGTTCAGCAAACAGTTATTGTGCACCTACTAGGTACTACTATTATGGAGGGCTGGAGAGAGAGAGAGATAAATAAGGTTGCTACTTTGAAGAAATCCCTGAGTGAGTCAGACATGGAAACAGGACTGAAATCAGTGTGGTGAGAAAGTTTGCTGGACGCATGACTGCGGTCAAGTGTGAGATGGAAACGAGCTCCATGAGTCTGGAGAGGTAAACAGAATTGCATCCGCCATGCCAAGGATGGATTTCTTCTTCAGGTCTCTCAGGAACCCCTAAAAGATACAAGTAGGGTGTGATATTTACATTTTTTATTATAGAAAGAACAGCCTGGTGGCAATGTAGTAGGTGGATGAGGGGAGCAAAACAGGAAGTGGAAAAACTAGAAAGGAAGCTTTTGAACTAATCCAATAGAGAAATAAGAAGGTGGGTCTCAGGCAGTGGAAATCAGGATGGAAAGAACAGAGGTAGGAAAACATTGGAAGTACGAGAAAGCATATGACTTGGGAACTGCATGTGTAGGATAACAGAGGGAGACATTGAGGGTGAAACTACATGGATGACATACAAAAAGTCAGGGACTACCTTTCACAGGAAGAAAGGCTTTGAAAAGGAGAATTTAGTTTTGACATGTGTAGTTTGAGTATTTGCGATCTCTGGAAAAATCTAAATGAAACGTTCAGTAGGCAGTTGGATTTGGAGCTGAGAGGACGCTAGGATGGGCCTGCTTCTTTGGTAGCTACCAGTAATTTGTGGTTAGAGCAATTGGAAGAGGTGAACCCAACCAAGGAAAATATAGGAAGTAAGAAAAGAGCAGCAGATGAAAGCAGGGAGGCATATCAATATTTAAGAAACTGTTGGAGAAACAATAGTCTGTGCAGGAGACAGAAAGAGCAGTCAGAAAAATTAGGGATAAAAACTGAAAGAGAAAGATATTACAAATTCCAAAAGATACTGCAAAAGACAAGAGTTCAAGGAAGGAGGAAGTGGTGAGATGATCAAATATTAGAAGAAGCTCAAGAATGACTAGGACTGACTCCATCAGCTGAGGGACATGTCATGGAGATAACATGTTAATTTATTAATAACCTGTCATGCACTAGGCACAGAGAGGAAGAGTATGTGTTGAGAAAAAAGGAAAGAAAACAATAGTAACAGAAATTCCCGATTACACATGAGAAATCCAATCAGAGGGATTAGGTAACTTTCCCCAACATTACACAACTAAAAAAGTGGCAAAGCAGAGATTCAAACTAAATTTGGAGCCAATCCGTTCCTCTAGGGGTGCAGTCATTACTGCGTTTTCAACTTCTTTCAAACATATAGTCAAGGACAAAAAACCAAAAACAAAAATGACATATCCCTCCACCCCAATTCAAAATTTAACCTCTATTTTGTCAAATTCACTTAAGATACAACCCAAAGCTCCAGTTACCATTCTTCACCCTCCACACCCAGAGGTAGCCACCACTCTGAAATTGTATTATTCTCATTCATGCTTTTCTATTTTTATGGCATATGGATGTATTAACATACCACAAGAGATTATATAGTACAGCTTTGAGTGTTTAAAATTCCTATGTTAAAATGTTGACATTACTTTTTTCTCTCAAGAGTATGTTTTAGAGATGTAATCATATTGATGTCTACAGGCCTATTCATTAAATAGCTGTATAGTATTCCACTGTGTGTATAATTAAGTAAATGAATAAATACTTTATGCTCAGTCTACGACAATAGACTATAGGGAAGAGAGTCAAATCAGGGAGATATGTCACATTTGAGAGACAAGTGCTTTGAAGTTAATTTTACCCCGTGGTCAATTTATTGGTTAGTTAATTGGTTATCATTAACAATGTCCCTAAATGTTTCCTAAGGTAAATAGCTTATTCAGGGGACAATGACTAGACCAGAATAATTTGATTGGGTTTTCACCTGTGAAAGCAATAGGAGATTGAATTTAGAAGGCAGTGCTAGGGCTGTGCTCTGAGGCTTTGAGCACCAGCTTAGGGAGTTTCACTGTTCTGTGGAGGGCTTGGGGTAGCGGAGGGAGTTTTTGGGGTAGAGGAATGACAAGACAATGTTCAGCATAGCCAAGGTATCTTGAATTTTTTTAATGGATCATGAAAATAAAGGATATGTATTGTTTCAGCCTGATAAAGAGGCTATATCAGTCTTTGGGGGAGAGTCATGTTGTGATCAGAAAGAGAAAAAGAAGAGGTAAAAAAAAAAGATGAGAAAATGGATAAATCTAGCCTGAAGGCTAATTTGTGTTTTTATTTGTTTACTGTCTTTTGTTTCCTTCACTTTTTATTTCTTTTATTGTAAAATGTCAACACTGTTTACTAAAACACTAAATAAAACATATTTGCTTCTAAGAAGTTAGTTATTTAGGCTTATTAAGGAAAATTTCATTCATGTGAGAACATCTGTTCTCCAAGGAACAGAGTGGATCTTTCTGCAACCTTCGATTTGGACCTTGAGTGCGCAGTGTCTGTGGACTGGTAATCTATAACAGATCCTCAGTCTGAACGCTTAGAAGCTTGAATATCCATGAGGTTTTCTTTTTCCCATTTTAATTTTTCATTCTTTCCCTTTTAATTTCAAGATTATACATTGTTGCTTTACCAAAAATAGAGGTAAAAAGAATAGCATAATAAATTTAATAAACTATGTTGGAACAGAAATGCAGAGATAATATATCTGCCAATTAAATTGGGACGTAGTCTTGCACCGGTTGATCAGAATCTTTCTCTCCAGTAATTTAAGACATGTATCTTTATTCTGCCCTGAAAATATCCTCTTTGCAAGTTCAAAACCCTTATGTTCATATACAGTTATTTGTGAGATCTTAATTCATCCATCTCTTTGTCCTCTCTTTTACAAAGCTCATTATCTAAATATTATCTCACACCTTCAAGTGAGCAATTATTGATATGAGCGGATTTACTCATGGAACCTCAGGTAAGAGATTCCAGACCCTGAAGCATATTTTTTTCTAAAAGGAGGCTAATTATGCTATGTAGTGTGCCTGCCTTTGGAGTGTGGTTTCCGCCTTCTAAAAGGAAATCATTGAAAGCACAGCATTCCTATGGCTTGCTGACTGACTGATAGAAATTACAGCAAAATGTATATGGCCGAGAAGATTCCATCAGTACATCCTCTGCACTGAGGTTTTGTCTGTAATGTTACCCAGAAGTGGGGGCTATTAGATCAAAGATTTTGTGAAGCTTAATGTCAAGTTCAACCAAAACACATTGATGATTATTTTTAATAAATGTCCATACTATTAGACCAAACCTCCCAGTCATTCTCTAAAAATTTTTAATAGACTTTTTTTTTAGCCGTTTTAGGTTTAGAGAAGAACTGAAGCAGAAAGTACAGAGTTCTCATGTACCCCCTCACTCTCCTCTCCTAGATTCCCCTTTATTAACACCTTACATTAGTGTGATACATTTGTTACAGTTGATGAGCCAATATTGATACATTATTAACTACAATCCATAGTTCACATTGGGATCTTTAGTTATACATTGTGTGGATTTTGACAAATATATAATGACATGTATCCACATGTATTACAGTATCATATAGAATGTTTCATGGCCCCCAAAATCCCCTGGGCTGCACCTGTTCAGGCCTGCCTCATTCCCCTGAACCCCCAGCATCAACCCATCATTTTGAGGTCATATCAACATTCTAATGCCCTCAACACATGTTCTTTTGTTGTCATTGTTTTGTTTTTGTTTTTCTGTTAGTGAAGTGTGGCTGTAATGAGATAATGAGACCAGTGGCTGTTGTTGAAGGACATTTTTACTGAATTCCTGGTTACTTACCTTTATTGATTCTCTGTTCTAATTCTGTTAGTTCAAATTAAATAGAGAAATAAAAACTGACAAGTTGATCAATAGAGGAACAACTAGATGTTCGTTGTTTCAACCTGCCACACTTCTCTCAACCTTGTATATACAAGCAAATCCAAAGAAAACAAAAGGGGGAACACACAAGCTTTTAGACTTATCCTGCTCTCCTCCTGTGCTGCTATGGCCGGTTCTGGAGGTCATCCAACTCAAAAGCAAGCAGTCTTATCCTCAGCCGGCCAATTGGTGACCACACAATGTGATTCATGTTTTATATCCAAGTCTCATAGGGGGGCTGAGATTTTGTATATGGCAGGTTACTGCTTTAAAACAATCATTTATATTTACACAAAAAGTGAAAGATTAGATTTATAAGCCTACTTTTTAGTTTTGATGCAACTATTTTATTAGCCTTTCAATTATTAAGTCTGGAAAAATTGTTAAAACCATGGGATTTTCATTAATCAGTCCTAATTACCATCTATTCCTTTTATGTCCTAACAAACTCTAACTCCATCTGCTGTTCTTCCAGTCAGTAGATTAATGCAATATAAGCAAAGAGTAGCATAAACAGACATAAGCACAAATTAGTGTGAAATCAATAAAAATCAATACAAGGGAAGGTAAATACATGCATTTTTTAAGATCTATTTCTGTTAAACATGTTCCTTTTTATTTTAGGCAATTTATATAGAGTCTTAAAATGAATATAATTCTGATTTCTATCCATAGTACTGAAGAAGTTACTTAATAACCTTGAATATAAAGGCCATTTTTACGTAACCATTTTCCATTTAATATGAATCATTCTAACAAAAATATGAGTAAATCAACGTCTGTGTAGATATTCAAGTATGTTCAAGGCCCATGCATGATGAACTCAAGATGAACACAACAATTCAAAGACTTTTGGAATAAAACTCTTGAAACATTTTACCCAGGGTTCTGTGGCTCTGATAATCAAAGAATATAGTTGTCCTTCTAGCTGCTGTTCTGACAGCAATCTTGAGCATAAAGGATCTGGATTGATGTTCTCCCATAACAGAATTTACAGGTTTGAGTGATGTTAACCATAGTAGGTAAAGTTCAGATGATATAAACAGTTGGCATTTAAGAAATCAAAACCCTATTTTGGCATTCATCCAAGTCATTAATGTGGTCAGACTTATTTGTTTTCTTCATGGAATACAGACCATCTTATTGGATGTCCCATTGAAAGATATGAAGATGCTCAGAAGGAGCATATGAGAGATCCTAGTGCATGCTTTCAGACTAGAGTTACTGAATTGTGTTCCACATGTAACAAGACTTAGCATAGCATAGCTATTTGAGGACCACGACTGTGGACTATAGATGCCACATGGTCAGCAGAATTTTAATTGTTGGGTTGTTGTAAAGATACCTTATTAAAAGAGCTGCCAATGGGAGTAATTAATAGCACAGTTCATCTCCATAGAAATTATTTACTTTTTAAAAAAATCATCCAATTCTACAAGTTGAATTTGTATTCAATTAATGTTAACATTCATTTTGAATGATCTATGAAATATTTTTAAGAGATATTGAGTCAGGTGGATCATTAGTAATTTAATATAACTCAAGATGCAGTTAATTTTTTTAATTAAAAATACAAGATTATAGTTCTTTGAAAAAGAATAACATTTCAGTTCACTTCAAACAAATGCCAAATGAAAGGTGGTCGTGCATCTTTGTTCTGTAAATGGGAATTTGCAGAGGGGGGAGTTTCCAAGTGTGAAAAACTCTAGTGCCAAAAAGTAGAGAAGATGAAAGAGTTTAAAAAGTAGTAGGCATATAATAGCCTACTACAATGTTCAAAGTATAAGAACTGGTAGTCATCACCCAATATGTAGAGTTTAATCTGACAACATATTTGAAGCATATTAATCCTTTAAAATGTCAAAGGAGAGATAAATGACAAAATAAGATTGATTTTAATAATTAAATTCATTGTTCTCTAACACGTATACCCTTAAATTTTTTTCCTCTGGATTTAGCTGGCAAAAAGCAATAGCTACCAAGCCAGTCCAGCAAAGTTTTGAAATAATTAATTAAGCAATTTTTAGAAAAGCATCTTTATCCCTCATACAAATTGCAAGCAGTGTTGTGGTTGTGCTTGTATGTGTATGAGTGGGAAAGAAAAAGTAGGAAATTTAATTTACTTATATAGGATTCTCAATATAGATCTACTTTACAAATAATTGCACAATCTTCTGCTTTGCTTTGCAGACAAAATGTATATTTGAATCAACTATTTTATAAATATAGTACACAAAATAACTAATTTGTAAAATTTTTTAATGTGTTTACACGTGTTAAATTCAGAACTTGAAGAGAAATTTCACTAGGATAAAAATGTTTTGGAGATTAAAATATGTAGGAGATAAGTACATTGTGCTAAATCTTCTATCCCCTGCAAAAACATTTCCTTTCATTCTAACATAATATTTTGTGTCTCCCATTTTTTCACATGAGAAGCTTTAAAGGCTCAGACTTTGCTATCCACTTTGAGAGCAAGGAGCTACATCTGGTGATTATGAAAATGCATTCTATCCAAATATATGTTTCTTTAATTAAATAGTATCTAGGAGGATTTCAGATTTCAACATTGAAGCATGTGTTAATATTGATGACTAGTATTTTCTTATTTTTGGCAAAGCTTCTGAAGTCATATTTTTCTAGAAGTTTAACTAAAGCTTTAAAAATATTAGAAATTAAAATATTTAGTTCTCTTTGAGAAACCATGATTAGTTGATAATATGAAATTTACAGTGGCACAAACATTGCAAGTATAACATGCTTGCAAGTGTTATTCTGAAAGTCCCATTTTTATTCATAATGAACACATGAAAGCTATTGAGTTCGTGTGGCCAGATTATATGAAATCATTATTTAATTCTATAAAATTAGATATCTTGTTGTTTTGTATGACATTTCCAGAAATATGTTTTCACATTTATTCATGCATTTTTTCTACACTCAGTCTCTACTTTTGAATTTATATTTTTGAAGATGTTGAAATATTGGAGAGAAGACTTTACAATGTTTCCTCACTAGATGATAGGAAATTGTTTTCTTTTCATATCTAGTTAGTATGAATAATTTTGTATATATATTTAAACTTAAGCACAGACACATTGATGCACATTCCTGGAGTTGAAAATTTCATCGTTCACCAATCTCACTTAGGCCAGTGGTGGAGATTATTCTTGACATGTCTTTTTACCACTTAAATAGCTTAGATATGTGTTTTGTCAACTTTTCTGGCTATCCCTAAATGCAAATACATTTGACATTGCAACTGTATACACACATCCACCCCACACATGGGAGACGGGGACGTTTTATGTGTGAAGGGTTGTATGTGCATATTTATACGTGCCTATTTGTATAGGCATATTACATATATTACAAAAATATCTGCATATATATAATTGAAATAAAATTGCAGAAAACAATCTTTATCGCATGCACTCTAGTAGTTTGTATTTTATTATATGCCATTCTTTTACGTTAAAAAAAATGTGTTTCTCAACACATATAATTAAGTTCCTGATCCGCTAATGGGATACAGCCTACAGCTGGAAGAACATTGGCTTAGGTAATGGCAGTATAAACCACATATTGTCAAACGAAAGATGCCTTTCTGCTGCGGCCACCAAAGCACTCTGTCCACCTGACACCAACATGGGAGTGTGTTGCTGAACTACGTATAAGTCAGCATTGAGGCAACGTAGCCAAAATGGATTCGCCTTCATTTATAGGAGAGTGGTCTGAGTTTCATTCAGCCAGGATTAATTGTATTACCACTATATAACTAAACATAACTGCACCTTATTTGCTGGAAGGGTACTAAAGTTTTGGATAGGAGGTAAATAAAAAAACAAATGATATTATTTTGGAAAATTGATAAATACTGTCTAAATTTTATGTGGAACAATGTATGTTCATGATTAATCAAGAAAATAATGGCAAAAATATGTAGTGAGTAGAGTCTTGCTCTTGGGAATATCTAAAATTACTAGGAAGGTATATTGTCCACCAGGAAATACTGTTCAATGAATAAGCAAGGTTAAGAACAGTCTGTAAGGGATGCTATCCTCTGTGTAACAGAATGAGAAAACATATGTACGTACATACATACATGTTGTCTTTTCTTGGCAAAAAGAAACTCTGAAGACATTAATCAAAAGCTAAAAACAGGAACAGCAATGCTGAGGATAGGGATCAGAATGAACTTCTCTAAATATGTATTTTCTCATAAGTTTAACTCTGATAATCACATAAATGTTTTACATTTTCAAAAAAGAAAATTAAAAAGAAAAAAGCATATAGTATATTCAGGATAAAGCAAATATCTTAATATAATAAATATATTTATATTTAAGCAAATATAAATATTAAGACCACTAGAAACCAAGATTTTAATGGAAGTTATTAGTTTGAAGTCAAAGGAATAAATTTAAAACCCTAGTGATGTTAAATTAGGTTTGAAAATAGCACTATAAACTGATTTTTTTCCTAAAAATATGTACCGACATCTTTTGCTTAACATCAATAATCTATTTCCAAAAATATAAATTGCAAGCATGTTTTTTATTGTTTTAAATGGCAAGAATTATAAAGCATTGTTATGTAAAACCCAAATATAACTAATTTCCTACAAAATAAGACAGTAATACCTATAGAAAAGAAACATACTATCTTGATAGGATCTAAAATGCTCAAACGTTGTTTCCTTGATCATCCAGCAATTATTATGTTATTAACACACAGTTGCTTCACATGTGGTTACATGAACTGTTTGCATGCTGGCTGAGAAATTGTTGGCTTACAATATGGTACAGCAAATAACACACAGCAATCAAAAATAAAATAAATTCAAGAAAACTTCCCATAATAGACTTTTTTCCCCAAGCTAAAGGAGACAGGACCCGTGAAGAAGGTTAGGAAGGGCGGAGGGGGAGGGATAAAGCGCTCATTGCCCTTGGCAAATGCTGATGGTGTGGATGCAGGTTAAGGGTCAGTTTTAGGCGAGGTATCCCATTGTCAGGAAGGAATAGAGATTCTCTGTGTCTTGGAGCTGCCGTACAAACTGCTGGACGGGAAAGTTTCAATAAATCCTCAGAGGTGGTGGGCAAGCTAAAGGAAGGAATGGTTACAAAACACAGATGTGTTTATTCCTGTGTTCAAAAATTCCTTCCCATGGAGCCATGAGAGATATCAGTCTATTTTTCAGAGAAAGGTATATCATCGCATCATCACACTGAGTACCACTCTGTGAAACTTTTCTTAGCGATGCCCAAAGCACATGGCTTGTTTGTTTATACTTTGTGCGCTTTTTAAGATGTCTACGTGTGATTATGTTCTACCAGTGTGGAATGTAACTCAACACTCTTCCATCACGTAATGTTTTTTAGAATACTGTGTTAAGTGTTAAGTCTGTAAATAAATATTTCCCCTACACCAACATCTGCTGAAGAATGAGGTAGTGAGGGGTTTATATATACTCTGTAAGTTAGGATATTAAAATCCAAGAATCCTAATGGGTAAACATTAACTACGAGACGATCTGTGGGATACACTTGCATTTTCTACCTCTGCCCCCTGAAAAGGTCTAGAAGTAATGTGATGTGATGGCACTGAACACATCTAATCCAAAATGGTAGCCTCTAGACAAAGAGAATTAGGGCTCCTTGAAGGAATGGTTGATTCTAGATGTGGAGGAGAAAATGAGCAATGAGCTTGTGACATCTGTTCATCTCAGAGGGCAGAGAAGCTGTTAAACTAAAGGGCTCATGTCTTACAGGCACCAACACAAAGGGGTCCCAATTAGCCAACAGTGGGACAGTTGGAGCATCAAAGAAGCAATTGTTGTAGTTGATTGCAGCCCATATGTTCATAATTTTTATTAAAACAAATAAGATAGAAGGAAAGAAGAAAGGAAAAACCAGAACAACAATAAGAAACATGATCTTTGATACCTTTCTGGTGGAGTGTAGCGTGAGAATTTTGTATTAATGGACACTTTATAGTTATGGGCATCTGTGCTTCAGAAATAAGTCAGTAAAGGTACGTGTGTAAAGATATTTCCTGTAGAATTGTTTGAAAAGGCCAAAAATTGGAAGCTACTTTAATAGCTACCAATAGTAGATTAATAAAATAAATAATAGTACATCCATTTTATGGACTACTATGCAACCACTAAAAATAATGGAGTATAACTTTATGAAATGACACATAAAGATGTCTGTAAGATATTGATGAATGGAAAGAGGAAATTTCAGAGTAATATAAAAGACTTTAGCCCATTTTTGCACAAACTGAAATGATATATGATTATACAAATAAATGTATTTCCTTAAAAAGATAAAAGTTGGAGTGATCTAGGACAATACCACCAGGTCACCTCTGGGATTAGAATTTGGCGTCACCCTTGGACAGGAGTAGTTTGAGAGGGAATTTTCATATTTGATTTTGTATATTCTTACATCATCTTAAATCTTATTTGCAAGCATGTATTAGTACATGTGTAAGAAAAGAGATAACCCCTCCTATGTACCAGTGATACTATTGTCTAACCCGTCTGTCTCTCTCAAAGGTGCCAGGCTGCAAACAAGACCTGCCCCACCAATTACGTTTGGAACAATCGCCACTGCAGATGCCTGGCCCAGCAAGATTTTATTTTTTCCTCTAATGCTGGAGATGGTAAGCACAATCATGTTTCAAAGACTAAATGCCAAAGGTCTCTATTTTAATTAACAGGTATTTTAATATTAAAATCACATGTATCATATTCAGATCATCATACTTTGAAATAAGTCACAACAAAATAGGACATCTTCTGCTTCATGTTAGTATTATTTTGAACTTCTTTGGAAAGAAGCATACTCATGTTTGTCACAACCCTTTGATAAAAAACATAACAAGAAAGATGCTTTTAAATACTTTTAATTGTTTCACACCACACATAGAGCCAAGTAAGGTATAGTAATGATGTTACAACCGTGTTTGTCTAGACTCTACAGATGGATTCCATGACATCTGCGGACCCAACAAAGAGCTGGATGAAGAAACCTGTCAATGTGTCTGCAAAGGGGGCCTTCGGCCTTCCAGCTGTGGCCCCCACAAAGAACTAGACAGAAACTCATGCCAGTGTGTCTGTAAAAACAAACTTTTCCCCCACTCGTGTGGGGCCAACAGAGAATTTGATGAAAATACATGCCAATGCATATGTAAAAGAACCTGCCCAAGAAATCAACCCCTAAACCCTGGAAGATGTGCCTGTGAATGTACAGAAAATGCACAGAAATGCCTCTTAAAAGGAAAGAAGTTTCAACATCAAACATGCAGGTAAGAAATCTTCATAAATAAAGTTCATTTCTCCTACTGGAAATAGTTTTCTCAGCCAAAATAGCAATTGCTTGTTAGAATGAGACCAGTAAGTTCTGGCAGACAGATTCTGACATTTTTCAACCAATGCTAAACTTTCGTGAGACTGTATTTGCTCACAAAAAAAGCAGGACAGGACCCTGGGAACCAAAACCAGATCCAAGCTCAGAAAGGGCTCGAAATCCATGTCCCAGAGGCTAAGGAAGTGGTGCTCAACACGAGTTGGAGGACAGATGAATAGGACAGTCACGAGTGGAACATTTTCAAAATACACCCAGGCGGTGCATTCCTGCCCCCACCCAAAATTATGATGCCATCAGATGGAATGTAAGACAGTTATTCCAAGTGCGTAAAACTTTATGCAAACTTTACAAAGGATAGGATAGTGCCATTTACCATAGACTTGTATCTAGAAATGAAAATATTTAAGCTAAGTATTTAATGGAATTAGAGAAATAAGTTAATATGTGGTTACAGGTCACTCCAAGACTTATTCCTTAAACTTTCATTTTTCTCCCTTCTCCACCAAGGAAAACATAAGACTGTTGGACTCAAACACTTTCAGTGTTAATCCCCGAACTTCTTCCCCTATAATCTGAGAATAGAGTGGTCTACATTTTTTTTTTTTTTTTGAGGACGATTAGCCCTGAGCTAACTACTGCCAATCCTCCTCCTTTTGTTGACGCACTTACCCGCTGCGCCACTGGGCCAGCCCCTAAGGTGGCCAGACCTGTGCTTTTGACATTTCCTCCCACATTCCTTCAACATTGCTCCACCAGTCATGCCTTCTCTCTTCCATACCTTTACTGTCTCCAACTCTATTGTCCTTTCCCCTCAATTTATAAAAGTTCCCAAATTTCTTCTACGTTTTTAGCATCTTACTGTGATGCAGAGCGTACTTTAGCAACCAAGCTCTGTCCTTCTCTGCAAAGTTGCTCCAAGATCAGGCATTTGGGGTTTGTGTTCATCTCTTTCATCTCTCATTCAACCAACTGTCATGTGGTTTGTGCCCTAGAATTCTATGATAAATTTCTGTTTAAGGCATCAGGAGATCTTCAGTGCCAAACGCAATGGACAAGTTGGTCTTTATGTGACCTCTCCTTTCTGTAGCCTTTGTTTAAGCTCTCCTCTCTTTTTTTGGCCAAGAATGTGGTACCTTCCTGCTTGTCCTCTAGTTTTCAGACCTTTTGTTCTTCAACACCTTCGGTGGGTTCTCTTCTTCCATCCACTCTTTAAAGACAGTGATAATGCCTTTCCACAATGATGATGCCCATAACTTAAAACTTACATTTGTTTACAATTCCGTATCTGCATTAATGTTCTTCATTACTTTTTTCCTCAATAAATAGTGTCCTTCCTTTTGATTCTCAAGTGTTTTGTGCTCCCATTTTTATTTGTGTTTCTGGTGATGCATCCACACGAACGTTTTAGCTACTGCATAAAGAAACTTCAGCGAGTCTAGGTAGCTCAGTGATGACATTTTTTCTTCTGTTATCATTTCAGTATACCTTATAGGAATCCTTTGGTTTCCTCTTTAGAATATTTTTAGCAATAAAACTATATTTCAATTTTATTTGCGTACTCCTACTCTAGTTACCAAAAGGATGTTTCAAAAATGCAGAATATAGATAGTAAATTTTATTAAAGATCATTAAACCATTTTGTATAGTACGTCCTTCTGAGTGAATCTAGTATATATTGAAAAACCCGAAATTTTTATGTTTACATAAGACTAACCAGCCATCATATTTTTCTACAGAATTCTTATATTAAATCAGAAAGGTTTATATCATGGTATTTGTCCTAATGGCATACATTGTTTCATAAAGTTTCTATTTACTGAAACTCTCCCGTGGTTCATTTTTCTAGGTGTATAATTCCAGGTTTTATGTATATATTGAAGCAAAAAAGGGACAATTCAATAGTTTGAAAATATGTATACTCCTCATTTTCTCTTAATATTTATTCCAGTGGTGTGGTGGGCAAAGTATATATTCTTTGGTCCGCTGCCTTAATCAGCAGCTTTCATTAATCATTGAGAATTGTATCTTTTTAGTAAAGGAATACCAGTTGTCTTATAATAATGCATTTGTATTTAGAAGTAAAAAAAGTAACATTTTAACTAGATATGCTTTCTTTTCTAGAGCAAAAGAAATGAAGTTTCAAAATCACATTGGTAGATTTTCTGTAGTGCACTTTGATTTCCATGTCAGGTCATCTTGCATTTTTCCCTGTGCATCCATGCCCATCCCCACATGTTAGGCATATTCACTCCAAAAAGTTTTTCACAGATACCTCCCATTCATTGAAGCAACAGGGCTACTCATGTTATTGGCTGTCTGGTCATTTGTCCTTTCACCACTACTAGAAACTGGAAGCCTAGGCTAGGAGGAAAGGGACCCTCACAGTGAGTATTGTCGCTCTCCCGCCCTTCCCCTTGACTGTGTTGGTTTCACATGGAGCCCAGGTGGAAAAAGGAGAGTGAGTCACCATCAGGCAGCCAGCTTCTTGCCCAGCAGAGAAACAAGAGGGAGGGTGGGGCTCCTCTCTGAGGACCACACTCCTGCCAAAATGGCTGGGTTTAATCACTTCGAAGTCTGGGTTCCATACAAGTTTCAGCCTCTTGTGAATTCTCCCATGCTTACATGATCACACTAAATGGGCAGACCTTATTCACTTTCAAAATTTCTGTTTTATGTTACTTTCATCCACAAAGCGGAGAGCACTTCAAAAGAACTAAGGTTTACGACATCTCCTCCCATTTGTTACATCAGCAAGCAAGACTGTCTTTTAGGTTTTCCATGCCTCTTAAATTGTATAATTCTAAGCACAAACTTTAACAAGTTATAAACCTGAGAACAATTTTATGATAAAATGAGTAACTTTGTTCTAGTTTGAAATTTAGAAAGATGCAAAGATACGTTTGTAGCATCATGAATTCATCCCTTGGTCTTTAACAAAAATGTGTTCTCTTTGTTCTCCTAGTTGTTACAGAAGACCATGTACAAATCGACTGAAGCATTGTGAGCAGGGCCTTTCATTCAGTGAAGAAGTCTGTCGCTGTGTCCCTTCATACTGGAAAAGAACACATATGAACTAAGATCGTACTATGTTTCAGTTTGCCAATTTTCTATCATGGAAAACTGTGTTGCCACGTTAGAACTGTCTTTAAACAGAGAGACCTTTGTGGGACCATGGTAACAAAGGCAAAGTCAGTGTTTCCTGAACCATGTGGACAACTTTACAGAAACAGACTGGAGCTCATCTACAAAAGACCTCTTTCAAAGACTGGTTTTCTGCCAGTGGCCAAACAGCCGAGGTTTTCGTCTTGTGATTAAAAAAAATATATGATTATATAATTTATTTCCACTAAAAATATTGTTTCTGCATTCATTTTTATAGCAATAACAATTGGTAAAGCTCACTGTGATCAATATTTTTATATCATGTAAAATATGTTTAAAATAAAATGAAAATTGTATTATAAGCTAGTAAGTTCAGTCCATTACCATCTTATACTATAAGCAAAACTTGATATTATGAAAACATTCATCTCCCCCTGTCCTTTTTCTTTTTCTCTAACCAGATGTCAGATTTTGATTGCTATGAAAAAGCATGATCCTGTAAAAGAAAGGTTCAGACGGAGAACAGTTGCTACTACATTTTATTTAAATTCCTCTCAGTATATTTAATGGTTATAAACACTATAGTACAGGATACTTTTGAATTTATAACCAGATCGATTAGTATGAAACATATCACCTTGTGAGACATTCTGCTCAGCGTGCCCGTGGACGGAAGGTTATTGAGTGCACCAGGAGCATTCGACCCTTCTCTTGATATAACATCCCTCAGTGTATTAAAATGCCTTTAAAATATTTTACTCAAAAAGAATCTTTTCCAAATATTTGCCTTCTTCTGACCAGCTTGAAGTACTTTTTTATGAGGTTAAGTGCTCCTAATCCAGAACATATAAAATAAACTGGAAATAACATTTTAATGCTCATATATCTTAAAAAGGGAACATTTCAGTCACATAATTAAAGTACTTGTTTTATTTTTAAAAAGCCATCACACTCAGATAGCTTTCTCTCGGGACAAATATTTTGCCTCCATAAATACAACCAAATAAGAGTTTTCTTGTTGACAGAGAATTGATTATTTGCTAGTATAGCAAAGCTACTAGCAAATACATAAAAATAATTAGTCCTGAAAGGAGAAAAAAATTTTCTAGAGTTGTGTAATGTCTCTTAAGGCTTGAAAATTTAATATAACAAAATCAATTTAAAATGCTATAGATGACTATTCTGTGCAATACAAAATATTAGTTTCTATATGTTTTGCTATAAAATAACATTTTCTTCAAATATATTTAATTAGAAGATAGATACCCTAAAAATACCCTGAGTTTTTTTAATACTGACTTTTATAACAATGTCACATGCAACATTTATTGAATTCCAATTATGTGCTCTGCACAACTTTAACATCTAGTTCATAAAGTAAGATTTTTCATGTATTGGGGGGAAAAGGTATCTTCTGAAATTCTCTCATTATACATTTATGGACCATCTTCCTACTAGTAAGGATGCCTCTGAAGCCTTTTAGGCAGAAAATATATGCATTGTACATTCTATGTACCAGCTAAGTTCTAGGTAATTTCCAAACTTGAGAACAGCAAAATAAAAATAAATAAATAGAAGAAAAAAAAGTAAATTTGACAACAGCTATAGTTTTATCAAAATATCTCCAAGAGGGTAAATTCAGAGGTGATTACAAAAGGAAAGGTGGAATGAAAATAAATAAGATCTTTACACCTGCTGGAGAAGCACAATTCCTACTGCATAATGATCAGCATCTCTGAAATCCAGCTGAGATTCAATTTAATCATTGTTCATCGCCTTTGAGCTGTGAATGTAAGCAGACAAACCTTATGTAATCTGTTATGTTGATCTGGTAGATCAGTTTTAGTTTTGATACTTTTAAAATATATTAATCTTTTAGCTAAGTTAGGGAAAAAAATCTATTCTATGCTTCAAATGAGCCCCCAAGGCCATGTAAAGAACATTAGAACCTGATAGAACGACTGTTATAAATTATCATCTTGAAAAAAAATCCAAACTATGTGTTGACAATTAGTTTCTCAGGATATATGAGTGAGCCAAAAAAATCACTAGACCAAAAATTAAAGCCTGAAGCATGCCCGAAAAATAACATTTAATTTGTCCCTAGAGGTGCAGTAATTTTGATCAAAAGCAAGAGTAACATGGGCAAAGACAATACGTTGCCAAAGATACTTGCAAATGATTTTATGTGGACCATAAAAATCTTACTTCATTACACTAAAATAATTGAGATTTTTGTGGTGGCAGTTAAGAAGATGGACCAGAGATAAAGCTACATAATTATTTAGAAATTTAGCAAATATGATTCAGCAAAAATCTACAAACTACAATGAGAATGTTCGTAAACTCTGCAAGAGTGTTGAGATACCAATCCACTCAATCTAAAGGATAAAGATGAGAAAACACTGGAAGCTTGCAGCCACAGTTCACATATCCAAATCTTGGAAAGTTTATAAACAGAATTTTATGGCTAGAAACCTAACACTGTAAACTCAGTTTGAAAGACTCTAGGAAAAAAATATTTTGGTAAGCAAGGGAATAAGAATTAGCTTCCAGATTTTTGTTGTTGTTGTTTGCTTTTGGAAGTGGGTTTTAACTCTTGCTAACTGCTTGAGTTAAACAGATTCCATTATTAAAATTTCCAAAAATAAGCTTTGTACTGCATAGCCATGCTACTCAAAATGGAAAGTCGGCATTCACTGGCATACCCAGAGACCTCTTCTTTAAGAGAAGGAGAAAAGGTCACACACTGACCTCCCTGTAGTCTAGGCTTTCTCTGGGGCTACTGTGCTCTGGAAGAATTTTACCCAAGGAGTGAGAGAAAAGAAGCAGACACACAAGTGAGAGAGTTCATATTACAGCAGTTTTAGCAGATTGCCAAAGTTGATGAAACTCCTTACATGGTTAAGGTCCCATCTTCACCTACGTAGGAAATGCTGGGGTGAAGAGCCAGACAGAGGTCTCCTGGCCCACACTTTACCTACCTTACTACACTGTCCCCCAAGATCTGAGCTTTCATTAGCAGATTTTTCAAAGGATGCTTTTTTAGGGACATTACCTTTTGGACTGAAAATGAGAATGACATAAAAATAGGATTTCACTCCACTACAGTAGAAGAAGGAGTGTTAACGTGTTTGATTTTTATATAGATGAAATTCTAGGAAGTTATGAATAAATCCACTCATTGTGTCTTAAAAATGGGTATACTACTCCCAGAGAACTTTTTAAGGAAGTCGATAACACATACTTTATAAAGTATTAGTTTATCTGTTCATGTGCAAATTTTTGGTATATTGGATATTTTTTAGGTGGGGAATAACTATGTTACCTTGTGGAAGTGTAAATGGGCTTCAATAGTTTGAAAAATATTTTAAAACCAAAGTTTCACGTGCTCTTTTCTCTCTGTCCCATTGCTAACAACTCATTGCTTAAGAAAGCATTCTCTAATGGAAGGAGCACTGGATTGCGAATTATAAAGCAGGGTTTTAATCCTGACTTTTCTGCTGTGTCGCCTGAGCAAATCACCAAAACCCTCTGAGTCTCAGTTTCTTAATCTGTGAAAGGAGGGTGTTGAATTAAAAGTGTGTATAACCTCCCACCTCTGAAGTTACAAAGTTTGTTAGTAAACTAAACATGGAGGTGGGAAAAAGAGAAAGAACATTTCTAAGAACTTCAGGGAAGCCCCATTCTTGAGATTAGGGGCCCCATTAAGAGGAAATATTAATCTTTTAAAAATGTTTCATGTCAGAAATTACAAATGAAAAATCCATCTCCTTTATAATTCTACTTCTTAAATTCTAGCCAATTTCGACAGCTCAAAGCATTGAAATCATATCAAAGGTGGTCCCACATGGAATTTTGGAAAATTTATTTCAACTGCAGAAAAAGTAAATATCTTGAAAAATAAAACCAAGCAGCTTTCACAAGAAAGCAGACTTCTCGTGCACTGCTTCCAAACCTCAGTCCGATGCATACACACGGGCAAGGGCATTAAAGCAGAAACTGACTTCTAATGCTGTTACCGTCTGGAATTCTGATAGGATTGGATTAGATATTGCACCTGCCCCGTCAGGCTGTGGCATCTACGTTTGTAAGTACAGAGGGCAAAATACTCGACGCTGCCTGTGGACTTACCCACCAGGACTGATTATTTATCAGGCTTGATGAGACGTGACTGTCCACGCAGACAGCAATAACTGTCTTGATTTGACAGAAATGGTTGTGAGACACTATTAAAAACGTCTTTTACGTCCACTAAATAATGACTAGCTAGCTGGATAAGAAAGAATTCAAAATTGTCTCAATCAGAAATACTTAAGGTTACAAATAAAATTTATAGATACTTTTAAAAGGAGAAAAATATTCATTTGTATTCAACACACACTACGTTATATGACTTTATAGCAATATCAATAGTGTGTTGTTGAACGTGGAATTTTTTTATCATTTTAAGACAGCTGCACATATTCTTGATCTCTTTAAAAATTAATTTTCCTTATATTTAAATGTCTATATTTAAATCCAGTAGGAATTTTTTTGAGAATATTATTGCATCTCCAAAAATGTAACTATGTAGCTGACATGTTCGTTCAGAGTAAAACAACCACCTTTTCTTCAGTACAGTGTCTTATCTTTAAAAATTTGCCGTCGAGACTTCACAGAGCGCTTCCTAATGTGTAAGCAATGAGTCCTTTAACACGCCCCATTCTTTGTACTTCATATTTCCCTTCTGTGACAATTTGCTTTTTTCAAGGCACGACATTTTTCTCTTTATTCCCTCATCATCCTAAACAATGAACTTTAACCGCTGATTCTTTCTTTCCTTATTCCCATCCTCTGATATTTTTACTCCACAATATTGTTGGCAGTCGCTGCCCAATGATAGGCTATTACAGAAGGGAGAAAGCACAATGGCAATCAGATAAGATTCGGGTAAGTCAGATGAAATATTCCCAGCTCCCTCTGAATCTATCCCAGGTTTGGATTGACAGACTGATATCCATTTTAAGATAGTTTCTCTTAATTTTGGTGGTATTTCTGAAAGCCATGTTCATCACAGAGCACAGAGTAAATAAAGAATCATAGACTAGCATTTGAAATTGCTAACGAGAGGGAGATATAGGCAGGGAGAAAGGAAATGAAGAAAAGGTGAAATCAGGAAGAAAGGACAGGAAAAAAGACCGAGAAAGGGTCTGAAAGGGAAATAAGAAAAAATCAGGCACTTGAGAGTTTTAAGAAAAGAATGAAGATGTCTCATGAGCATCTGGGACAGGGACAGAGAAGGGTGGTGAATTCCTGAAATGCAGAGGAATGAATTCTCCATTTGGGAACAAGAATGGCAAAGGCAAAATTATGTTGTCTGTTGAGCAGTTCTGGAACTGGATTGTGGTATTTACTAAGTAAATGTGATAAATGCCATCATGGTTATTTGAAACTTTCAATGGTAAATGTCTGAAGTAAAACACTAAAAGATATTTGGCGTGCAACAACTTCAGTCTTCACTTGGGCACAGGGACACTGAATGCCGCATTATGGCGATCCCTCATGTAACAGTGAACTGCTTTTGAGAAGGTCATGGGGAAACAGAAGGAATTTCCTCATCTCTGGATTTAAAGCAGATGTTTTTGCGTATAACTTCAGATCACATGAGAATTTCATTGTGATGTTTTTGTTTTTCTAACAAGTCATAGGACTGGTTCGCCTTGTGTGTGAGAAGTTACAAACTCTGTTCTCCCTGTGGCATCTGGGTGGGTGGACGTGATTCAGCTTACAGGACATGTAGGAAGAGAAGTCTTACTTCATCTCTATCGTGTGGGTACACACATTCCCTGTGTTGTGGGGACTCCAAGACTTCAAAAGGATGAAGAGATATTAGAGGTTGCAGACTCCTCTTGAACCATCGAGTCTCTTCTCTGCCTCTGAGCAATTCCAGGAATTTGAGTTAGACCTAGAAGGGGTTTTGAGCAATTATAGAAGCCAACCTCTGGGGGCCGGGCCAGTGGCACAGCGGTTAAGTTCACACGTTCTGCTTCGGAGGCCCAGGGTTCACCGGTTTGGATCCCAGGTGCGGACATGGCACTGTTGTGGCAGGTGTTCCATGTATAAAGTAGAGGAAGATGGGCATAATGTTAGCTCAGGGCTAATCTTCCTCAAAAGAAAAAAAAAGAAGCCAACCTCTCATTTTTACAAATAAAGCATCTACAGCCTGGAACTGTTAATGGTTTCTCCTGAGACAGGCAGTGCAGCAGAGCCCATATGAAAACACAGGGCAAATAATCGTTAGTGTAATTTTCTTTTCATTTCTACAACGACAATCAACGTGTGTTCCACAAAGTCCTAGGCTGGGCACCAGACCTCCACTCCTCATTCGACCAGAGCAGCCCTGCTTTTATTTCTTTTATCTCAAGATATTGGGAGGAAAAAAGATTTTATTTTTTACAAAGGCCCTTTGCAAATTCACTTTTCAAATTACTGGTCTAAGATATGACGTTTACCTTATTGAATTACTTTTATAACCTCTTGCTTTCTGCCAGAGCCATCATCTCCCATAGACGCAGCCATGGCTGAGTTGCACCAAAATCCTGTAGCATTGAAGTGCCTCTCCTTGACCAGGGAACCAATGTGATGCTGACACCAAGCAAGGTCACCATACTGTCATCAGGAGAGGGAAAGCCTTCTTAACCCCATGCAAAGTGCCCCAGCACAAATAATGCTGAAATCAGAAAAGTTATGGTGAAACCTGTGTGGGTTTTAACTCAGGTACAGCCTTTGACCGAAAGCACAAACATAAGTCAACCTGAACTGGGCTGGAGCATCTCTGGGCTGGATTTGTAACCAGCCTCTCCCCTCCAGCCACGAGGTGTTATTCTCGGACCAAATTCATATGCCTTGATTCCCTCTTCCCTTACGAAGAGTTGCTTTACCAAGGACTTTGAATCTTCAAACAAATAGAAACCTCCCTCATGTAGAAATGCCTAATTTTTGTCAGAAGTTTGGTAAGAATTAAACTCATTTTTAAACACACTTTGTGTGATCTTAATCTGGTCAGCTTCCATAACAGAATGCTGCAGGCACAGGGGTTTAAACAACAGGACTTTATTTTTGCACACTTCTGGAGGCTGGAAATCCAAGATCAAGGTGCCTGCAGGGTTGGTTTCTGATGAAGCCTCTCTTCCTGCCTTGGAGACTGCCACCTTGTCCCCTTCTCACTGTGTCCTCACATAGTCTTTCCCCTCTGCACTTTTGGAGGGAACAAGATCTCTTGTGTCTCTTCTTCTTATAAGGATCAAAGCCCCACCCTTATGACCTCGTTTAACCTTAATTACCTCCTGAAAGGTCCTATCTCCACATACAGTCACTAAGGCTTCCGTGGATGAATTTGGAGGGAACACAGTTAAGCCCATAGCAGCCCCTCTTTAAGTGTGAATTTTAATTGGCAAGAAAGAGCCAGATATGAAGCAAACATTTTGAGATGAAAAAAAGTATTTATTTCAAGGCAGAGAAAGTATCTGGATAGTGTTGGATGCTGGTGTGAGACAAAAGGAAACCAGATCTGCAGAGAGAATAATGAATTCAAGCTACACTTGAAACCCCACCTGAGGGAGTTGGTTGAAATATATTAACTGAGTTGTAAGTAAAAATGATGAAATACCTATATGTATAAACTAGATTTGTCTCTCAACCTGAGTCCTAAATTTGTCTGCCTGTATCGTTGGTACATCAAATTGCCTCAAATTGTAATGAGCTTATATTAAACAACTGCCTGGCTGCTTTCGTACATTACCAATACAGCTATTAAGTTGGCAGAAGGGACCCTGAAGAAAGCTGTGGCAATCTATTAACTATTTTCCAAGCAAAAGATACAAGCTGGTGACCCCATTCGACACTGGCATTCTATCGTGACCAAAAATCAAAGCTAGAGTTCTTGATTTCAAAGAGAAATTTTTTAATTCTTTGATTGCTGGTTGTAAAATCGGCAAATATATTTATGTTTCGAATCATATTTGATCCATAACAAGCCCTCATTAAGGAATTTCTATAATCTTTGGTTGTTTCAAAAGCCAAATCCTCCTTATAACCAAGATTAAAGAGTCCAGAAATGCAGCCTCACAAATCGCAACAAAGTTCAGAGAGAGCAAAAACTTGAGAAAATCTCAATATGCAGCCAAGTACCAAATTTTAGAATCTCAATTTATCACCACTGGTGACTATAGAAAACAATGTTGTAATGCATTCTGGAATTCAATCACGCTTTTTGTCAAATTAGGTCATGAAACTTTGTACTTTAAATATATCAATCCCAACTCTTTGCCCTTTATATGTAAAAAGGCTCACAAAGATTGGAGGAGAGCTACGAAAGATCAAAGTAAATATTCTGAGAAGGGGGGGCAGTTTTAACTTAGAAAAAAACTTTTTTGTAAAAAATGCAGACAAAAAGATAAAGGAAATAAATGTGAAAAAATAATTTAAAAGCATCTGAATATTAATAACATTAGGTTGGAAATAAAGTTTATATTCAAATTACCACTTGATTAAGAATTACTCATATCATTTTGGTAGGAATTTCCTTCATTTTTAATAAAAAGCACTCTACTCATAAATCTTAGAAATTCAGTTTAAATCAACACTTGTCAAACATTAACAATAAGAAAATTCTTACTGCGTTTTTAAAATGCAACGTGGTCTGGAAAATGTCACTGAGCAATACATAATGTTCCCGTGATTCAAACTGAACAAAAGAGGCAACACTTTCTCCTTATATATAACTTGCCTATAAGATTAGAAGTAACTACTACACAGCTGTTGGAGAAAAAAGATACCATAACTCAGAAATAGCTATGTCGGGAATTCTCATCCATTTCTAGCGGATTTGAATTTAACTTCTCACTCTTTCCCTCCTCAAGAGAAATTAAATTTATAGAGATCTACTGAAATCTGGAGTACCTTTTCTAAAAGATGAACAACAGAAGGTTCGGTCAAAGTGGTTCAAAGCATAGTTTGTGAAAGAGGGTTAAAGGTTAAAGAGTAGAATTGTGAAAGCTAGGAGAGGAGGTAATAATTTAAAAATAAAACTATAAAAATCTCCAAAAAGTATGTACATATATAATTTAAATTTATAATAGGCAAATTAAAGTAAAACAGGACTAAGGCTCTACTATAATGTTAATAAAAAGTATAGACCATCCTCCATATATTACAAATCCCAAGAAAGCCTGAACATTATTAATGAAATTCAACTTTCAGGCAACACTTTTATTTTACTGTAACCATATAACACTCTTCTATAATAACTCACTCTGCACACGTTAGGGAAATAAGCTGGTCTTGAAATAAAACATTCATCCATATGAATTTTGATTAGACAATCACAAACACGTTGCAGACTACATTTCAAAGTTTGGAGGTTGCAGGGCATCCAAAATTCTAAGCCATCTTACCACTTTTGAAAAATAACTACATGCAGGGATACCAGTATTTTTAAACTATGTTTAAATAATTCCCAAATAACACATCTCATTTTGTCAACATTAAATGCAAAAATAAATAGATTGACTAAAACCGACTGTTCTAATGGAAGTTCATTTGGTGTAGTAGGAAGAGCACAGCTTGAATCCTGACTTTCCTCCCAAACTGTAAGCCTCTGTTCCTTGATCCACATTAATATCAGTATCGCTGTAGTGTCAATACAAATATAAAGGCCATAACAGAAGATTCTGTATGTAAAGTATGCTCAATAAACGGTTATTCCATATGTCGTTCATCGTGTGTGTATATGTTTTGGAATTAGGCATAAAGATGTGGCTAAGACCAATGTCAAACAGTATACTGCCTATATTTTCTTCAAGGATTTTTATGGTTTCAGTTCTTACATGCAAATCTTTAATCCATTTGGCGTTAATTTTTGTGCTTGGTGAGAGACAATGGTCTACTTTCATTCTTTTGCGTGTGTCTGTCCAGTTTTCCGAACACCATTTAATGAAGAGACTTTCCTTTCTCCATTGTATGTTCTTGGATCCTTTGTCACAGATTAACTGTCCATAGATGTGTGGTTTTATTTCTGGGCTTTCAATTCTGATCCATTGACCTGTTTGTTTTTGTGCCAGTACCATGTTGTTTTGATTACTATAGCTTTGTAGTATGTTTTGAAGTCAGGGATTGTGATGCCTCTAGATTTGTTGAGTTGCATTCCTGTACACTAACAACGAACTAGCAGAAAAAGAAATCAAGAATACAATCCCATTTACAATTGCAACAAAAAGAATAAAATACCTTTTCTAGGTTAACTAAAGAGGGGAAAGACTTGTACACTGAAAACTATGTCATTGCTGAAATAAATTGAGGAAGACATAAAGAAATGGAAAAATATTCTATGCTCATGGGTCAGAAGAATAAACATAGTCAAAATGTCCATACTACCTAAAGCAATCTACAGATTCAATGCAATCCCAATCAAAATCCCAATGACATTCTTCACGGAAATAGAACAAAGAATCCAAAAGTTTATGTGGAACAACAAAAGACCCTAAATAACAAAAGAAATCCTGAGAAAAAAGAACAAATGTTTTTAGTGTATGGTTTAATCTAACTTTTGCCCAAATCATTTAGTCAATTCCCCTACCAAAATTTTTGAAGAATCATTTCCTCCTATGGGTTATGTGTGTGTGTGTGCGTGTGTGTGTGTGGTGTTCTTGCTCTATGTATCTGTTATTGTGTGCTATTTTCTTATGTAACCTCGGTTGCTTCCAAGGCCATCTGCTCATTTTTCATCTGTCTATTTTTGATTCTTTCTTCAGTGCTGTGATAATGTAGTGTGAACCATTTTTAATTTTTTGGTAGGTATAGCAAGTGTCCCTCATTTCTCTTCTTTTGCCTAATTTTCTTAGCTCCTGAAAGTCACAAGGATTCTCTTTTATGTCATACTGTCAATCACTCCACAACCTCCCTGACTGGTATTTTTTGGAAATTATAATCTCCAGATGACACATAAAGATGAAGGAAGAGGAGAGCATTAGCTTTGTCACCTCAAAATGAGCAGCAACACAGAAGAGGAGAGCCGCCTAGTCCCTTGGTGATCTCTCAAACTGACTGTCACCCTAGGGGAGAACTACCCTGTGAGTTTCTATTTTATTCTAGTCCACATGACTGCTTTGTTCTAGAAGGCAAAAGACTGGCTTCATCACCAACTTTTTAAAAAATCTGACTATTTTGATCTTCTAGTTTGTGTAAATACCTCCCAGACATGACCTATCCTCTCAATTTTTGATGGTCTTCATAAAAATTTTGTTACAAAGTTGAGAGAAGTGAATGATGTACTGCTGGCCAGGCAGGGGGTTATCTTATCCCCAACCCAACTGCCTCTTAAGATTTTAATGTTTATGGAATAGAGTTATTGAAAGAAGTCACATCTTACAATTCGCCTTTTTAACATGCTGGTGATGAGCATGCCTTAACTTGTAAATGCCCTTTACCACTTTCTGAATGGGGGGATGCTCACAGATGGTTACAGGACTGACACCAGCACTTGTCAGTCACCAACCCTATAAGCTTTAAGGAATTCTTGTGAAGATGTTTCTGCTAAGGAAAATATAAGATTACTTCTTCCTTTTTAATGTCATTTTGGGTTGTTATTCTTCAGACAAAAATATAATATCTCTCTGTTAGAGTCGACAACAATTTGGGTAGAAAGTGAGTTAGAAGGAATGGGGAAAATGGCATCTTCTGAATGAAAGTGTTAACAGAGTATCAATTGAGATTCATTGTCAAATTATGCATCCCCTTGTATTCACTTTGGAAATAGGTATGGAATGTATGAGGTACTTAATTTTCATTGTCCAAAGTTAAAGATATTAAAATAATAAGGGTCTTTAGACTCCACTTATTGTGTAATTTTTGTCTAAAGATTGAAATCTATTGGAAGGGAAGGGTCTTATCACAGATAATCTGAACTCAGAGTTGGTGGTTGATTAATCTAAGTTAAGTTGAGGACCATTAAGCCTAATATAATCATGCTTTCAATATAATTTTATATTTATATGCATCTATACTGGTTCACCAGGCTTTTGTGTGGGAGCAAGATCTTGTCTTCCGAGTTGGATATTGACTTTCTTGAATATACAATACCTGCAATAGTTTGTCTGTTTTGGAGCTTTTATTTTCATTAAAGGGAATTTAGAAATTAAAGTCACTGCAAAGCAATCTGAAAAAAAAATTCTTCTGTTACATTTGCCCCAAACATTGATAGTTGGCTTGCCCACCCCTAATTGGACAACCTATTTTTTAACTGTCTCTCCTTGACTGAGCCTTTCCAAACACTGTCAGTTTTCTTGGACTAAATATTATTTTTTACATATATTATGGTTACTTTCAATTGAAAACCTTGAATAAATAGACGTTCATTCATTTTATGTAGCAACTTACAATGTTAAGATGACCAAGGTGGGATCATATAATTCTGTAAGCTTGAAAAAACTAATTCTTTTCATAACTAAAATAGACACATGTGTGATTAACAGGTTTCAAACTATAGACAATACATTTCAAAAAGTCACTCTTTCACTTTTCAAGAAGACTGTCCCTAAGTACAAAACCAAACAAAAGCATCAAGCCAAATGTTTGCAAATAGAGAACATGAAACTAATAGTGTAGTTTGAAAATGCTCGTGGTCTTTCTGAATTTTCTCATTTCACATCTTTCCAGTGACTTTACAGTACCCAGGATATGCTCAAGATTAACATGCTCTCCTTCTCTGAAACTTCTAATTCGCAAGTCTTTTTTCCATTTCTTGCATCCAGATTCTTCCACCTCAACTCTTCAGTGGCAGCTTTAAGCTTACTCCTAGCAGACTTCAAAATAGTGTGTCTGGTTAAAAGCTGAACGATGTCCGTTAAAAGCTTATGCTACTCAGGATAAAAAAAAATAATAAAGGAAAAGGAATGTACCCTCTGACCTCTTTGAACTATGAAGTGGCCTTTCGGTTACAACGCCATTTACATTTTCCAACAGAAGTCAATTAAGTTGAGGTAACAGGGTAAGTTTAAAACATTATATCTGGCAACCTTTCATGAATTTTTCTTCACATAATTTTATAAACAATAGTCATATTCGAAAAGAAGGACCATAGCAGAAATAACTTCAAATTTTACTTGTCTCTGTTGCCCTGTTGTCTTCCTTTTTTCCCATTTTAAACCTCTGAGAAAACTTCTGAGAAGTTCTTAGATGTCTACCTCTCAGAGTGTGCCATTTGCTATGGAGCCATTTGCTTGAAGTGGTCTTAAGTTGTCAAGCTTGATGTTAGATCTTCACTTGTGAGATAATAATACCTCACATATAATAATCCAATTGTTCATAAATCTCTATCCATTATTTTATTTTTGTTTGTCCCTTAGACAGACTAAAATATTCAAAGTTTAACTTTTCTGTTCAGTTTAAAAATATTTAATGCAGTCCACCCATTTTTCCTTTATCACCAAAGGAATCTGATTATTTTTCTGCCCATAAGTTTATTGCAAATGAAATGTCGCTTCAGGACTTAGACTGCACCTTTTCCATCATGCGTCCTGTCATGCCCTGCAAGGATGTTGTCAGGTTGTCAATCCTCATATTTTCCTGACTGACTGTCTTCTTTCTATGTGCAGCCTGTTGACCTAGTCTGCTTTTCGATTAACAAAATAAATAAATCTCCCGCAGCATCATGAGCTTCTGCACCACATAGTTCTGCTTATATTAAACTGGACATTTCCATGGAATTTCATACTCTGCAATGTTTTCTCCATAGCCGAGTAAACTCAACAAGTTAGCTTTGGAGATAATATCTAAAAAGAAAATCTCAGTTGCCTCAGACTAAAGGAATGGGTTTCATTTAAATGTTTCCTGTTTTCAATAGGTTGCCTGATAGAACTATTGTGTGTAACACAAAGTCTGATTCAATTAGAAACTAAATTGTCACAATTGAATTTCAGCTCAAGCCACAGAAAGTTTAGGAACGTTGAGCTACTGGAAAAAGAAGGTTGATACCATTCTTATTTGGGAAGTTCAAATGTCTTGCATTGACGTCAGGATCTTTGTCATTGGACTGACGAGTTAGGTAGGGAGCCATTCAAAAGCCAAATAATTGACAAATGAGGAAATTTGGTATATTTTTATTCATTTACAGCATTAAATAAATTAAAATATTGGTCATAAGTATTCATCTACTTCTATATTGAAAATATTATACCCAAAGCCATCTGCCAAGTTGAAGAACATGAGACTAGAATATCAGACTGCCTAGTTTCAGAACATTTCCAAAATGAATACAATTTGAGCAGAGTATCTAGCACCAATTTGTGTACATGGTCAGCATACAATGTGAATGACTCTGATTTCAACTACTTGTTTAATTATAAAGAAAATATTTTTGCCCATTAGAGTTATGTGCTTTTAAGTCAAACTGGAATGGAAACATTTTACTCAGTATCCCCTTTATTCTATTCAGTGTTTTTAATCTTAAACAACTACATTGTCTGATATTAATATCTCCACTCTTTTCATTTAGTTTGCAATTGCCTGCAACTGCCTCTTTGTTTTCAATATTTCTTGACCCACGTGTTTTAAGCTTGTTTCTTGACGTCAGCATATAAATTCTGTCTTCTGATAGAAGAGTTTCATTTGTTCACATTTAATGTCCTATATAATTAATTTTATTTTTCCATCTTACTTTATTATTGATTTTATACTGTTGTTTCCTTTTTTCTCATTTTTGTTATGATCAGCAAAATCCATTTCAAATGTCCACTCCATTTATTGTTAACTTTACTTACTATCCTGCCATACAGATGTATATTCTACTATCATATGAAGGCAAGAGAAAAACCACCTTCTTTAATAAGACCCGTAATCCTCCTGCCCACATCAGTTAGATGACAACTTTAAAATAAGTTTATCTCTGTTCTTTCTTACCCCTCTCCCTACCCTCCCCCAGGAGAGCAATTCACCTCTCATGTCTTGCTCCTAGCTTTGCTAAGATCATTTAATAGTATAGTAGATAACCTTAGTGCTCATCAATATAAAGTTCCCCTTTAGTTTTTGTACTTCACTTCTTAGCTCCCTTGCACTCAGTTAAGGCCATGTAACAGATTCTGGCCAATGAAATGTAAATAGAAGCCACGTGGGTCATTTCTGGGCTGAGTCAGCGAAAAGCTCTTATGCATTTTTAAATCTTTCTTCCTCTCCCAGAAAAGTCATGGAGAAGCCCTTATCTTAAGATAGCAAACCACAAAATTTAAGTGGCTTGAAATTTGAGAGGCCTGGAGGTCAGCTGTCTGGGAGAATTGCCCAAATGAAAGAAGATTACTATAAACAAGTGAGAAGTAAGTTTTTGTTGTAAAAGACCACAGAAATTTGGGGGCTGTCTGTTAGTAAAATATAGCCTACTCTTTGCATCCCTTTCAAGAGTCCTTTTTTGCCATTTGTATTATACATTCTCATGAATATACATGCTACCATGATTTGTCTATTTCCTTCCCTCTTTGTCTTCCCCTATCTTGTGCTCTGTGTAACACTTTATTTGGTGATTGGTTAATGTATTTTCTCAATTACCTTTCTCATGGGATAAATGAATGATAGATATTCTAAATTCTTGTTTATATTTTTAGTATATGCTACTTTGGCTTGATCTAGAATCCTTGAGTTGCAATCTTTCTTTCTCGATAGTCTGTAAATACTATCTCGTTGACTTCTGGTCTACATTCTTGCAGATACAAGTCTCATGCCAGTTGATATTTTTCACTTTATAGAAACAAATGAGTTTAACATTGTGTCTTATTTGGGTTTCACTTGATACTTTATGCAGAATATGTGTGCATGTTTTCTTATTGATCCAGCCTGGAACTGAGTGACCCCTTTGAAATGTCAGGTTCAGGTTTTTCAACTCTGGAAGTGTTTCTTCTATAATATTTGTCGTAGGAATTGTTGAAGATGGCCTCCAACGTTCCCAATCTCCTGGTATTCACACTCTTGTGGAGTCCTCTCAAATATTGTGTCAAGGCTGGTTTGTTGCAGTGTACAGCAGAAGTGATGGTATATCACTTCCGAGATTAAGTTATAAGACTTTGCCTTCTGTATTGAGAATTCTTGTTCACTTACTTTCATTCTCTCTCTCAGCCCACGAGTTTGCTTCAAAGTGGATTCTTCCGCAACAGTTAAATTCAGAGACTGCCGCCACAGCACATGGTTTGACTACAGTCTCATGAGAGACTCTGAGTCAGAACCACATGAGAGACTCTGAGTCAGAACCACCTTGATAAGACTTTCCCAGATTCCTGTCCTGTAGAAACTATGAGACAATAAAAGTGTATTATTTTAGGCCACTTAGTTTTAGGACAATTGGTTACACAGCAATAGATATCTAACGCAATATTATCTATCTATTGTATCTTCACCACTTTACATTTTCTTCTTTGGAACTCCTATTAGTCACATGTCTGAATTCTTAAATCTATCCTCCAAAGTATGTTTTATTTTTCTTTGTGATTTTCAACTTTTTAATATTTTTGTTCTGGGCTTTGAAATATTTTTGCACTTGATCTTCCAGCCAAATAATTTAAATGTCCAAGGTGATTGTCCTTTCTTGCTATTTATCTAATAAGTTGTTTAATTGGGAGATCATGTTTTGTTTGGTTTTTTAATTCCTATGGCTCCTTATTGGTAGGTAAGAAGTTGTCTGTTTCTGCAGAAAAACCTGGAGAATTCTACCTTCCTCAGACTCAAGACAAGGAAGCTTCAGCTCTTCTTTTGGCTTCTGAGAACTTTTTGAGAACGTCAATGTGGAACTATCTCATTCAGTCTTTCCCACAGGTCTCCACAGATCTCAGAAAGCCAAGCCACTCTCAACATACATTGCTTTTCAGTCTTTGTCCCCAAACTAAGATGCTACTGTCCAGTATCTCCAGTAACCAACATGTGAGAAACCCCTAACCATGTCAGAAACCCCCAAAGAGCTGAACCCTTGCTTACATTCTATTTCATGTTGATTACAATGTGCTTTTAGCCCAGAAAAGGCAAAAAGCTTGGAATTAGAAATGGGCAGCAAGAAAGTGATTTTAGATCATCATTTTCACAGCCAAAATGTAGAAAAAAAGTATATTTGTCTACTGAACCTTCAGTTCTGGAAACAGGGAATCATAACACAAACTATTGCTCAATAAAAGCCACTAGCCTATTGGGTATCACACCTTTACCATGTAAAGACTAACAGGCTCATAGTTCCTGCTGAAAGGAACTCTGAGTTAAGGAGACTAGGACCAGAATTTTGTTGGCTTTTCAAAACCTAATCTGTAGGGCAAATCAATTCTTTCATTTTAAATGATATAGAAACATACTCAATCCAGGGAACTTTTCATCTCAATAAAGTTGTTTTTAGTTATTTTTTTTACATGAAGTATCTACTAAATTTAGGCATTATATTAGGTGCTTTCTACAATTTTTAAAAGTTCTCCAGAAATCCTAACATTTCGTTCATAGCTATTTCCATTTAGAGGTTTGGAGAATGAGAAGCTAGTGGTTAAAAGCCTATGTTCTGAAGACAAATGACTGATTATTCCACTTTTCTAAGTCTTAGTTTTTTCATTAGTTAGATGGAGATATCCATTGTGCCTGCCTCCAGGATTGCTGTAAAAATTCAAAGTGGAGGCCAAGGAAATCAATGTTGCCCACAGTGATAAAGAGAATACTGTGGAATGCACAAAATATTTTAAGGGTTAGGGTTTTGTGTCAAGGCAGCAAGTCGAATGTCCTTCAGAACACTCTCCTTCAAAAGTTAAAAAGAAATAAGAGGCAGTTTCTAATAGCTGGGAAATACTAACTACACTGATACACTCACACACATAGTTTAGTTGCCCTGAGTACAAAAGCACTCGAAAATCAGGATGACAAAGCAGTATTTTGCTCAAAAAGGCCCTTTTTTTCTTCTAATCACTTAAAATCCAGTTCAAGAATCTGCCAAATCCTGAATAATCATGTGAGAGATCTAATCGTCCTCCTATGTCATTAGAAATCACAGAAAACAATGTTCCATTTCAGCCCCGTAGAGTTTGGACTGCAAAGAACAGAAAGTGCATTTCAAAGGTCACATACCACCAAACAAAATTATGGCTATAACGATACCCATACACGTCAACAAAAGAAAATAAACGAAGATGTTGGCAGGGAGATATCCTACAAGTCAAGAACACACACAGGTGAAGTGGCCCACTGTGAAAGCAAGCCCAGCTGAAATAAAGGTGGCCAGACCCCTTGCTGCTACAGAACTCCTGCCATGCTCAACTGGACAAAAATAATGATGGTTGTGGTGGTGATGATGATGATGATGATGATGATAAGAAGATTCAAAATTACCTCTCAACACAAATCTCTTTTTTAGCTATTTCACTGTGAAAGTGACAGCCCCATCTTTACAAGGGCGACAAGGTGACCCATTGGTCCCTGTGGGATAATTGGAAGATTTCCAAACTGAAAAATGCTCACATAGTAAAGTCAGTGGCAGCAGGCAGTTGACAAAGGGAGAACCATTCCTCCACGGCAGAAGATGGGTGACACTAACATGTCAATTTGGAGGTGCTGGCATCTAAGTAAACTCATACTGCCACAGGTCAAAAGTCATGAGAAATGCAAAAATTATTCATCCCTGCCTTGACAGTCCAAAACCACACCCAGAAAAGTTTGAGGCCAACTTCCTATGAATAGAAAAATTTAATCTAAGTGTTTAGAGAGTAAGTCCTCACATTTCGAAATTCTGGGTCTTTCCATTTTCAATATTTCCCACTCTGGAGTTTTTTCCTCAATTCCATTAACATAGATATTCCATTAATATAGATATATATTCCATTAATAGAGTTCCAGTTCCATTAATATAGATATAAAATAGTAGTATAGTTTTTAGTCTTAATTTCAAAATGATGGTAAGTTTTCTTAAAATCGTCCTAATTTGAGTCCATAAAAAGAGAATTCTTTCAAATTTGCAATGAAAAACAATCTGCCAAGTAAATATTATCATCGATTCATATTGAATCCCCTTTTATCCACTGGAAACTCTCAACGTGTTTCCCACAGGCACAAGCTGGCAAATAATTATGCAGTCCACTAGTCAGACCCTCTTTAAATGTCACAGTTCAAAAACACGAACCTAGTGTAATTCTGCTAATTAAAGTCTTAAACTGATTCTGAGGAACCAGTTATGGAGGGAAAATTCATAAACACACCTTGGGGAGTTATTTAGGCCTTTCCAACAATGAAGGAAGAAAAAAAGAAGGATGTGATTCAGGTATTTTTAAATATTTCTTTTTCCTCAGTGCCTTTTCAAATTTTGTGTCAAGTAATCCTTTTATGAAGGCTCAGCCTTCACACATTCATGACAGTACGAGGCTTTTCCTTAGCTATTCGTTTCACAAGGAACTGCTGGACAGAGACCCAAAGCTTGCATATCTTGCGTGCACGTGTTGGGAAGGAGGGAGTCTGTGTGCATGTCTGCTCTTAGCCATTTAGTAGGAATGATAACTTTAACATTGAGTTATTAACATAAACTAATTATTGAGTACTTCCTATTTCTTATATTGTCCCATATGTTTTGCATATAGATGTTAATTTAATCCCCATAACATCACATGAGATAGGTCATGTTATGTCCGTTTAGGAAATGAGGACCCAGAGGCACAGAAAGGTTAAACAAATTTCCCTAAACCATAGAGCTAATAAGCGACATCATTGGGATTTGAACCCAGGGCCCCTAGGCTTCCCAGTTCACTCTCTTAACTACCTAGCTGTTGAGCGTGAAAGCATTTACAATGCATTTTCTTTGGATTCCTTCAATGCAGACGCAAGTCCTGGCCCAGGAGCTGTTTGCACATTATATTGGTTTCTAGCTTTATTAGACAAATGTGGGTGAGCACTTGTTCATTGTGAACGCAGAGTCTGCTGGGTTCCCACGTCTTTCATCTCAAAGGGGGAAGATGTGCCATAGGTGAGGACTGGACACAAACGAACACAAAAGCAAAAAAACCCTCAACTCAGCACACGTTATAAACACTTAACCCAAAACTGAGAAAAAGGGTTGTGGCAGCTTGCATTTTTCAAAGATGGCCTCCGTAATATCCCTCATCTCACATCCTCTCCCACGTGCTTTGCACTTGCCCCACGGAGAGTCCCACGCCCTTGAGCCTGGGTGGGCTGTGACCGGTTCACGCGTAAAGCCCAGTGGAGTCTGCAGCTCTCCACACGCTCTCTCAGGAGGGTGCCTTTCAGAGCTCTGTTTCCGGGCCGTGAGAATCCCAAGCAGTACGGGGAAGGCACACGTGGATGCTCTGGTCGACTCTCTCTGCTGAGCATGGCGTTCAGTTCATCCCAGCCCAGGTGCCAGACACATGGCAGAAGCAGCCTCCGCGTGACTCCAAATCGCCGTCGTTCAAGCGCCCCCAGCAGAGGCCCCGGATCCCACGGAGCGGAGATAAGACATCTTGCTGCATCCTGCCTGCATTCCTGAACGGCAGAATCTGTAAAGAAAAGAAAATGAATGGGATTTTCTTTTTATGAAGTCCAAGGTGCTTTGTGTATGCAGTAATAGTAAATGAAATAGAATTGAGTGCAAATGAAGCACTGCGAAAACGAAACCTAAAACAGTCGGAATTTGTTTTTAGACTCTGTGTCAGGGAGAAGTCTGAAAGGCCTCGTGGCAATCTGAAAAACTGCCCCCCAAAGATACCCATATCCTCACTCCTGGAACCTTTAAACATTACCTTATTCAAAGTCCTTTCAGATGTGATTAAATTAAGATCTTGTGATGGAGAGATTATCTTGGGTTATCCAAGTGGGCCTTTAATGTCTCAGAAGTGTTTTATACAGGCAGGGGGAGGTTTGACCCACAGAGCGGAGAGGGCAACATGAAAACGGCGCAGGGGTTGGAGTGTTGGAGCCACAAGCACGGAAGCTGGACGGGGCAAGGAATGGGTTCTCCATCAGAGTTGTCAGGGGGACAAGACCCTGCCAACACCTTGATTTTTTCCCAGTAAAACTAATTTTAGACTGGTCCTCCAGAACCGTGAGAGAATAAATTTCTGTTGTTTTAAATCCCCCAGCTTGTGGTAATTTGTTAGAAAAAGCCAAAGAAAAAGTAATAGCCCTCTAAGAGATGGTCAGTGAAGGTTGGAAAGAGGGAGGGAATTGTTATTGGAAGTTGGAGGAGGAGAAACTCTTAGGTAGTGGTGGAAAGCGTGGTAACACAGTCACCCACAGTCATGTGGAAAATAAGAAATAGACCGATGAACTCGACAAGCTGTGTCAGGAGGTTTTAGGGGAGGAGCTGAGGTGCACGTGGCTTCTTCTAGCTGGTTATGACAAAATGTGAGAGCAGACAGATTAACTAAAAAACAAACTATATTCCGTTTTCAAGAACGACAATAAAGGGATTAAGAAAAGCATTTCCAGACAGAAAAGCCTGTTTTAAATAAGGATCTTTGGTTCAAATATTAAACCCAGAGTGCTTGCAGAAAAATATTGTCTCTGAGTAAAGAGCAAACCTTGGGTATGACTATGAAACCCTTCAGGAAGACCCCAGAAAGATTTATGTTCATGACACGTAGGCACATTCAGATGGACAAAAAGCTTTCTGATGGTCATCAGGGCATGGCTCTGTTCATAAAAAACTTAGGCTTTCTAAAAATCTTAAGGACGTTATTCCATAGAAGTCACACAAGGGCCCCAAAGTAGAAGTGGGCTTATCTCTATAAAATTTGTGAATACCGATTTTTGTCTAAAGGGTTAGGATCGTAAAGTTACATATAACAAACCCACAAAGGTTTTAAAGAAAAGAGGGACAGAGACAGTGCAAAATGCAAAGAAGTCTTTGAATCCCTAAATTTCTACCCATAGGATACAAGATAAAAACGAAAATAAAGAAAGAAAGATCTGCTCAGCTGTATACATAGGCTACAGTTTATGAAAAAGGCAGAATAACTTAGGGGTGGAACAAAGACTCCAGGATGGACCCAAAAAGCCACAGAGAACATCTCTTGGGTTGTGGGTGTAAGCCTCAATTGAGGAAATGGTGACATATTCCCTGCTGGATTTCAGAATTGCTGTGGAACAGTGATTCTCTTTTTGAATAGGAGTATCTTAAATCTGTTTGACCATTGCATATTTGCCGTTTTGAGGACAGATAATTTGTCTCTTTTGTTCACAGATCAGATTGAGAGAAACCATACTAGAGGAATTGAATTCAAGGTGTCTCATCTACGTATCTATCGCTTGATTTCTATGACAAGATTCTGGACCTTGAGCCTGAGATGGAAGCTAAAATAGAACGAGAGCTTTGGGGGGTCTTGAGAGAGAGTGGCTGTATTTTGAGTGCTCTGAGATATGAACTGTTGTGGCCAGAGGGCGGATTGTGGCATACTGTGTCTCCTAAAGAGGGCCACCAAATACATCCATCCAAAATGCTTTTCTGAAATGAGCCTTGCTACTGTCTCATCAGGAAGTGCAGTCTATTCCTCTCCCCTTCAATCTAGGGGCGGCTTGCGGTTGTTTCGATCAATAGAGGACACTACAGGTGCTGCTCTGTGACTTTTAGACTGGATTAGAAATACCACGCTGCTATGAGTCTCCAGATCATTTGAGATACTCTCTCGTTGGACATTGCCTGTTGGTTTATTCTCTCACAGATCCTAGCCACTATGCTGTGTGTATCATGTCCCACAGGGAGAGGCCATGGGGCAATGCTCCAGTCAACAGTCCCAGCTGAGTCCACCCTTTGAGTCAGACCAACCCAGATAGCAGACACGTGAGTGAAGAAGCCTCCAGATGATTCCAGCCCTCAGATATTTAAAATTCCCTCAGCTGAGGCCCCAGACGTGATGCGGCAGACACGAGCCACCCCTGCTGTGCCCTATCTGAATTCCTGACCCGTAGACTCAGTGACCGTAATAAAATTATTGCAGCTTCATAGTCATAAATATGGAGAGTTTGTTACATAGCACTCATAACCAAAACAAGGCTAGATCAAAGAGTACTAAATGAAGGAAGATGTGACTAAGGAAATGTTGGCGAGGTGAACAGACACCAACACAACAAATGCTTTTGTTTACATGCCCCATGAGTTTCAGCAATTAGGCTTTTCCTGGGATACGAAGCTCCTGGAAAGGGATAACGAGAGTAGTTAGCACTACATGCGTTATACACAGCCCATGAGTAATGAGGGCAAAATCAAATACGTGCACACTAGCAGCGTGGAGAAAGCGTGCCTATCGATGTGTTTTTGTACGATCGTCGGACAGATGCTTGACAAAATGTAAACAAGTAGTTTGTTTTTAAGTCTGCCTGATTTGCCAACATACCAATGATGTTTCAAGCATGGGGGTTGGAGGCGGGGAAGAGGGAGAGTGGAAAGGAATTTTAAATTATCAAAGAAAGGTTTCAGCCCAAACCATTTTAATGAAAACAAGGCTTTATAGCAAAGTTGCCAGATATTCCAGTGGATTCAAAGCATTTTTAATTCTTAACAGTACATGGATGCTTTTTCTGCGATAACTTGTTTCCTTCACATGCACAGAAATAGGCATTTCCTAGGCAGCCCTGTACCACCAGGTGTTTCTTTATATCTCTTATTGAAAACATGGCTCACTATTTGTGCATATAAGAAATACTAGAGGTTTGGGACCAAACTATAGGTTTGGGACCAAACTATATCTTCTTTTTAAACAATGTTTAAAAAAAAAGAAAAACTAAAAGGTGACAGAGTCGATTCATTATTTTGATTTGGCATGAGTCAACCTGCTCAAATAAAGGAGAACAAGACTTCCAGGTGAGTGAATCTCCTTAGACTAAAGAACAATAACAAATTGAGGCATTTAGGCAAGTAGGCAAGCAAGTTCATGATTAAGAATCGTGCCAAGAGCAATACTGGCCTGTGTCACTAAGTGCAAATAATGTGAATTTGACCCTTCACTCAACGGATTAGTCCTCCATTGCTGCATAACAGATTACCAGTACCTGAGAGTTTAACACAACACCCATTTATTAACTTACATTCCTGTAGGTCAGAAGTCCAGAAGGGCTGACTCCTCTGCTAGAAATCTCGCAAGGCTAGGTTCATGATGTTGGCTGGGCTGGACTCCATCCAGAGGTTCTGGGGAAGAATCTGCTGCCAAGCTCATTCAAGTTGTTGGCAGAAGTCAGTTGCTCCCAGAGGCCACTCTGGGGTCCTTGCCCCGTGCAGTCTCCATCTCAGCAGCATTAACTTTCCTCCCATGGAATCTCTCTCATGCTTAGAATCTCCGTAACTAACTCTTCAGCAACCAGCTGGAGAAGTTTTTAAAAGGCTCCTGTGATTAGGTTAGGCCTCCCCTGATAATCTCCATACTTTTAAGGTCAATTGATTAGTAATCCTAACGTCTGCAAAATCTCTTTTGCCATATAATGTAACATAATCAAGGGAGGAGCACCAGTGGTAGAAGGTCATAGGGCCATCTTAGAATCCTGCATGCCACACCCAGTAAGCATCAGTGGAACCACGGTGTTTAAACGACAAACAAAATCGATAATTTACCTTCATCCCTCTCTATTTAGACGGCCAATTTAGACTCTTAGGAATTGTGATCTATCAATGGGGTCTGAGTTTCAGAGTCGGAAAGCCAGCTTGAGCTTCAGTTCTGCCTCCATCAACTCTGTGATGACAGACAGTTCAGTTCATCACACAAAACCTCAAGTTCTACATTTGGGGGGGAAAAAGGAGGAAATAATACATAATCTTAGGGTTTTTGTGAGGATTAAATAAGCTAATAAATATAAAAAATATCTAGTTCTATGCTTTCTACATAGTGGGCACTCAAAAGAACTCCCCAAGCTCTATCTGCCCTTCTAAAAACTTGCAAGTGGGCTGTAAACACATATTTACTTCAATCTCTATCCTTTCACGGACTCAGCATCTCTTATCAGTGTCCTTTTATTAGCATCCATGTGTGTCAACCTGTTGCTTTATGTAATATTCAAATGAAAGCAGAGCAGTGAACCACCAGTAGATGAATATTTAAAATTAATTCTGGATATAACAGTATTTATGCAGTTGGGCTACACCAATTAATATCAATGCATATTTAGTGGTGGAAGAATTTGGTGTGTATAAAGAGAAAAAACAATAACTGGTAAATTTCATTTCAAGTGTAATAACAATAAGCCCTGGAAATGTTCTTTTAATTTTATAACAATATTATTTTTAGGAGAGTAGACCCTGGCATTAATCATTTCTCTTTCTCTATTAGTTTAGAAAGTAAGTTACTCATACTCATATTTCTCATAGTTCAGAAAATCCCAGTGATATAGATAAATAGAGTTACTCCATTTTATTGATGAAATTTGAGAATAATTTAAGCAGCTCCTCCAGGATTGTTAGATAAATTAATGGCAGGATCAGGAAAATTCCAGAATAATCATCTCCTATTGCAGAGCAATCCCCTAGTCTTGACAAATCATGGGCCATAATGGTACCTTCAGTGTCATACCCACATCTTCCAAATGTTTCTACCCTCAAATGCATGGAGACAGCTTAATGAAATAAGTACGAACCAAATTCAAATAGCAGGTTAACCCAGGTCACAGGTTGGTTTGTTAAGAGCTGAGAACTGCTTGCCAATCCAAAGGGTATATCTTACGGATTCAGAAGTAGCATATTCCCAAGTTTATTTATTCCTGTTCTTCTGTACAGAGCATCCTAAAAAAAAAAAATCACCCGTTTTACAATCGGCTGTTGGTAATAACTGAGGAATGGACATGGAAAGTCACAGAGACTTGAAGGAAAACAGATGTTTCTGGCTTTTTTTTTTTTCACTGATACTTAAAAAAAAAAAAAAAAAAACTTAGAAAAACATGCCTTGCTTGAGTGCATTTTCTCCAAAAGAACAAAACTGAAAAAAGCTGCATTTCTCCTGTAAATGGATTCAAAACACCACGTATCAAAAACTATCAGCAAACGAATCACAGTAGACCGGACAGGAAAGCTGGCATTTATATCGACTCATCTCAACTGTTCCAGAAATTTGGAAGCACAGAGCTGGTTTCTATCATTGGAGTCTGGAAAGAAAAAAAAAACCTTGGAGGGATTTTGGAAATATATTACTAAGGAGAACTCTAAAATTTTACTCTGCAATTAAAGTTTTTTAAATTCTTGAAAATTTTCTAACTTTTGGAAATGCAGGTGAATTCAAAAATTGGAATTATGATTTTAATAAATAAATGGCCGTTTATAGATTGAAGAGCCACACTTATTGAGATAACGTTTAAAATGAGCTATCAAGAAGTAAATGAAAATTGTTTTCCTGTTTGGATTTTTTTGTCCACATTCTCTTTGATTCTTTGCTCATTCCTTTCATTTGGCCAATGTATTCCCAGTGAAAGAACTCAAGCTACGTAACACTCCTGTTGGGCTCAGAGCTCTATTTCAATTGCCAAATCACTAGTAGTCCAAAGTACGAGTCACAAAAATACTTTGTCAATTAAAAAGTTAATATAGAATTTAACTAGTTCTTAAAACTAGTTTATATGACAAAGACCTTCTTTAAGGAAGACCTGGTATATGGAAACTAACTCCTTTGTAAATAAGGCTGTTTTGATAGGGTTTGCAGAGAAACATGTAGGTCTTTTATGCAGGGAAAAATACAGTATGGTTAGATGTTATTTATTATATTATTTTTTCTTTATTTTCCAAAGATAGCTTGACTGTCAAATTAGTTCATGTAGATGATCAAATATCTTTTATTATTATAAATAAATAACAGATGACTGGGCATTATTTTATCCAGCCTTGTCCCCCCATTTTTCACTATATTTCAAATTAAGCACCACAAGTATAGTAATATTCCTAAAACATTACTGTGATTATATTACTCGCCTAAGCATTTACAATGTTGCCTTCCAGAGCATAAGCAGGATCCTCCCCTTAGCTTTCAAAGCACTCCAGAAAATTCCCAGTAGGATGCTCCCACTACTATCTAGATCGTCATAAGTCTGGACCAGACCCTCCACCGTCCACAAGAACCCTTCGCTTTTCCCAAAACCATGCTTTCCTGGTGCCATTCTACTTTTGGGATAGCCTGTCTCATTCCTTCCCACCTTACTGATATCTTATCGTTACCAGTAATGCTGCATTTTCTCAAAAACTATTTTCATACCAAACCAGACTATTAAAAGGATATAACTTCATTATAAAACACTCAGAAAATAAATGAAAGTGAGAATAAATTTTAAATTCACTCTAATTTTGTCATCAATAGATGCATTTAACATTTTGATGTAATATTTTTGGCAGATTTTTAAATTTTGGTTATGGTATATACTTTAAAATGGTGTCATACTGTACATGATATCACATAAGCTATACTTTCATTAGTGATTATGCTATAGACCTGCTAACATATTTCTCTTCATGCCTCATTCCTTGGTTTTTTTCCTCTGAAGTTGTGTATCACAAGCCTTTCTGAACTTTTCAGCCCCCAACACAGAGTGTGACATAGAGTAATGCACAATCAATAACACATTGTAGTTTGCAACTTTTGTCTACTTACAATAATCGGAATAAAAACAAATTCACCAATGTTTAGTGACTTTTCAGTTAAATTTTATGTAACATTTTGTTTCATATAAGAAAAACAGGGTCTGGCCCTGTGGCTTGGTGGTTCAGTTCATGCATTCCGCTCTGACAGCCCAGGGTTTTACTGGTTCGGATCCTGGGCTTGGACATGGCCCCATTCATCAGGCCATGCTGAGGTGGCGTCCCACATGGTACAGCCAGAAGGACCTACAACTAGAATATACAACTATGTACTGGGGGGCTTCAGGGAGATGAAAAATAAAAAAAGCTTTTAAATTTCAAAAAAGGAGAAGATTGGCCACAGATATTAGCTCAGGTGCCAATCTTTAAGGAAAAGGAAAATAAAAACAGATAAGAAAATATGTCACATAAACAATGTATTTAATAATGTATTTACATTATCATATAAATAAGATAAATACTCAAACCACATTTGTTAAAATAAATTGAATCAGAAAAGACTGAAAAAGAAGGTGGTTCTAGAGAGAGATCAGATTCTTTAAAACAAATTCTGATGATATCTTTAAAATGATCCATATCACAAAAGAAAGTGGGGGCAAGACACCAACGCCATGATTTTGACCACATGGAAAACCTCTGAAAGAGCACCGACAAGTGTGTTTCAAACTTAAGTAACGAATGGATCCATGTTAAAGAAGGGCATGGGAGTGCCTTTTGGACGTGAAGTTGTATCTGTGGATTCATGGTCTCTAATTCACAGTTTAACAAACTGACTTTGATTTTTAAATGTGTACTTACAAAGCAGGAACTAGCCAGAAGCATCTGGTGTGTTCTTGCCACTAGCTTTGCGTAGAGCAACAATTATGCACATGCTTGATTAAATTACTTTAAGGCCTTTTTGCATGATAGAACTGTATGATCTCTAGCTCAATTGGGCACGAAAAATAACTTTTCCCTTCAAGGAAATCTAGAGGTAACAGACTAAATGGGACCAACAATGGGCCCAGGATGTGCCATCATTTAAACTGGAGATGAATGTTTGCAGGTGGCAGTTATGTTCACCATGAATAAAGAACATAAATTTTCTTCCTCTTTCTTTTACTCCTGTTTTACTTTACCAGTTCCCTCAAACAAACTCCTCCCTCACTGTCTGCCCCTAGGAAGCTTCTATTTCAATCACATGGAAACCACTGTACTGGGGCAGAGGGATGAAGAATGTAGATTCATTCAAAATATCATAACAATTATTATAACAAGTCTGTAGATATTAATTAACACATTTGTTTTCTTTAGGTTTCCACTTTGACCTTGCTAGATAATATAAAACACTAGTAATTTAAGAAAAATAGCCACATACATAGCAAAGGTAATGAAATCATTCCCAGTGTTATGGTACAGTGTTATAGTAATTGATACAACTTAAATATTGAAACTGGCTTCAATGTTTTAATAATTTTCCCAGTTACTATCCATTGTCTGGATGTACCACAGCTTATTTATCCTTTCACCTACTGAAAGACATCTTGGCTGCTCCCAAGTTTTGGCAACTATGAATAAGTCTGCTATAAACATCAGTGTACAGGTTGTCGTGTGGACATGTTTTCAACTCCTTTGGGTAAATACCAAGGAGCGTGATTACTGGGTCATATGGTAAGAGTACGTTTAGTCTAAGAAACCACTGCACTGTCTTCCAAAGTAGCTGTACCATGTTGCATTCCCACCAGCAATGAATGGGAACCCCTGTTGTTCCACATCCTGGCCAGTATTTAGCGTTGTCAGTGTTCTGGCTTTTGGCCATTCTTATAGGTGTGCAAGGGTATACATTGCTGTTTCAATGTGCATTTCCCTGATGACAGATGATGCGCAGCATCTTTCTGTAGGCTTATTTGCCATCTCTGTGTCTTGTTTGGAGGGGTGTCTGCTAAAGTTTTTGGCCATTTTTAAACTGAGTTATTTGTTTTCTTATTGTTGAGTTTTGAGAGTTCTTTGTATATTTTGGATAACAGTCCTTTATCAGATGAGTCTTTTGCAAATATTTTCTCCCAGTCTGTGGACTGTCTTCTCATTCTCTTGACATTGTCTTTCACAGACAAGAAAGTTTTAATATTAATGAAGCCCAGCTTATCAATTATTTCTTTCATGGATTGTGCCTTTATTGTTGCGTCTGAAAAGGCATCGCCATACCCAAGGTCATCTAGGTTTTCTCCCATGTTATCTTCTAGGAGTTGTAGAGTTTTGCATTTTACATTTAGGTCTGTGGTCCATTTTGATTTAATTTTTGTAAGGTGTAATGTCTGTGTCTAGATTCATTTTTTTGCATGTGGATGTCCACGTTTCAGCACCATTTTTGAAAAGATTCTCTTTGCTCCATGGTATTACTTCTGCTGCTCTGTCAAAGATCAGTTGACTATATTTATGTGGGTCTGTTTCTGGGCTCTCCATTCTGTTTCACTGATCTATATATCTAGGTTTTTCCCCAATACCACACTGTCTTGATTACTGTAGCTTTTAGAGGAAGTCTTGAAGTTGGGTAGTGTCGGCGCTCCAACTTTGTTCTTCTTCAATGCTGTATTGGCTGTTCTGGGTATTTTACCTCTCCATATAAACTTTAGTATCACTTTGTTGATATCCACAAAATAACTCACTGAGATTTTGATTGGTATTTCATTGAATCTATAGATCAATTTGGAAGAACTGACATCTTGACAGTATTGATCTTTCTCTCTTTGACCATGGAATGGCTCTCCATTTATTTGGTTTTTCTTTGATTTCATTCATTAGGATTTTGTAGTTTCCTCTGTATAGATCTTGTACATATTTTGTTAGCTTTATACCTAAGTATTTCATTTTCTTTGTTGCTAATATGAAAGGTATTTTGTTTTTAATCTCAAATTCCACTTGTATGTTGCAGGTATATAGGAAAGCGACTGACTTTTATGTATTAACCTTGCATCCTGTGACCTTGCTATTATCACTTAATAGTGCCAGACATCTTTTTGCTGATTCTTTCAGATTTCCTACATAGACAGTCATGTCACTGCAAACTTTATCTCTTCCTTTATAATCTACATACCTTTTATTTCCTCTCTTGTTTTGTTGCATTAGCCAAGACTTCCAGCACAATGTTGAAAAGGAGTAGTGAGAGGAGACATCTTTGCCTTCTCCCTGATCTTAGTGGGAAAGCTTGCTCACTTTCTTGAAGAAGCTGAAAGCATATCTCTGTTCCAGATTTTCCCAACTCAAGGCTAAGCCACAAAGACTAACCTGGAGATGGGGTCAGAGTCATACATGGTCCCTGTATAGAGAGCCTCATTGTGCTCTCTTACCTCTCCAATTTTTCTTCATCTTCCCAGCCCATGGAATCTTAAATATGACCTAGATGGTTGGAGGAAAAAAATAAGTTCTTACTGCATATTCTTTGTTTATTGTTTACATAGGGAACCTTGGCTCTTGCTATTCAATGGATAAAGATTAGAACTCAAAAATAGCCTTTTCTCAATGACACATACTCTGTCTTGAGATTCAAAAGTCTATTTTACAATAACAACAAAAGCTGATCAGATTCCTTGTATTACTGCTGTAAGAACCCTACCCTGAAGGCACATCAGCGTACCCCACGACTCCCCAAAGTTGAAAAGAAGGTCAGGGAAGAATAGAGGGAGCTGGAAATGTCAGAAGTGAAAAACACATTGTCTTTACAGTTTATTCTGCCACGCATGTAAAGTGTTCAGAACAGTGTCAACTGTATAATAAGCACTGACATTTTAAATCTGTAGGAGATTAGCAGACTTGTACCATCAAGTTTACAAGATAAGGAAATGGAAACACAAATGTTTACTTAATGGCTAACAACCTCATGCAAGTAGGAGAAGCGCAACCAAAATATAGGTTCCCTCATACTTTTGTGTTCTCTTTCCAGGATACTGTGTGGCCTCAGGCATTGGAGCAAAGTAAGAAATACTAGATTAATCTGCTCTTCACCTGTGCTAAGGCAGCAGTTCATAAATCTGCCTTCTTTTAAATAAAAATTCAACAGGTCTAAGATAAAAATACCACTTTTGAGATATTTTGTGAGTTATAAACCTTTCCTCACTACTGTGTCAATTTTAAAAAATGGATTTCTCTGCTATGGAACACGGATGTGCAAGCGCGTGTAAGCTCTCAGTAAAGGAGGTGAAGGAATAACGCTGTGGGAATCTTTTGCACACACATTTTGTACATATTTCTATATAATCCACATGTTTAAGAAAATAGGACCTGAAAGGGGTCTAAGCTTGGTAAAGTATGTGAAGGTAAAAAAGAGAGAAAATGTGTGCTAATAAATGCCCCCAAATCAATTTTCAAGATGAGGTGTAAAGTCTACAAAGAAACGGTGACATTATTTGCTAGACAAAATTGTGAGGCCGAATTTTAGACATTTTGTTAGCTCAGTGGAGTTTTCTCATACCATTTTTAAAGGGCCCAAGAAAAAACATAATAAGTGAGAGTGATAAGTAGATTTTACAAAGACTCACACTGATTTTTATAGAGCATAAAGGAACATCCAAATCAATTTGGGCAAAGTAGGTGGCAAGATGTCAAGTTCTCAACTTCCCAGAAACTTGGTCAGTGTACATAATATACTTGAACAAATTTGTTTTCATAAGGAAGGACAAAAACATATCAGTGATGACAAAAACAGAGAATGAATTTCATGACGAACTTTTGTTTAAAAAAATCCGCCCAACTTAACTCTTTTTCTTTCCTCCCCATCTCATTGTTACTAGAATGAGGTTTCATTTTGTAAAAAAAGAAAACTTACTTAAGAAACTAAATATTTTCTTCTATAATATATATAACTAATATTATTGATTAATAAGAGAACTCTACAGACATAAACGTAAAATAATAATTTTATCTGTGGTTACGTTAAAACTTTCCAATAATAAAAGACTTTCTGAGATTTCTACTTTGTCAGCATATATGAGAAAGTCTGGTCTTGATTCCTAAGAAAATAATGTATCATAATATGTCAGATGTTTCATAAGAACTTAAGAAGCCACAATATTAAATTTTATACATGGTGACCTTTTAAGGACAGGCTTCAAATAAGCTTTGGAAACATGTCGATGATTCAGGAGGAAATGGGTTTTGTTAAACCCCAGTGGATTTGCCAAACATATGAGGAACCATTTTGTTCTGTCTCATCTAGTATGGCTTTTACTTAATATTCTTCTTTTCCCTTCTTGAAAAGAAGAATTCCTTCTTTTTCCTTTCTTTCTTGAAGGAAACAATAGAAATATTTTTGGACTCCTTTTATGTGTAGTAGCGATTTTAGGCATATGTATAGATAGTGTGACTACTGAGATTTTACTCTAATTCGTTTTGGAAATAGTTTAAATATAAATTTGAAATTTTTAATCTTTTTCCTTTAAATTGGCCTAATATAGTGTAGCTGTGAATGCAAAGTTGGGAAGAGATACATACAACTGGCTCTCTTGCTCTCTTGAGGAGGCCTGAGCCAGCCCCAGCACACCGTGATTAAGCAGCTCACAAAATCGCTAGAAGGGGTGGAAATGCAGGCCTGATCTTAGCCTCTGGTCCTGTGATGCCTCAGCATGGCCAAAGGAGCAAACAGCTCATTGGCTGTTACCAAACTTCTGGTACCTGGAGTTTCTCTCAAATGAAATGAGCTTGCTGCCACTTTCAAATGTGCCAATCTCAAATTTGTGTCAAAAACTTGACTTTATGATCAATGTTGCCCTTAAAGCCCAGTGCCCCCATCCCTGTCCTCACCCTCATTCCCACCAGCAAAACGGGTTGTGCGTAAGCCTTTTATTTAAGCTATCCAGTTCCTATTTAAAGCCTCGTGCAGGTATATCTAATGCCTCTGATTTCACCAAAAAGTTTGAAAAAGTAAGTTTTCTATCCTCTGTTGGAGGCAAGGTTCATAAGATGGGAAATTCCCTTAAATTAGTAAAAGTGTTTAAACTGAGCTGGGCAGCTAGAAAATACGACAACTGCAATGACTAATTATGGTTTGATTTTTTTATACTTTTTAATTTTGAGATAATTGTAGCTTCATATGCCATTGTAAGAAATAACAAAGAGATGCTGTGGACCCTTTACTAGTTTCGCCCAAAGGTATAGTACAGGGTATTGACATTATGCAATGAAAATACAGAGCATTGCCATCACCACAAGGATTCCTTAGGTTGACCTTCTGTAGCCACACCTTTGGGCGATTGGCTTTTTCCATTCAGCATAACTCTCTGGAGATGCATCCAAGACATTGTGTGCATCAATAGTTCATTCCTTTTTATTGCTGAGGAGTATTCCATGGTGTCGATGTACTGCAGTGTGGATAACCACTCACTCATTGAAGGACATCTGAGTTGTTTCCACTTTTGGATTGTTATGTCTGAGAGTGCAATGAACACGGATGTATAGGGTTTTGATATGAACATGAGTTTTCATTCCTCTGGAATCAGTGCTCTGGACTCTAACAGCTTGGTTGTATGTAGTGACATGTTTTGTTTTTTAAGAAGAATTGTTTCCCAGAGCGCTTGTACTTCTTCACATTCCATAGATCAGCAACAAAGGAATGATTCAGTTACCACACTCTTGCCAACATTTGATTGTGTCATCATTTTTTTTTTTAACCTAAGCTGTCCTGATAGGTGTGTAGTGGTATCTCAGTGTGGATTTAATTTTCAGTTCTCTAATGGCAAACAATGTTGAATATCTTTTCGTGTGCTTGTTTACCATCAGTATCTCCTCATCAATTTCATCATGGATTTTGCTGTTTCTTTGTGCTTTTTTCCTGTGCTATGTTGAGAGTTCTTCTAGAGTCTAGATGTGAGTCCTTTGTCAGATATGTGGCTTGCAAATATTTACTCCCCATCTTTGGTTTGGCTTTAAATTCTCTTCACATGGGCTTTCATAGAGCAATTTTGATGAGTTAGGTACAATTTATCAAATTTTCCTTTTATGGTTAGCGCTTTGGGTGTCAAATCTAAGAATTCTTTGCCTAGCCCTAGATCCCAAAGATTTTCTCCCATTTTTTCCTAAAAGTTTTATAGTTTTATCTTTTACACTTGAGTCTTTGTTTCATTTTGTATTAATTTTTGTATGTAATGTGAGATTTGGATAGAGGTTCATTTTTTTGCCTATCAATGTGCAATTGTTACAGCACTATTTGTTGACAAGTCTGCCCTTCTTCTATGCAAGTGCTTTTGCACCATTGTCAGAAATCAGTTGGGCTTATTTGGGTCTATTTCTGGGATTTCTATTCTGTTCCAGTGATCTATCTATCAATGGTTCCACCAATACAACACAGTCTTGAGTATTATAACTATATAATACACCTTGAAATTGGGGAGCATAATTCTATTCAGTTTATTCTTTGTATCTTTTACTATATTTAAAATATTTCAGGTATTATTTGTTCAAGTTCTTTTCAACCCTACCCTCTTTCTCCTTCTAGGACTTTTAGGACACAAATGTTAGATATTTTGTTATAGTCTCTAGGATCCCTTAGGCTCTGTTCATTTTTTTCCCCAAGTTTATTTTCTCTCTGTTCTTCAGATTGAGTAATTTCTCTTGCTTTATCTTTCAATTCACTGGTTCTTTCCACTGTCTTCTGTCTTCTTTTTTATCTTATTTTACTCTTCTTATATTATTCAGTTCCAAAATTTCCATTTGGTTTTTCTTTATATCTTCTGGGGTTTTTTTAACTGATATTTTGTATTTTGTTCTGAAGGTTTCTACTTTTTCATTTATTTCAAGTATGTTCAGAGTTGTTCATTGAAGCACTTTTATGATGGTTGCATTAAAATGTTTGTCAAATTATTCTAACATCTCTGCCATCTTGGTGTTGATGTTTATTGGTTATTTTTTTTATTGAAATTGTCATTTTGTTACCCAAACCAAAGTGGGTTTGCCTCCTAGTGAGTTAAATAAGACTCTCCACTGGAAGTAGTTGTCTCACAAAGTAAAGTATATTTGCAGCAAATAGGAGACCATGTGGAGTCATTTCCAAAGTCATGGTGTCCCCAAGCAAAGGGAAGTAGGGACCTTTTACTTCAGATGGGGAATGAATATTGAAAAGGGAGAGGTGGGTATTTGCTTGTGCAGGCTCAGTTGGAAAACATGGTTCCATGTACACTGAAGGTTATGGTAATAAGGCCTAAGCTCCTCTTGGAGAAGTCTTAGCATTAAAAATAAGGTAAAGGTCATAGGCGTAGCTCTTGTGGTGAGGCTAGGTCTGGCTCAGTGTGGTTGATGATTGCATCTTCTTAAAACAACAAAACAAAAGCAACTATTTGGAAAAACAGTTAAGTGCTTCCAAACCCACGCTTGAGTTCCTGGGGCAGTTAGTCAGTGCCAGTTTTTCTGGATTTTGGTATGACAAGTAATTTTCAGTTAAAACCTGAATAATTTGTATATTAAGTTATGAGACTCTGGATCTTATTTAAACTTTCTACGTTATCTGGTCTTCTCTGACACTGCTTCAGCAGGGGGAGGGGAGTGCCCACTCATGACTGCCAAGTGTAAGTAGAAATCCATGTTCCCCATTTGGCTTCTGTTGACACTGGGGTCTTTGGGACAACGTAGGAGGACAGAAGCTCTTTGTTACTCCTGGGTGGGGTGGGAGTTCCATCTTCCCCCTAGGTCTCCATTGCTACCACCCTGGATGTGAGGGGTAGAACTTCCTTCTTTACTGCTCCCCACTTGTCCTCCACTGACACCAAGGAATGGTGTCTCACTGCCCATGGGCAGGGGTGAAAATTCTCCACTGACATCACCTCAGCAGAGGTGGGGGCAGGGGCAATGTCTCAAAACAAAAAGACGGGATTGGAAGCGTTGGATCCTCAACCATCTCCACTTACACTGTGTAGGGGACAGGCGCATCATTATCACCCGGCGGGGATGAAAGTCCCAGCTCCTTACTCGACCTTCTCCGACACCACCCTGGCAGGGGGTTGGGTACCTCATTATAGTCTGATGAGAGTGGTGGTCTAGGCTACCCTCTCAGGCTTTATTGGCATGAATGAGAAAAGGTCTGAAATTTTTTCTATAGTGTCTGGCTGGAGTAGAGCAGTTATTTTCCAAAGGTTTTCTTGCTAGGCTGTCCCTTTCCTGGTTCTTCGGCTAGAGAGAGGAGGCTTTTGTTGGAGTTTTTTGTCTGCATCTGTTGGTGAGCCTGGATTGCCAACTTCTTCATCTCCAAGTGTGGGATATATGAAGCTCAAAGAAAACCCAGGGACTAAACCCCTGTGTTAATCCTTGGGTCCTGAGGTTCCCAGACACTCTTTCTTCTTCTCTCCAATTTCCAGTTTGTTTTGTATATAATGGCTGTGGTTTTTAGTTGTCCTTAGGGAGAAATATAGGGAAAAGTACGTCTGCTCCTTCCTCCCAGAAGTGACGTCCTATGGTGCTAAATGGTGGTATCTCAAAGGCATAAGTGGAAAAAGTCACATTATTAGTAATTTTACAAAACACTGTTAACCCTAAGTTGAAACTACTATTGGAGAACCTTCGTGAGAAATTAGTATTGGAAACCTACATGTAGAAAATGCTACTAAATTGTATTCTTGTGATTAAAGGCATGCTAGCATATATAGTAATCCCATATGTTAGTGTACAACGTTTGTTGGCAGACTACTCCAAAATGATCCTTCTCTCTCATCTTTCTGATGGGAAAGGAGAAAACCATATGATATGAGGAATGCCTTTGCATCATCAGCCTGAACTAAGTGACTTTTCCCACAGTTTGTTCAGTGTGTGATTATCACTATCATCTGACTATGTCAACTGGTTATCAAGGTGAAAGTCATCCAGGGAACGGCCCTTGAGGAATAAAGATGCTGAGCGGTGCACTGAGACTCATAAGGAACTACTTGCATTCCAGATGAGAAAGTACATTTATCCATGTTATTTTCACTTAGGTAGGAGGCTATCACACCATGAAAACAATAGATATTGAAAACTAAATGAGAATTGAGCACAAGAATAAAAATGCTCTGAATGGTGAGAAGAGCAGTTCATTGTATAGGCTCTGGTATTTTGTATAAGAAGTCTGAAAAGGCATAATCTGTCTAAAGGTCATGTTTTGTGTTATATTTACTTGAGGCCAAGATTCTGAATGAAAAATAGCTGTGCAGTCAACCATGTGGTTGTCCTAAGTATCTTAATTTTGACTCTATATAAGCATAATCTTGAGTTTAACATCAATTTTGGCATGCAATACATGAGACATAAAAATACACTGACACATTAAAGAGTAAACTAAGAACAAAAATGGGAAGGGATAAAGGAAAAGAGCTCAAATATTTTCTAAAAATATGACTTCAAATGTAACCTTCAGTGAAGATTGTCTATGCTTTGGAATATATAGTTTCAACAACAAACAGGGACATTCTCATGATTTTTCCCCATGTCTGCAGTCACAAATCCAACTGTGAGAAAAATTCTGCTCTTACAATATTTTCATATTAATTGACTTGTGCCCTTTTTTGCAGTAGTTTGGCATTTCAGGGTCACTAAAAGGGGCAATTTAAGCAAGGTGTAGAGTTTTTAAATTCTGGATACAAATAAGTAGCAAGGATATTTTTGTTAATGTTGACATCCTACACATCTAAACAAACTCAAAGGTCCTCAATTTACATACTAACTCAATTATAAACTGTCCCACCTAATGACTTAATTAACTTAATAAATAGCATTACGAAGTTTCCTTTACTAAAGGCCCACTTTCAGTTCTTTCCCCAAATGTCCTGATTATCTAGAGAGTCCTTAAGAGCACCAAATATCACTTCCTGTCTGAAGCCTTTCCTGATATATTCAAATAAAGTTTACTGTTCTCTCCTCTGGGCTCTCATGATTTCTTACATGTATTTACATGTGGTTGTCAATGGAGGTGATTTTTTTCTCCAAGGAATATTTGGCCATGTGTGGAGATATTACTGGTCATCACAACTGAGGGGTTTCTACTGGAAACTAGTGGATGGAGGCCAGAGAGGCTGCTAAATATTCTACAGCTCAAAGAAAAGCCCCAGCAAGAGAAAGTTATTCAACAGAATATATCAATAGCCACAAGATGGAGAAGCCCTGGTCTATGTTAAGTCATTGTGAAGACCATACTCTGGATTTTCAATTAATAAGAATGTGGCTTTATGTCAAATTCCACCTTGCTGCCCTGTATTGCAATAGCCAGTTCTTCCACTAGTCTCCATGCCACATCAGCTGAGTCCAGAGGAATCTCAAGAGCAATGATGCTCTGGGTGTGAAAATTCATTCCCTCGTTTCCTCTCATGATTGTTAAAAGTGAAGAGGATACCCGAGGACACCATGCTGTCCTGATAAGGACTTCAGTTTTCTTCCCCTGAACAATCCTGGCCTCATTACTAGATTTTGCCTTAAAATTATTACGAATCATCTCATTGTGCCCTTTATCCTTGTTCTGCACAGGAATTCAAGCACTCCTGGGTCATCCCTAATATTCCCGCCTTTACTTCACCTTCTCTTCAATGAACTCTTCCCATTCTTCCACGACACCTAATGCCCTTCTTCCACTGAACGCTTTAGGATTTAAAGTCAGTAAACAGAAAAATTCCCTATATCTTCCAGTTTTACTCTAACAAAAACTTGGTTTTCTCCTGAGAACACAGCTTCCATAGCAGCCCTCTTAAGAGGAGATGGTTTCTCCCCTACATCCATTGTACCCACAGACCAAGAGGAACGATACTCTTCAGATCATTCTATTTCTTGCTTCTGAGTTTCCCACCTTTGGCTTACATATCATCAGATACTCAATGCATTTCCTTCCATATGGTAGTCATCTACTAAACTCTTAATAAGGACTTTTCAGAGTGACGTCATCATTCAGTGACGTCAACAAGATGGCGATATATGTCATTCCGGACTTGTCTCCCTCACAGGAAGAACAATCAGCAACTATCCATAGACAAGACACTGTTGTGAAACTCTCAGAACCTGGAGTCGGGGAGAGGGGCTTAAAGCATTCTCCTCCCCATGCCCCACTGGACCACAGAGACGGAGAAGGGCCACATTAGAAGGGAAGAGGAGTGACTTTAACCACATCGCCCTTCTCCCAGGCTGACACAGCACTGCACTGAGAAGGCCCCTCCCTGAGCCTATGGTTTCTCCAGAGGGAAAAGAGAGCCCAAGTAGACATCCAGTTTCCCTAGGAGGCCCACTTGGGTCTCTCCTCACTGGGAATCTTCAGGGCTCCTCCACTAGGGATCAGATAGAGATGGAGAAGGGGGCGGGGCTTACAGCAACAGTGCTCAAGTCTCAGCAGAACTCATTCCTGCTTGAAGCTGTGAATGGACATAAAGCCCAGCTAGCCACTTTGCCCATGTGGAGAGCTGAGCCATTGGCCCCATCTGGCCAAGGAACTCAGTAGGCATTTCTGCCTGATTTGGGTTCACAGCCAATGGGCCATACCAGCCATGGAGCCGATTCTGTGGCCCCCACCCAGGTAGGGAGGCAAGTTTGAGGACTTGCAAACTGAATTCAAAAGCACATGAAAAGGATCACATAGTATGATCAGAGGAATATCATCTCTGGGATGCAAGGATGGTTTGACATGTAAATCAATCAATGTGACATATCACATTAACAGAATGAAAGATAAAAATCATCTGGTCATCTCAATAGATGCAGAAAAAGCATTTGACAAAATTCAACATTCTTTCATGATAAAAACTCAACAAATTGGGTATAGAAAGAATACACCTTAAGATAATAAAGACCAAATATGAAAAGTCCACAGCTAAGATCATACTCAACAGTGAAAAGTTGAACGCTTTTCCTCTAAGATCAGGAACAAGACAAAGGTGCTCACTCTCACTACTGCTGTTCAACTTAGTACTGAAAATCCTAGCCAGAGCAATCAGGCAAGGAAAAGAAAGAAAAAGCCATCCAAACATAAAAGGAAGAAGCAAGATTGTCTCTGTTTGCAGATGACATGATCTTATTTATAAAAAACCCTAATGACTCCACCAAAAAATTGCTAGAACTAATAAATAAATTCAGTACAGTTGGCAGGATACAAAATCAATATACAAAGTTCAGTTGTGTTTCTATACATTAATAATGAACTATCAGAAAAAGAAATTGAGAAAACAATTCCATTTATAATTTGCATCAAAAAGAATAAAATGTCTAGGAATAAATTTAATCAAGGAAGTGAAAGGCCTATACCTTGAAAACTATAAGATGTTGTTAAAAGAAGCTGAAGACACAAATAAATGACAACATATCATGTATTCCTAGGTGGAAAGAATTAATGTTGCTAAACTGTCCAAACTACCCGAAGCCTTTTACAGATTCAATACAATCGAGAGCAAGATTACAATGGTGTTTTTCACAGAAATAAAGAAAAAAAACCTTAAAATTTGTATGGAACCATGAAAGAACTTGAACAGCCAAAGTAATTTTGAGGAAGAACAAATCTGGAGGAATTATACTTCCTGATTTCAAACTGCGCTACAAAACAATAGTAATCAAAGTAATGAAAACAGTAGGATATTGGCATAAAAACAGACACGTAGACTAATGGAACAGAACTGTGAGCACAGAAATAAACTAGTGCGTATACGGCCATCTAATATTTGACAGAGGAGCCAAATACTCAATAGAGAAAAAAAAATCTCTTAATAAACAGTGTTTGGAAAACTGGATATTCACATGCCAAAGAATGAAACTGGACCCCTATCTGACTTCACGCCCCAAAATTATCTGAGATGGATTAAAGACTTAAATGTAAGACCTGAAATTTTAAAACTCCTAGAAGAAAATATAGGGAACAGGCCCCTTGACGTTGGTCTTAGCAATGAGTTTTTGGATATGACACCAAAAGTACAAGCAATGTTAATCTAAAAAGCTTTGTGAAACAAAGGAAATGATCCACAAAATAAAAAGACAATCTACAAAATTGGAGAAAATGTTTGCAAACCATACATCTGATCAATGGTTAACATCCAAAATATATAAGGAACTCATGCAACTCAATAACAAAAAAAAAAAAAAACAAGCAATCTGATTAAAAAATGGGCAAAGGACCAGAATAGACATTTTTCCAAAGAAGATTTACAAATGGTCGACTGATACATGAAAAGGTGCTTAACATCACTAATCATCAGGGAAATGCAAGTCAAAACCACAATGTGATATCACCTCACATCTGTTAGAATGGCTATTAACAAAAAGACATGAGCAAACAAGAGCTGATGAGGATATGGAGGAAAGGAAATTTTGTACACTGTTAGTGGGAATGTAAATTGGTGTAGCCACTAAAGAGAAAAGTAGGAAGGTTTCTTAAAAAATTAAAAATAGAGTTGTCATATGATCAAGCAATTCCACTTCTGCATATATATTCAAAGGTAATGAAATCATTATCTCAAAGAGATATCTGCAGCACCATGTTCATAGCAGTATTATTTACAATAACCAAGACATGAAAACAATGTAAGCGTCCATCAATGGATAAAGAAGATGTAGTAAATATATGCAATGGAATATTATTTAGCCATAAAAAAGGAGGTCCTGCCATTTGCAACAACATGGATGAACCTTGAGGGCATCGTGCAAAGTTAAATAAGTCAGACAGAGAAAGACATACATTGTATGACATCCCTTATATGTGGAATCTAAAAACAACAAACTCATAGAAATCCAGTAAATTGGTGGTTACCAGGGATGGAGGAAGTGGGGGAAATAGATGAAGGTTATCAAAGGGTACAAACTTCAAGTAATAAGATAAGTTCTGGAGACATAATGTACATCATGGTGAATATAGTTAACAATACTGTATTTTGTACTTGAAAGTTGCTAAGAAAGTAGAGCCTTTAGGGAAATGCAAATCAAACCTACAATGAGATATCACCTTACATGGGTCAGAGTGGCTATAATCACCAAGACAAAAAACAACAAATGCTGGAGAGCATGTGGAGAAAAGGGAATGCTCATATACTGCTGGTGGGAGTATAAACTGGTGCAGCCACTATGGAGAACAGTATGGAGATTTCTCAAAAAATTAAAAATAGAAATACCATATGATCTAGCTATCCCACTACTGGGTATTTATGCAAAGAACTTGAAATCAATGATCCAAAGAGATTTATGCACCCCTATGTTCATCACAGCACAATTCACAATAGCCAGGATGTGGAAACAACCCAAGTGCCCTTCTACAGATGAATGGATAGAGAAGATGTGGTATATATATATACAATGGAATACTACTCAGTCATAAAAAAGACAAAATGGTCCCATTTGCAACAACATGGATGGACCTGGAGGGTGTGATGTTAAGTGAAACAAACCAGACAGAGGAAGACAAATACTGCATGATTTCACTCATATGTGGAAGATAACAAATACATGGATAAAGAGAACACATTAGTGGCTATCAGAGGGGAAGAGGGTTTGGGGGTGGGTGAAAGGGACAAAGGGGCACCTATGTATGGTGATGGATAAAAATTAGACTACTGGGGGTGAGCGTGATGAAGTGTATTCAGAAACTGATAAACAATAATGTACAACTGAAATCACACAACGTTATAAACCATTATAATCCCAATAAAATTACTTTAAAAAAAAGTAGATCCTAAGGGATGACTCTCACTCTTTCTAATGCTATATCCAACCTCAATATTGACTTAGATTATCTAACACTCTGTCCCCTCAGTTCCTTGATCTTGTCTACACAAATGTTATTAAACAAATGAAGGCTATCATCCTCCATCCTATTTCATCCTCTCACTCCCCTTGTCATATCCTAGGCCTCGTCATTATGTCTATAATCCTATATTTAATGCAATTTAATGCATCCTCCTCTATGAGATCTTTCCAGTTTATTCCCTTCAGTATTTTGATTATAAATATCTTCAACTCCACTGGAGAGTTATTATCCATCAACTTAACCAACTCTCATCATGGGAGGTCCTGTCCCTTCTGATATAATTTAAATTTCACAATCCATAATTGTAATCAATTAATAAGAAAAAGGCATACAAGCAGAATTTTACTCCTAATTAGTTTTATGACTGCAAACAGGGAAAAATCACGATCGCTCTCTTGTCTCTCATAATGTTCTCCGGGGAAAACTCCAACTCTGCTTAAACCTAACTCTCTATTTGTTCTTCATCTGCACACATGCGCCTCCCAGTCTTCTAGACAACTATTTTCTACCTTCTCCTGCATCTTGAGATCTTTAATACTTCCTCCCCAATCCTTACTTTCAGCCTCCTATTTACAGAGAAAATGGAAGCGATCAGAAGAGTACTTCCACAAGGTTCCTCCATAATCTATGTCTTTGCCAGCTTCAGTTTTTTGTTATTGAACTTATCTCCTTTTAGATCCTAGGACCTATTTAGATTTACTTCAAGGGTTGAACTTCCTAGCCTGCATGATCCTGGAAAATTTAGTATGTTTTCTTAACTCATGCCTTAGGTCAGGTTCTCCAGAAAACAGAATCTGAGATGAAGATTTGAGTGTGGGAAGTTCATTGGGGAGTGCCCTTAGGACAATACCTGTGAGGGACTGAGGGAAGCAGGACGGGGCAGAAAAGCAAGTTGGTCTGTGATACAGTCATAGGAAAAGACTCGACCAACAAACCAGGGTAACTCTGGAGCAATGACGGTCCTACAGAATTGTCTTCGATTGAAGCAAAAGGGCTAGACCCATTTACCCTCCACTGGCCAGCAAACTGCCCTCAAGAAGGGACTATACACTTGAGCAAAGCAGCTGCCCTCAACAATTTAATGTAACTGAACGAGGGTGTATTTTAATGATAAAATTAAAGTTTGACAGTATTGGGTTGGAATTTCAAGATATTTTACTTTTTTACTTTATCTGTATTTTCTAAATATTCTAGATATCCTTGGATAATTTGATAACAGAAAAGGAATAAAATAGCGTTTGGTTTGGAGGGAGAAAAGAGAAAATATAGCATTCACCAAGTGATTAATCTTTAACTTCCAAATCAGCTAAAATTTTGGACAGGAAAGGCATAGGAAGAGCTCCTTTTCCCCTAGCTTTTTTCTTTTCTTGCTTCTCTCCTTAGAGAAAAGCTTAAAAGAGCACATTGATTTGGAGCAGTTATGGAAATAAGTATTTCATAAACTCATGTTAATAATAATTCCAATAATACTACCATTTTAGATAGACCCATTGATAGACCCTCAAGATAATTTGCACTTAATTTTTTGGTGTTACCTTGATCGTCTCTTAATTATATGATTAAGTCCTTGAAATTTGGATGTTAGAAAAGTTTAGTGAGTTACTAGGACTAACGATTTGGAGTTCATTTACAAAATGAGTAAAGCATTATTATTGAAAGAAATATCAATTTAAGTGACTATCAAATTATAGCACCTTATTTCAGGCCTGGAAGAAATTGATTTTTGCACATCCCACATTTCTGAGGAATCTTCTTTTGCATAATCATTTAATCATTTTGAGTGGGTAGCAAGACAACTTTGCTCACTTCTTTTTCATCTGCACTCAAATCTAATTATAATGCACAGCACTGAGAGAAGTAATCATCTTCCAGAAACCACCATTATCTTTGCAAAAGTTATTTGATTAATAGTTGCTTGTCCTGTGTCAGGCTGAACTATCTGTGCTTTGTGTTGGAAGTCATATTGTCCTCATGCTCTTCAAAAGTAACCATGCCTTTTTATTCTTCTACAGATGACACTATGCAAGCCGAATATTCTAAAAGACCATCTCAACAGGTTGTAAGCCTCTTCCACCATTTTCTGCCATAACTCCATTTACAGTTTAATGGTTTATTTAGCTTCAGAGAAATTCCAAGGCAGACAATCCCAGCCTTGATGCTCATGCTATAAATGACCTTCCCTGGGTTTTCTATGTGACAATGTGCATAGGAATGACGCAGTGGTGACTTTAGTCATTTTGAGAGAGCCTGGAATATCCCTGGGGAGCTGTCAGAACAATCAGCCCCTCCTTCAGGAAATGAGAGGAAGTGCCAACCCAGTGGAAATTTATTTATTACCTGTTTGAGGGCTGCTGAAATAACAAAACTTCCTTCTTAACAGGCAAACCAGGATTGTACAAAGAAACTGAGAATATTCTCCCACTGGGGCAACGAATGTCCTTCAGGCAAGTGCTAAGGAGTATTTTGTTAGCGGCACTCCCAAAGAAGGAGGAAGGCAACGTGGTCATATAAAATAAATTAAGCATCAGTGAAAACCTTTCCTTGACCCAACTCATGGCAGGAAATCTGCTTGAAGCTGGCCTTGGCGTCAACCAGGTCAACAGCTCCTGCGTCAGAGCGAACACTTTCTCACAGTTCCACTGTCCTGGGAAACCCTATACACAGGTTCAAAGAGGTAAAAAAAAGACCTGTCGTGGGAGAACGGCTACTCCCCAAATCAGAGGAGATGGCAAGCTTCGTTTCTCAAGCTTGTGGGAAACCTAAGGATTGACACTCTTCATCATTTTCTCTCCTTTCTCAAAGCCCAGCTCTGTATTCTAGAGACTCTGTGCTGGCCTGGGTGCAGAGCAAGGCCACCCCTTACCTAAATTGTGCTTTCAGAGGCAGGTCAAGTGGTAGCACACATTTCGTTTCTTCCTTTGATCTTGCTGAGTTGCACTGTGGGTGATCCTCTGAATTGTAAATCTCTGTCAATCCCTGAAAAGGAGATTCTTTTTTCCAATTTCCTCTGCCTATGCTTTCTTGTTATTGTGTGTATTCTCAGTTCTCTTTTGAAAGTTTTCCCCCTTTCCAGTATATCTGAAGTAAAATTATATGAAAAAATAGCAAAAAGGAATTCTGCCTCAAGACAGTAACATAGAAATTTTGCACAAGCTTCCACCCTACCTGGCCTGCCCTGCAGATTTCAGACTCAAGATGATAATTTCAACTCTTACCTAAATTTCCAGGCTGCACACCTACCATACAGATTTTGGACTTGCCAGACCCCACAATCGTCATAATTCCCCATTATGTGCTACATGGTTCCCTACAAGGATGAGAGTAACAGGCCTTGAAATCTGGAGGCGCCTCCAAGCAACTCTGCTGGTCCAGGCACCTTTACCCCTAGACGCTCAGTAACTTCTAGTTTGTAACATGACTCTGTGCATGGTGCCCTGATGTCTGGCTGCTGGAATGCCCTGGAAGAGGAGCATCCTTGCATTGCTGTGCAACCTCCTCTCCAGCTGGGCAGCACTACAGCCTCTCCAGGGCTGCCTCTTGTGCTAGCAGCAAGACAAGTCAGTGTGTACAAGAAACACCCCAGTACAGGTTTGCCACTACAGATGCTGATGGCCATGTTCCTTCCAGAGAAGAAACCTAGGAGGGTGAGCCCTATCCACAGACACTGAGCGGCCTTTCTCTGACTCCGGACAGAACACAGACAGAGGGACTCCTGGAAGCAGTCCTGGGGGCAAGTCATTCATGGCAGAGGCCAAGGTGATTGGCAAGGAGGCTCTGAGTCTGAATCTGGAGAATGAGATGCGGTTTAAAGAAATAAAAGTTGCCAAGTTTAACCCAAAAAAGGACCCACTGCCTCCACAGAGGCATACTTCTGAAGATGACTCGGTGGATTGGAGACCATCCCAGGGCAACCTTGGGAGGCATCTGCTGAAGATGATGCGGCCACAGGAAGGAAGGAGCCTGAGTCATTGAGTCACCCCCAGAGAAGAGTCATCTCCATCCGGGACCATTAGGATTGAATGGGGACAAACCAGCTCTATAGAAAATCCATAAAATTTTAAGACCTTGCCAGCTCCCACTGATTTCAGCTGAGTTCTTATGATTGCAATCAGATTCTCTTAGTCACTACCTTGGAGGAGACCCTTGAGTCCTCTGTCCTCGCCTGCCTGAGTGACCAAACATGAAGGAGAGTGGGCGCCTTCATGGGAGGGAGAGCCCCAGGACTTCCGCAGTAGAATCAGGTTCCCCTGCTGAAGAAGGAAACCTTAGACCAAATGAATGCACCTCATCGGGCGACGCGGTCTCATGAGTCCTCTCTGCAGTGTGCCACCATTATTCCCTGACGTGTTCGTGTGCAGAGACAGGGATGTGGCACCATCCTGCTTTGATTCTCTAGGTCTTCCATAGGGCCAGGCGGGGCCCAGAGCAGCCTGAGTTCCAGGCTGGTCTCTAGCTGCAATCAGCCCCTTTCCACTTCCTCAAATGCACCTTACAAGTGACAACATTCTGTATGTGTGCAGTGAGCACAGCGAGGTGAGAGAGAGGGCGTCCACAGAACCCGGCTGCCCTCCCCCTCCGCCAGCCCAACTGATGATCTGCCCTGCTTGCCAGGCACTTGTTTTCTTGGAGAGAGAACATTCCACAGGCTTCTGTGCAGTCAGTTGTGGCCCACAGGATATTGGCAATCAGGCGGAACCGTGGTGACCTCTGCCGCCGGGAGGGCCTGTTAGCAAAAATGTCTCCCCAGCTGGGTCCTGGAGCAGCTGTGGGGTGCTCTGCTGGTGCTGTGGGAAGGTTCCAGACAAGATCTAGGTCTCTTTGGGTTTCCCTGGGAGACATGGTGTGTACCACTATGGTTGTTTTCATAATAAAGAGCCGACACGCTTTAAGGAGAGAAAAGGAGCTGGCCCAAAGATTGCCTGAGTTGAAGAATATCACATGGTTCATGAGAAGATCGAACTAATTACGCAAGTGTCTGAACCCCTCAAGTCACCTGCGGCGGAAGCTAATCCTCTAAGGTGACCAACTGTCCGGCAGCACTTAATAAAAATCTGAACAGGTCTTCAATTGAGGACACAGTAGACTTTCTCGAAAAAGGACAGAAAAGGGAGTGCCCCCAGCTCGCGGCCTCAGAGCAGGTGCTGCCTCCACCACGAGCAAAGACATGTCCACGCGCGCCGCCGCCGCCCCCGCAGCTCCAGTGATGGCAGCATAAGGGCCAGAAGATGCCACCCACCCTAACTCGGACCGCCTGCCCTCCGCCCGACCCTCGAGTTCCCCGCCCCTGCACGGTGGACCTGAGATGCTGCCCCGAGCACGCCCAGCTGACGGGGGTTCCTGCCCTATTGCGGGACTGTAGCTCCCAAAGCCACCTGGTGACCACTGCCAAAACCAAGGGGCTGGCAGTGGGACCAGGTGGGTCCCTCAGCGCCTGGAGAGAGCCCGGTGATGAGGGCAGTCGAGCGCCCCTGTGCATAAAGTCTTCAGTCCCCAAGACGGCCGCTCAAGGTCCATCGTGCTCAGCCTGCAGCCCACGAGGTGGGTTGACAGCCCTCTAGGTTCGCTGTCCACTGTCCTCTGGGCCCTGGCCCACTTGCCCTGCCGGGTGGACCAGGAGCTCTTCCGCCGGGTGCCTGCGCCCTGCTCATCCTCTGCGGCCTGGACCAGCCCAAGGAAGAAAACAGGTGGGCAGAGCTGGATGCTGCTGGCCGGCCGGCAGCAGTGGGACCAGGACCTTCGGGTGACCCTGATCCCCACCTTTGATTCAGTGGCGATGCACGAGCCTAGGATACACAAGTCCAGCATCAGGGGCTTGGCAGCAACAGTACTGTGTCCATGAAGATGAAGCCTTCCCCACCTGCAAGGTGGAGTTGTAGCCCCGCCTCAACACCTACCTCCTTGTCCGGAATCTGCCACTATCCTGAAAGTCACCCACGTCTGAAAAAAAACTAGGTATCTGCTTGGAAAATAAATAAATAATTTCATGGGGTGATGGTGATGGCTCTCCTTTGAGAAAGGACAGGGTCACTGAAAAGGCATCAACACCCTTCCAGTCCCAAGAGACTAATGCAAAAAATAGCTCAGCATCTCAGAAGATGTAGAGCAACTTCAGAAGTAAACAGTGTGTGATTTGAATGAAAACTCGTCTTCGGAAAAGTCTAAAACTGCTTGCCTAAGAAAGCACAGCGTGGAAGCAGAGAGTACTCGTGAAACGAAGGAGCAGAAAGTGCGCTTGAAAACTCAAACACAGATGAAACAGGTTGTGAGTGATAAAGGGAGCCAGTTAAAATGTCTCACTGAAACTGTGCCGAAGATGGTAAATTGGCCTGCTCTCTTCAGAGAAGATTCCATGGATGACAGCAATTTGGAATTAGCGAAAAAGAACAAATTAGAAAATGGAGATCATCTGGTGTGTCAGGAGGAAGTTGATTTGAAAAAACTCGTGGATGCCATTCCTGTAGATGTTTCTTCTAAAAGGCTTGAAGGAGAAAAATCAGAAATGGTCGAAAAACCATTTGAAGAAAATCAAGTGAATGAAGAACTTACAGGACAAATAGGAAAATCTTCAAACTGAGTGAGCATTTTTGCAGTCTGAAAATTCACAGTTTGAAAGACATTTGGAAACTTTGACTGAAACTTCAAACACTGCTTAAATTACATCAAAACACGTAATGCAACTGCAGAGAACACCAGTAGAGGTGCCGGTATGCTGCCTAGAAAGAGAATAAACTTCCCAGAGTGTATGGAAACATGAACTACACATCTCAGCAGCTCTATGGGAAGAGGATGAAGACATGGACAAAGAATTAGAAAGAACCATTTTCTTCTATCAAAACCACGCTCTCCTGTATGGGAAAAGAGCTCCTGAAAGTTGGATGCAGCTCTGCCAATGGAGGCAGCCCAACAAACTAAGAAGACAAAATGACCACAACAGACAAATGGTGGCTGAAATAAAGTTCAAGTTCCAGCCTTCCCAGTGGCCCTTTTGCGCTGCCATTCCACCCGCTGCCACAGAGGCCCTGAAAGCATCAGGGGGTCCCCTGGATCATCAGGTCCCCAAGGAAGGAAGAGGTTTAAGCTGTGAGGGCTCAGAGATCCAGAGTCCCGTGCAGGTTTGACTCAACTTTCACAGCAGCCAAACCCCTAATCTCCACAACCACAGCAGAACAATTGCCCGGGTTTTCTCCCTTTAAAAAGTAACTTTGATTTATCTCTTTTTAGTGTAACAGCGCTCGGGATCCGAACTGGCGAACTCTGGGCCACCGAAGCAGAACATGGGAACTTAACTGGTGTGCCACTGGGCTGGCCCTCATTTTGCCTAATTTAAACTACTGGTTAACTCGGTGGAAAAATAAATCACATAAGTTATTTGAACCAGCCGGTCAAAAGAGCGCAAACAGTGCCTGCAAAAGTCCCCTGAATCCTCAGCAATAGTAGGCTTGTTTTCCTCTAATTTTCAGATAAGAAGTTGGTAGCGAAATGGACTCCTATCCCTTAAGAGTCCTTCTCTTGACTGGAGCAGAGACAAGTCCTCACCTTACAGGGAACTAAATCAAGGATGCACAGCTGGTGCAAAGAGACAAAACGTTGCTCATGTCTTTCAAAGCACTGAGCAGCACATCATCGTCAGTGCAGTGCTGTCGGGGTTTCTTCTCCAAAGTCCTAAGCAGTAGATCTCCCTGTAGCTCCCTGACTGGTTGTACTTGCATCTGGTATAACTGGACAGTGCTGGTCAGTGCCGTTGCACAGGAGGGAAAGGAGGTCGCAAATACTTTCAACAAGATACCACCCTTTAGTCTTGCGGACTTGATTAACGTAGTACCAATGCTGCAGAATCAAAGAATGTGTCACAAGTTAAGACATTGATGTTTTGGTCTGTTCACTACAGGTTGGGGGCTTTGGGGGAGCTGGGGTGGGGGGAGTGCATCTGAGATAAGTGTAAACTCTGTTGATTCCAGATGACTTTACTCATCTAATATTTCTAGAATTTCTTTCTTTAAGATTGACCCTGAGCTAACATCTGTTGCCAATCTTCTTTTTTTTTCTTCTTCTCCCCAAAGCCCACCAGTACATAGTTGTATATTCTACTTGTAGGTCCTTCTAGTTCTGCTATGTGGGATGCTGCATGGCCTGATGAGCGGTGCTAGGTCTGTGCCCAGGATCTGAATCAGTGAACCCCTGGGCCGCTGAAGCAGAGTGCGTGAGCCTAATAACCACTAGGCCATGATGCCAGCCTAGAATTTCTGTCTCACCAAAGTTTGAACAACATAGTCGAAGAGTTTCTTGTTCTCTATTCTTTTCATTTCCAATAATCCCTCTGGAAATTGGGACTTTTTCTCTTTCCTAGCAGACTATAGGGTACTCATTTCACTCATTCAACAAATATGTATTGAATTAGAATTATGTGACAGCTACTCTGCCAGATCCCAGAGATATAATGCTGAAAAAATTAGAAAACATCCTAGCTCTTAAGAATTTTAGTTAATCACACTATGATGTGTCATGAAGATTACAACAAGGAGGCAGTTTGTGGTCCCTGCTCTATTCTGGGTAGCATGAGAGAGAATTTCTTCTTAAGGAAGTAAGGTTATATTAAAGTGAGATCTGAATGAGGACTAGTAGTTATCCAGAGACAATGCATTTCCTACAGCTGCTTCTCTTTCTATCTCTCCTGCCACCACCCTCTCATCCAGGACCCACTATCCATCTCGCTGACCGCTGTACTACCCAACCAGTAGACTGGTCTTCCCACTTCCATCCTCTCCAGTCTAGTCAACTTTTATCTCAGTAGTCTGGAAAAGTTTTTTTAAAACATGAACTGGGTCATGATAATCCATCCCTTAAAATCCTTCACATTTATTTCTAATTAATTCTCCTTACTATGGTTCACAAAAGCCTGCCCAACCTGCCCACTGCCTGGCTTTCCGATGTCTCCTTCTGCTGTTTCCACTGCGTCCACAATGACTCAACTCTTCTTTTCAATTTCCCCAGCGTGTCAACATCCCCACTCCGGGTTTTCATGCAGCCTCTCTGCCTGGAATTCCCCTCCTCTTCTTGTTTGTGTGATTAAAACTTTCTCATCTTTCAGATTTCAGCTTAATTGACATTGCCTCACAGTGTCTCCCCCTCTTCATGTCTTTTTAGAACCTATATAAATTATAATTATATTCTGTTTGCTTATTTCTACATCATTTCTCTCCCTTACCAGAGTGTAACCTCCACACAGGTGAGATCCATTGTCCCTGTTACATACCAGAGCCTAGCACAGTGCCTGCTATATAACAGATCCTACATGTATTTTTGCTGAATAAATGAGTGGATGGTGTTAGAAACACATTTTTTGACAAATAAAAATAAAATCTTTGTTAGAAGGATTAATTCCACAGGCAAAAAAAAAAAATTAAATTGGAAAAATCTTTAAAAATATTAAGTGAAACTGTATTCACCTCTGTATTAGTCAGGGTTTTCCACAGAAATAGAACCGATAGACGATAGATAGATGAAATAATTGGCTCATGTGGTTATACCAGCTGACAAGTCCCAAGATCTTCAGGGTGAATCAGCAAGCTGAAGACCCAGGAAAGCTGGTGGTTTGGTCATAGTTCAAGTCCAAAGGCATGAGACCTAGGAGAGCTGGTGGTGTTGTTCAGCCTGGAGGTCATCAGGCTCAAGACCGAGAAAAAGCCAATGTTTTAATTTGAGTCCAAACACAAGAAAATCCTGATGGCCCAGTTTGAAGGCAATCAGGCAGGAGGAATTCCCTCTTACTTGAAATCCTTTCTGTTCTGTTCAGGCCTTCGACTGATTCAATGGGGCTCACCTACATGAGGGAGGGCAATCTGCTTACTCAGTCTACTGAATCAAATGCTAATCTCACCCAGAAACACTCAGAGACACACCCGGAATAATGTTTGACCAAATGTCTGGGCACTCAGTGGCCCAGTCAACTTAACACACAAAATTAACTATCACAATCTCCCAATAACATCACAATTGTGTTTCCTCTGCATATTCTTGACCTTTAAGGTATCCAGTTGAACTCAAGCTCATGGCGTGGGGGGCTCCAGAATACACCACGTGTGATTCCAAGATAGAGGACCTAGTGACTCTTGCTGTCCTGCTAGACTAGTGTGTCCTTCTGGAGCTGGGATTCTATGCTACCAGTGAATAGATGTAACTAGAGGCAAAGCAAGAACCCAGAACTGCAAAGTCGTCATCACCACCAAGCGACAGAAGAGAAGAAATGGAATTCGTAATGCTTCTTTATAATAAGTATTTGTCACTACTATTGAATAAACACCATTTGCTTACTACATGCCAAATACTGTTTTAAGCACTTTACATATAGTAACTCATTTAGTCTTCATAACAACCTTAGTTATTATTATTATTATCCCTCTTTTACAGGAGAGCAAACTGAAGCACAGAGAGGTTGAGTAACTTGTCTAAGGACAGAGATAATAAGTGGCAGATCCAGAATCTACACACAGGCATTTTTGCTCTAGAATCTGGGCTGTTAGCTGGTGCACCAGACTACCGCTGAGGGAGTTAATTGTTTGCCAGCTGTTTATGCATGATACCTCTTCAATCCTGACATCATCTTTGCAAATTAAAATTATTGTATGAGGAAAAGGCGAAAACAAAGACTAATTTATAGTGAAGAAACTGAGGTTTCCAATCACAGATGAAACATAATCTCAGATTTATATCATGATCAGGATCACGGAATTTTAGTTGTGTCCTATTTTTTCTATGCAAACTGTATGTATGCAACAAAACTGGATTAAGTATGACTTTTATGCAAAAATAGATCTATATTTCTGACTTGCCTCTGCTTTGATTATTTTTGATGGTAAAACGGTATCAGTTGGAATGACTGATGTCAGCCATTTATTTATAGTTCGGGACCCTTACATGGTGATTGGATGAATATAAACTATGTCTACCCCAATTTTGTAGGATACTAAACAGTGAAAGCAAAGGACATAACCACAAATTACCGAAAATCCAAGCTTTAACTAGATGAAGACTGAGGAGTCTCCTGGGATAGCTTAACAAGGCTTGTCATTAGCTAAAACCCACTCCACTGTTCTCTATACTTCTAGAATTTGACTTTGAATGGAGTGGGAGTAATTTTGTGAACCTGGCTAAGCAATTAGGGGTTCTGAAGCCACCCATACATGTCTTTAAGGCCACTTGAACAGGAACAACATATCCTCCGGTGCACATTGCTTCAAGTACTGTGAAGTTATGGGCTTGATCCAGCTGGAGTAAGTCAATCTCTGATTAACAAAATGAAGCAAATGCCAATATTTCCTTTAGCCAAGTCCTATGCATTGAGCAGGACATCCACAAACCCTGTCCCAACCCACCTATGGCTCCAATTTTCATCGTGTACAATTTCTCCTAGAATTAACTCATATTCTGTAGGCTGGTTTAATAATAATTCTAAGCATTTCACCCTGCTGTTCAAATGTTCATGGGTAGACATTCACTTAGTTGTTTGAAAATTGTTCCTAGGGCTGATTGTTTACTTAAAAATATTTCTCCCAGATAATTGTATGTAATTATGATGATGGGCTCATGTTTGGGCACTGTCTGTGCAAAATAATATCCAATACATTAAAAAAGACATTACAAATAATCCACATTAGCTAAATGGGCAGCTGTGAAGTACATTTCTCAGCAGGTATTTCTTAATAGCCTAGGTTCCCATCTGCCCAGCACAATTGCCTAGAAGCTGCCTAGATGCCTAGAAGTAATACAAGCAAAAACAACTTTTTTCCCCTTAAGCATGTTTCCCCTATTTTAAATATACATATACATAAACAGTCTACTAGGACAAACTGATGGCTTCTCCCAATTTTTGGCTTTCTTGAGCACTGTAAAGGCTAATGCAGCTATGGCAAGGGAAAGCGATGCTGAATTTCTAAGAGTGAGTTTTCACTTAAAAACCTCAGATAAGTTGAGGTTTGGTTGACAAATCTTTGAGGATATGTCCCTGGAGAAGCTCCAATCCTCTACCTGCTGACAACACACAGACTAAAACTTTGTACAACCAATTCCAGGAATAACTAGCCCACGTCCTGATGAGCCATGGAGTCTGACAGTGACATCATGGAGATGCACAATGGAAATATCCTTGAGGGAGAGGTCTTGACTGCTGGCACAGCCCACAGTCTGTTAGCTGCAAAAAGAAAAGGTCAAGCAGTATTATGTACACTCACAATTCACGGTGATGTTTTTCTGGGGTGCTAATTAGGGCTCAAAAAAGATAATTCATTCTGAGGTGAGTCCCAACCATTGTCTAATCTCTCATAGCATCGACTGACCAGATAGAAGCCTTTCTACCAAGATTTACATTTCATTTTCAGTACCATTGTACTTTTTTTTTTTTAGCGGCTCTATGAAAGATAGAAACACCATGCGCCAAGGAATATAACTGAGCAATTGTAACTCAACCAGGCGTCTGCTCCGTTTCCCTATGGAACGCTCTGCAAATCTTTCTGTCCCTTAAGAAGCTGATGGAGTTGTACCTGTCAAGAACAACATGCTGCTATGCTTGGCATTTCCCCAAGTTATGCTAGGAGGACCTTGAATTTGACTTTGTTATCTTAGTCTGAAATATTTCAACTCTACTGTGAAATGGAACAAACCAGCCAAAAGAGTGGGGAGAGGAGTGTATATATATATATATATATATATATATATATATGTTTTGGAAGAGAAAGACGGAGTCTTATCTTCTGCAATGTGTCACTGGCTAAGATTTTTAACTTAAATGTACAAGTTCAAGTCCACACCAGACTTTACTTTTTAAAATTATGACTTATTGAGGTATAGAAAATGCAGATGGCTTATAGAAATGAATTTTTTTTTCTTTTTGCTATCTCCTGGGTCTCGTAGTTAGAAATATCATATTTCCAAATTCCCCCATCACATATTAAACTATTCCCACGCCCCCTTCCCAAGTCCTTAAAAGAAGTATGTTATAGAAATAAAAGTTGGTTCTCTCGTTACATGATAAAGACATGTTTTCAATGTTTGCTCAATTTAATTCTGTATACAAGAGTTATATTTATAAGAAAATGCTTATCGTGAATGCCTGTTGAAAGAGTTGCTTCCCATCTTTGGTTCACAATAGTTACCTGTTCTCAGAGAGCCACTTAGAAGTTTTCTTCATAGTAAGCAGTGCCCCTAGCTGTATCCCAATACTCGACACATTGTAACTGACAGAACCTCGGCTAAGAACATTCTGGAACTAAGGTACAGGAAACTGAAAATTAACAAAGTGAAATTCACTTGAAATTCTGTGAGCCAACTTGGTTTTCTAACAGGACCCAGCAAATATTAAAATGCAATAGCATGAATGAAGCACTAAAACAAATAGTTCTGGGAAGTTCTAGAGACTGTTAGCCCTGGATTATTAAAATCAAAGAGTGCAATCAATGACTAGGTTCAGCACATCAGGACAACTCCTGGAAAAATATTTTAAGTGTCATTTTACTTTCAAATTTATTTTAAACTTGATTTTCCGAATGGCAAATAAACTATCTGCACGCTTTGCAGCAAATTGAAATTTGATACTAATTAGAGTTACATTTGAGTGGGTTTCAGTCACCATCTGTTTCAGCTTCCTAAAATAGATTTGGATTCCACAAGCACCTACATTTGAGATTTGTTTTTTGCCAAGAAATGTATGGATTTTCTGCATATTCTACAGCGTGCTTGAATTTTATAATTTGGTAGTAAAATGTGTAGATGTGGATAGATACATACATCTTATTGCTTTAAAATATATCCTTAAAAATTTATGCTTTTTGTTATCCTAAAGTATTGAGGTCTCATGACACCAATGTGCTCATTTAAAAAGCATCGTTCACTTTTTATTCCATTTTTCATTCCCCAGTTACCGTTTTGTTTTGTTTTTTTAAAGGGTGGTACCTGAGCTAACAACTGTTGCCAATCTTTTTTTTTTCCCCTGCTTTTTCTCCCCAAATTCCCCAGTACATAGTTGTATATTCTAGTTGTGAGTCCTTCTAGTTGTGGCATGTGGGATGCCACCTCAGCATGGCCTGATGAGCAGTGCCATGTCCAAGCCCAGGATCCGAACCAGCAAAACCCAGGGCCGCAGAAGCAGAGTGCGCAAACTTAACCACTCGGCCTCGGGGCCAGGCGGCCCCCCAAGTTACTGTTTCTATCGTTAGACTCTAGCGTGGAAAAAGGCTGCACTCTATTCTTTTGGATTAAGTGTTGCTCAGAAGCAGCTTTCCCACAGTGTTCCTTCCCGTTTTAGAAAATTAAGAACAAAGAAAGACCCCGGATCCTTAGTAATTTTCAAAACGACCACGCCAGACAGAGGAAGGCAGCACTTTGTGGATGGGCACCAGCTTCCTCAAGCTTCATCGCCACTTAAGTTCAGCAGAGTCTAGATGATGCTTCTTCTGTGTCCTTTTTACAGCATCCTGCACAAACAGAGGCTGCAGAGGAAGGTAAAGGATTGGTGCTGCCCTGGGGAGGAGGAGCTTGAGGCTGCTGTCAGGACAAAAGAAGTGACAAGCAGGCATTCTGAAGTACTAATCATCAAACGTCAAACCTCTGAAGATGATGGGTACTAAGGCAATGATTAAGTTGGGATCACTGAGGCCAACAGGCCACACCTTCGAATTCAGGTAGAGCTGACTTCTAATTCAGAAATCAGTACTCACTCTCCCCAACTTTTCATATTCTCACAGCATGTTTCTTTTCTACTCCTTTCTTCCTCTACATTAACCTGTAGGTAACAAGTTACTTGAGTTGCCAAAACAAGAGTTGATCCCTCTCTGCATCAACTGGTCGTCTCTGGAATTTATTGGAGAATGGAAATGTCTGTTGAGCTGATGCTCATTTAGCATATTGTGAGCTGTGTTATTTATTCCTTATAACAACTGAGACAGGTTCCATTATCCTATTTTTCCAATAATGAAATAGAGGATAAGAAAGGTTAAGTAACTGGCCCCAAAACACACAACCATTAATTCCCGAAACAGTGTGGCTCCAAGTCTCATTCTTTCTTCTCGTCTTTCCGTTGTGGAATATTCCGACAGAATGCCCAGGTGAACGCAATCTCATCTGAACGATTTGTTTGCCTTTAGAGGGGTCAAACTAGTAGCTCTCAAATCTACTCAGATCACAGAATGACTATGAGTGAACTACGTAGCATTTACAACTATTGGAAACAGTTGTAAATAACTAAAACTGAGGAAATAGCACATCAAAATATCAATTTCTGGCTTCTCTTGAAAAACTCTTATACCCCTTCATAGGCTATACATTAAGCCTCTTTTGGAAGACCACATAGCTGAGGCTAAACTCCATCTAATATCAGGTTGAGCAAAGAACCAAACTCTTTATAAATATGTAGCAGCCGAGAAGGATAAATTATACTAACTAAACAAATGTTCCCAATTTTCCTTGCCCATTGTTACTTTTATCACCATTCTTGGGAGAAAGCATCCGCTATAAACAGAGGGAAGAGCAGATCTGATCATTAAATGGGAGCTAAACTATGAAGTAGCTTGGGATCTACTTAATCTTCGCTTGAGAGACGCATTCTGAAGTGGTGGGTATTACTGAGCAGTTGTAGCTGAAGGGTGCTCTTCAGGGGCCCTGTGTAATAGCGTTCATTATTTCTTCTGCCCTAGCAAGAAAATCCACCTGAGAGTCTCAAAGGTCTTTCTACTCAAGATCTATAGGCCAAGATCTATGCTTCTTACTGAGTCAAAATGCCCATGGAGCATTCTCCCCTCAGCAGAAGCTTTAAAATATAATCCTCTCGTTCTAAAAATGTCCAAATGCTAGAATCATCTGATGATTAAGAAGCTTGTCTCTGTGTCAAAGGGAGGTTCATTTCCCATAAGTAAACTCTTAGTGGGCAGGAGGGTATCATTTATAATCCTATATTTAAACACACGAAATTGAATAGATGTTGTGGGAGTTTCTGTTTAACTAAAAATAAAGATGTTTCCTTTAATCCGATAAGTGTTAGGAGTTTTCTGTAAACGTATGCCTCTGGTCCCACCCTTCATCCTTTTTCCCTTGTTTATTTCTGTCTTATATTTTTCATATCCTGAACTTCTGTCTTTCCTCAAGAACCCTTCCCATTATATTTCACAAAGTTCACGTTTCCTCCAATAAGATAGTATCCTTGGGTGTCCATGCATCTTTATGCCTCGCATTCGGTTATCAGAGGCAGCATGATGTCATGTTTAAGAGCACTGGATCTGAGATGAACAGAGCTAGGATTATTTACTCTTAGTTGGATAACTGTGGACACATAGCTTCAATATACCTGAGACTACTGAATCTGTAAAATGGGAATAGAATTTAGCTCAGAGGTGGAAATCAAATGAGATACTACATAAAATCCACTTGCCATGGTGCCTGGAAACTGGTGCTCAAAAATTTTTCTTTGTAGAACTATCAAGAAGATGTTGACTTGTCTGATTTGAGCTGATATGGAAACTAATAAAAGTTGTGTTTATTAGAAGTCGTCTTACTTGAAAAATGTTCTTATTTCCCACCTCTTCATTGTGTATACAATAATATAAAACACATGTCAAGAAAAAGTACAAATTTTGAAACGTGATTTTTGACCTTGTGTAAAATGTTTTTGCCCTTTTTTCCCAACCCATAAAAAGTTTTTAAAGTAAGATTGAAACTGAGTCTGACATTGAAGACTCCTTAAGAATTCAAGTTAAAGAAAGTATTTTGTGTGTTAACATATTTAATTCAATGGGCTTTGTTTTTCCAACGTAACAATAAAAGCTTTGGTGAGAGTCTATACTTGAGAAAGTATCTAAAAAAGAAAAAAGCAGTCAACATTACATGTTCTACATGCTCTGATTGAATAATCGAACCGAATGAGGCGGAAATTACTTACAAACACCCCGTTGAGGATCATAATTTACAGAAGTAGAAAGTAAGGGTGAAGAGGTTAAGTAACTTGCCCGAGGCCGTGCAATTAGTAGTCTGTCGAAGTAAGTAGTTGAGGCAGCTTTAGAATCCAATTCTGTCTGGCTCTAAAGTTAATGTTCTTTCTACCAGATCACATTGTTCAGGATTTTCCCACTGGATTTTCAAGGCCTTCTTCTTCGTTATCACAAAGCTGAAATTTGAAACGAATTGCATGAAATGCAGTTATTCCTAATTCATAATACACCGTAAATATTTTCAGAATCTTTATTTTAAAATATCAATACTCGAGGGCAGTGTTTCTCAACTAAAGACAACTTGATCCCAAAGCGATATTTGGCGACATCTGGAGACATTTTCAATTGTCGTGACTAAGCAGGGAGGTGTCACTACTGGCATCCAGTTGGTAGAAGTCAGTGATATTGCTAAGCAGCTTACAACACACTGGACAGTGGCCTCCGACAAAGACTTATCCACCCTGTCATGTCAACAACACTGAGACTGAAAAACCCCAATCTACAGGCTTCTGCTTCAAGGCAAGAGGAATAATTTGACTTACCTTCCCATTGAGGGCAGATTTTACAAATCAATGAAATAGAAATTATTTTTTATAACACTGAAAAGATAGTCAAGAATTATGGGACAAAAATCTGAAAAAAGGCAATATTTCAGAGAGGTAAGCCTAGGATACAAAGCTCTTTTTGCCCTGAGGCCACTTATGCATCAGAAAAAACAACCACCAAGCTAAGATCTGATTTGGGTGGCTTTTCTGGAGGGAGGGAACAAATCCCAGGGACCACTCAACGTGGAGAATCAGTTTGCATCCTCTTCCAAGTTACGCTGGGAGCCAAGGGCTATACACTGGGAGTTGCTCTGAACTGGGAATTGATCAGCTTTGTGTAGACTTGCAGCCCAAATTCATATCTTCTCAGGCTTTAGTTTTTGTTTACTACTAGTAAACTAGTTTACTACAGACTAGTAGTGCCCCGAGGTGCTTAGCAGAAGCTAGTGAAAATTCTCTCTTCAATATGGTACAGTTGCAATAGTCCTCTGAGTTTCTTAAAAATAATTTTTCAACTACAGTGACCATTCACATCATCAAAAATAACTTGGCATGCAAGTAAACAAATCCCTGTGATAAAATGGTCTTCAATTCACAGAGAACAGAAGCTCAACATGTTGGGATAACTAGACCCCGACTACAGAATAACTGTACTCACTCTGGGTGGCGGGCATTCCTGGCGTCTACAAGTCACTAGTGTCTGCCTCTGTTCTGCTTCCAGCACAGGAGAGGATTACACTTCCGCATCTCCTGGAGTTAGGAATGGCCATGTGACCTTCTTTCTGTCCTACCTCTTGAGGGTGCAATTTTGGCTGTAGTTATATCCAGAAATTACAGGCCCAATTCTAAATATTACTGTGGTCATCTCAAAGAATCACACTTTTGCATTAATGTGCAACAGGCTGTGACCAGGTCACAAAGCAGAGTGGCTCTCCGGAAAGGAGGAGCCCTTCTTCTCAGATTGCTGGAGTGTTGAATCCCAGGAGATCACTATCGGCCTTAGCCCGCTCTGTCTGCAGGCTTTCAGCTCTTCTGCATCACTGGCTTTCCAGACGAGCCCGGATGTGTCTGAATTATCAGTGACTGCAGAGTCCAGACACGAAATTAATGTGCCTCTTAGATACTTATGTTTGTTTCTTATCTCCCCAAACAGCCTATAACTTGTAGATGGAGGAAACTACTCCTGGTCCAGGCTATTTATCCTATAATTCTTGGCCTGGGGCACAGCACATAGAAGGCAAGATATATAGGGGTGAGGGTTGGGAATGAGTGAACAAACCCCAAAAGAAGTAATCATATAATGTTTCCAATAGAAATAATCCGACCCTTTGGGTAAATATTTGTAAGGTGCTCTCTTATGATTGAAACCAAAAATACAGTTTTAGGACGTCAAATATGCATACCTGCTGAGATTAAGGAAAGCAGACTTTTTATGCAAAGCCAAACAATTTTGGGCCTTTGTTATTTAGTAGAAGGTCTTTGCAACTGAGGACATTGTTTGGATGATAGTGTTCTCTAAAGAGTAGCCTTAATGCAAGCCCGGCTTAGATCTCTGTATAAAAAAAAATTATAAAAGAGAATTCCATAATTCAGAGATGAAATGGCTTCTACTTTGTGTGACCAGATCTGCCCAGAGACACAGACTTACTCCGTGTTGTGCGAAGAGACTATAGGACCATTTAGGACAAGAAAATAAATGTTGTCTCTTGAAGTCTTGTAATTGTGAATGTCCACTTCAGAAACATCAGCTTATTGGTGAATCTTTGCTTTTGCAATATAAGTTATTTTATTAAGAGACTTGTGTATCTGATCTCTTTCTTGTGAACTTTCACTCATTTAAGGGTGACATTATGCAATTTAATGTGATAAATGTATTAATTATCTGATGTGCAATTCATCTTGAATCACAGGCCACTGCGCTTGAGTAATTAATGCTTCACAGCAAAGGGATTGCCTTCTATCGTATGTAATTAATGTCTAGAAACACAGATATTGTTAAATATACGAAATGTTTGACTCCTTTTTTCCTTTCACAGACAGGGAAATGCCTCACTGTTGCAGGAAGGAGATCTTTTCTTGGGGTGATATGCTGGAATAAGGCGCGGACACACATCTAGCTCCAGGAAGGAGGAGCTCCTTGCCCCCAGCAGCCTCACCGGTTCCCTGCTTCCAAGTTCGCTGGTGAAGACAGCAGCTGTGCTGGGAGGGAGGTGTCTAGTCATTTTACCTGCCTGTTGTCCCTCTTTTCCAGGAGGAATATCTGGAACAGTGTAAAAAAAAGCAGAGGCCATACTTGGATTCCTAGAGTTCTTGAACAATGGAGGTTTCTATTTTTTATTTAAATTCATCGAAAACATCCCTCTATTCATTTCCTACAGCTTAAGTAACATAGGATCACAAACTAAGTGACTTAAAACAACAAAGCTTTATTTTCCTACTGCTCTGAAGACTAGAATTCCAAAGTGAAGGTGCTGGCCATGCTCTCTCTGAAGCCTCTAGGAGAGGCCCCTTCCTTGTCTCTTCCTAGCTTCTGGTGGTTCTAGGTGTTCCTTGGCTTGTGGTGGCATCACTCCAATCAGTGCCTACTTCTTCTTTTGGAGTTCTGTCTTTGTCCATGTCCAAATTTCCTTCTTCTTATAAAGACGCCATCACATTGGATTAAACACAACTCCAACCAACTCTGTCAGTTGTCAACGCTAGTAGCCAACTCTACTAGTAGCCAACACTACTCCAGTATATCCTCATTCTAACAGCTAATTACATGTGCAAAGGCCCCATTCTTAAATAAATTCACATTCCGCAGTAACATGGATTAGGATTTCAGCATATCTTCTGGGGACACACAATTCAATTCATAAAAGCTCCCAACTAGTAACAGGGCAGAATCGGGCAGAATCAGGCAAAATCACTCCAGGTCTTACATTTGTTCTTTGAACTAGCTGGACATCAAGGAGTCTTTCTGTGCTTTGCTCATGGAAATAGTTAAGGCCCAGCTGCAAGCAGAGAAGGATGTACAATCCAGTGGGGCACTGGTGCAAACAGGAGGGCACTTCTGTCGGCTTTCAACTTGAGTGGAAAGAGTTTTCTGCAGAAGACAGTTGCCCCAAAGAAACACAGGAGAGATAAACCCCAGAGATGACGATGGCTCTAATCTAAAGAGAGCAGAGACAACTGGCCCCACACAAAGGCTGAGCTCTAACATGCAAGCAAAAATAGTTCCACCTCAGCCCTGACTGCCCCCACCATGTGCAAACTCACACCTACGCACACCTTCACTGTCTCACGTGGTGGGGTTCGACATCGTACGGTGATTCTTCTGGGATTGCATGGCTAGAAGCTGCTCAAAGGCTCAGCAGTAATGGGGTTGCCTAAGCATAAGAGAGAGGGAAAGAGGATGCAATGGTGATGGTGGAACTGGTGGGGATAATCTTCCATAAAAAAAGCTAAGCAAATATCAGAGAGGTTACAAGGGAAGAGCCATTCATTGAGGCATGGTTCATAGGTCACGTCATTTAATCCTCGCAATAAGGATGTTGGCTTTAGGATTATGCAGTTTGAGTCATGAAATGGCCCTGGCACATACTGCAATATCGAGATTTATTAACCTGCTATTTGTGGCCATTCTTTTCTCTACTGAAGCATGGTGGAGGGTGTGTGGGATCGAAGGGATGACACAATCATAAATCTGCTCAGTTAGAAAGCACATAGGAAACTGGTTTCAGGGACTTCCCAAAGCTCATGTAAAAATTCTTTGCTTCTCAGGCCAGCCGTTGTGCAAGATGGACAATTGCTTTCCTTTAGTCTCCGTGCCAATAATTTGCATCCTTTTACAGCTCTGTTTTCAAATGATCCTTTGTAGTTCTTTTTAATTTTATTTGCATAACTATCTTTTTTAAAAATTTGTTGCGTTTTCCTTTGTTGGAGAATCATTTCAAATTCACCCATTCCTCCATCTACATTTTGGACAGGTTACGTGGAAACTTCCTCCACAGAGCTACGTACAAAATATGTTCGTGTTATTCCAGTTCTGAAGAGAAAATGTATCTACTTTCTTTTTCTAGAGCAAAAAAGACTGGGGAAAAAAGAGAGCAAGTGTAGTAAAATGTATTTTAACTTATCATGAATGAGAAATGTTGCAAATACTTTTAAGTTAAAGAACACAGCATGAATATGTTACTTGCCAGGTCACATTTAAACAGTTAGTTCATACCTGGAGGATTATCCAAGTTATCACTGACCTTGGCAAAGAGACAAGAGCAACATTTTTTAAAGGATAAAATGTTCTTGAGAAATATCCCAGAAGAATCAAATGTGCCTCACTCTGCTTTCATCACTCTCCATGTTTCTCTGCTTACTTCTCTTCCTCAGCCAAGAAATAGGGAGTCTTTTAAAATAAAAGTAGGAAAAATGTCATCTCTAAGTCTAATTCCGTGTCTTGGATTACTGCTGGTACTTAATAGAGTCATCATGGAAATAATCTTCTGAGAATGTGCATGTATTTTACTCTCTTGAGGTAGAATGACAGCAAAAAAACCATAAATTGAGAGCAGAGCAAGCCACAAAATTCTGAGCTGAATTCACTGAGAGCAATTTTCTTTGTTTGCTTGTGTTTGTTTATTTATTTTAATGCCAATGATCCCACAGACCAGTTCTTGTTCATAAGAAAAGATTTCATGAAATAAAATGAATGAATGAATGAATGGTTGACTCAATTAACCAATTAATGAATAAACAAATAAATAAGAATATATAAAAATAAAAATATTTTTAATGCTATGATTTTTCCCTTCTTTATAGATCATGTTCTAAGTTTGGGGGGTTGAAATGTAATATTTTAAATGAAATCATGACAATCTTAGACTGAAGTAGCATTCTAAAATAGCATTTCCTAGAAAATTAAACTTATAGAAATTATACGGTCCCATAGATTTTTTTAAGGTGAAAATTTGTTTTTGAAATTCAGAAAATCACATGACTTTCATCAGTAAGTTGATTTCTCTGGATCCTTGTTGAAGCAGCTACTTTCATTAAATATTTTTAATTTTTATTTATCTCATGCTTTGCTTGAGCAAGAGATTTCATGGCTGATGACAAAGTAGGTTGGTGACCATCAAATTGACAGCTACTCTAAGTGTAGAATGAATAATTACAAAAAAGTGCTTATTTGATTAAATGAAGCCAGTTGACTGAAAAGAAAAGACAAAAAGAATGAGGTAGAGAGATGCCATTTTAGCATTTTAGATCTCAACAAACTGAGAGAATTTACGTCTTTATTGCCATTGAAGAAGGGTGAATGAAAGAGAGGAGAGCTTAGGAAAATGAAGTTTGGGACTTTTTTCAATGAAAAAGGACAGATTCTTCAGCTTAAAAGCATCTTCCAAGGGTTCCACAGAATAAATTTGTTCCAAAAATTTATTCAACAACTACTTATTGAGTTTCTATTATGTGTCAGGCACATTGGTGCAAGGAGCTCACAATCAGAAGTGAACAAGGCGAAGTCTCTGATTTACAGAACTTTTATTTCAGTGAGTGGAAAAAGCCCGGTAGCTCTCTGAAACGTTAGCACACCAAGGATAAAGCAAAGAGCCTAGAGGACTCCAAAAAAGAAAAAAATTACGAAAATCTCATTGGCTTCCCAATTCTTATCAACAACCCAGAGTACTTGAAGATATTGGAGAAATGCCTTCAACACTGAGGGAAGATAATTTTGAGTGGAGAATTCTACGCCTAGCTAAAATAGAAGCCCAGTGATAAGCTTGCATTCAGGATCGCAAAAGACCAAACATTTCTTCTTCCTTCCTGCTGCCTTTTACAGTCAATCTGCAAGTTTTCTGTGCTGGTGCCTAGAAATATCTGAAAGAGATGCCATAACATTTTATTTCCTTTCACATTAAAGAACAGTCTCATTTTTAGGTATTAAAATTTTCAGTTTCATAGTCTTATATCAAATCTAGAAACTTCTCTTTCCCCCATCCTACTCTCCCCAGTTCCCCCCAACCACACACACAAAATTTGGGTCTGACTCAGGTGCAGGGAAGGAAACAATGTGCTTTTTTTCTTTCTTCATTTTTCCTCCTGTCCCAAACACTTCTGCTCCTTCTGAAAACTGCAAATTGGGCAAAGACAGCCTAAGTGGGTTGATATTACCTGTAATAACAGATATTGCTGCCTGAATCCTCGTAGACTGTTTCTCCGTTCACATTAGTTAAGGCAACCACCTTTATATGTGTTGTTACAAAGAGAAGCAGAAAGTTAATTTTGTTTGGCGAACTTAACTGGTTTACTCTCACGACAAATCAGAACACCACCAAATTCCGGTGTTGAGTTTTACGGTTTAAAAGGGCCTTCAGGTCTGCACTCTTATTTGAGCCTCACATCCCTGTGAAATAGGCAGACTCGAAATTTTTAATCCCTATGTTATATAATAGACAACTAAGCTTTTAGCTGGCTATGTGACCAGTCCAAGGCCACAGGTAAATAGGAGAGCAAAAATTTAGCTCTGTATTTTTGGACTGCAAATTTTCTTTCCATTCCACAAATTCTCTGTCTTTTCCTCTCATGACTCAGTGTCACATCAGTGTTTTCTTTCACTCCAGTGTATTAGTGACTCTCTAAGTGCATTTACCAGTTAAAATTCAAAATCCAAGAGAAAATAGAACAATATTTTCTGCTGTCTTCTTGCTTTCCTGGTTTGAAGACATACCTGAAAACTTCTTACAGATGCACTGGAGTGTGGCATGTCCATCTAAGGACAAAATGTGCTTCTCAGGGCATGTGCACCAATCCCTAGAAGGCAATAGGTCTTTCCTCCCAGTGTTAGCTGTAAGAAACTACATGTTTGTGCTTTCTTATTCAGTGTTTCTTGGATAATAATATGTATTATGCGTACAAAGCACAGGGTTCTTTACATGAGTGACTCACTTAATCTTCACGACAGCCCTATGAGGTACAATTATCACTCTTATCTTACAGATAATGAAGCTGAGGTGTAGAGGAGATAAGGAACCTTCCCGAGGTCACACAATTAGGATATGGCAGAGCCATAAACTAGTTTGAACCCAGTCAGTCTGGCCCCATAAGCTGCAATCTACTCTTAACTGGTTCCATTTAGCCAGCTCTCAGCTCATGCCTTGTGAGACTATATCTATATATTAAATTAGACAGTCATGAAAATTATCTCACTAATTCATCTGACTTGCTGATGGATTATTGAGGGACCTCATGAAACCATGACATGAAGTTGGCCTTTTGAATTTCATTACATCATCAGCCATCTCACATCATTGCCACGTTTTCCTATTTGAAACTAATGCCGGAAATGCATTGAAACAGTCAATGAGTCAAAAAAGAATCTGAGACATTATTCAGCCCAACATCATCCCACGATAGGAATCTTTTCTACACTTTCCCGTAACATCTGGCTGCTGCTGTAGGACTCTGGAAGGACCGAGAGATCCCTCACGTAGAGGGAGATCATTTCACAGCTAGACCATGCTAATTATTTAAAAAATGTCCTTAAAATGAGACATAATTTTCTTCCCTGTAATTTCCACTTCTCTTCCAAGTTCTGCCTTTGAAACACGAAAATAAGGGTACTCTTGTTTCAACATAGCAATTCAAGAAATGGAAGCCTAGGATAGCCTGGCTTCCAGACCTGTTCATTTTCCTTTGAATGCACCCAGTGCAAGCCTCAGTATCTGTGGTGTTCCAAAATGAGTTATCTGGACATAACAAGAAGTGTTTTGTACAAAGTAGTGTCAGACTCTTATCCAACTAATTTTAGGTATTGGTCCTCAATTAAGACATATTAAGTTGAATTGCTTATTTTGGTGGCCACAGTCCATCACTGACTAATGTGGATCTCAAAGGGTGGTCTTGAGGAAGAAATGACTTAATGACCTCTAAGGAATGGACTCAGTGCCTAACAAATAGGAAGAAGTCAATAACTAATAACTGATTTTATTATTACCTAAAGTTCATGATTTGGAATTTGACTCATTATTTCATCACGCTAATCTTTCAATGTACTAATGCTTCCTTAAGTTTTGTCATTCTCAAATGTTATAAGTATGCCACATATGGCTTCATCTGAGGTGATAATTAAGACATTGACTATGTCAGGGCCTGCTCTCTGGGAGGATTCTCATGACACCATGCTTCTTTTATGGAAGCATCCTTGGTTATGGGCCCTTCAGTTCACGTTTCTGCAGGTCTATGTGAGAAAGAGAAACAGCATTTTATAAAAAGAGAGGACCAGATGCCACCGAGGCAGGGCTCAGCTTGAGGAGGGTCTTCTGATGGTGCTTACTCTCCCTCACAATGCTCTAGTCCTAAGGACTCACTAATTTCAGGCTGGATAGCAGCAGTGCCTTCAGGGGCAGGCTTTGCGATGTCCCTGTAGCACCAGAATCAACTATGCTAGGCTCTGATTTCAAGTACGCCAACCGGATGGTCAGCGGCTCTGTATTTTCTAACCAATTCCCACATTCTGGGCCAGACAATTGCAACTGACAATAGCATCTCCTTGAAAAGAATGGTGGCGAGAGCAGAGGACACCACAGGTTCTCTGAGGAGCATAACATTACCTGAGGTGGTAGGAAATGGAAAAAGTTGAGGCTTAGATTTCAAGGCAAGGCTTTCTGCCCTGGGGTGTACCATCAATCTCTACTCCTAAATTCATGAAGATGAGAACAAATGGGGACTTCGGTCTGTACTCTTCTTCCCAGCTACAGATCAGTAGCGTGCCTAGTAATCCCAAAGGAACTGAGTTCATAGCAAATATGATGTCACTACTGAGGATCACAGGCATGAAAGAAAGACAACTAATTACACTACCTCTCCTAGAAAAAGAAGAGTTCATAGTCCTGAAAAGCAGAAATTTAAATAAGAATAATAAATATTCTCAGATCTATGAGAAGATATTAGATACATGGAACAAGAATTTAAGAAAAAATTAGTGGAAGATAATGGGTGTGGAAAATGTAATTGTTGAAATAGAATTCAATACATGGATTGAAGAGCAGACTATCACAGATAACAAACAAATCAGTGGGCTGGACGATTTGGGAAAAATCTCTTCCAATAGGCACGAGAAGGAATAAGAGATGGAAGAATATGAGAAAAGATAAGAGATATGAAAGATAAAAGTACAAGCACTAGCACACTTCTAAAAGCAGTCCAAGTAAAAGACAAAACAGTAAGTTGAAATAAAGACATTAAAGACAACATGGTCAACAATTTCTTATAGTGAAAGAAAAGATTATAAGAATCAACCTCAGAATGGAATGGCTCATTGAATGTTGAAACAAGAATACACTTGGGGAAATTTGGGAAAGTTTTTGCATATCGCCCTTTGACATCAGACTTCTCCACAACCACATGAGAGAGGGCAATGACATCTTTTCAAAATGTTGAAAGAAAATAATTTTGAAAATGGAATTTTAGGTCCAGCCAAAAGTGATATTTAAATGTGAAAGTGATAAAAAATGTTTTTGGGCATGAATGACTACAAAATTCCAGCACAAGAAAATTGACTTTAATATGAGTCTTCAGTGACAGTACCCCAACAAGAGGAAGAATATATCCAGGAAGGAGCAACAAGATATAAGAAGTAGGAATGAATGCATAACTAAGTAAAAACTATTGTCTTCTAAATAACAAGAATACCTACCTTACATAGGAAATCAATGAAAATCCAAAACTAAAATGCAACAAGGGAGGCTGGCCTGGTGGTGCAGTGGTTAAATTGGCACGTTCTGCTTCAGCTGCCCAGGGTTCACTGGTTTGGATCCCGGCTGCAAACATGGCTTGGAAAGCCATGGTGTGGTAGGCATCCCACATATAAAGTAGAGGAAGATGGGCATGGATGTTAGCTCAGGGCCAGTCTTCCTCAGCAAAAAGAGGAGGATTGGTGGCAGATGTTAGCTCACGGCTAATCTTCCTCAAAAATAAAAAAAAATGCAACAAGAGAGTGGAGGCAACAGAGTAGGAGGAAAGCACACTGAATTACTCACTTTGCGTGGACAAAATACACGGATATTAAATGCCCCAAAATACACGTAAGTCTTAATAAGAGTAACTACTGGAAGACTGAAGATAGAAATCATAACTTTCAAAGCAACAACAATAAATTTGATCTAGCTAAAAGAAGATAGGGAAGGAGGAAAAAAAATCATGATTAACAGAAAACACAAAACACAATGCAGAGCAAAGTCTGAATAAAATGATAACTGCAACAAATATATAAAATCATTTCTCCAAAGACAGATTTTCATCTTGAATTTTTTAAATTAATTTCAAGCCATCTGTGGCTTATGAAAGACATGTTTAAAATGAAAGAATATATAAGGTAAAAAAATAAAGAGATGAAACAGTAGGCCAGTTAAATTCAAGCCATGCCATTTTTAAAAAGTAGACAGGAAGGGGCCGGCCCTGTGGAGGACCAGTTAAGTTCACACACACCACTTTGGCTGCCTGGGGTTCACTGGTTGGAATCCCCGTGTGGACCTACGCACCACTTATCAAGCCATGCTGTGGCAGGCATCCCACATATAAAATAGAGGAAGATGGGCAGGGATGCTAGCTCAGGGCCAATCTTCCTCAGTAAAAGGAGGAGGACTGACAGCAGATGTTAGCTCAGGGGTAATCTTCCTCAAAAAAAGAAAAAAGAAAAAAGGTAGATAGGAATTTTAATATTAAAAACAGACAATTCAGATTGAAATATATGAAAAGAATTAGAGAGGAAAATTGCATTTTGATGAAAAAGAGCTATAAACCAAGCAGATATACTATAAGTACACATACATACACCAATTTTATTTTAAATTACATTAAAAATTTTCAAAAGTTCATAAAGAATAACTAAAAATTGAAAATAGAGATTTAAAATATTTTTCCAAAACTTATAGTTTAAAATATAAAAATGTAAAGGAAACTTCTAAAAATTCCAAAGAATCAACATCATACAACCTATGATGCAAAGTATAAGGCTACAAAATTAGAAATAGCTAAAATAGTCCCATAGGTTTGCAAAGTAAAAGACAGAAACTTAACTACCCGTGGGTTAAAAAGGCAGTTGCAAAGTAAATTATTAGAGCTTTGAGAGCGTGTATGTGTGTGTGTGTTCATATATCAGAAAGCAAAATATATAGAAAGTAAATGAGCTATGGTTCAACTCAAAAAGTTAGATAATGGGCTGGCCCCGTGGCCGAGTGGTTAAGTTCGCGTGCTCCGCTGCAGGCGGCCCAGTGTTTCGTTGGTTCGAATCCTGGGCGCGGACATGGCACTGCTCATCAAACCACGCTGAGGCAGCGTCCCACATACCACAACTAGAAGGACCCACAACGAAGAATATAGAACTATGTACCGGGGGGCTTTGGGGAGAAAAAGGAGAAAATAAAATCTTTAAAAAAAAAAATTTAGATAATGAGCAAAAGAATAAAGAAAAATAAAAAATGAAATAGTAAAGAGGAAGATAGAAAGCAATGAAAGGGGATAAGATTAATGATAGAACTGAATCTTGGTTTTCTCAAAAGCACATAAATAGATCAAATTCCCAAGAGGACAGATTAAGAAATCATTGCAAGATTTAGAAATATATAGAATAAAAACAAGGATATAACTAAAGGTAAAACAAATGTTAAAATGATACTTGTTTGTGCTGCTTCCACTCAGCTTGTGAAACCTGCACTGATACACTGATGCTTTCTCCAATTGCCTACATTGCTCCTTAAAGCATCAGGACCAGTGGGCTCCACATCCCTTTGGCTGCCAGGAGAGAGGCAGAGGGAAGGCTGTCGTCCTACTTTATTCTCTGCAGTGGAAGATGGAAGCTTCTTGTCTCCAAGTCTCATAATCTGAGCCGTGGTGGGGAGGGTGGGGATCCCAAAACAAGGAGAAAGTGCAGGTATAGCACAGAATGAAAATGACAAATGTCTACCACCATTTCTTTTTGACAGCTCAATATCCACGCATATAATTTATCTCATATTTATACTTCACAAAAATGTAATTATGCCTTGTACTGAAGTCAAAACCACATTTACATGCTCTCACAGAGAAACAACTCCAAAAGTTAAGAGATACCACACCTGGCTCAGATTCTGAACAAATTTAAAAACAAGACAACAGGCCCAATTACTGGATGTGTCAATATATGGATAGACAAACATTTATAGATAAATACATCTAATCTGAAAATTTACTCAAATTCAGTAGAAATAAGCATGGGATGGATACATTGACCTGCTGAGCCTGCATTTTGACTTGGACCAGCATCCGTTTATCGTTTGATCTTTATAAGGTCTCTCTCTGACCAGTGGATTACAAAAGCCATTCTGGGTTCCCAGAAGTTAAATATTTAAGTTTAAGGTTACTGTCCACTGAAATACTTGGGTACGTCCAGTTTTCCAGTGCACATTTTGCTGGATAAAGAGACAGGTATTCCTTTGGAAAAGTCTAAGAGGAACATTCTTAATGTGAAATTATGAATTTATTATAGCATCATTTCTACAGGGGAGAGCTTTCAACCTGTTTTACATCATGGCACATATAAAAAACTAATACGTCTACCGTAAACCAGAGTAAAAGGAGAATCCAGCAGAGCTGAATGTGCTTGGCTTTAAATCTCCATCTCCCATGCACCACCTCCCTCTTTGAAGGCTGAAGGGAAGAGTATCTTACGACCTATAACCATGCAGGGCACACCAGTGTGTTGGGGCCGCCAAATGGGACATTCCACTCTAGAATATGTGATCTCCCTTCCATTCAGCCCTGGATGTGTGAACCAGCTTAGGTACGGAAATAAAGTGTACAGGTCACATTGATGATGAATTGACGCTGGGCTTCTGCTCACTAGAGTTCTGCTTTTTTAGGTTAAAAAAATATTGTCTTACCTTCAGACAGTGATCCACGTAAATTGGCACAACCAAAAATTTCCTCAGGCCAGTCCATTCTGATTGACCAGCCTTCCTGTTTGTTAAGACAGGCACATCCACTTTGCTCTTAGTGTTCAAGTTCTACTGCTTTGCTCAGACATCCCAAGATCTTCCTGTCTTAGTCTGCTAGGGCTGCTATAACAAAATCGCATAGAATGGATGACTTCAACAATACACATTTATTTTTCATAGTCTTAGAGCCTGGGAATCCAAGAGCAAGGTGCTGGCCAATTGCATTCTTGGTGAGTGCTCTCGCCTGGGCTTGTAGATGCCTGCTTTCTTGCTGCACCCTCATATGGTAGAGAAGGGGAGCTCTCTGGTCTCTTCTTATAAAGGCACTAATCCCTTCGCAAAGACCCCACCCTCATGACCTCATCTAAACCTAATTACCTCCCAAAGACCCCATCTCCAAAAATTGTCACATTGCGGGTTAAGGCTTTAATGTATGAATTTGGCAGGGACACAAGTCCATAGCACCTCCCATGACTGTTGAAATTAGGGAACTCATTCCAACTGTGAGGTTTCCTATCAGCCCACATGCCTTTGAAGAGGAGGAATTATAAAGAACTTTCCAAAAATTACTAACCGCCCCCCACCAGCATGTTTCCCAAGGCTTCGATGAAGGGAAAATCTGTGCTCTCTTGAGGGGACATATTTAGGCATCTAGTAGATGGTTCATACATGCTAAATTCACTTTACCATTCATATATCCCAAAGTATTCTGATTCTTCCCTCACATTAACAGGGTAATTCTTGTATCTCAAATTTATTTACAAGGGACCAACATGGAATCCAGACTTCTATCGGCCTGCTGAGTAAACAATTGAAAAGAGAGCCAGTTGCTCAAGCCCAGTGCACAGAATCTAGATCTCTGAGCAGTTCACCCATATTGACAAATGTAGCCTGATTCTGATAAATATCCTATAATCCACACCTTCGTAAAGGCTCCAGATTTTGTGGGCTTAAATTAAATTGGATATTGGATATTTTTGGAGAGAAAAAGAAAGGAAACAGCTACCATGATAAGGAAACTTTTGAGGAAGGGAAATCTTTATGGTGTTCAGGATGCAATTCCTCCTTTTCAAGAGACTAAATAAAAACAAAGTTATTTTTCATATTTTCTGTTTCTCGTTTATTTTTAGAGTTGTAGTTATGTGCATTTTTGATGAGATACCAATAGATACAGTTTTATTAAGGTTAAAATTTAAATAATCCTCTTTGTCCTATAGAATTCCTTTGGAGTTGATTTCTATTTGGTCTAGAATTTTATTCTTCTCATGGAAGGAATGTGTTCTTGTGGTCTATTGACAGTTCCATATGCTTTTCTGGTTGATGTCTATTTTTCAGAAAGCTGCTATGACTCTGGAGTTTCAGGATGCTGTTCAATTTTTGTAGCAGTATAGTAATGCTTACTGCCCCGGTGTTTTGTTTCGCTTCACTCAATCTCAAATGAAAGGAAACCTATCCACACTCTGGACAAAAGTGAAACTTACACTACAGCTGCTGCCTGGTCCAGTGACACGGTAAACTGATAGAGGTCTTGAACAATTACAGTCCTGCTCTCCAGTGCTACCACCAAGCCTCCAGAGAGCTTTCCTTACACAGATTACAGCTCTTGCATGCAGTAAACTACAGTCAACTCTCATTTTCTTCCGCTGTGTTTTGACAATTACATTTGCCAAAAGGTTTTAGGAAAAGATGCATAGGAGTTGGGAGGAGATGCATTGTTTGAATGAAGGACAAATGTTTGAAGTTTTCTAATTGGCATAGACCTCAATGTGCGGGCAGTGGTAGATCAGTGAACGATCTTTCTAGACTTTTTTTTCAATCCAGAGAGTTCATAGTATTGCAAACTGAAAGCACTGGGGGCCTCCAATCTTACCCATCTATCCAGCTCTAGCGGAGTTTATAGGTAGTTGAAAAGCTTTCACGATTCTAACAATAGTTGGATTGTGATTCTCAGTTTTTGATATTATAAATTCTCTGTGTCTTCATAAATAATTTAGTGGATCTTTAGAAGAGACTACAGTGGGTCCACTTTGACAGAAATCATTTAAAATGGCCTCATTGATAATTTATCTACATATTTCCCTTCCCCCAAATAGAAAATGAACCTGTTGAGACAGGGGTTGTGTCTTATTTTCCCTTATGTTTCCAGCACACATAATGCTACATGGTAGATAGAACGTGTTTGGTAAATTATGTTTTTAGTGTACACCAAATCAATTCACCAGCAAATTTCTGAACAGAGCTTTTCATTCTCCGTTTCCTCATCTCCCAGTGACTCGCCCCACCGCAGCCTGCCTTTGATCGCACCCCTCTAATGACACAGCTCTGATAGCGCTCCAACACTTTCCTCATTGCCAAATGCAGTACAGTAGTCAGCCCTTATCTGTGGTTTTGCTTTCCAAGGTTTCAGTTACCCAAGGTCAACCAGGGATCTGAAAACATTAAATGGAAAATTTCAGAAATAAACAATTTATAAGTTTTACATTGCTGCTGTTCTGAGTAGCATGATGAAATCTCCCCCTATCCTGCTTCATCCCACCCTGGACATGACTCATCACTTTGTCCAGTGGATCCACGCCGTATCCACTACCCCTCCGTTAGTCACTTAGTAGCCATCTCGCTTATCAGATCGACTGGCAGTACCACAGTGCTGTGCTCAAGAAACCCTTATTTCACTTAATAATGGCCCCAAAATGCAAGAGTAGTGATGCTGGCAATTCAGATATGCCAAAGAGAAGCCATAAAGTCCTTCCTCTCAGTAAAAAGGTAAAAATTCTCTACTTAGTAAGGAAAGGAACAAAATCTTATGCTGAGGTTGCTAAGATTTATGGTAACTTTTATTACAGTATATAGTTATAATTGTTCTATTCTATTATTAGTTATTGTTGTTAATCTCTTACTGTGCCTAATTTATAAATTAAACTTTGTCAAAGCTATGTATGTATAGGAAAAAACATAGCATATTGAGGGTTTGGTACTCTCCGAAGTTTTAGGCATCCACTGGGAGTCTTGGGCCTTGTTTCTGTGGATAAGGTGGGACTACTATTCTCTCTTTTCAGTCCTCACCCACGTGAGGTTGTTGTGATGACTAAATGTGATGACCATTTTCTCCTTCAATTGACCTTCCTTTGGTTTCTGACACCACTTTTCCTTTGTTCTCTTTTTCCCCCCTCCACTTTCCCCAATGGCATCTCCTCTGCTCAATCACTTAATTTTAGCGTTTCCCAGGATTTCACGCTTAGTCTTCTGCTCTTTCTGCTCTCCTTCTCTGTGTCCAATACTCTTTACTCAAGTGTATTTTCTCTCATCACTCTAGCTCTTATCTAAGAGAGATACCAACGTATCCTAAAGTTCCTTCAAATCTTTGCCTATAAACTCTACCTCTATGCTTAACTCTAGACTTGTATTCGTCATTTTTTTTAACCTGGATGCTTCATTGGAAGTGCACCCTAAATATGTCCAAAACCAAACGTATCATTCTTCCCTCCACCCGCTCAGTTTTCCAGAGCTCCTTTTCCTCAGATGTCTAAAGACCCAGTAATGGCATTTCCAAATCTCCACAGGTTTCTGAACTAGAAATTGAAATTATTTTTAGTTCTTCTTATTTTTCCTTCTACTGACATCCCCACATTCAATTTCTTACTAAACTTAGTCAAGTATACCAATTTTTTCTCAGATGTGCTCCCTACTTTCATCCTGACTACCACTGTTTTCATTCAAACCCATATCTTTCCTTTTTTGTATAATCCATCACTTTCTCAATCACGTCCGCTTTATATGCCATCAAAACCATACTTCTGATCACAGTGTATCCTTTCCTACAGCATAGAGACCAAAGCTTATAGCATGACACCTAGAGCTCTTTATAGAATTTTGCAGTGTATTTTATCAACTGACTCACTTTTTTGCAGCCTGTTCATCTCCAGCCTCACCCATCTCTGACCATTCTGTGCTCTTTCATGTCCCAGTGGCTTGGTTAATACAGTTCTCTCTACCTAAGATGACTTGTCCTTGCCCCTTCCTTCCTCTACTGACTGGCATACCCAATCTGAAATTCTTCTACAACCTCGGCCTGGGACCTCCCTCATAGTTCATGATTTCACCACATCTCACTATCTTTTTTTAAAGTTGTTGACTCAGATTTCAACATGAGTCTATATTTCCAGCATAGCATTGCAACATGATTCATTCTGTGGCTATCCCTGAAATTCTGTGGGTACGTGAGAAAGTGAAGGAAGCATTCTCAGGATTTTGACACAGTTGAATTTTTACAACAGTATTTGCCATAGCTATACACCTTAATTTGCTAACTGGACATCCTTTCAGCAAATGGATAGAGAAGAAAATAGTTTTTTAATGTAAACCACAAACAGTTCTTTCTTTAGAATTTTGAGTTTAACAACTCTTATGCAAAGTGAGGAAGAAACTCTTTTAGGAACACTGGAATCTTGGCCTAGATTTATCTCGATGTGGGCATCAAGGCCTTTATCTGAAGAAAAGATGTTAATAATACTTTTTGCTTCCCTCCACGTGAAATTGTTTTGAGGAAATATTTAGCTTATATATGAAAGGTTTTCTTTTGTGTACATGTGGACACTATAAAGCATGAATGCAAATATAAGGGCAATTATATTTTATATCTATGTCTGATATACCAAAATCAAGACAAACCCTCATAAAGTTTTCAAGAAACTATTCAAAACTTTCAAAATCAATCATAAATCCTAAAGTCAATCATTGATCCTAAAATCAATCATAAGGATGCCTGTGCCATATGAGTATTGAAGATTTTTAAGAGGTATTATATACTTTCTATCTGTAACTTCAACAAGACTTTAGATGAAGCTAACCTGGAAACAGTAGTTTATTAATTTCATGTAAATTTACGTACAGTTGATCTTGGATCTTTCCAGGACATGTATTGATACCAAAAGACAGAGAACAGTGGGAGAGGTTGAGATCTTGGATATGGGTACAGAATATCAGGAAGGGAAACTAGGAGAGTATACTTTTCTTCAAAGAGCTTCTGCTGTAGACCTAGCTTCTACATCTAGCCAGTGGTTTTATCCACAGTGGTATAAACTCTGGGTGATAGGAAAGAAAAGATTCTGGGTCACTCCAGACCTTGACCACATCACCCTGATATGATAAATTGAGACTCTGTCAGTCAGTCCTGCCTCCTTGTTCAGAGACTGATTGTGTTCACAACTGTACATATATGGCTAATGTCACTCTGGGATTTGGCTATTGGCTCACACAACATCAGTATCACTGAAGTGGATTCCAAATAGGTAAGAATGAATTTAGACAAGTAATCTCTAAGAAAGGAAAATAATCCAATCTTTTAAGTGCTTTATCATATTACATAATATTTACTATGTATTACATCCTGATTCACTTATGACTCAGCTGCTGCAAGCTTAGACAATACATTGATTTAGTAGTTTTTTAAATTTTTGCTCAAACTCAAAAGTTTTGGTTTTGGAATTCTTAATCATTAGGTTTCCCAAAGTCTCCTTTTTGTCCGAAAAAAGATCTTTTGCATCTATAGTTTAAATGTAGTGCTTATGCAATAATTCATAATCCACAAGGAAAATCTAACTTCTATCACCTTAGGATTTAATTGGAATTCTCAGACTCCTACAGAGAGATACAATAAGGGTCTCAGGGTTGAATATGGTTCACTCCACTCCTGTGGTTCTTTGCTCAACATTTATTTTGGAAGCACCAAAGCAATTTGCAAATCAGAGGGCATCAAATTATTAACTTGGCTAGTTTCAAACCAGTCAATATTGGCCATAGGTATGTTGAGGGAGTCTATGTTCAAAACATCTTTTTTTGGTCTCTGTATCGTAGTTATTTATTCTAGTTGCCTTATGTTAAGCAAGGAGAGCAAAGAAGAAGTGGACTTAAGAAAATCTTGGCTGAAAATTCCATCAGGTGAGGCCAATTCAATCTGTACTTAACTTATATATTAATCGTCGTAGTTCCTATACTGTGAGGGTAAAGTCTATGGAGGTCATCCTTCTAATACTACCCCCTGTATCCGTTCATGTTGGCTGGGAAACAGCCAAAATCTTCTTTTAGGGTTTTATGGGATTTGAACCACTTCTTCATCTCCTACTTTAATTGACACAGTTGACCTGTAACTGGCATCTCATGTGTTCAAGGACCTCTATGGTGCTTTGTTAATCATATACAAACTTTTAAGTGATGGAGTAACTTGTTCCTCTGTCTTCTGGAGATGGTTCTAAAAATTGTGTCGTTCACTTATTTTCCTAAACTTTAAAAATAATTCCAAAGAACTGTAGTCCAGTATCTATCTGGTAGATAATATTAATACATTCTAAATTGAAAAAATTCAAAGTCAAGTTGATGTTATAACTTTGAAGCAAAAACTACACAAGCACAACTAATCAACAGAGTGTTCTTTTTTATTTCATACTAGCACAAAGGAAATCAAGTTTTCTGTGCACAGCAACCAATGTATAATTTTTGTAAAGAAACTCTTTTACACAAACCATTGAAAATCAGTTCATGGTTTATGTTAAATATCTGTCTGTTCTTTAGGCACGTGGCCAGATTCTAATTCCAGGGCCACACAATCTCATCCCAACATCTCCATCCTTACCCAAAAGATTCGCAATGTTTTGCCCTCAGTTATAACATAATATGAAGAATAAGGCACTTTTATGACTGTTGAGTAGTCATTTCCTCCTAACATTTTCTCTTCCCATCAGCTCTCTGCGGAACTCCCTCATCTGGTCACCATAATGACTAAAGCTCCATGCCCTCAAGGTGACTGATTCATGTCAGTTCTGGTCAATGGCTATGTAACAGAATAACTCATGTGTCCATAAGGAGTTACAGAGGCCTCATGTAACCCAGCAGAGAAATACGAGTCTTGAGTTCTTGTGGCCTTCCCCACCAACTACCTGGAGGATCTCTGATAAACCACTTAAATTCTCTGGGCCTCATCAGAAAATGAGTAGGCAAGGCCAAGCACTGACTTTGTATCGTCATGTGTACTACTCATGGAGCTTTAAGTATACGTGTGTCCAAAACCAAACAGATCAACAGAATAAATAGAGGGTACAGGGACAGACCCAAATAACCGCCTGCATTTATCTTATGAAAAAGTAGCATTGCACAACAATGGGGAAAAGAGGGTATTTAAGAATTATGTTTGGGCAATTGATACTCTCTTAAAAATAACTTAACTGCATCCTCAGCTTACTTATTAGGCCAAGATAAATTTCCAGATGGCCCACAAATGGAAATATATAATAAAAACAAAGCCATAAAATTTTAGGAGAAAATGTAGAGAATAGTTTTATTGTATCTGTATGGGGAAACTTTTTCTGAGTATGTCACAATACTTCTATGGTTTTATAGAAGGATATATTGATGTACTTTATATACAATAATTTTAAAATTCCTGAATAAAACCACAGAGAAAGTCAGAAGACAAACAGAAAACTGAGATAAATATTTGCAATACTTCTCACATATGGTTAATTTCTTTAATATGTAAAGATGTCTAACAAATCAGTAAATAAAATGTAGGCATATTATTTTTAAGTAGTTAAATATGAAGATTTACTACAAAGAAAAAAGCTACACAAACGGCTTTTAAAATATGAAATATACTCAATCTCACCGAAATGTTCAGACATCACTTCTTGAGTTAAGGATTGAAACACTGTTATTTGATTCTTTTTTTTTAAATGATTTTCAGTGACTCTGGGTTGAAAATGACAGAAGTAGATATTGCCTAAAGTCCAGTAATCTCTCAAGTTATGTGTGATTACTTGTTTTTTGCCTGTGATCAGACATATTTTACTATGCCATCTTCCCTTCCTGGCCTACAAAGATCCAACACTGTAGCAATCATCTAAGCAGCCCTCTTTATTTCCTTAACTAGGGAGCTAGATGTGGCTAGGGGAAGAAAGAGTCATGTATTGGAATTGGGACTCATTCAAATATGCTTTCCAAATTTGTGGCCTCCATTACATTCTTCTAGACTTTTTATTTTTTGGCTTTCCCTCTCATATTCACTTCAGCTTTATCATCCTGAATGATTTCCACTTCCTCCCTCCTCCTACTCATCTTGCATCTTATTCATTTTTACCAGATGACCTCATCTCCTTAACTCACAGAGGAAATGGAAGTCATCCCTTGACTTCCTGACCACTGTTTCATCCCCAAATGCAAATTTCCTAGCATCCGTATGCTCTTTTTCTCTTTCATTTTGGTGTCAGGGGAAGGTATGTCTCTTCTGTGCAAAGGACGCACCTTTCCCTATGTTCTGAATCCCAGAGACTCCTTCCACCTCTGTGCATTCTACATTATTTTCTCTTCTCTCTTAAATGGTCAATCTTTTCCTCTGCCTTCTCTTCCAGCCCAGTGGTTATCTATTGGGAATAATTTTGCCTTCCCTCCCCAGGGCATTTTTCAATGTCTGGAGACATTTTCGATTGTTACAACAAGGTGCTACTCGCATCTGATTGCGGTGCTACTGGTACCCAATGAATGGGGCCATGGATGCTGCTAAACATCCTACAATACTCAAGACACTCCACTTCCCCCCAACATGCCCGCACACAGATGCTGCAGCCTATAAACATGTTTGATATTTCTTTCCTTTCTTCCTTCCTTCCTATTCTTCCTTCCTCTCTCTTTCTCTCTCTGACACATGCACGCGCGTGCGTACACACACACACACACATACACACACTCTTACATTTTAAACACATTTTTCCTTGACTCTTCATCCCCCTCCAGCTATTCTTCTCTTTCTCTTCCTTTTCTCTTTGCCAAACTTTTTGAAAAAAATGACCAAAACCCATTGTTCTCAGTTGCTTATATCACAACCACTCAAGGAAATCTGGCTTCGCAGAAATTGTTCTAGCAGAAGTCAGTAATGACTCAATGTTGCTAAATCCTAAGACAGGTCTCAACTTTCTCTCACAATACCTCTCTGAAGCATTCGGCTTTTGGGGTTTTTTTTGTTTTGGACAACTCCCTCTTTAGCCTTCTCTTATTCTACGTCTTCGCATCTTACACTCCTAGATCGTTTTTATGGTTCTAAGAGTTCTACATCTTTTTAATGGTTCTACATCTTTGTTTTCAGTACAATGATATTCCTGATTCTTCTGTCTCTGTTACACAGTTTTCCCTTTTAAGGCTATATTTTCTGTTTCAAGCATATTATATTCACCACCTAAAACCTGATGGCATGTAAATATATATCTTCAAACAAAACAGTTCTATGGGACTCAGGTCAAATAATCAATCATCTGTTAGGATCTCACCCTATATATCCACAAGGCACTTTAAATTTTATATATAAAAAATGAACTTAGATTTTTACACTTGAAAACAATGTCCATTTTCTGTATTTCTTACATCATTACAAACATCATTATCCAGCCACTCTCTCAAGCAAGAAGCCATATACCTGGAGGTCACTCATGACTCTGCCCACTCCCTATCACTCCATACAACCCAATCAGTGACAAGTATTATTAGATCTACGTCATCAATACCTCCAATGTGTCCCATCCAAATATGTCACTGCTAGTGCCTCTGTTTAGGACCTTACCGTCTCTCGCTTGGATAATTGTGATACCTACTAATTGATTTGCCTACCTCTGGCCTCTTTACGCTGCTCTAAAGGTCAGCTTTTAAGGCCTTGCTTTATCATGGCTCTCCCCTTTCCGAGAACCTCTCATAGTTCTTCATTTCCTGAGTCAGACTCTGAGTTATTTTACGAAGTACACAAAGCTTTAACAATCTGACCTTTGCCAAGCTCCGAAGCCTTATATCTTTCTACTTCGCTCCTTCTACTTGGTGTTCCAGTAATACCAACTGCTTATATCTTCCCGCACTCATCAAGTTATTTCCCATCTCCTTGCCTTTGGAATTTTTAATCTTGGTGCTAGGATCAACTGGCATGTTCCATCTAGCAAACTTCTATTCTGCTTTCAAGACTCAGATAGGTGTCTCTCCAGAAAACACTCCTTTGCGTGTTTTGAGAATTAACTCCTCTTGCTCCTCCTCACTGGCTTTCTGCTTTCTACTTGCTTTAATTTTTACATCTGTCACATTGCATTCCAATTTTAAAATACACTTTTGCTTATCCCACTAAATCGTGGCCTGTTTGGGAAGGATCTGTGCCCTAGTGGTTAACGATGTAGCTCTAGAATTTGGAAAAATGCTTAGGAGTGGGCAGTCAATGAATGTTTGCTGAAGGAAGGAAGAGAAGAGGCAAGGAATAAGGCAGCCATAAAATTTTTACTGACAAGCTACAAAACACAGTCTAAGATTTTTTTAACCTCAGCATCCGAAGCATTTATGAAATATCTATGTGCCCTTGTGGCACATTGAGCACCATATGAGGCAAACTAATTTAACTGGTGAAGTGGGTTTCAAGTAAATATAAAGCTAATAACTAATCCTTAATATTGCTCAGTTTGATGCAATTCTATCATCACAGTAGCATACATTAGTGCACTATCATAGCTACAAGGTTTCCTTTTCTTTGGTGTCTCAGTGGATATTTACTTTCCTCAGTTAATTTTGGTTCCTTAAAAACAAGAACCAAATTTCTTAAAGCATGTTCCGAGGAACATAGTCCTATGAGACTTCTCCAATTAAAAGGGTCTTGTGGTCAATCACATTTGTGCAACATCCATGCCACATCTCTCTGTTGGATATAGAGAATACACATTAGCATATTAAAAGCTCTTAGAAAGTTTCACAGTAAGGAAATCTGTGCATGCTTGTTGAATATAACGTTTCACAAACTCATTTCATCGTGGAACCTTTTTTCATGCCTTATGTATAACACCTCATGAAACTAGTGTTCTGTGAAACAAGCTTTTGGGAACACTGCTCAGAAGGCTAGGTTAAAAACCATCAACACTTCATCCCGTTCTCCAGTCTTCAATCCTCCTCTCCTCCATTGGCTCAAGTGGGGGCCAGGGCTGGGAGCAATGGTTGGTGTGATGTATATTCATCCCCAGAATCCCAAATAAACTCCATATTTATTCAAAAGAGTTTTACCTAAATTTGTTTAATTGAAGTGGAAGTTGTTCTGCACTTTAAAAAGAATCTGATATCCCCTTTTTCATAATATATCATAGAACTGAAATGATAATATTATTTTGCTATAAGAATTGGCAGGCAAAAGGAGATGCCGTCAAGTCACTTAAAAGGTCTTTCATGAAGACAATTATCTGAAAATAAAGTGAATAAAAAACTGAAGGATTCTATTTCATGCTTAGGTATTCTGACATCAGGCTTTTCTATTTCTTGGGAATGTAACCGTAGCTACAAAGAATTGTAGAGCTGAAAGGAATTTAGAGATCACTTAACTCGGCCACTTTTACCAGTGAAAATTTTGAGGCCCAGAGAAGATAAGTGACTTATCAAATATTATTCATATACTTAGAGGGATTGAAAACATAGAGGTAGTGATTTCCATTTCAGTGTTTTTCCTACATTCTACTTCCTGCTAATGAATTTAAGTCAGGGAATAAAGTTCAGGGTTGGATTCAAATAAAACCTGATACATATTCAGTTTCAAGTTGCTCATAAAATGCTGCCATAGTCGTTATTGCATTTGACAGTCCCAACTGCCCTGCAAGGTGAATCAGGCCGTCCTTTACTCCTTCTTTGCAAGATTTACTACCTAGCGCTAAGTGAAAAGTTACCCGTCCCTCTGAGATGCTGCCATTTAAAATGTGCAGAAATTTAGTTGTGCTTTCCAGGGATAGATCCAGGAATCGTTGATACAGACCAAAGATGAGGTAAATATGCTTCAGTGGAAACCATGGTTCTGAGAAAATTGTGGCAAACCAGAGGTCCAATTAGTCTATTTTCTGCTGTTGCACAGCACAGGCAGAATTCCAAACTCTTAACGGCTAAAAATACACATTTTCAGAAACCCAAATTGTTTAATTTGAATCAAATCTAAAGTTAAGGACAAACGGTCTGGTACATGGGGAGCTCTTCTAAAACCACTCTCCTGAAGACAAAAGAAAACAAGATTGGTATTGAAGTGGAGCCGTTCTCCAAACAGCTCCCATCAACTGGAACTGAGGCACCATTAATGCAAATGATTAGAGCTTCGTGGAACATTAGAAAACATTCTACTGCAAACAGCACTCCCAACAGAAACCACAGAATCCAGGCCACTACTATGTAAACATTTTGCACCGCTTGGTAAACAGATAAAAATATCTAGTCAGTTTGGTATAAACAGACCAACAGCAGGAGAAGCCAGCACCCGTCTCAGATGGGGCTCTGTGGACACAGTACTAACTGATTTAGAATTGCATTTGACTGTTCTCATTTAAGTGATTACTTTTCCTGAGATCTGGCCCATTTGTTGAGAACCTAGTGACAGGATAACAATAAATTCAGGGTGGCCCATAGCAAGTTCTAGATATTACTCCCTAACTTCTAGTTCTGCCTCATACCACATCTGAAACGAACAACTATTTTCACACTATAATTTAAAATAGATGCTGAACAGGGTGGACAGGAAAATAAAATATGACTGAGAGGTCATGGGCAGACTTTGTGGATAATGAGACAGGAAAACTAGGGGAGAAAAAACAAAGCTTGATATGAATTAAGACCATATATTGGGGTCAGGATGCATCACTTATAAAGTATCCAGCATATTTTGGCAAAGTATGTCAGTTTCTCCCACTCCACAATATCCTACTCACCCATTCGAGCACCCAGCCCTCCCTTCAGCCTCCACACTTACCAGAAGGAAAAGGGAAGTAGATGATGAATGGAGAAGGGGTTTGCCCCCTCAAACTTGTATGGCATTGAAAGGAACAATTAGATCGAATTTGCCTTACTTTGGAGTATCTTTGTAGATCTTTTTCATTTACACCCATGAGTAAATATCCATTGAGTTCCTTTGATAGCCTGTCCCGCTACCAAGTGTGTAAATAGTAAAATAGGTCAAACATGGCACCTTCTCTCAAGCAGTGGACTTTATATCTTCCAATATATTTTGAAATTGTGGAACATTTGAAAATATATGTCTATTTAAAATCCCTTTGTCCTATAATGGCAGGTAGCAGAAGAAAGGCAGATCAAATGCATGTTAAATATAACCCAGCACTCACATTCACTCACCAACATGTGACTCAGGTGATACATTTGACAATTTTCAAGAATTATGGATCTGACACCCATTGTGTCCTGCTCCAGGTTTTGTTGGCCTTACATTCAGCTACGGCTATAGTGACAAGTTCCAGGCCAGCTGCCATCATCTTTGCACAGTTGTAAGCTGGAAATGCCTCATCTCAGGCTACTTCTTCCTAGCTGCCTTTCCCATATCTTCTCTGCCCATGTGGCATGGGGGAACCTGCGTGAACTGTTGGTACTCATACACGCACTACCCAAAAATGCAGGAGAGTTGACCACCTGTGGGGCAAACTTCGAAAAGTGAGGGGGAGAAACTGACAGAAAAGTGCTTTTCTTTTTCAACATTTAGATAGACAGTATTGAGATGCATTCCATAAAGGTTCTCAGAAAGTCATGGTGAAATCACTCATCTGTCATATGCAGTCATGACCAACTCAGTAACACATCTTGCACTGACATTCCTTCCTTCCTGGTTTCCCTCATCCAGTCGCTCACTTCTGCTCCCTGGGAGCATGATCTATCTAAACTGTATGCCAACAGCTCTATCTCAGGTTTGCTTTGGGGAGACTCAGGTTAAAACAATTTGAATGGTTCCTCATTACCTGAGTTGTTTAAATGTGATCAGTGCCACTGAAATGCCTTGCATTTTCTTCGCTGATTCCTCCCTTAGAAACATAATTATAACAATCTAGCAAAGGTTTCACCCAAAGGTTAATCACTATCTTTTACTAAGTTTCTCCTTTAATTGACGCCGTCATTAATTACATGGAGGTACATCTAAGCATTGAATAAGAAAGGAAGGAAGGAGGGAGGAAGAGAAGAGAAGAAGGAAGGAGGGAGGGAGGAAAAGAAGAGAAGAAGGAAAGAGGGAGGGAAGGAAGGAAGACAGGAAGAAAAAGAAAGAAAGAGAGAGAGAGGGACGAAGGGAGGGAGGGAGGGAGGAAGGGAGGAAGGGAAGAAGGAAAGAAGAAAAGGAAGCAAGGAAGAAAGAATTGAAACAGATTTGTTAACTCCTTGACAGAATCTGAGAATCCAGGGCATTTTTGAGAGACCATGTCCCATGATTAAGTTTTGCAATAACAAGGAATTCCAAGATGTTGCCTATAACTCTGCTATATTTGTTTTCATGCACCCTTTTGTTTTCTCTTTTTCCAGTTTCTCTCACCCTTCTTTCTGGTCAGTTGTGTGGTGAGAATTACAGGAGAGAATTGGGGATGGTACAGACAGAAAGGGTTGGAGTCGGAGTCAGTCTGTGAGATGACCCAGCTATACATTGGGGAGCACTGGGCAGAGACCACATTAGAGGCATGGGCTAGAGCTAAAGTAAGACTTCTTCTTGTGTTTCTTTAGAAAACTCATAAATGGGACATACTGTACAGATCCTGCAAATTCAATTTTCACTTGCTGTTTATGAAAACTTTACATATCTACTTTGTTCTCTTAAAAAGCAGCATAAATATTCCATAGTGTAATGATGCTACATTTTACTTAGTCATTTTTCCTGCTGAAGAATATTTCAGCCTCTTTGGATATACATCAAACTGAGAGTTATTTCTGGGAAAGGAACTAAGGTTGGCTTGGTAATCAAAGGAGGATTAACCTGCATCCATAAATTTTAATGTCTTACAAGGAGAATATAGTCATATCTTCCTTGAGAAACTTCAAGGTAATAATTTTTGAAAGCTCTGATGTCTTAGTTTACATAAAAAGGCAGGCCAACAGGCTATACAGGAAACATCTTTCCTATTTTTATGTACTCCACCGACCACTGCTGTGCTGTTGAGGATTGTCACAACAATCCTTTTTTGTACCTTGATTTGTACCCTACATTTGTATCTTATTTTTGTTGTTAATTACAATCTGATTGTATGTGTGTAATATGTTAACCAAGAAAAACACCAAGTCTTCTGCCTGGGCATTTGTATGGCTTATCTACCTGTTGTCTGTAGTTCCTTATTTGGCCCTCTCTAGTCTGCGTCAATCTTCTGAGATTGCTAGTCTGCAAATTACCTTTCCTACACTCCCATCCCAGTTGGCTTCCTGTTCAATTCTGTCACTTGAAAGTGTGATCAGGAGATCAGAAGCAGGAGAACAGAGAAGTTTTCCGCTCTGGCCCCCTCACCAGTGGACATTGCTGGCAGCTGCTGATGGTTGCTGGGGGCAGCAGAGATGGGCTGCCTGCACGCTCAGTGGCCCCATGCCCAGTAGCCTTGCCTTGGTGTCTACAGCTGTAGACGTGCCAGAATCTCCAGAAAAGGCTGCAGGTGTGAATTCTGGGGATCTGGCTTAGGAATACTAGCAGCTTTCTGATCTCTACACGTCGCTCCTTCCCTTTCACTCCCTTGGCACTCGCTTTTTTCTCCCTTTTACGCCCAGTCTTTATAAGTCCTTTGTATCCAACTCCCTTCTACTTGAAATACTTAGCACGGTTTTGCTTTTCTCACTGGATACTGATGGACACGTTACTTTTAGCCCTAACAACATCCAAGGTGGTTTTTGGTATGGAAGTATCGACCCAAACCACACTAATTTCTTTCTTATACTCCACTTCAAGCCTTGACTTAGACAAAGAGCAATACACTCTCAATTCACTCAACTCACGCGATAGCCCGTGAGGTTGATTGGAACTTAGAAAGTAATGATATGGGCCTGAGAGCAGAGAATCTTATTTTATAAATGTAAACAGTGAGCATGTGAGTAAAATACTAAAACATCAGGATGTCAAATAGAAGTTTAGGTCCATCATCCAGATGTTTTACATCCATAATGTAAAACATCTAAGTGTTTGGAAACACCTAGATGATTGACTAAAATTCCCCTGGTAGCTTGATACTATGTGTCCACAGCTTTGTAAGGGAGTCAGACAGTTGCAACAGTTTTAACAGTTGTGTTTTTAGCATTTGAGAGCAAAATGCCTAAAACACAGCATCATATTCTCATCATGTGGATTTCTGTGGCAATCGGCCCATTATAATGCTTTTAGGGAGGACACTGACGCGTCCTCTGTGGTTTCAGAGACAAGAGGTCAGCAGCCCATACTGTCAGAATCACATGGCACCAATGGTAGACAAATAAAGAATGCTTGGAATACATATATTAATACACCGCAGTTAATATTTCTGCACAGTTTGTTTTCTCAGCAGTATTTTGCTATCTAGGGACCAAAAAAATGTGTTTTGCTTTACAAGTGAGACATGATTGATGCTTTACTAGGAGAGACTTTTCATAATGGAACAGATGTCTCCTGACAAGAAAGTTATTGGTACAAACAAACTACATTATTGCAATGAGCAAAAGGCAGTATGCGAGTATGGGGGAGGGCAGCGGGGAGACAGAGAAAGCAAGTATGAGTAAGAGAGTGAGATACACTCTCTCTGACACCTCAACCCACCACACTGACTTGTTCTGTGAAATATGAAGGCAGAGCTCTCAGGAGGCTGACACACGCAAGTTTTATAGTTCCAGTCTCTGCATATGTTTATTTGTCAATAACTTAGTAGTAAGCACTTCCGTTTTTCCAAAATCTCTTTAGTATATCAAAATGTTTTTATGCAAATTAAAGATGATTTCTCTCATTCCATCATTCTGCTTCATAGAATCATGCAGTGAATAGAATATTGAATCAGAATTTTATTCTCATATTACTGTAACTATAATGTTTTTTCATATTATCAGTTTGTACAGGACATAAGTTTAGTAGAATTATGAGGACAGGTTTGAGAACTAACAGGTTTTCTGGAAAAAAGTGAAGAAGAAGTCAATGCTATGTATCTCCATAGTAAATGGAAGCCTTACACTTAAAAAAAATAAGAAAAACCCCAAGAGGTTAGACTTGAGGATGTAAGCTAAAGTGACGGATGTAAGTGGAATTTACTTCAAAAACTTAATTGCAGTTTCATAGACATGCTTTGATTCAACTCACTAAGTACAATCATTAAAATCCTTAATATACAGCAATAAGCCCTATTCAAATGCGTCACTGTGTGTGTGGATGGTTCCAGTAGAAAAGATAATTGTGTTTTCCATTATATACAAAGTAATACATTCCTTGGGTTGCAAACTGCTCTCAGAATATTTTTCAACAATCTAAGGTTGTTTGCCTCTCGCTTCCTAGATTCATGGTCTAAATACGCTCTGGAGAAGTCATCTGTCTCTGATTTCTTTATTCCAGGTTCATTGTTACCTGCTATTGTTCTTTCTTAGCTATTCATCTTCATTCAATATGGTTGAGGTTGCGTTTTACAGAAACTTGAAAGCATTTCTCCTCCATACCCTGCTTGCAATCGTCCCATTTCTTCTCGCTCAGTGGTGCTTCAGAATAAGCTGCTGTCCATCATCTTCTGCAGGTGTCCTGCCAGGTCAACGAGCACATGGCAAGGATGTCTTCATTGATGCTTGAATGGTCTTGTCTTGCAATGGAGTTGATACTCGTTTATGCCAAACCAAATAAAACCACTCCCAGAAATGCTTTAATGAGGATTTTGACAATCAAATCTATGCAGTCACTTAATAACTTACGCATATTCAGTATTGATAAACCTTCAGTTATCTGGGAAATTGGTGCAGTACCTCAAGCACCCAACAAGGCATTTGGAATCCATGATGTGTCTTTCTACTTCTTAGTTTACTAAAACAAGATTGTAACAGACTTTCATGATGAATTTTGGCCTGGTTTCTCTTGTGACAAACCGGTCTTGTAACTGCTTTCTCAAGTTAATAAATAAGTTTTTAAAATTTTATTATCTTATTGGGCATGGAATATTAATATATAACAGATTCTGAAAATCTCTCAAGGAATTTGGATAATACTCATGATATATTAAATCCTAAGCATTTTCTTCTAGAAGAACATAAATGTGTTATACGCTAAATTATACGTTGGGTGAAGAAAGATACTAGTGTTTCTGGCAGATCTCCTCCTGTGGATGTAAGGTTGGAAGTTGCTTGTGAATGTAAAAAAAAAAGAAAAAAACCAAAACAAAACTTGAAACAACAACAAAAAAATCCTGTACATTTAAAACTTGGAAGCATCAACAGAGTGTGCTGAATTAATCAGATCCCACAGCGAAACATTGTTCTTGTAATTCACAGGATATCAAGGCTTAGCTTAGAGTATGATGGCAATCCTCACAATAATGAGCAAAAAATTCAGGAAAAAAATGTAAAAATTCAAACAGGGATTTCCCTGAACCATTGCCACCAGGAGGGATGTTAAATTGTTTGAAAGAGAAAGCATCTTAGTATGGTTGGATTTATTCCTTACAAATTGCACTTCAAGCCAAGAGAGAATTCTTCTCATGAGAAAATGTGGAACACAGCCTTGCTCTTTGCTGCAGTGAGGCAGGCAGTCCAGAGAGAGCAGAGAATGAAGCTCATGGAGGCAGAGAACTTGGAATACAGCCATTCCCATGATAACATTCCCAATTTTGCAAGCAGCCCTCTCCAGAGAAGTTTAAATTTGTATAGAAAGTTATTAATGAGCCTTTAATATTTGAGTCAAACTTTGAGCAATTACATCAACAGAGATGGAGAATCTGAAAATAGTTATAAGGACACTGGATGCTAGGAGATCAATGTGTGAGTTGTGAAACACAGACAAGAATCAGATTGGAAGAAGAGGCAAACTAGGCCTGGGCAGGGTCATTCTCCCAATCCTGATGACAAAGTGTTACCACAAGTTCCTAGTGAAGAGGAAATGGAAATGGAAACTCCTATCAGAATTATCCAGTGTCTCCATTTGGTTCTTTTTCTAGGAAGTAGACATAGTCTTTCTCAATAAATGTTTTAAAATATTTTTCTGTAGTCTTTGAATCAGGAACCTAGAAATACCTGCCCAGATAGATTCTGCATGACATTGAGTATTCTTTATGTCCTTGAGAGCATCTTAGTAAATAAGAAAGATTTTCATTTGACTTTGAAATTAACATTTTATTTATTAAAATCAATTTTAAATACATATATTTTCCAAGGGCTGGCCCAGTGGTGTAGTGGTTGAGTTCGTGTGCTCCACTTCAGTGGCCTGGGGTCCATGGGTTCGGATCCCTGGTGCAGACCTACATATCTCTCATCAGGCCACACTGTGGCAGCATCCCACATATGAAATAGAGGAAAATTGGCACACATGTTAACTCAGGGACAGTCTTCTTCACCAAAAAAAATATATACATTTTTCCTAAATCCTTGAAGTTCAATTAATATATCATTTTATTCTATTCAGTAATCTGGTAAATTTTAACAAGCATCAAGAAAGACATTTTAGTAAATGTGTTTAATCGTATCTATCAGTTTATTGTATTTGATTTTCTTTTGAATTACTTCAAATGCCCCTTATAAAAAAAAACTTTTAAGTACTTAAGCATTCTTATAAATCTTATAAATTTGACTTAAAAATACAGTGAGTACCAAGTTATTCTAAACTTTTAACATTATTTATGAACGCTACAATTTTCTCATACTTTCTAACTTAAAATCATGTCTCAATCAATTGCTCAATTATATTATAAATTGGAACATAGGTTAAATCTCTTATATTTTCTACAATGCCAAATTCTATTACAAATACTAAAGTATTACATATACCAAGATGACTTCCAAGATTAACACAAAATTATTAACACTTTGAATGTTTTTATTATTTCTACACTTATATCTGACTGGACTTAAATCATATGCCTGCTATATTAATTAAGGTACAAACAGAGTTGATATTCAACTGGAATTCACTTGGGAGAAATTATTTACAACAGGCGTCTATTCTCACGGTGTCAGCATCCATTCTGATTGGTTGGTTTCAGTGATGTGGTAAACCACGTCTCCAGAACAATAAGCCCTGATTCATAGCATTTGCCAATTTCTGTGGTGTAAACACTCACCAATGGGCTATTTTAAATTACCAAAGATTTAATAACTGGCTCGTAAAATTCCTGAATATTTGACAATTGGCTGTCATGAGGAAGCTTAAATAAGCTTCAGCACAACACTGGTTGTTCCTCATGCTGATTCAGTTTTCAAATATTTTGAATATCACTTCTGACTAGAAGCTTAGCTGTGTTACCAAGAGGCTTGAAAACACATTTGCTATCTGGAATGTAAAATGCTACAGCTGCTTTGGAAAATTGTTTGGCGTTCCTCACAATGTTAAGCACAGAGTTACTGTATGATGTAGCAATTCCATTCCTAGGTATATACCCAAGAAAAATGAAAACACATATCCACACAAAAATTTGTACACAAATGTCCATGGTTTATAATAGCCAAAAAGTGAGAAAAACCCAAATGTCCAACAACTGATGAATGAATAAATAAAATGTGGTATATCCATACAATGGAATATTATTTGACAATGAAAAGGAATGAAGTATTGATACATGCTACAAAATGGATGAACCTCGAAAATGCTATGCTGAATGAAAGTCACAAAAGTCCGCACACTATATAATTTTTATATAAAAGTCTGGAATAGGGAAATCTTTAGAGAGAAAATGTAGGTTGGTGGCTGTCTAAGCCAAGAGGGGTGCTGCAGAAGGCTTGGAGATTAGGAAGTAACTGCCAACGGATGCAGGTTTCTTTTGGGGGTGATGAAAATGTTCTCAAATTAAATTATGGTATTGGTTGTACAACTCTGTAAGTATAGTAAAAACCATTGAATTTTACACTTAAAACAAGTGAACTTTATGGAATGTAAATTATATCTCAATAAAGCTGTTTAAAATACATTTGCTTGAACAAGGTATAGTTTTATTTCTTTCTCATGTAAGATTTTAGAAGTGTGGGGGGGGGTAGTAACGTGGACCCTCTAATATGGCTTGATTAACTGATTTTTCCATCTCCAAAATGTATTTTCTATTTTCAGGTCCAAGGTAGTTGCTCCCACATGGGTCATCTCTCACCCAGCAGGAAGGGGATAGAAAGCTAGGGCAGTATACACCCAATTATATTAATGGAAAGACCAGGAAGGCCCATAATTCACTTCTGTTCATATCACGTTGTCCACAATTTAATGGTTTGGTGACAACTATAAGGGAGTCTAAGAAATGTAGTTCTGGATGAGCTGCCATGAACCCAGCTCAATCTCAGTAGGTCCAGTCATGAAAAGAAAGAGAAAATGGATGTTTTGTTTCCACAGATGAGTCTTTAATATCCACTAATGAAATAATTTTACTTTCTCAAGATAACTGGGGCTACTAGCCCAAGAAAATTGGGCCATCTTCTTAGACAATGAGGTTTCATACTGACTTGAGACATTTTTTTTCTTAGTCAAGAAATCTGAAAGTGTATATATCCCATTTTTTTGTATGATCTTAAATAATGAGTAGAGACTCTTATGGTCATCTGCAATGCCAATAAGGACTCAACGTTCACGTCTTCTTAATGAGTGTTCTTGAAGACTTTGTCTTTGGATTCTAGTGACACAGCACCCAATTTTCAAGTTTGATTTGAATCTGCGATCTTCTCACATAAGTCACTTTACAGCTAGATTGGATTCAACCGATACACTTCTTGATTCTATTCTGAATTCTCTTCGTATTCATCCTATCTGATTGGGCCTCAACTTTTATGTTGATGTTTAAATGGCATTCAGTTGTATCAAACGCATCTGGAGGATCTACATTTGTCCTTCATTTGTAGCTGCAAAGTTACTCAAATAACAGTGATTATCACAACCAAGATCTTAGCCTCTGTGTGTCCAAAACCAGATAAGTGGCATCCTTTAGTGAATGTTAACTTCAAGCTTGTGTTGTCCTCTGTAGACAAGAGTGGAGATCATTTTTGTTTTTAGTAAGGACAAGACATGTAAATCAACAAAAGTCAAAATTAGTCATTTCTATTTAATGTGCTCAGGTGATACCTTTTTATTTTAACCTTGTTGCTGATGGGTATGGAAAGATCACTTTGATAAGTACCTCTGGTTTCTTCCAGAATTATTCTTCTATCTCATTAGTATCTTCAGTTATAAATGGGAAGCATATGTGTTACTGATAGTCCCCTCGTTCTTTCATTTTAGGGTTATACAGCGTTATTGGACAGCCATTTATATTCCTGGCCCACCGTTAATGACGTTTGACCTGGTTAGTGTCCTAATCTCCTTAGGCTTTCTCAGTAAAATTGAGGAAACAAAAACACCCATGTCATAGGTGATAGTGAGTGTTAAGTAAGAATACAAAGCGCTTAGCACATCATAAATTCTCAAAAATGTTAGCAATTATTATTTCCAAATGACAATTTGCGTATTTTGAGACTAACGTCTGCCGAATCACAGCAACTTGTCACTCAAGAAAAAACACTCACCTTTCAGGAAAGAAAACCCATCTCATCCAGAACCTTTCTTACTATGCATAATGACCCTTCATACATAAGTAGAAATCATATTTGTACTGTGTGTGGCAACAGCATCATCTTTTATTCAATTCCTGGCCTCTTTTCTGGTGTCCTATGAGTGGGACTCATTTTCTCTGTGCTGAGCAAGGTTTTCCCAGTGTTCCTCCAGTGACCTTGGTTTGATAAAGATGGAGGATCATTAGGAAATCATCTTTCTTATTTCTCTCTCGTTTGACGTAACTAGTGGGCCCTAAGCAAGGATCTGAGGACACATAGTAGTGCAAGATGTCACTGCTGGCCCTTCTGTGTCCAAGTACACACCATCCTTAGCTGTGTTTGGTGGGTTGTGAGCAAAGGCTTGTGCTTTATGATGCACCTTGTAGGGAACAGCACTTCTGTAATTTACATATCAATGGAATATTCTTTGTGGGCTTCTACATTGAAAATGCCTATTGTCCTTCACTCATCACATATGTCAATGTCGACCAAGGTAGACTCATCAGCAAGACCAATTGTTTGATTCTCCATGAATACCTAGAAATCACATCTAGAAAATACAAGAATGATCTTAAAATTGATAATATTAAAATTAATGATATTAAAATTAATCTGTGAGTGAGAGAAAATCTACCTAATATTTTTCTATCTCTAGACGCACGTATTCACAGGTGTAAAATAGGTCCTCACAATCAGAAACATATAAATATACGTGTATGCGTATATTTGATGCCTGATTTATAGAGAGAGGCAAAATTCAGAAGAAACTTTGAAAATTTTTGAAGAAAATTAAGGACTATATTTTATTAGTCATGGACTGAAATTCAGGTGTTTTCTTTCTCTGAAGCTTTTGTATGGTGTTTTCACCTTTATCCACTAAATTCTGTGTGGCTAGTCTGTCTTTTTCCTGGAAAAACTCAAACTGGTTTCAACTCAAGCAGATTGAATATTTTACCAAGAACTATAAATTTCCTTTAATCAGCAATACAATTTGATACTATTTTCTACATGTGAAACAAAGTCAAAAACATATCTCTCCCAGAATTGCTTTATCTCCCTATGCCAGATCTATGACTTAGTCAACCAAAGAATGGGTCGTATTAGTAGGAAGTGGAATCCTGAAAGCTGATGTGCCTGTGATTGTAGGAGATACGGGCACCTAGGTTGCGTGCTGTCCCTCCAGAGTTTGGGTGGCCAATGTTAGAAAGTTGTTCAGCAATGTCTGCAAGGCATCAGAAAAGTTGGAAGAGTATAGAAACAGTAAAAGAGAAATTCTTGTCATGTAACCAGTGGCGATCTAGGCAGGCAAGTGGCTAGATTCTGGAGAAGTGGCAGTAAGGAGTGAGGTCCCGACTACAGTGGTTAATTATAGGTCTGGATCTTTTTTTCCTTTATTTATTTATTTATTTATTTATTTTTAATTTTTATTTTTTTCGGATGTACATCATATTTCGAATTCTGTGTACATTACATCATGTTCACCACCCGAACACTAATTATAGTGCAAACCCTCACATGTGAGCCTAATCACCCCTTTTGCCCTCCCTCCCCTTCCCCAAAGGTAACCACCAGTCCAATCTCCAATGCTATGTGGTGGTTGTTTTGTCGTTCTTATCTTCTACTTATGAGTGAGATCATATGGTATTTGACTTTCTCCCTCTGACTTATTTCACTCAGCATAATACCCTCAAGGTCCATCCATGTTGTCACAAATGGCCAGATTTCGTCATTTCTTATGGCTGAGTAGTAGTGTAGGTCTGGATCTTAATCCTCGGAAGCCCGGCACTAAAAGAATTAGCATAAAAATTTGTCATCAGAACAGGAACTCTGACAAAGAATAAACCATGAGCTAGTTCCAGGAAATACAGTAAAAACTAGACTTCAGACTTCTCATAGGAAGAACTCAAGATTGCAACTACTAAAGTTAAGACTCAGGTTGATGCAGTACTGAATTAGATGGTGAGACATTTTAATCTATGAAGTCTATGAAGATACGGGTGGCTGTGCAATTCCAGCTATGGCACCTGGAAGATGACACAGGGAAGTCAAGAAGCAGCTTATCGACAACCAAGAATCTGAATGTCCCTATTGATTAAGCCAGAAGCACAAAGGTAGTCAAAGGGGTCATTTAATCCACAATCTCAAAAAAGACAGTAAATTATGAATAGAAGGTCAAATGCTCTAATCACTCAGCTATAGCTTTCTTGTTTCATAGTTTGTAAATATCAGAAGGGAAATGAGGAGGTATCTAAAATAATGACTGTATATGATTATAGAAAACAAAATAATTGTGGAAATTCTAAGTAGTGTCCACATTGTAGCCTACATTTTCCTGACATGCTATTTTCGACATATCTGAAAAAATGAAAGGCATAACTGAAAAAAAGAAATTAATGTACATAAAAGCAAGTTGGGGCAGCATCAGTAAGGCAGAACTAACCTTGAACTTGAAGCCAGGAAGCTTGGGCATTAGATGTGACTGTGCGATTTTGAGGAAAAGAAGAATCCTAGTATGTATGGAGTACATTTTGCCAGCCCTGAACAGGATGCTGTATATATATTACGCCATTCAATCATCTTAAAATCTCTGTAAGTTACATAAATCACTGCTATTTTATAGCTGAAAAAATTTCCCACGGCTACTGCCTTTGTTGGAAGAGAATCAATGAACAGACTTCTCAAGCAGTGTAAGTCCTTTTTTGGTGAGCAGAAAAGATTTTCATCTGAACCCTAGTACAAGACATGTTTCATATTGCCATTTTAAAATAATTTCCAATTCCTTGATGCCCATCTTGATCAGATATTCACTAAAAGCTTAAAACGTCAAACTCATTTTGTTTTTTTTTTATGTTGAAGCTAAAATTTAAGTTGGGAATCCTAGGTCCCTCAGAGAATGGTTTGAAAACCATTGTTTTAGTTCTCTGAGTGAGTGATTCTGTGAGCAGAAAAATAACTGGTGGAATGTTTTAAAATGAGGAAACCTGTGAATGGCACTTAGGCTATACACAAGGGAAGCTATCATTAATACTATTGTAAGTAAATTCTTTTCCAGGCAATTAGCAAATGTGCTCGAATAACTAAGAAGCTTATTTTAAATCCCCTAGCAAATGAGAGTTCGCATTTGTGTGTATCAGAGTGGGCTGCCTTCTGACCTGAGATGGTAAAATCAGATCTCAGCTATGTAAACAGTCTTTTAAGGTGGGCACCCTGGTCACATTATCAGAAAGAATAATTTCTTATATGAGCTAAATCATTTTCTAAGGGCATTTTATAGGTTGTAGTTTGTATATAGGTCATAGATAACACACTCAAAACCAGTGATTGCAGAGAGTTTCATAAAGGGACGGAGTGAGAGTCGACAAGGGACAGTGAAGCCTCCAGAACTACCACCCTTTGGCTTGAAAGGCCAAAGGAAGGGAGTGGTCACCAGATACCTGTCAGGAGCTGTGGGCTTATGGGGAGAAATGCAACTGTTGCTAACCCACGGCTTGGCTCAGAGAGAGAAGGGAGGATAAATACTTCTTCTTTTCTTTTCTCTTACTTTCATATTTCGTGTTGTGCTTCTCATTGGCCATGTCAACTGGAAGCCAGAGGGGAAGAGTGGTTGATGTAATCAACAGAGTTTGATTTCTCAGTGTCCAGAGCAGAGTGGGGAAGGGTGGAGAGCAAACAGGGTATCCAGAACAAATGCTTTTCTAATAGCAATTCATTTGTTCATTCTTTTGTTCCTTCATTGCAGGCACTTTAGTGAGTACCAATTACATTCATGATGTAGTACTTTATATAAAGGTTGATATGAGAAGAAGAAGGAGAAAAAAATGTGTAAGAGATTGTCCATGTTCTCTAGGAGTTTACAGGATAATAAGAAAAGGGAACAAATAAGGCAAGGTGGAATATGATGTGTATAACAGAAATACAAGGAGGTGTCATGGGAATTCAAAGTAAAGAAAGAATGATTAAGGTAATCATTGAGGAATGGTTTCTTTCAAAGTAAAGAAAGAATGATTGAGGCAATCTTTAGGAGTGGCTTCATCGAAGGCATAGCATTTGAAATTGGTCTTGTAGGATAGGCAAGATATTGATAGAAACAGGTGATAGAGATATCCCATATAGAAGAAAAAACATGGGAGACAAAAGAGTGGGAAGATGTGAGCCATGTCCAGGGAAATCTGATTGGAATACAGTGCACCTTTAAGGAAGACATGGGAGATAAAATCAGAAATAAAATCAGATTAAGCCAGAATACCTGCCCTGAGCCGAATGCACCCATGTGTGCTCATGTACACACACTCACACGTGTTTATTAAAACAAGGCTGTGCTAGTGCAAAACTTGAGTGAGTCATTTCAGAGTAGAATACGTATGCTCTGAGAGTGAATTTTATACTCTGATATTACTGTATTTTCTGATGTAGGACAAAATCCTATATGCACACTGGGCATTATTTCCTCTATTCCGGCTTTATTCAGGCTTTATTCTAGCCCTGTTTCCAGTGCCTGATTGCTGTTAGGATAACAGCACCATCTAGTGTGTTCTAGTCTGATGTTAACTTCAAGGGCTTCTGATCTGTTTCTAACGTTATTCCACAAAATAATCACAAAGGTACCAAAACAAAAACAAACAAACAAAATGCCTTCCATCCATTTTTGGCTTTAAAACTTGCAGTTTAATAGATTGAAATGTGTTGGGGGTTATGGCATTTCTAAAGGATCCCCCTGAAAGAAGATGTTCCTGTCTCAACAGTAACCGGGCTGAAGAAAGCGTAAAAAGTAGTTTCTCGTTATGTTTTCATTTGCCCAATCTGGCAACTAAAATATAAGAAATAATATCCATTCATTTTCAGTGGAGAATAAATGACAATTTTATGTCTAAGTAAATTTTTAACACGTAAATTAAACAATGCTCATTATTACACTTTAAACATCAATGATCACCATTTAATTATGTAATGTCAAACTTAACATAAAAGCTCTAAGGATTATTTATTTTAGTAATTGGAATATGAAGATAAACTTTGAGTTATATGTCATAAACTAACTCTGGAAAATAATCACATCATAAAGCAGGAAAACTCACACTCAAGAGAAAGTCAGTTCTGTTCTCTCTACCGTTGCCTGTGTTAGCAGAAGACAGAGAATGGTGGGAAACTGAAGCAGATGAGCCTGAGCGGAAAATAGAGAACAGTGGGGATTCAGGGAGGAAAGAACGAAAGGCACACATTTTCTCTCCCATTTCCCATCCTTTAGAAGATCAAATTTTAACATCAGACCTGCAATCCTCCACTGTTTTTTAAGTAAGCCAACAATTTCCTAGTTTATCATCATTCAAAATATAACAACATAACCATGAAAGAATTTGCCTAAGCAAATAACGTTCATCAGAGACCACACGCACCTCTCTGCTACTTATTCTACCATGTACCCAGACTGCATTCAAAGAGAGGATACAGTTTGCTCTTCGGGGCTGCAGCAATTAAGCCATTCTCCTAACTAACTTTTTGTTGATACATCTGAAAAGAGCTGATACTAGCTCAAATGAAAGCTAATCCAGCATTTCCTGATTGGAATATTTCATGTGGAGATTACGCAGATTGAATGTTAACAAAGAGCATGTGTATTGAGGTTGTATTTCCCATTGATTTCAGGACCAGAGCTGTGGACAGGAACTTGCTCTTCAGTTAGAGTAAGCTGCTACCCACGTGGGCAATGGGTTGGTTATGACCTTACATGGCCCTATCTTGTTATCAAGTGAATTAACTGGGAAAAGATTTCCATTTTCTCAACTAAATATATCTGAAGCACATAAATATGCTTTAAAGTTCACAAAAACTAATATCGAATGCATTTTCCCTGTTGGGATTCCTGTTCTCATGCTTCTGTGGACACATCAATAAACTAGAGAGTTTGCTAGAAATGCAGAGTCCAGAGTCTCATCTGCAGACCCACTGAATCAAAATCTCCTTGGGTAGGGGCAGGAATTTGGTATTTTCAAGAAGCACACCAGGTAATTTTGAGGTAGACTATTGAAAATACGCTTTTATGAAAGCAATGTGAATCTCATGTTTGCTTGTTTTTTCTTGAGCAATAGATGATTTTTCTCTGTTCGCTTCACATAATCATTGTTGTTTGCCCTTTGGACAAGAGGTCACATGTACTGGTAAATTAATATTGCATAATTTTTAGTAACTGTGATTCTAATAGTTTCTGATACATTTACTCCAAGAGTTCAAAGTTTCAAAACTTGAAATCTTCCCTTAAAAACTCTGAAAGCATGGGGGCCAGCCCCGTGGCCAAGTGGTTAAGTTCACGCGCTCTGCTTCCATGGCCCAGGACTTCACTGGTTCGGATCCTGGCAACACGGCACCACTCATCAGGCCACGCTGAGGCGGCGTCCCACATGCCACAACTAGAAGGACCCACAAGTAGAATATACAACTATGTACAGGGGGTTTGGGGAGAAAAAGCAAAACAAAACAAAAAAAGAAGATTGGAAAGAGTTGTTAGCTCAGGTGCCACTCTTAAAAAAAAACCCAAAAACTGAAAGCATAACTTTTTACTAAAAACTAAATAAGGTTTTAAAAAGATATAAAACATTTTATCCAGGGTGCACTCTACACTCCTACAAAATATGCTGTTTGATTTTCCTCCTTACTACAAGCTCTGCTAATACTCCCATCACCAAGAACAACTAGCATTCACCTGAGCTCAACATCTTATTTCATTGCTCTGTGTCTCTGTTCCTGTTTCTGCCTCTGATGGAATGTTCCTTTCTCCTCACACCCGTTGGCCTAGCAAACTTCAGCACGTCTTTCAAGACACAGATCAAATGTCACCTCTCTTGTAAACCCTTTCATGAGCTCCATTAAGCAGAATTGACCACTTCTACCTCCAGCCCCTCCACCGTGCCCCGTACACATCAGAGCACAGATAACATTGAATTGCACCTCTGTTTACATCTCTACCAACCAAGCAGTAAGCCGTTTGAGAGAAGATGGTTTCTTATTCATTTTATAGTCCAGCAGCCAGCCCAGAGGAGACAATCAATAAGTGTTTGTAAACAGTCAGTAAGTGTTTCCAGATGAAATATGTAAGCAATTCTGAGCACCTGGTCATCTTGAAAGCTGGAACAAAGTAAATGTCGTTCTAAAGTAACAGTTTGAGGTGTTATGGGAAAATACCAAATATTTCAATAGTAAAAACACCAAAGTCCTCATTTGGCCTCGACATCTTTTGTTTGAAAACAGTTCCTTGTTTCTTAATTTTCTCCTAATTAAAAAGGATATGTGTTTGAGGTAAAGAAAAATGTTGTGTGAAGTGGTAGAGAATGTAGAGGCAGCCTTTTTGAATCTCTTCCCTAATAATACTAATCTGAGATGCTTTGAGATGCTTTATTTTGTTTTCTTTCATGTCCAGATGACAAAATTGTACAGAGCTGGTGCTGGTTGGGGATAAGAAAATCTATGTCACACTATCCATCATTTCCTAGTCAGCTGTAAGAGACTCCAAAATTCTTCAGTGTTTCTTAGAACGAGAAATGTGTCAGAAATGAGAGGAGAGATCTCTCAGGAGCATGAGGAGATGGCAAAGTGATGAGCAAAGCAGAGCACCTTCCCTCTGAATCCTCAACCTATTCTCAAGATGCTTGCTGAAATAAACCTGAACACTTACAAAAGTGAAGATATATTTGTTATAGATTAGTATAAAGTAAAATATTCTACAGAATTTTACATTGCAAAGTACCATGAGGGCTCCTAGTAGAAAATGTAAATTAGTCACTAATAAACACTAACCAGATGACACAAGGTTATCAAGGATACTCTATCTCTTTACATTTGCCAGACGCTACACAAGACATTGGGTTTAGTAGTAATAATAATATTGATTGGAAGAGAGTTTTAAAAAGCACACATACACTGCACTTTATCTTTTAACATGGGGAATTCAAATCCCTCAGAAAGGAAGGGTGTAGCTTTTCGTACTCTATATTTTGTCATGAATAAAACTATTACCACTTTTTTTGGTGGTGGGGGGGGGGTGGTGAGGAAAACTGGCCCTGAGCTAAGATCCATTGCCAATCTTCCTCTTTTTGCTTGAGGAAGACTGTCCCTAAGCTAATATCTGTGCCAATCTTCCTATATTTTGTATGTGGGATGCCTCCACAGCATGGCTTGTTGAGTGGTTCACTCCCAGAATTTGAACCCAGGAACCCCAGGCCACTGAAGCAGAGCATGTGAAACTAACCACTACGCCACCGGATTGGCCCCTATTACCACTTTTTAATTTCAGAATTGGATTTAGTAGTGCAAGAACATGTTGACTCCATCATTTATTTATCACTTATACCCTATAACTGCAAATAAAAAGATACATCTGAAAGATATACATATATATATGTATATATATATATATATATATATATATATATCTCCTCACACGCAGAAGATCATGTGCCTTCAATTGGCCTCATCACACACTAAAACCCAGTATCCCCATGATTTGTTCACTTACCTGTTCATAAAGTGTACTACTTAAGTTTCTATTTGTATGCATGCTTATACAATATTTAGGTATTTATGCAGTCCCAGTGGCCTGTAACTTTCCGATGTCCAGCTGTCAATGTTAATTGCTGTCAAGCCAAGTGTCCAAGTTAGGATTGGATGATATGCCACACATTTGTCTATGTGGGCCCGGGACTCGGTGAACGCCCCATTCCCACTTCACACGATCTATCTTGACAATCAACTGGATTCCAGTGGGTATATTATTGTAGCCACTCCAAATGACCTTAAAAATATGGCCCTTGTTTGAAAATTTCCACGAGACTTGGTATGGAGTTCAAAAGAGCCCTGGCTTCAGACTGATGTTCAGAAAAGAGCTGCTTATTGTAGGATATTATTTTAATTTAATTTAATTTTAAATATGGAAGAAGGAGAGCAGGAGGAGGAGAAAGATCAAGGGAGTGAGAGACAGTAATTCAGGGTAGAAAATTTGTAATGCGATGTTATTGAATTCCCGAGTTCTCATTTGATGCGCGAAGGCCCTTAATAAAATCATGATTTATTTCTTCACTACTGTTATTTTATAGCCATAGTTATATGTCAATTCCTAATCTGTTAGCAATATAGTATAGGTCTCGCTAAGAACCGCCTGGTAAGTAATTTGACCTTTATGGAGATTTACTTATATAAGATAATGTTACAATAATTAATAAAACCCTTAGAAGTATTTTTTCCAAGCTTGTTAGATAATTTTTACTGTGAAATAGATAGTCCCTATCACTAAACATCTCCCCCAAATTAGTTCCATTATTCATTTAATTTTAAAATGCAAATATAAGTATCCGTCAGTAAGCATGAAAAGAAGCAAATCAATCAAATTAAGCTGAAGCAAAATAACCCCAAAGAGCTCTGTAATCAAAACTGAATGGAATCCCATTATTTATCCAGGATAAATTATATGCAGGGAGATAATGAGCTCCAAGAATGCATTCCCAAGAAAAGCCAGAAGAGCGAAACTTTGAAACAGACGTTTGGTCCAAGATAACACTTAAAATTATCAGCGATCTTGTGATACTCCAGAGTAAAAAGAATGTATATCCTTTAAGGAAATTAGCCTTCCTACTCATATGACAGTAAATGGCTCAGATCCAAAAGCTGTCTGCAGCTCCCCATTCCAAAGAGAGTTTGGCAATTCACAAGCTTGACCGTTTCCAAGTGCGCTGTAGTATAATGATACATTTCAGCCTAATCCAAACAAAGAATTTTCCATGTAAATTTAAATTTCTGTTCTTTGTCCTGATCTCATTTTAGAGAGCAATTATCTTTGAGCAAGAATTAATATATCCACTTTTTGAAAGACATGCTTGCCAGTTGCTAAGAGAGCAGATCTTAAATGGTCTTACCACACACAAAGTATTGTAATTATATGAGGTGATGGATGTTTTAAATAACTTTAATGTGATAATCATTTTAGCAATACTTATGTGAATCAAATCCTCACATTGTACACCTTAAACTTACACAATGTGATATGTCCTTTATATCTCAATAAAGCTGCAGGGAGAGCAAGACATTCACGCCTTATAAAATATAGCCTTCTATAGAAATCAATCCTAATGTTTAACATATCTCTCTGACATAGAATTATTTTTATCCATATTTCACATTGTACAGTTTTGAACAAACGTCCTAATAGAACTTGAATTTTAAAGGAAATAGTGGATCAAAAGCCAATATACTTGAGGTGTCGGAAACACCAATCCGTGTAAGATACTGCACAGTACTTGACAAGAATAAAGATTCACTATTTATTAAAAATAAAAAATTTTAATTTGGAAAAAGATGCCTTTAAGTTAAAGATGAATAAAGACATTTTCAAATTATGAAAGATAGTAATTTGACATTACAAGGTAATTGATTTTGTGAAAATTAGCATGAATTAAATTCAGCAAAAATTTATTGAGCAACAACTTTCAGTTGGCCAACTTGCTAGGGTCAGGAGTATACCAAAATGATGAAAACACGGCTTCTCTCAAATTTCCTTCATCTAAAGCATTGTTTTTCAATCTTTTGATCTACAACTTTCAACAAACCCAAAGTTACCTTTCTTTGTCATTCAAAATTTCAAAATATATCACATTTTATAAATTCAGCACAATCTACAACACATAATTTCAATATTTTGAAAAATTTTAAATAAATTTTACTGAAATATACATTATATAGAATAAAATTCACATATTATAACTGTACAGATTGATGATTTTTGACAAATAACCATACAATCACTACCTCATTCAATATATAGAACATTTCTATCATCACTAGAAATTTCCTTCTACCCCTTTGCAATCAGTCTTTCCCATCTTCCACCCCAGGCAACCACTCTTTTGGTTTGTCTGTAAATTAGTTTTACCTCTTCTAGAATATTATGTAAGAAAAATCACAGAATATGTACACTTTTTATTCTGGCCATTTTACTCAGCATAATCTTTTTGAGAACAACCATATTGTTGCATTTCTTCCTTTTTACTGTTGAGTAGTATTCCATTATATGGATACACCACAATTTTTATCCATTCATCAGTTGGTGGATAATGGCATTGCTTCCAGTTTGGGGCTATTATGAATAAATTGGTCATAAATGTTCCTGTGCAAGTGTTTTTGATTACTGCTATGGTTGAGTTTAAGCTTACAATCTTACTACTTGTTTTCCATCTGTCCCTTATGTTTTGGATTCCTTTCCATATCCTTCTTTTGAGTTAACCAAATATTTTTAGCGTCTGTTTTATTTTTTCTACTGGCTTCTTAGCTACATATCTTTTCATTATTTGTTAGTGTTGTCTAGGGTTAGAGGTATGCATCATTTTATTTACTGCCCTATAACTAACAATATTTGTCTCATCAGTCTACTTAGAGTCAATACTACAACTCTTCATACTTTACACTTGGAATTTTACAAGTCCTCCTCCTTCGCTGTCCCTTATAACACTCAATGAAAACTTCCCACTTCCTACTTCCTGCTCCTGCTTCTCACTTCCTGCTTCCCCCTTCACAAATGTACTACATTACAACAGTATAATTCTATTTGCTTGCCTATGTTCTTTTTTCAATTGTCTTTATCTTTTACTTCTATATGTGTCATAAATCTGAATCTAGAGTGTTATTCTTTTTATTTTAAATTATGAGAAGAAAGAACATAGTTATCTATATTTACCAACTAATTTATTTTCAGTTCTGTTTACTGCTCTTTCTAGATTTGGGTTTCCAGCTGTTTTTTGACCTAAAGACATCTCTTAACATTTCTTGTAGTCCAAGTCTATGGGTGATGAATTTTATCTATTTTTTTGTCTACTTGAAAATTATTTTATTTCATTCTTATTTTTGAAGGATATTTTCATTGGATGCACAATTTTGACTGTCAGTCTTATTTTTTCTTTTAGCACTTTAAATGTGCCATTTTGTTGTGTTCTAGCTGACATTGTTTCTGATGAGAAATCAGAAATTTTTTATTATGCCTGTTCCCTTGTGCATAATTTGTTTTTTTCTGTGGCTACTTTCAAGATTTTCTCTTTCTCCTGGTTTTCAGCAGTGTGACTATGACATGCCTCAGTATAGTACTCTGATATTTGTCTTGCTTGGAATTTACTGAGGTTTTATATTTGTAAGCTGGTGTTTTTCTCAAATTTTAAAAGTTCTTGCACATTATTTCTTCAAATTTTATTTTCTTTCCCAATCTCAGTCTCTTCTTTTTGGACTCCAATTAAAAATAAATTAGACTATTACACACTTTTCCATACATCCCTAAGGATTTGTTTATTTTTCTTTAATGTTTTCTCTCTCAGTATTCTTATGTGTAAATAGAGGAGTTGGACTAGTTATTTTCTAAGGTTCCTTCCAGCTCTAACATTCCATACTCTAGAAAAGTGCTTGATAATGTCTTGGCAAAAGTTTCTAAGTCATCTTCCTTATTACTGAAAAGTCATATGGGCTAGGGAGACTCTTTTGCCATCCCAACGCTACTCATATTCTCTTTTTAAAATCCATTTGTTTGCATTCAACAAATTTTTACTGAGCACCCACTCTGTGTAAAGCACTACACTGGGCACTTGAGACATACTGTTGACTAAGATGGACAACATCCTTACCTTCAAGAAATTTGTGAGCCCTGGTCTCTATGAAATACAAGGAAATCATTGGAGTAGCTGTGGCAAATTTTATATTATAAACCTTTTGTTGGAAGAACAGGCCAACCAGGAATACAGATATCAGAATCTCAATGCTTATGGACTTGTGAGCACCTTCAGCCTTCTTAGAGCGATGCTCGTATGATGGGTCAGCACTACGTTGCTCTTCCTGAAAATTTAAGTGCATCAACCACAGACTTCAAATACATGTTGTTTCCAAGAATGCCTATCTACTCTATTAGTAGGAAGGACAAGAAATTAGAATGAAAGAATTCTAACGACTGAGCTTCTGAATTTTTGAGCGTATGGAGATTCAGATTTAAAACAATAAGACTCTTCATAATTAATTGCCTCTCTACCAGCCGCATTATTTCACTTTTACCCACACCCCACACGACACCCTCCATTACTGCTGCTGTTGGGTGGAATGTTCTATATATGTCTGTTAGGTCCATTTGTATTATAGTTTTGTTTAAATCTTTTTCCTTGATTTTCTGTCAGAATGTTCTATCCATATTGAAAGTGGGGTATTGAAATCTCCTACTCATATCATGTTGTTGTCTATTTCTCCTTCAGTTCTGTCAATGTTTGCTTCATATATTTAGGTGCTCTGATGTTTGTTGCATATATATTGATAATTGTTCTATATTCCTGGTGAATTGACTCTTTTATCACTATATAATGACCTTCTTTCTTTCCTGTGACAGTTTTTTACTTAAAGTCTATTTTGCCTAATATAAATATGGCCATCCTTGCTTCCTTTTGGTTACAATTTGTACAGAATATCTTTTTCCATTCTTTCACTTTCAGCCTGTGTTCTTAAATCTAATGTGAATCTCACGCAGGCAGTGTATAGTTGGATCTTGTTTTTTAATTCTTTCAGCTGCCCTGTATCTTTTGATTGGGGAATTTAATCCGTTTATATTTAAAGAAAGTATTGACAGGGAAGAACTTACTGTTGTCATTTTCTTAATTGTTTTCTATCTATCTTGTAATTGGTTTCTGGATTTCTCACAAAAGGAATGGTGGTATTGTTGAATCAGTGTCCTTATGGAAGGAAAGAAAGTCTGGGGCTTCTTATTCAGATATCTTGATAACTTACAAATAGGATCCAATTTTTATTAGTCAGGATTATTTCAGGCTTGCAATAGTATTCAAACTGAAACTAGCTTAAGCTAAAATAACTCAATAACTGGTGCAAATAACTGAAAACTAGTGGCATAGAGCCTTTCAAATAAGGCAAAGTTTAAATGGTATAGGTCAAAGCTCTATCTTTTTCTCTATCATTCAGGTAGCTTTCCCCCTAACAGTGAGCAAAGGTGCCTACCAAGTTATAAGCCTAAGCGAAAGCTGAATCAAAAAGTCTTGGAAAATCTGTGATTGTTCTGCCCTGTGTTATACACCTTTCTCTGAACCAATCACAGTTTCCAGGAAAATGAGGTAGCATTCTGAAGACCATGCTCCTGTGTGCTCACTGCACAGCTGACATTGATTTCAGTGAGGTGATGAAATGGATTCGCCACAGGAAATGGACTTCTGTTTCTCTAAAGTAGGAAGACCTGTAGGCTGCAAAACAATAGATTTTCTGTCTATCTTACTCATGAAGAAAAGTTTTATGATGCAAAACTGTTTAAGCATCATTATTGATAAGGGTTGAAACCTTAAAACACACTAAAATACCCAATAGTAAGGGAATGGTTAATAAATTATGATAGATTCATAAGATCATTAAATTTGTACGGAAATAGCTTTATTAATGTATAAAAATGTGTAAAGGGCATAACACTACTAGACTCTATCTAGCGGATCACAACTATATAAAAGGTTATCAAACACAGAGGAAAACAACTAAAATGCTACAATACAAAGAGTAGATATATTTGGATGGTAAAATAACTTTTTTTCTTCTTTTGTTGTATTCTCCTATTTTTCTATAATGCATATCGATTTTATATTTAGAAAATAATCAAAATTTTACTTGAAATAGAGGCAAAAAAGAATTTCTTATGTTTACTACCATTTATATTTGGAGGTAGGTCTTGCAGTTAAGACACGGGAATCATGAGAGGAATTATGGGGTGTAATAAATATTTAAAAGCGGAAGTTTAAATGGATAAATTGTGTTTCAACCAACTGAATGGAGTTTTCATTTATTTTGACAATGAAAAGACTATGTTAGCAGGCACTCGAGGACTTGGAACAGTTTCGATATATGACACTAGGTGACTTTCTTAATTTTCTCTGTAAGTAGTGCAGGCCATATTGGCACCTTGCTTAAGAATCTGAGGTGTGTTCACTGTGAAATAAACTATAGTCAAGTTTTAATAGAGGTAGAAAAGGATGCTCTTGCTCATTAACTCCACAGAGCTCACACTTGGCCTAGAACTTCAATAAAACCAAGAAATAAATGACATTGTGAGATAAAACTCCATGAACACTGGAAAGGTATCTGTCGCTTATGTGGTCCTAAATAAAGCAGAATGTCTTCGAACTGTGCCTGTTTCCAAGTAAAGATAGAGCTTATGGTTCTCAGGGTGTGAGAGACCAACAGTCATTTCAGAAAACACCTTCCATCTGGATTCCTGCCGCTACTGTTCTTGCTATTTTAATTAAAAATTTTTTATTGATTTGTTTACTTATTGTAACTAGCAATTATATCTCAGATTTGATTTTTAACATCTTAATTATGCTACTGTGCAGATACCGCCTCTCACTTTCCCTCTGTTCTTCACAGGAGAGCTGGCATGGCATGCTGCTGGTAGCAGGCCATGTGTTTCCTTGCACAGTTCCATCGAAGTAGTAAAGAGACAAATAATTATCAAAACATAAACTAATTTGGTGAAGGAGCAGAATTTGCAAGTTTAAAATCCTAACTTAGGATGTTTGTTAGAGTTACAAATTCACATACCTAAGTGTTTTCTAATCATCTGGCATGTTCACGCTAGCTGTTGTGACCATGTCCAAAGCATTGGACGTGGTCCCTCCTCTCCAGGGGCTGACAGTGTTGCTGCACCAATGAACATATAAACCAGCATGATGAGGTTAAACATGGTGAGGACAACAAGAGGAAAATCTGCTAATTGAGCAGATAGGAAAGGAATTTTAGCTCATATATGAAGCATGAACAGCATAGAGAATTTCGGGCTGAGGGACCTTTTTTTTTCTTTGCAAAAAAGTGATGGGTTTATGAAAGAGCACTCAGGAACAGTGAGAAGTCCAGTGTGACTGCAGCCTAAGTGTCTGATGGGGAAAGTAAATTGTAAGCAGATTACTGAGAGCCCGGATGCCATGCCTGGGGCTGAATATTATCCTGTAGACCATAGGGAACCACTGGAGCGTTAAAGCAGCAGAGTGTGGCATGAATAGCTCTCGGTTTTCGTAAGAGAAAGCTTGTGACAGTGTGAATGATGGATTTAAAGTGTGAGAAACTATAAACAAGGAGACCAGTCATATGCAATAATCCACATGAAAAAAGAAAAAGAAATAAACTAGGACAGTGGCAGCAGAAATAAAAGAAGGACACGCAATCAAAAGACAGTCCAGAGCTGGAACCACCACACTAATAGTAGTGAAATAGGTATGGCCTGATTTTTCTGTGTGCATGACTGTTTTAAGGACTCCATGTACTTTTGTCTCATTAAATCTCTGTAAGGGCCTTGTGAGGCATGTTCTGTTTATGAAGCCTGTGTTACAGGTACAGGAATTGAGGGATAAAGAAGTTAAGCAGCTCGCTTAAGATCACATAGCTACAAAATGGTGGAGCTGGGATTGAACCCAGGTCTAGCTGATCCCAAAGTATGACAAATCTCCATGACCAACACCCTCCAACTTGCCTAGATGATCATGGGAAATGAGGAAAAAGTGGAAATGTGGAGGAGTATGTTGTTTCTGAGCTGAGTGACTTGAAGAACGGGGATTCGATTGATTGAGGTAATGGATATGGAGGTAATTGATTGAGGTAATGGAAGGAGAGCAGGTTCTGGTGAAAACAAAAACAGGTTGTGATGATGGACACATTTACCTTGAATACCGAAAATACATGGAAGTTTAGTGTAGGGCTAACAGTCTAGCCCTCTGAGTTCCTCTCATGGAGATTGTTGTAGCAACCACGGCAAAGAGTGCCTTGCCATGGTAGACACATAGTTAGAACACCAGAGCTGAGAGCAGACACCTGTGGAATTGCTTCCGGTAAGGAACGCACAAAGGACGATGACTCAGAAGGAGAGAGGGAAGGTACCTTCAGGGATACAGCCAAAGACTCTGAAGAATGCCGGGTAAAGGAGGCCAAGGCAGAGGAGAGTTTGGAAAAGGAGATATTGAAAAATAAAACACACCGTTTCAAAAAGCATAGTCTCAAATATGAAAGCAAGACCTCATGCTGGAGGAGAGCTGGGGAATGTTTCTTGGGCTTGGCATTGGGGAGATGACTGCTGACATTGATGAAGCTTGGCCAGGGGAAAGGAAGGCATCTGACCCCAGATCATGATAATAAGCAGCATAACAGGCCCAGGAGGAAGAGGAGTAGCTTTTCCAGACAAGATTGATTCTTTCCTGGTGAATGTGTTCATCTCTTCCTCAAATCCCACAGTGGAAATATTAACATGTCACAAAGCAGCGGCTATACTCTTACAAGAATGCTCCACATACTTCTAGGGTAACAGGTGTTTTTCTTCCCCTTTAGTCTCTGATATAAGCCTAAGAGAGACTCTGCCTCATTTTATTAGCAGAGGAAGCTTCTTCCTCACTCCTGACATCTTCCTCTGGAGGGCATTCACTTCGTGTAACCTGCTCTGGGCTTGTTTCTGCTCCTTTACTAACTCAAACACAACCTAAGATAAGTATCTTACCTAGTTGGTAAATTTGGGAAGATAAACTGGGCATGCTCAGCTCCCTTCCATTTATCTCTTTGGGAGCCAGCCTCTGGGCAGAAAGAGCACAGACATGCCAGCTTTTCTCCAGGCAGCTCCCCTAACCCTACGCGGGTCCTGCAATTTTGATGGATAACTTAAAGACACCAACAGTTGGTATATTGGCTGGAAACATTGAGAAATGAGGTGCAAGGAGAAAAGCTAAGGAGAAAAAGAAAATAAATCCATGGAAAGACTTAATTGGGGCTAAGACATATGGTTCGCAATCTCCACCTTTAGTTTTGCAAAAAATACTTTGAGGTTTCTAATGGCTTACATACAACCAACTTTTAACTGTTGTGGCACAGGCCAGCACCTTTAAGACTCAGGGCACATGGTATTTCAATCCGGGTGTGTGAATGCAGATTATGGGGTATTTCTCTATGGGAAAGCGACTTTCTGTGGAGATAAGTCTAGAAGGGCCTTGACAAGCTGAAGGAAGTGAAGGCCTTCGGCAGGCACAGGCAGCTCATGGCTAAAACTGTGGCTTCTTGACCTTGTAATACACTTGCATGTGATATGTGGACAACAGACACCACAAAAGATGCTGGTGGCTGCAGAGAAACTCCAGTTCTCTCTAGAACTTAATTGAGCACTAAGACAAGGGCAACTGAGGCAAGACTTAAATTACAGAGAAAACTGGAGTTTTTCTGTAAATTTATACACCCTAATATAGTTGCTTTAAATTACAAAGCAGCTGGTTTTCACGTGTGCTATGGAATACTTCTGAGGTTCTATGTTTAAATTGTTGGTGCCAGGCTTTGGTAAGCAGCAAGAGATCAATGATCAACTGCCCCAAATTATTCTCTCTATCCAGGGCCAAGAAAAGTACTGGATTTATGAGCCTTGTCCACAGGCTCAAATGGAAACTACTCAAAGAAATACAGGAAAGGTTTCAAGGTGATACATTTATTGTAAGGGGGCTTTCGATGGTTTCACTCTATTATGAGGGAACCTGACTGAGAAACTCCTGGAATCCACAAGCAGAAGAAAGACAGCGTCTTGAGGAGCATATGGCAGAGATCTTGGGTCTCACCAGAGCCCAAAGGGCACAGGCTTCAGAAGCATCCACAGTAGTTTCATTTCAGGAAAATGTTGCAAAAAACTTTTTTATGCTTGAATTAAATACAGGGACAAGATGAAAACCATCACTAAGAAGCAAATTTCTTGGACCTAAGCACTTTCATAACAGAAGGCAGAGGCATTAGCTACTATGACACAGGATTAAAAGTTTATTTCCACAAAATATACAGTAGCTGTATGACCAGGGAGACTTCATTGTCTGCACAGCACTGAAAAGCCAAGAACACAGAGCTCAAAGGGGAAATGGAAATCAAGAAGCTATGCATGGGCAGATTCTCTCCCCAAAATGGTAGGTGCATTGTACTAAAACTCTTTTGCCAGAGATTTACCCCTGTTCAATCTCAATTAAAAAGTCACGGATTCTACTTAATTTGTATCAACCAACCAGTGGCATCTTGGTAAAAACAAAAATTAGGGTTTTTTTCCCATCACCTTTTTTGGGAGCCGGTCCCCAAGATGGCCTCCAATGTTCCCTGCCTCCTAGTACTTAAATGCTTGTGTAATACTCTCTGTTGAGTGTATTACCAGACTTAGTGACTCATTTCTAAGAAATAGATGAAGACTGAAGACTCAGTGTCTGACTCAGAAACTAGGACATAAATGACAGTCCGATGTCATTCTCTTGCTGTCTTTCTCTCAGATCAGTGACTCTGAGAGAAGCCAACTGCTATGTCATGAAGACACTCAGGCAGTCTGGAGAGGCTCATGTGGTGAGAAATTGAGGCGTTTGGTCAATGGCCGGTGAGAACCTGTAGGCAGCCTACTACAACGTGAGTGAGTTTGGAAATGAATCTTCCATGTTTGGAAATGATGACTACAGCCCTCATGGCAGCTGGGCTGCCCCCTTGTGAGACTGAGCTGGAACCAACCAGAAAAAATGCTCCCAGATTCCTGAACCACAAAAACTGGGAGATAATGTATGTTTGTTGTTTTAAGCTGCTAAGTTCTGGGGTGATTTGTTACAAAACAATATGTCAGTTAATACGCCTTCTTTCATCTAGAATTAATTGAACTTTTACTATAGTTGAGCTAATATTAAATAATGAAATCAAGGGATTTTTACTTGGAAAAACTGTTCTAGGAACTGACGATTGCCCATTTTTCTTAAAGCTCGTATGTATAGAGGCAGTGTGGTTATAATCTTGTGGGTCCTACTAACTCTTTGGACTCTAGAAAGACAGACACATCAAATACCTTGCCTCAAATTAATAATATGGATGAAGTCCTGAAGAAATAACACCCATTCACATATATCCAAATGAATTGAGAAAACCTCTAATATAGACCAAGCAGAACAAAAAATTGGGAATTACTTTAATTTCTTTCTTTTTTTTTTTGTGGTGAGGAAGAGTGTCTCTGAGCTAACATCTGTGCCAATCTTCCTCTATTTTGTATGTGGGATGCTGCCACAGTGTGGCTTGGTGAGCAATGTCTAGGTCCATGTCTGGGATTGAAACCCGCAAACCCCAGGTTGCCCAAGCAGAGTGTGCAAACTTAACTGCTACACCACCGGGCTGGCACTTGAATTTCTAACTTTTAACTCATGTTGTCAAGAAAATTAAAATTTAAACATTTAATTTCTTTAATGCTCAATGGCTGTGGCCTTTAGTTTCTCCCAACGAATTTGACTACAGAAGAGGGCTCCTATTGAAGTCTTCTGGCATTTTATTATTGTAGTTTTTATGTATTTTATTATATCCCTTAATAATGTCATTAAATCTCATTGCAGAACCAGGGATACGTTACACTGGAAAGCACGGTTGGACATATTTTGGGATGCGAAATAGAATACAGAATAAATTTTCAACCTTAAATAGAGTAGCCTTGGAGTAGATTAATTAACGGAGTAGAAGACTCATTTCAGAGCCTTCTCAGGGCATAACGTATCTTTCCTATGAGTGGTCCCAAGAGGACTCTGAAGGAGCAGTGATTCATCTTGGAGAGAGGGGTAAGGAATGGCCTTGCGAGGGCGGTGGTGGGCCTGTCCTACACTGCTCATCTCCCAGACAGAGCCCTCTGCCCAACCGCGCACAGGCTGAGAAGCCAAGCCAGTGAGGTAGGGGAAACACAGCAGAGCAACCCTGGGGAATGCTGGAGAAGGCTGTTCTGTTACTGTAAATCCTAGCCCTTGGCTGCCCCCTTACTCTGCCCTGAGGGGTGGAGTAGTTTATCTGACTGGTAAATTTCAAAAGGAAGAACCCAGCCTGCAGAGCCAGCCCAACATGTTCCCTCTTGAGAGCTGTGGGCTCCCAGCTGCAGACTCTCTTTTGCTCCTGGGGCAGGCTCTCCCCCAAAACTGGTGGCCCATACTGCCTTGACTAGGGGGAAAGTCTGACTAACTCTGGCATTCATTATTAGGTCCATTCAGCCCCAACACCTTAGGCTTTATCAGTTTTTTTTTTTTTCTTTTTTAGGCAACATTTGATTTTCTGCATACTTTACTCTTCATCTTATTTCTCAAATCATTTTGAATCTGGACAAGGAAGAAGGGGGTTATATCTCCCCTAGGGAAACCAACACTTCTGTCAAAATTCAAGTAACTGAAAGGATTTAGCCTGAAATATTCAAAGGTCATGACATAAAATTTCCTTTTGATTATACGCTTTTATCACAATCAATCTATGATTCCAGCATTCACAGGCTACTTCCTTGGAATATGTATTTTCCTTGTTTGTGTAACAACAAATAACATAGAAAAGGGTATAATTAATAGCCATATCTACCCCGTGCTCAAAAATTGAGTTCTGGAGGGCCAGCTCTGGAGCCCCAGTGGTTAAGTTTGGCATGCTCTGCTTCAGCGGCCCAAATTCAGTTCCCCGGCATGGACCTACATCACTTGTCTACCAGTGGCCACACTGTGACAGTGGCTCACATACAAAATAGAAGAAGACTGACGACAGATGTTAGCTCAGGGCAAATCTTCCTCAGAAAAAAATAAATAAATTGAGTTTTGGAGCCAGGCACATATTACTTCTAATCCCAGTTCTGGCAAATCACGTAACCTCATTGAGGCCTGTTTCTTTATCTGTATCTTCATCATCCTCTGTACTGTAAGGAGCAGCAGATATGCTGGAGGTTATGCAAGGATCAAATGATGTCACGTATGCAAAGTTAAGTTCAAGCCCAGTGTCTGACATATGGCAGGCACCCATATATGGGAGCTGTGATTATTGAATCCTAAGTCTACTTGATTCACTGTATAATAATACATTAGGTGCAAAATCTTACACCATTTTTTTACCCAGAGGATTTTTACATCATAAGGGAATTTCCTAAAATTGTCATTTCCTTAGGATATTTTTATTCTCATAAACAATTTTTCTGTTAAGCTTGCACTTACTGAATATGTCACTTTAGGCAAATGTTAGATCATCTTCTCTCTTTCTACTTTAAATTCATACTGTGTCTTTTTAAAGTAATTCAAGCATTTTTTCAGCTTTCACTACTTAATTCATATAAATTTTAGATCTAGGGGCAAAGTGAGGTCAAGGAAGAAAATTTCCTGTGGAAATTGCTATAAAAAAATCTTTTCATACTTTTAATATTAGATGTGCTTGTAGAATGCCCATGGTGCGATTTAATAAATTTTGGTTTTGTTGCCTTAGTAAAATGTTTCTTAAATCAGTCCTTAAGGAATTTTTTGGATAAATTCCTTTCTTGGTTAAATTATCCCATTAGCTGAACTGTCCACCATTGAGAGATTCCGCTGTGAAAATGAGACTTTAATAACTTTAAGTGTCTATAATTGATCTCTTTCCCAGCGTATAGATCTCCCGTTGCCAAGCTATAAAAGAATCTTTACCTCATATGTTGTGCCCAAGGGGAAGCTTTAAGCTCAACTTTCCAAATTGGCTCATAGATACTCTGTAAGACAGTTGACTTGGGCTCCTGTGTTTGTACTGTTTGACTTTATAGACATAAATTTTCAGACATTTTCTTGTTTCCAGCTGCCTCTCTTCCTTCCCTCAGATCTTCATTTCCCCTTGTTCTGTGCCACCCATCCTCCAGCAACACCATCCATTCTCAAGACCAGTCCCTTTTACATGGCTCCCCAAGATCATACTCAATGTGGAGGAAGCATTGCTTGTAGAAACCATATGAGCAGTTAGTTAATAAAAAAAGATTGTATTTCTATCAACATAATTTCAATATAATGCCACTAAAAATGACAACTAATAGCACTCAAACATAGAGTCTGTTTTATTGGAGTAGCTTATTTATGTTCATATGTTTTTTATTTTCAAAAACTGTTATTACATGGAATAGAACAGTAGCTAAATTTATAACTTTGAGAAACATACATTTCCCTTTGAAAGAAGGAAAATCAAACAAAAGATTTCCTCATTAAACATTAAAGAGAAAATATAAAAGGAAACACATCTGAGTACTATAGCCTCAAAGTATTTCTTAAACTCTTTTAGTTACTATAACATAGAACAGATTTTATATTTCTCTGGCAAAATTGGCAAAATCTTTTCAAACATTGAGTACAACTCATTGCCAGAGATAAACTTATTCCCTTGTGAGAACTGGCTATACAATTACGTCTAACTTTGAAAGGAAGACTCTCTCTATGGAGCTGGGAATACGGGCACTTTAAGCTTAATTTAGTAACTAGAGTAAGATATAGTCATGGATATTAATATCAAGGGTATGTCAACCTTTCAAGTTTTTTTTTTTTTTAAACATACCTGGTGAACCCAAGGAACAGAATATGAGAAGGTGGTTAAGCTTGAGGAAGAGTCCCAGGGCCAGCCTTGCCTTTCTGCTTCATGCCTGTGTGACCACAGACAGATCACAGCTCCTCAGTTTTCTCATTACCAAAAGTGAATTAAAAATAGTTTCTACCTCATTAGGTTACTGTGGAAATTACATGAGAAAATGCATAATGTAATGAGCTAGAATACAGTAAATGCTCAATAAACCTTAGCTCTTATCATCAGACAATGGGAACATATATTTATTTAGTAACAGTTTATGAGGTAAACACTGAATAAGAGGTTTTGTGAACTATCTAAGTTAGTCAGGCATTGACAACACCAACACACTTCAGAGAAAGGTTTTCGTTCCATACGGTATGGGGGAAAACTTTTTGATGGGACCATTTTCAACTTAAGGTAAATTTGGAACTACATTGATTTATTTTGGAGCTCTTCTAACGGCTTCCTTGATAACAAATTCAACCTGTGCTCAGCTTTTAAAGTTAATCAGAGGCAGTATCATTTTACCAGTAGTACTTAAAATTTAAAAAAAACATTTTTACTATTTTTACTGCTCAAGATCTTAGGTCTCAAAGGAAAAAAATTGTTTCCATTTCAACCAATCAATCTTTATTCCCTGTGGACTAGCTATGTCATTTTAATTTCTATATTTCTCTTCTCTGTTATCTTCACACTAGAATCTTTTAACTACATAAAAGATGTCCTTTTTGTGTACTTTCCTTTTAATTGTTAAATATTCAAAACCAACATTCTTGTGGTATTCCCAGAAGATGCATTGACAAGTCTGTTCTTTCACTTTCGAATAAATACGAATTACTTTGTGAAGTGTTGTCTCTGTCATTTTAATCTTTACCACTGTAGGAGGTAATCCTTTCCTTTTAAATTCTTCTCCAATCTTCTGGTTAATTCGCTAATGAATTTTCAGTGGAAAATAATTGCTATTGCTTTATATTTCTAGAATACTTTATTTAAATCTCTAATTATGCTCCTAACACATATGATTTGGTGTTAGAGTTGCTTGGATTCAAGTTTACCTGCCCATCAGACTATAGTCCCCTTTAGTTTATAGGCATTGCTAGGATCATTATATTTCTTAGAGCCCCTAGTGCAAAATTTGAACGTAATACACATTTATTTAATGTCAACTGAATTGAATACCATCTTTGAAATGAATATTATTGATTCAGCCACTTATATTTCTTGGCCACATACTATGTGCCAACCACTCTGCCATATAATGGTGCTCCTATCTATCTAGTGTCCCAACCGTGGAGTTATAGGAGTAAACAAAACAAGCATGGTTATTGACCTCATGGAGGTTGATGGGCATCTGCTCTATTCCTGTCTTTATCTGAAATACCATTGCAGCTTTGATAAGTACCTTTAAGATGACTAAAAGAAATTAGCAAAGCTGTTCTACAATCCAACTTTGCTTCTGCCAAAAACGTTCCACTTTATTTCTCAGACTCCTTTGCAGCTAGGATTGGTCATGTGTCTAGTTCTAGACAGGAGACCTAAGTTGATAGACGCAAGAGAGCTTCTAGAAAATCTTTTATTTATTTACTCACTTTTTTGGATAAAATGGACAGGGATCAATGACATCAGTCCCTTACCCCATAACGAGCCTCGAAGAAAGGCATGAGAGATCTGCAGCCACCTTGTGATGGGGAAGAAAGGAGACAAGACTCTCAGAGAAACTAGTCCTGTTGTCTCTGAAAGGCTGAATCATTGTCCATGGTTTCCTGACTTCTAGTTACAAAACAAAACACTTACATGTGTATGTTGCTCTTTCTTGAATCTCATCCTCATTTCACAGAAAGTCATTGTTATCCTCTTTTCTCAGAAAAGGAAAGAGTGACTCAGAGAGGCTAAGGTATCCGGGGCTGTGCATTTGTTATGTGACATAGAGGCAAGTTTAACAGAGATGCAAAACTTGGCTTTTACACAAACATCTTCAAGTGTTCTGGATGATAAATTTGGCAACCTGAACACTTTGTATACGCTTGTACCCTTGTAACATTTGGTAGACAATGGGCTTCAAGTCACTCTACCTAATCTTACCTTTCAATCTTTCATTTGTTATAGTGTCATACTTTGTTGCTTAATAATTTTTTAACAATGTGGCTAAGCAAGGAGTGTTAGAAATAAATTTCTTTCACTTTATATATTGTTTGTCCTACTTAAAGTAAAAGCATATTGGAAATTTGACCCACTAACGCAAAATCAGGATGCCTGGTCTGGAAACTTCCCTTCAAAATGGCAGAAACCTATGTCATAAAACAACAGGTTATCTTATCCCATAGACAAGGCCCTACTATACAAAATGCTGTGTGCTAACTTATCTACAGCCAAAATGCTGATTTTCCCTCATGAAAATACTGCTCCCAAATTCCAATCATTCTGGAAAACAATAAACCTGTCAAGTTTAAAGTTTTTCATTCATAATTTGGACTGTATCCTGCCATTGATATTTATTTTAATCTTCTATTGATTTCTGTGGGAATTCTTTTTGCAGCATTAAGGCAGGATATAGCCCGAAAGGAATGTCTGCAAAGAAGGTTCCCACTTTCATCTCTTTGTGTTTGACTTTTATTAAGTTTAGGTCATGACGCTGTATATCTAAAAATAGGTCTACAGGCTAATGCTATCACAAAGTCTTCTATTTTTGTATTCAGGCAGAAGGTCAGTGAGAATGCGAAATTCTCACAGGGAAGAACTACATTACAGGTGGTTTTTAACCACACACTTTGGTCTGGTTTCTAGAAAACGGAAAGGGATTTATATTATCAAAAAATGTCATTTTCACTTCGTAGATCTTCAAATGTCTATCTCCTATGAGATTCATTTTAAAAGTGCCCATTCAAATCATGTTTAAAACATTTCAAAACACTAGACATAATATCAAGCAGTCATTTAAAATTGTAGCAATGATGACTGTGGAATTATGGATCTTAGAAATTCTTTGGAATGGTATTAAGTTTGAAAAAGGCAAAGTAGAAAATTATATATAGAGATATTTACCGTAATGTAAAAATGTACATAAATCAAGATTGAAAGATAAGGAAATTTAAGACATGTTATAATTAGTGGATAAAATCCACTGAATGTTTAGTATTTTATATATTAATGTTAAAATTTAAGTGAAAACATATAATATGACTTCTCTTTTCGATTCATTGAATTCATATGAACTTAAAGTCAGGACGAAAACTGAAACAAGTGAGAGTAATATCATTAAGAATATGCTGGTATTTCAGTTTTTAAATTAGTGGTCCTTGGATTAAATCTAGATCAGCTAAGGGCATATAGGTCATGTGGTAATCTTTGTTAATTTTTTGCTGTCAAGAAAATATCTTTAGAAGATATGGGATATCAATAAAAATTGACCAAGAGAATTCTTGATGCTGTTCTGCCCACCTGAGAGGGTTATTCTGCAGATAAAATGAAATAATGCTTACTTATGCACTTTTAAAAGTACACATGAAAAGCAGCATAATTTTCAAAGTTACTCCAAATATCTTCAAGATTAGATCTGTAATTTGATCTCAATTATATAATTCAGAAATGTAATTAAGTGAAACAAAATCTGAAGTTTCATTGTAACATGGACTCACGTTGTTCTTTATCCCTCAAGAAGAAACTGATTCTAAAATGAGCTATTATCCTAAGGCCACTAGTCTTGGGAAGCTCTCCTGCAAAGGAGATGCCACAAAGGAACTGGAGAAATTAGCCGGCATGTACCAGCAGCGATCTGGCACAGCAGGAGTCAGGGGAGTCTTGTAGGATGCGATTTGGAGGTTTCTTGATCAAGGGGACAGGAAAAGAAGATAAGACAAAGGAGATTGATTTAGAGCATTACCTTGTGATGTGGGACTTAATACCATGCCAAGGACCCCAAAGGATGATGCAAACCTGCTGCTTAGATGGCTCCCAGCTGCCAGGAGAAAGCAATGGTCCATGGTGAACAAAACTGAAGTTCCTGGATTGCTATGGCAGATTGTAGGGAATTGATTAAAGGACTCGCAAAAGCAGACATGCTAGAGTGGTAATATTTTTGCAAGGCTAGAAAACCAATCAGTGTTTTTTTGTTTTTTCCCCCACAAGAAGGCTCAGAGAACACAAGAGACTCAGAGGCTCAAGAATTGGCTGGTAAGAAGGGCATAAGCTTCCCCAAGAGTCACTGATGACTGTCCTTCTCAGGCCAGGGCTGAGAGTAAGGGAAGCTGCAACAGAATTTGCCCCATTGATAGCAACAGAAATGCTGTGGCCTGAGGCAATGAAGCTAACTAATGGCTTTTAAACACCACAATCTGGGGGGCAGATGTTCACAGTGATCATAACAACCATCACGGTCAGAGGAGCAGCCAATGGGATTTGACTCACAGAGAGGTATGGAGATGATTAATAGAACATAACTTCCTTGAAAAATATATGAGCAACCAATGAAGCTACTTTTACTACATAACCAAAAGAAAGCAAGAATGGATGAACAGGAGGCAGAGGGTTGTCACTCCCTATAAAAAGCCAATCCTGAGCCAGTTGTCAAAGCTGAGAGCCATTAACTGAAGAGGTGGCTGTGTCCGCAGAAGAAGACCTGCAGCAGCAGAGCAAATACATGCTGTGACGATTCCTCCACTTGTTCCCCAAAGTAACAAGTGCAAAGTAAAACAATTGCTGAGGTAACTGTACCCTCAGGACAGGAGAATGCCCTGGCATTTCAAGGACTACTGGACACAAGGTCTGAGTTGCTATGGATACCAAGATAACTAAATTATCCCCTCTGCCCCCTATTAGAGTGGGAGAAGGTGGAGTCCAGGTAACAAATGGAGTCCTGGACAAAATCCAGCTCACAGTGGAACTATGGGTCTGCAAATCCACCAACGGTCTATTCTAAAGTTTCCAAGTACACAAATATGGTTGACTTATTGAAAACTGGAGCAACCCTCACATTGGGTTCTTGGCCTGGATGGTAAGAGCTATCATAGTGAGGAATGGCAAGTGGAAGTTGTGAAATAGCCCCTGCCCCAGTCAAGAGAGTAAATGGAAAATATTATATGTCAGAAAGGATAACAAATTAATGGCACCCTGAAAGATCTAAAAGATAGAAAGGTGGTGGCGTCTTTTTAAAACTCCATTTTATTTGTCAGGTTGGCTCCTGCAAGAAATAGATGGATCCTGGAGACTGATTCTAGACTTTTTCAAGCAGTAGGTGGATCAACTGCACGACAGAGGTAGCACCATTGCTAGAGTTGATGAATATGGCCTCAGGTACATGGTATGCAGTTAGTGACTTAGCTAATGCGTAATTTTCTTTTGCAATCAACACAGAAGATCAGAAGCCATTGCCTTTCTCATAGAAAAGAAAACTGCATTCTCGCAGTTTTGCCCCAAAGCTTTCTTAACCATCCCGCTCTCCATCACGATATAGTCAGAAGAGATCTGCACTTCCTGGATATTCCAGAAAACTTCACAGTGATCCGTTTTATCAACGACATCGTGGTAATTTGGCAGGAGGAGCAAGAAGGCCCTTGTGAAGACACTTGTACTCCAGAGAACAGGAGATAAATTCTGTGACAATTCAGAGACCTGCCATTTCAGTAAAGGTTTTAGAGCTCCAGTGGTCAAGGATAGGACAGGCCATGTCCTTCACAGTAAAAGTTAAATTGTTGCATTTTGAATTCTCTACCAGAAAGAAGAAAGCACAATTCTTGTGCTTTTCTTTTGGTAGGTGTTTTCATGCTCTGGAGGCAACATGTTGCCTAGCTAGGAAAACTACTCTGGCCCGTGGGGCGAATGAGACCTAGACTAGGAAGGTGCTCTGCAAGCATTGGCGTTCACGTCTGAAGGCGAAACTCAAGCAGCGGCTCAAAAGGATGGGATCCCATCTTCCAGGGTACATGATATGCACTGAATTAGAACCTTTATGTGGTGCTGCGGTCCCCAATAGGAAGAGTACATTGGTTTGGGTGTAGAAGTGAACCATCATTATTCCCAAAGACGCATCCTTACAACTCTGGGCTCTACAGGGTTACAGGTCCTGTTCCTCAAAGGAGAACAGTAACTATAACAGTTAACACAATAAGCCTTACCATGCACCAGATACTCTTCTAAGTGCTCTACGTGTGTTAATCCATTTAATCCCATCACAACATAATGGGCTATTTACTGTATTAAACCTCTGGTTAATATGGTAACCAAAGCACAAAAAGCAAACTCACCCAAGTTCACATATTTACTAAGTGTAAAACTCACCCATTTTGAACACCAAAGTTTATGACATGGTAAGTCAGATAACATTCAGTTGATATCGGGCAACCAAGATTTAATGATCACATGAGATATTACAGTCAGGCCTTCACTGTGTGCTAGGGCTCAGTGGCAAGCCATGAGCTATTTACTTATAGAGAAGGTATGATCCTCTTCCAAAGTCATCAGAGCTCCCTTCTGTTTCTTTCAGTGCAGAATCTATTCAGCATCCATAGGATCCCCTGAGGCATAAGGGCCATATATAAGAGTTGCCTGCATTGCAGCCTGCAGTGGGAGAGTATTCTTGTTCTTTGCGTCAAACTGGCAAATGTTTAGGGCCACTGTATACGGGGGAGTACAGCCACAGATATATAATTTATTTTTCTTTCAAAACCAAGGGGTCCTTTTTTCATTTTGGAGAGGAGGTACCTTGGACCATAAGATTCTCATAAACCTTATGGAAGTGGAAGGTCCTTGCACTTCTGTGGCATTTATTTTCCAGGTTGTGGCACTCACGTATCTCACCAAGGTAACAGGGACGTTGCTATGTTTTCAATCTACATGATGTCAGTAGGGTAGTGGCCAGAGTGATGTCCTAAGCATTGATGAGGTGATTACTTGTCCCTGCAGAATGACTTGGGACACAGACCTGGAAAGTTGATATAACCCTGTGGCAAGACAGTGAAGATGTACAGCTGTCTCTGTCACATGAAAACTAACTTCTGCTCTTTATAGCATTTGGAGATAGAGAAAAAAGCATTTGTCAAATCAATGGCTGCTTAGGAAGGGTGATATTGATTTCTTCCAATGAAGAGACTACATCTTGTACAAAATTGCAATATTGAGTCCCCACTTGATTAAACTTCTGATAATCTCTCGTCATTCTCTGTGATCAATCTGTCATTTTCACCAGCCAAACTGCACAGCTAACTAAGGAAGTGATGAGAATCTCTACATCTCCACCTTTCAAGCTTTTAACGGTGCTGCAAATTTTTGTAATTTCACCATGTCTGTAGTATTGCCTTTGATTTATTACTGTGGTGGGTAAGGAAAGCTCCAGAAGCTTCCATTTAGCTATTCCTAACAATGATAATAATGGCAAAAACGTATGTGGTTTTTACTACTGTCCAGACACTGTTTTGAGATCTTTACATATATTAATTCATCTAATCTCATAACAACCCTAAGAGGTACCTGGGAGAAATAGACATAGACATAGGAATAGATATAGATATAGATATAGATATAGATATATCTCACATAGATCACAACTTTAAATCCTAAAAACAACTCTTCCTGATAGATTCTATAATTCTCTATTTTACAAAAGCAAAAACAAGTTTCAAAAGCGTTAAGTGACTTGCCTGCAGCTGCCCCACTAACAAACTACATAGTTGGGTTTCAAACCTCATCCAACTATCCCCAGGGATGGAGCCTCTTGCACTGCACCACAGTGTCCCCTACCATCTCCATCCTCTGGTCATTGTTGTATGAGAGCTGAAACAAGAAGTTAGAGAGCCTCGCCTTGATGGACCTCAGTTGGGAATATGTGCAATAGGAAACTAAAAATTTTTCCTGCTCTGCACGTCCATGAATGATCACAAAAGTTCTGCCCAGTGTTAGTCACTGGCCTCAGGAATTAGTTAGCTAATCAACGTTATTCACTGGCCTCAGGAATTAGTTAAGAGCAATTGTTGGGTAATACCATTGCTAAACAAGCAACGGTGAAAGATCTAACACTATAAACACACTAGGTCTTCTGAGATAGCATTTGTTAGAGAAACTCACAGGTAGCAAGTGTATGATCTTCTGTGGTCCTTTGAATTCTGGAACAGCACAGATGGATCTTACAGGACACAAGATCTGATGCTGAGAGGTACCCTGGCTTTTGGGCTTTGGGACTTATAAACTCCATGATTACAGAAGTACCAGCCTCTCCCCCAGCATGATCAAATGCTGGTATTCAAGCCTTACAGTTATGTTAATATAACAAGGCTGATCCTTGGCCTCCAAGTTCCTCCCCTGGTGTGATCAGGGGTCTGGGGTCTAGAATCTGTAGCTTGAGTCCTCTACCTCAGGACTCTACCAACCTTGATTGCTGCAAACACGTGGCTGGAGCAATTTCTGGGGAGATTTGCAGGAGGCTGGCTTGAAAGGAATCAGCGTTAGACAGGTTAAAGCCTACCTTTGACCATAAAGATCTGAGTATCTCCCTTTTCCTTTTTATGGTTATTCTTAAAATAACCATAGAGTCCTTTGAGGAAATGCTATTAGGGAGATTCAGAGAATATTATTGGGTTGCTGTTGCACAGCTTTTCTGATGCATTCCTGACTTCTCCTTCAATCAAAGGGTTCTGAGAGTGGGAATCAAATGAGGGGTTGCCATTATTACTGTGTCTGAGACAGACCTTTGCTCCCCTGACCTGTCCTCGTTCAGATGTACAAATCAAGAAGGACTTTAATGGATTCACTATCTGCTTTCATCCTAGGATCCCAAGTTATCTAGCCACGTCCAATGATCTTGCAGACCAGACCAGAGCATCTGATTACCACACAGTGCCTGATGCCTATTCTAATAATCACATCTGTCTTGCTTTGGGGGGTTAAGCATGACCTCTTGGCTTCTGTCACCCCAGGAACTTCCCTTATCCATTGAAATCAGGGAGTCATTTCCATTGCAGCATCTTCCTCCAGCAGCTAGAGCCAACATAAAGCTAGGAAATATCTCTGACATGCTAGCACTCTTCTCAGCAGAACAGCTATCAAGGCATTGATGAATGCTCTGATTTCTGAGCCCTCTCTGGGTCAAAATTAGTTGGGGGAAAGTCAGCACATATATTAAATTTACTCCAACGTATTTTATCTGCCAATATCTTTGGATTTTTTGACTGATATTATTCCAAAATTTTTCTGTCCTCTGAGTTTGATTAGCAAGAGCCACCTGAGACCTTATTTTAGTCACTCAACCAAACAATTATCATTACTTCCAGCTGTTGAAGTCACACCGAATCCAGACTTCTGGCACTCGTGTAGATAAATTCATCCCAGTCTAAATTATGTTTTCTTTCTTTGCTCAAGCAAGTGTAGACGTATTCGCCAGATTTTTCCTGGTATGAATTAGAAAATTGCTCCAATTTTTTGGCAGGTCAGTCAAATCCTACTAGTCTTGACTTTGTAATCTCTCCTCTCCTGCTCCAGTATGCTGAGATCTAATTTAGCTGTAGATTTAGATATAAAACAGTGCAGTGATGAAGTTCACTGGCTTCCAACTGAAATGTGGTTCCCTCCAGCCAGAAAAATTCAGAGTCTTTAAGCAAGGCAGGAACCAGCTCTCAGAGAGTGGAAAGGAGTTACTTCACCTGATATGGAAAGTTGATTGGCATTAGGTACCTGGGTTCCTGCACTCCTCAAAGTCGTTTTAGATCACCCCCATTGCAATGCCGGGTGTTCCATTACCACCAACCATTGCCCGAACTCTCTCATAAGATTTCTGCTAAGTTTGTAAAACCTGTGGTATGGAAATCCACAACCTGCAGAAACATTTAGCACATTTGCTCGTCAGCTTTTTTGGTTCTTCCCATGAAAAGATGAGAGATTCATTTAGCAGTCGTAGGAAGCACCTGAGATTTAGTCTATACAAGAATTTAAAAAATTGAGCTCATCATTTTCTTTCATTAATCTTTAATCTTTTCAACGTCAGTAGAATCTATCCAACCCATGGCATAAATGCTGTTCCTGGGCAGCTGCAACTCAGCCACTCAGATCTTTGCCTTTGATGGAAACCTCCAATGACATTTGATTTGGCTGTTTACCTGCATGCTATGGACAGCGGAATTTCCATACCTTGATACGAACTAGATGCTGCTGTCTTCAACCTCAGATAACCAAATAACTCATTTCAAATACCTTCCAGGTCCCTGGGGGCTTCTGACTGCAACCCCATTCCTAATATCCATTTTTAAGGCCATTAAAATATTTATATCTGGAAAAAAACAGGAACCCCTACAACACTAGTTCAACTACTATAGGATCTCACATAAAAGGAGACCCATAAAGAGCGCAGGCTTCAGAATCATTGAACCCCCCAAACAGGGATGTCTGCCAGGTTTCAGATTACTTGTTTCTTCTCTCTGCTTTGTGCAGTGCTGGATTCATCCTAAGGCTATTTCACCTCAAGGCTCTAGGAAGCATGCCAGTAGCAATCAATGCAGGTCACGTGGGAGAAAGAGTGGCTTTCTTTGGCTCTGTTATGAACTAGGAAAAACTTGAGCAAAAGCCTCTAGCAGACTTTCCTCATGCCCTTTTGCCACGTGAATGAGTTAAATCCTTTAACGTGCATTCCTAAGTGTGGACTCTGCTTAAAAATAATCTTTTGTGTTTGAAACAACACCCTGGAACGAGGATGTTCATCTTTTTTCTCTCTGGATGCTTTATTTTGTTGCTACCATGTGGCCAGTTTATGGTAAGTTCTTTTCTGGCAGGGACTTTATTTTATAATGTGATATTTCTAGTGTTGAGTAGGTACTCAGTAAATATATGTGGAATGAATGACAAAGAGTACCTCTGAAACATCTTTCCTTGAAGCACCCAGAAACAGCTAGGAAAAGAGCATCCTGGCTGATACCCTCTATGTTCTGGATTTTAGAGGATAAAATAATCTCTTTCCTTTGGTGTAATTTTCGGTGGGTTATTTTCTTTTGCCTCTTGTGGTCTGAACTGCCCATTAGTGGCCAAGGTTTGGATGTGGATAAAAAGGAAGGAGTAAATAAAGCCTGTTTTTAGCCTAGACTCCCTTACTCTGTCTAGTCTGTACAAATTAATTCACCCTGGCTCTTATGCTCCCACCAAATGCAAGCTTGATCTTACACAGGAGTCATATTAAGACGGGACTCCAAGAATACTCAAATCCCCTGATTCTTGCCTTGGCTAGCCGTGTTTCCTCCTCAAAAGGCCCTGAATGCACAATTGTGGCAAAATAGGAACTAGTACTTTCTTATTAGCTGGGATTTTGTGTCAAAGTAGAACCCCAGTGAGTCAGGTTGAATCACGTGGAAGTGTTTTATCTTTCCTACACTAGTTAGGCCTAAATGTTCCTGGATGCAGGAGGCTACAATGTCTGCTCTTTCTCTCCCAAAGCTCAAAGAGTCTCAGAACTCACCATCACAGTGAAATGCAAAGCCCCCGTCCGCCCAAATCAGAAAGGGAGAAACCAGGTTTCCTTCACATATAAGTCACTTCTGGCAAAAGTGGCTTCAATGAATACCCTAGAATCTGAACAAATCAAAACCTTGCCTTTCCTCCTTGAGAAAAAAATGAGAGTGGAGAGAAGGATAGGGTTTCCTTCTCCTAGAAGCCAGCATGGCTCAGTCCACAAGAGCCAAGTGCTCAACACTGAAGATTTGAGGCCAAAAGCTTAAAATAATGAGCTATAATTTTTTTTGTAGTAGCTCTTCTGCTCATTTTCTTTGTGCATACTCAACAACAAGGGGCAGCTGGTGGAGAATTCAGGGCTTCAGGATTCCAGCCATACGTCTATTTCCTTTTTCCTTGGAGTCACATTGAATAGGAGAGATAAATTCCCATTTAAATGTATGTAAAAACATATTGTCATATATTTGGAAATAGAATGGCACAGCTTAAGGCAACTTTCAAATGCCACGTAGTCTATCTTCTCGCCTCTGAGAGAACATCCCTCAAGAACATTTAAAAAACATTGTTCTGTATCATTTTCTTAGAGCTCTTGGGTAGAGTGGGCGTTTGGGGTTCTGCTAGAAACAGATGCGGAGATAAGGATTAAAGGGCAAGTTGTTGATTTAGGAGGAATGGAGGGGCATGGAGGCATGAGACAGAAGGGGGAAGATTTAGCATAGAGTGTGTTTGCCGATCACTGTTTAGGACTTCTGGAGACCGTGTAGAAATGCAGTTAGTGCTTCAACCTCAGGGGTGCAGAAGCTCGGTTATCTATCCCCCAGTTCCTATCCCTCGCCGCCTGGAGATTACTCCGGGACATCAGCTTCTCAGGCCTGGGCATGCCAGGAAAAGCCCTCGGGTGGAGATTTCCATGAGCCTCTAGAAGGAAGGCTCAGCTCTCGTGGGGAAGGTGAGTGCCCACAATGTGAATAGGAACACTAACAGCTCCCCTAAAACATATAAACCAGCTTTTGGCAAAGTTGTCTTGGGTTAACACTCTTTACCAAAACACTTCCCTAAAATCTAATTTGTCTTTTTTTATCTTTTTGTAAGACTATAAAATAATAGTTATATTTTTCCATCTTCATCAACAGAGTAACATTTCTTTATGTGCAGTTCTTGCAGATTATGATGTCTCTCCTCGTCCTTTATGAAACATATTTATGAACAGTAATAAAGGTCATCTTTGTCATGAATCTACGTGATTTTTTTTAATTTTTGGTAATATGCCACATTTCTGTCTCCTCTTCTGAAAAAGGAGTATTAGATAATATTTTTTGAAAGTTGACTACGTCCCAGGCACTATTTTAAGACGCACACTTGATTTAAATCACTAAATCCTCACAATAACCCGTGAAGCAGGCGCTATTATTGTGCCCAATTAACAGATGAGGAAAACAAGGAACGGAGGGGCTGGTTCACTTGCCCCAGGTCACAGAGCAGATGGGACGAACCCACAGGGGAGGCTGGCTTCAGAGCCTGCATGGGATTGTAATCTCTGTCCCACACTGCCAGCAGAAGTACAGAACAATTGATTCTGCATTCTATCCTTCATATCAAATGTTCCCATACGATTCCTACCGTTCTGCGAGCTCCAGCACTGCAGTTCCGCCTCTTCCTGAGTGAGGGCCACGGAGACCTGCACCTTTCTCTATGACTGAAAAGTCAGTCCTGTCACCTATTTTATTCATGACCTCCCACTTGGTCTTTATGATCTATGTTCTCTTTGTATTTGCCAAGGTCATCAACATCTAATCCCTTTTAGTTGGTTTTGGATGTTTTCTTTCAAAACATGTAATATATTAGGCCTTCCTGTTCTGTGATAATAAAAAATTAACAAAAGGATTAGAGAGTCCTTTCTCACTGTTTTAAGTGCTCTCAGAATACATAATGCTATCTTTTTCCATTTCGCGTGGATGCTGAGAAGAGTGGAGAAGTTACAAATTGCTATTTAGTTCTTATGGGTAAATCTGTGAGATTAGAAATGGATTAAGAGATTGATGGGGAAAGACAAGCATTTTAAATTTCCACTTTGAAAGGAAAATGATTGATTCTAGAAGTAATTACATGACATAAAAAGCTTTTGAATTGTTGCACATAAAAAAATAGAATGTCACCGATAATGTACATCAGGAATCAGATGCTCATTATAGTTCATAAAATTTATTAATTTTTTCCTTCATTACATTACTAACATTCTATTGAAAAACAGAGTTGGATGTTGGGTGTCCGAAAAATCAAGTTTAATTTGAAATGTATGTGATCCTCTCCACTAATCTATTTCTTCATTCTGATAACAAAATGTATTCTGGGAGGTGCCAGGGGTTTTCAAGTTTCAAAACTTTTTGCAGGAATGCCTTGAGGCATTTGAAAATAACAAATGCTATCAGCCTCCTTTCAGTTCCAAATGTTTTTGATTTATTCCCACTTTTAGACCAAAGAAACTTATTAAAATCTGGCCATTCTTTTACTTTTGACTTTTTTAAACAAAATTTTAGAAGTTTCCACGGTTATGGAAAAGAGCAGCAGTTCAGAATTTTACCTTTAGTGGCCATTTTTTAAGTAGAACTAGAATCCAAGTTCCTTGGTTATAGAGAAGATAATGTATCAAAAAACAGTTGCTGTTTATCTTAGGAAAAAGTCTAGTAAAACTTCTTAAAATATGGCAGCAGCTATATTTTCACAATGAACTGTCCAATTTCTAGTCAATTTCATTCAGAAATCTTCCAGGAAACTTTCTGGCACTTCATTCCGCTTTGATGAAACAAGAGAAAGCTGGGTTTATCCACTATGGTGATTGATTCTCCGAGTTACAACCTACTGGCAGATCAATTTATACACCATGTGTGTTTCAGACACAGCTTTCCTCCTGTAGTTCACCTTTAAATTATCAGCAATTCGTTAGCTGTTCATTTATAATATCATAATTATCATTTGTTTTATTTCTAGTAAATATTTTCACTATTTTTCATTTTTTATTTTGCCACTCACCTGAATAATTTATAGTATTTAAAATGACAACCGTTTTAAAATATTCGTGATGATAGTCATTTCTGTAAGGCAGGCAAAGTCTGGAAGGAAATTTTGGGCAATCAGGAATAACCCTGCAAATCGCAGGAAGATCAGCAAACCAAGGAGTACTTCTCAGGACATCTGGAAACGAACAGGAAGGACCTCCACCTACCAGTATGTGACAGCCATGAACTAATGTGCGAGCCATCAGACAAAGGGGAAACCGGCAGGGTCACCTTTGTGACAAACCCGTGAAATCTGATGACACGACAGATTTTACAACCCTGACAAGCAAGGAACTTGAGAAGTCCGTAGAAGGAAGGCAGACGGGAACAAAGATCCCTCCCTTCTCCACTTTGATCATCCTGTAAATATTTTGGTCTACTTTTCATATGCTTTTTACCTTCTTTCTATGCCCAGAGGACATATTGCAATATTAGATCTTGTTCATGGCAAATATCAAAACCTCAGTAATTGATTTAGAATCTAATGACATACAGAAAAAAGGCTGTTTCCTCTTGATAATTCTTCTCAATAAAAATAAGTTGGCCCATCTATCAAACTGTCTGTGTTGTTTAGCACTTTATCGTCATGTTATTAACATTTGTTTCCAACCAGTCGACATGTTTTTAGTTGGTTTTAGACTTTATTGGGATGGAAGTTAAGCTTGTTTGTTTCTTTTTTGTTTTATTATTTTGTAAGACATTGGATAATTCCAAAGTCAAATTAAAAAATAAAAATGTTCAGAGAACTTCAGCTTCTCTCCCTTCCTCCTCCTCGCTCTATGCTCCCTCTCCATTTGAGTGAATATTTTCATTAGTTTTTGGACTAACTTTCCATTGTTTCTTTATGAAAATATAAGCAAGTGTTCACACACACGTATATACACACATACACAAATTGATTATACTGTAAACGCTATTCTGAACCTCGCTTTTCTCCGTTTATAACACATCCTGGGATGACTCTCGGCAATGTATAAAGACGCTCTTGATTCCATTTTACAGCTGCATACGCACTACTGTGTAGATGCATCAGAATTTATTCAACCCTTCTCATGATGATGGATATTTTGGTTGGGTCTTGTATTTCACTATTACAAATAACGCTGCAATATCCTATTAAAACATCATTTTTGTTAATTTTCTGCCAATTCTAACCAACTTATTTTGAAAGGAAAATCACAGTTCACATATAAGCCACGTGATTTGCAATTTATCCATCAGGTGATCTACACGAACCTAGTGGAACCATTTCAGAATTCAAACCAGAGATTTCACACCAAGCTTCAGAGAGCCTATCCCACAAGAAGAAAGAACAAAAAGTGAAACAAGTACAGAATAATAACCAAGACTCTGCATGATTTTCCTTATGGGAAAACAAACCCCGTGAAAACTGTGTCATCTCTAGCAGGCTGAGGCGTCTGGAGATCTAATAAGCATTAAATAACAGTTATAACAATACAGATGTTAAAAAGCTGTACCGCAAGAAGACTCTATTATTCATCTCACAGCAACAATTGGAAAGTCAAACTGTGGTTTCTCTGATGTAATAAAAACCAGACTGAGAGAATGTGTTTTGAGAAAGTTCTGGTGATTTCCAGGACAAATTTTTAATGGATCCATTCCGTCATCATATTTCATTTTTACTCACTACGACATAAAATAGTACTTCAAATGAAATAGCATGAACCTAAATGCTGCTGATGGTTCCATGTTTGGTGCTCTCTAAGAATAAAACTTCTGATTTAATTTCCGGCCTTCTATTTCTTAAAGGAACTGAGATTTAAAAGAGTTAAACTCACCTAATGACTTACTTTTAGAAGTGGTAGGAAGCTCTAGAAGCTGCTCCCTTCACTTCATTTCCTTGCCTCCGTGATTTTTAGCGTTGTGTGCTTGTCATTCAGGACAATGCACTCTTGTTAAAATGGCACTAGACTATGCAAACTGAGGAGCTATGTAAAAAAGTCAAGAATTAAATTCAATTGGCAGGTGAGCCAGTTTATCCCATAATGTCTGTGAGTCAGTAGCATGGAAAAGTCAAGATAGTGGACTTTGGAATATCAGTGTCTGAAGTCACAAGGTAGTGATTCCAGTCACTACCTTGCAAGTTACTTAACATCTTCTTACCTCAGTTTCCTCATCTGTAAAATGGAAACAATGTAGTGCCTATCTCATAGGTTTGTCATGACAATTAAATGAGTTAATATTGAAAGCATTTGCTCTTGAAACAGTAAGTGCTCAAAAACTTTTAACTACTGTGATGTCTCAATCATTATGCTTAGGCCGATACTAGGAAGAGAAATTGGTGGCCTCAACTATAAACTTTATAGCTTCCCAACTTTCAGCATGGCTGAGTGGAAATAATGATCTTCCATGTTAACATAGGCACATGGGTGACTAAAGACAAAGCCAGAAATTTCCCCAGACAGTAGGCACCAGAACACAACAATGCATGAAAAAAAGAGGGTGCTATGGAATCTCCCAAATTCTCCAATACACAAGATGGCCAATATTATTTTGAGCTACAAGACTATTAAACAGTGGTTTTGAGTAACACAGAAGTCAAATGAAACTGCCATAATAAGTTAATTTTAAAACTTCCCGCTGAAATTTCGTCTACTAACATCTTTTCCTCTTATCTCCCTACACACCTCCTTCCACAAACCTAATCCAAGTTTTTCTATTATGTATGTCAGCATCAATGCATTTATCATGTTTATTCTATTCACACTGATGCTTTGGTGATGCTCTATTTTTATTTCTTATTCTTCCTTTCTGGATTGAAAGATCCATGAGGGCAAGAATATTTATTCTGTTCAACACTGTTTTCTTCATTCCTATTACCAAGGGCAATTGTATCTAGAGACAAGTTCTTTGTCAAATATATGAATTGCAAATATTTTCTCTCGATTTGTGGCTTGTCTTTCCACTTTCTTCATAGTGTCCTTTGAAGGACAAAGGTTTTTAATGTTGATGAAGTCCAATTTATCCAATTTTCATTTTGCCACTGGTGTTTTTGGTGTCATATCTCAGAATCTTTGGCCAAAGCAAAGGTAATAAAGATTTACTCTTCTGTTTCTTCTAAGAGTTTTACAGCTTGGCTCTTACACGTGGGTCTTTAATCCATTTTGAGTTAGTTTTATACATGGTTTGAGATAAGGGTCCGACTTCATTCTTTTGTGTGTGGCTATCTAGTTGTCCCATCATGGTGTGAGTTCTTGAATGAACTTCAACCTGATATTCCTTAGAATTTGGGAATGGAGTTTATTTCTGATTATCATTTGGAAAAGTCTAAAGGGAATTGTGTCAAGAACTGTGAGGTGTCTGAGATTTTACTGGACTTTCCAACTAACAACCTAGCCTGCCAAGGTTTCACAGGGTTCTGGCAGAAGACAAGAAACTCCTGGGTCAGAGACAAAGAGCCTTATTACTCATGGAAGAGAAGGAAGCATGACCTTCATGTTTGCACCAGTTCCTCAGGCTTCCAAGTCCCACAGGGGCAATGCCCAGCCAAGGAACCCTGAGCTCAGGAAACCCAATCTTTCATTACAGGGTGCAAGCAAACCTGCTCACCCTTTGCCCTGCAGGGAGATATTATCTGAATTATACTTGTCAGCAGACAAATCTGCCCTGTGCTCTGGAGAGAGTCACCTTCTCTACCTTCCAAGGCTGTTCACTATTCAAACATCCTTGGAAAGAGAGTCTGAAACAAAGGTCATCATTGCCTCTCCTCACAGGATGTGCAGAAACATGAGCGACCCACAGACAATCGTCTCCCAGCAGCTGAATGGAGCTGTCCCTATGACAGGAGGGGTTTCCCAAAGCGAGGACGTCAAAAAGTGCTTAATCTCTATTGCCAGGATCAAGTGAAAGCAGGCGCTGAATGTGTCCGGAATGATGTTGAGTTCCTTTAGTGGTGGGAGTTTCGTCTTTCCCAGCTCCTAGGTTGAAGATCCAGAACAACCTGAGGACGAGCTGTGCTTCAGCTTCAAAGTGAAGATGTGGGAAAATAGTAAATGATGGCATGGCTTTACTTTCAGGTTAACGTAAAAGAGTTCTTTTACCAAAGTAGTTTTCCCCAAACCAATTTAAAGCTCAGTTCAACAGGATTTGAAGGATCAGCAAGCAACTGTCCTAGTCAAGTCTTTTGGATGCCAGATAAGTCTCTCTTAACATCTGAGAGACAGAAAGGAAAACTTTTTAAGGAAGGATAATATTGAAACACAGAGGACACTCCTGGGGCGCAACGAGGGCCCTGGGCACTCAAGGGCCAAGAGAAGAGAGAAAAGTAGGAGGGACCAACTGCCAAACAGGTGAGATGTTTCTTATTTTGCCTCATCTTGGCGTTTTCTTCTCTTTTTTCAAAGACTAGAATGGAGCAATCCATCCCCAAGAAAAAGCAGTTACTCTGTTTCAGTTTTAGGACCTTATGCTGCCTAAGGCAGCAAGGAAGTAAAAAGCGGAGTCCATACAGGTTTTGTGGTACCAGCCTTTTTACCTATACCTATAAGGAGGCCTGTTGGTGATGCCAAATCAGTTCTCTATGAATGTGAGGGAGAAATTTGACCACTGGAATTTATAGAAAACTTCCTGGAATTAATAGTGTGCTACAGCCATCTCTGAGGCTAATTTATAGCCTGTACAAGTGCTCACACACACACACGCTGGAGGACTCCGAGTGACTTCCCATTAGCCATCAACGAAAAGTGTTGTTTCTGTCTGACACGATTCCCCCATCAGCAACCCCTATTCTTGGTTACAGAACAGCTTTTACTTTTCACAGATCATGTCCTTCTTGATGCCTCCACTAAGGCTAGGATAGTCCTGCTTTCTTCTCTCCTTTCCATGTGTCTTAGAAGCAAGGAAACTGGCAAGAAGGTGTCAGTGTGGCCGCAGGCTTCAAACTGGGACAGACACCAGGAAAAGAGGAGAAGCAGGAGCAGGCCAGAATTTCTCAAAGATTTCCTTCTGAAGAATAAAGATGTAAAGAATATAAATATATGTAAAGAATAAAGAAGAAAGATAAAGGAAAATGTATGGTGTTTTAGCGAGGGAAGGAGAAAAGTGTGTGAATGGCAAAAAAAGAGCTTGCTGGTGGTTGATCTAGATGTTATATTTAGCGTTTTATATTTGTGTATAGAATTCATGGTTGATGCTATTTGGGAATTCAATAAAAAAGGTAACTTGCTTAATACACTCAGGGAATTCCTCATCTCGTTGAGAGGCAAGTTTTAGTAGAAGCAACTCTCAGAAATAAATTCAAGTCAGAGAGAATCAAGTCCATAAGCAGTTTTGAAAATAAAACAGGTTCAGAAATCTTTAATCAAGGAAAGCTTTTTAGAAAATGTGAATTTCATATGGCTCTGGAAAAGAATGGCAGAAGTGTGTTGCACACCATTTCAGGTGGTAGGAAATTTTTGAGTGCAGAAAAGCTCTCTAGGAAGTGTGCCCTCGGTCTTTCATCATCTCTTTCTTTCCTCGACACATTCCCTAAACCCCAGTGTGTGCCCGCATGACACCACCTGGCTGTTCAGAGACCAGAAGAAAGGTACTATCATTTTCCTCTTTTCTCCTTTGAGAAAATTATGACTCTGTATTCGCAGAATTTTAGATGATTATTGCTTAATACATTACATCTCTCAATTTCTGCATTTACTTTTTATCTAGTCTTCTGAAGACGATGCTTTGGTTTTTTAAGGCAAATCTAATGGAAGGATTACAGGCTCTGGGTCAGGCTGAGAGGAAGCAAGAGGGCAGGGTGAAGTCCATCTCATATTTCACCTCTCCTGCCTGTGTGGTCTACCATGAGCTGATGATTGCAGAAGGGTTAGGCAATTAAAACAGCATGCTTTATTGAAAATCAAAGCCAATGGTTAAGTAATTATTAAAGTGAATATTAACATGGCATCCTTTGAAAAATGGAGAAAACAAGCCAAGTAAAAAATTTAGGTTATCTCAACTCCCTTCCAGCATGTTTAAAAAAATACCTTGTTGGAACATTATGTTTTAAGGTGTAATACGCATAAATATTAGATGAATGACTATTTCTCTTGTGACACAGAGGGCAGCCCTCTCTATCACTGTCATGCTAACAAAGAATCCTTTTAACCATCCTCCGATGAGGATGCAGACTTAAGACAACCCCAGCTCCTAGCTCAGTAACATACCTTTTAAATTAATTTAATAATGAACTCACATAAATTTAATCCTGCAGAAAGCCAAATCTTCTTACTATGAAAATTCAGTTTTGCTTACTTAAATTCTTCATTTCAATTGAGTTTACTTTTCAATCTTTTATCCTCAGAAGTTTCTTTGGGGAAATTGTTTTGCTAGTGTCGTATCACATACTGTGATTGAAACTATAGCACTTTGTCATATAGATGTAATACATCGTCACATAAAGACACATTATTTAAACTCAAGCGCTCTTCAGAGAAGAGCGCCAAAGTCATATCCTTCAATTGTGGAAGATAAGAGTTGATCGAATGTGTGGTGGAAAAAATAGTTGACCAAATGTTTACCTGATGTCCTCAGATAACCTCACTGGTTCAACCTAGCTCGCTGGTGGGATGGTGTGTATCATAATGCTTAAGGGTAAAGTTTCTGAGTGTCGGATACCCATTATAATTTGGAATCATATTTCCAAGCAGACTTTAAGAAAAATTGTTACTTAAGTCTTGATAGTATACATACCCAGATGAGATTTTTTTTAAAATCCTCACTATGTTATATAATCAATGACAAATTGGGATTCAATTATTTGTTTATGTATTTTTATTAAGCATGTTTTCATCTAGGTTTATGGAGAATACTGGTCTTTTTGTTGTAATGTCTTACTCAAGTTTTGATATCAGAGTTATGCTGGCTTCATGAAATGAATTGGTAAATGTTCTCTTTTCCTCTATTTTCTCTGAGAGCTTAGGTAGGATGAGTATTGTTTTCTTCTAATATGTTTGATAAAATTCACCAGTGAAGCCATTATGGCCTGAAGTTTCACTGTGGACTTGTTTTTATTTATGAATTCGATTTCCTTAATAGATACAAGGCTCTTCTGATTTTCCGTTTCTTCTTGTCACAGTTATGGTAATTTTTGTTTTTCAAAGAATTTGTCCATTTCTTCGAAGTGACATAAAGTTGTTTACCGTATTCCCTTGTTGTCCTTCTATAGGATTGGTATTATCTATTGCTGTGTAACAAAAACTCAGAAGTTTAAAACAAATATTTCAAATCTCACACAGGTTCTTGGATTCTGGGTCAGGAATCCAAGAGCATATTAGCTGGGTGGGTCCCGCTAAGAGTCTCTCACGAATTTGCAGTCAGCTAGGGAACAGAGGATCTGCCTTCAGGGTGGCTCACACACATGCCTGACAGATCAGTGCTGGTTATTGGCAGGAGTTCCTTGTCACATGAACCCTCCCACCAGGCTTCTTACTCGCGGTCAAACCAGGACAACTGGCTGCTCTTGGAGTGAGTGATCCGATGGTGAACAGGATGGAAGCCACAATGTCTTCAAGGCCTAGCCTTGGGAGTCACACGTGGTCGTCTCCACAGTATCTTTTTGGTCAAGTGTATTATTTCTATTAATGTGAAATGGAAATACCCAAAGGCATGAATAGCGGGAGGTGAGGATAATTGGGGCCACCTGAGAGGCTAGTGGACCCAGGATCTATCATTCCTGACATTTATAACTGTACCCTCTTCTCCTTTTTTCCCCTTGATTGGTCTAGCTAAAGCTATTTTTAATTTTACTGAAATTTTCAGAGTTATCTTTTGGCTTTATTCAGTTTCTCTATTGTTTGTCTGTTTCCGATCTCACTGATTTCTGTTCTTTGTTACTTTCTTCCTTTTATTTCCTTTGTGTTTAATTCTATCTCCTTTATCTCACTTCTTAAAGTGAAAGTTTCCACTGTTGACTTTAGAACTTTCTTCTTTTCAAATACACACATTTAAAACTCTAAATTTCCTTTTAAGCACTATTTAAGCTGTAGCCTGAAAACTTGTCATGCTGTGTCTTCATTTTCGTTCACTTCAAAATATTTTTTGATTTCCTTGTGATTACTCGTTTGAGTCATCGGCTATTTAAAAACGTATTGTTTCATGTCCAAGTATTTTAGGATTTTACTAATATATTTCTGCTATTGATTTCTAATTTAATTTTATTGTGGTCAGAGAACATACTCTGTAATATTGAAACTTTTTAACTTTCCGAAGAGTTGGTTTTTGGAGAATTTACCACGTGTCCCTGAAAAGAACACGTACCGTTATTGAATGAGTTGTTTCACTAGAAATATCAATTATGTCAAATTGGTTGATAGCTTTAAGTCTTGTATACTCTTATTGATTTTTTTTTGCCCGCTTATTCTATCATTTACTGAAAGAGGATTGTCGAAGTCTCCAGTTATGATTGCTGATCGTCTATTTTATTCGGCGTAGGTATTTTGAAGCCGTGTTATTAGGTGCACACTCATTTAGGAGTCTTACTTCTTCTCAATCAATTTACTCCTTGATCGTTATGAAACGTCCTTCTTCACAGCCAGCAAGATTCCTTGTCCTGAGTCTACTTTTTCTGATACTGATATAGCCACTCCAGCTTCTTCATGATGTATTTGACTGCTATATCTTTTCCTCCCTTTTTTTATTGTAACCTATCTATTTCTTGATATTTAAGAAGGTCTCTTATGGACAGAATATAGTCGTTGGGTTTTTCTCCCAGTCTGACAACTTCTGCATTTTATTTCAATTGGTGTCATGTCGTTATTAAAGAGGGATAGATAGAGACCAGACCTGGCAAACAAGGGGCCGATTGGTGTCCAGGAAGTTGGGTCAGGCCCAAGAGACCTAAGGGCAGGCTGATGGTCTGAGAGGAGTCAAGGAGGTCAGGACCTTGCAGCAGCCCAGGAGGGGCTCAGCGTGGGATTTCAGACACTGGGTCCCCCAGCACTTCTGCAGGGGGTGCAGGGAAGTGCAGAGCTGGCCGGCGGTCTCGAAGCAGCTTCTGCCTGATTTCTCTAGCCCCAGAAGCCACAAAGTTTTCTGTAAAGGCTCAGATAGTTAATAGTGTAGATTTTATGGGCTCGATTTGGCCCCTGGAACCTAGTTTGCTGATCCCCGTCCTAGATTATTCCCTGGTCCTTGTCTGGTTTTTGGCCTTCTATGTCCACTTCATTTCTTCTCCATCAAGGAGAGACTTGTCAGAGTTACTCATCCCTTCCACATGCGTATGTGCAGCATCCTCCAGGTCTCTCTTGCCATCCTCATTGTCCTCACCATCCTTTTCCTCCCTGCCACTGTGGTGCTGGTGGTGTTGGGAACGGCTGGTAGGCCCTGCAAACCTTCACGGTGGGTTCTCCGATGGGCACGACGTTGGGGTCCATCTCTAGAATTCTCTCAAGCCAAGCTGCTCGTCGCTCTTCCTCCTCCTGCAGCCCTGTCTCATCCACATAAATTCAGTCTAGATTAAACCACAGCACCTCAGTGACATGACGGAAGAGTGAGGAAAACAAGTGAATAAGACCCCTGGATGCTCTGGGAGATAACAGCCTGAGGCAACTCCATATCTGCCTCTTAATTGTAGCATTTAGACCATTTCAATTGAGTTAATTATCGAAACGGTTGGCTGGTCTTCAGTCTACTATCTTGCGATTTATTTGTTTTCTATTTCTCATTCTTTTCAGTTGTTTCTGCCTTCATTTTTTTTTTGACCTTACACTTTTTATCCACTGTTGGATTATTAGCCATTCTAAATTTTTTAGTAGGTCCGCCAGAGTTTACAATAAGCATCTGTCATTTATAACTGCCCACATTCAAGTAATATCACACCATTTTATGGAAAATAAAAAAGCTTTACAATGACATACTTCCGATTTCCATATTCCATTCCTTGTGCTAGTGTGTCATGCTTTTGCTTCTCCATGTGTTATAAAATTCAATATATTCTTTAAAATTTAAACAATCGGTGTTCTTTTTAAGACATTTAAATATTTCCCCACATATTTACTTTTCGTGGTGGTCTTCCAAGTTTCCATTTGTTATCATTTCCCTTTCTTCTAAGAGAAATCCTTTAATATTTCTTGTACTAAGTGTTTACTGACAATAAATGCTTTCAGATTTTTTGCCTAAAAATTATTTATTTCTCCTTAATTTCTAAAAGATATTTTTATAGATATAGAATTCTAGATCCACTCTATTTATTTCAGAACTTAAAATGATTACTTCATCAGATTCTGGCTTCTGCTCTTTCTCTTAAAAGTCATTGGCCATTTTTATCTTACTCCCCTGTAGCTAACATGTCTATATTTTTTTTCTGGCTTCTTTACGATTTTCTCTTCTCTTTAGTTTTCAGCTTTTTGTTTTTGTTTTGCTGAGGAAGATTCACCTTGAGCTAATATCTATTGCCAATCTTCCTCTTTTTTTTGCTTGAGGAAGATTAGCCCTGAGCTAACATCTGTGCCAACCTTCCTCTACTTTATCTGTGGGTCACCGTCACAGTGTCGCTGACAAGTGGTGTAGGTCCACACCCAGGATCCGAACCTGCAAACCTGGGCCACTGAAGCGGAGTGTGCCAAAGCTGGCCACTACACCAAAGGGCTGGCCCTCACTAGTTTTCAGTTTTTTGATTATGATGTGTCTTAATGTTGTTTTATCTGTTTATCATATTTGAGATTATTTAGCTTCTTGTGTGTGTAAACTTTTGGTCATTATTTCTTCACTTTTTTTTTCAATTCCCCTCTTCTTCTGGATCTCTGTGTTATACCATTTATGTTTTGTCACAGGTGACTGAGGCTCATTTAACCTTTCTTCAGTCTGTGTCTCTCTGTGCTTCACTTTGGAATTGTTCTCATTTCACGTCTTCAGTGTCACTGGTCTTTTTTTTTCCTCCTCAATGTCTAATCTTCTATAAAGCCTATCCAGTTAATTTTCCATGTCAGACATTGTATTTTTCTTCTCTAGAAATTCCATTTACTTTTTTAAAATATATCTTCAAGAGGAAGATGGGCACAGCTATTAGCTCAAGGCCAGTCTTCCTCAGCAAAAAAGAGGAGGATTGGAAGCAGATGTTAGCTCAGGGCTAATCTTCCTCAAAAAAGAAAAATAAAAAAATAGATATCTTCATTTCTCTTATTATTCGGATCATGCTTATCTCTAAATCCTTGAGCATCTGTCCAATAACTATTTTAAAGTCCTTTTCTTCTACTTCTATAATCTCTGTCATCTCTGGATATGTTGTTTGCATCTCTAGAAATTTTTGATTGGGTGGTAGATATTGCTAATAAAATGATTGATGGTCTGAATTTTTTTTGTCTTCTTCTCAAGAGTGTCGAGTTTTGTTTTACTGGCAGATAAGTATTTTTCAGCAGAACGAAGAAGCAATTGTAGGGCTTACTTCATTTGTTCCTCTTTTCTCAGGGATCTCAGTCCTGTACTAACCATTGTTCAATATCTTAAAACAAGGTTTCTCCTATAGGTTTTCTAGTTGCTTATGGTGAGAGGGCAAGTCCTGTACCAGTTACTCCACCATGACTGGAAGCAAAAGTCCTAAATTCATGATTGAGTTATGGTCTGGCTAAATAAAATCAATCTAGTAGTCTGTCTTAATATTATATCTACTCTGAAATTTGAAGATACTGCTTTTCGGCTCTTTTTAATCTGTGTTACTGTGAGAAGCAAAGGTTCCATTGGTGTTTGGTTGTGAGCCTCATTTAGTCGGCTATATAAGCATATCCATTCAGAGTCAGAGCACTTTGGTTAAAGATCCATTTCTGGCACTTGTTACCTATGTGACCTCGGGTAAGTTTTTAAATTTCTCTATGCCTTAGTTCCCCATCTGTTAACATGGGATAATCATGGATTAAGTGAGTGTCTACACGTAAAGTGCTTAGGAAGGTTGTCTAACATCTCCATGTCTAAGTTTCCCATCTGTGAAATTGTGATAATCATATCACCTACTTCGTGAGAGTGTATCAAGGGGTAAATTTTAGTTCTTGAAAGTATTCATATTTTTTGGCACTTTATGAATCTTTTCAATTTGAAAATTTCTTTCTTCAATTCTGGACTGGATTTTTCTCTCTTCTTTGCTTCTGGTATTTCTGGTAGTTAGATCTTATAACTTTTTCAAATAAGGGAGCAGAGGGTAAGTATTTCAGACTTTGACAGTCTTATGGTCTCTTTTGAAACTATTTAATTCTGTTATAGTGTGAAAACAGTCACAAATAATATATAAGTGAAGGGGCATAGCTGTTTCCCAATAAAACTTTATTTGCAAAAATAGGCAATGAACCAGATTTGGCCCATGGGCCATAATTTGCCAACCCACTGCAAACTATAATTAGTCAATCTATCACCTCCAACTCCATTTTAAATTCCTGGAGTTCAGAAACCATATCCTTATTTGTTTGGATTTCTATATCTTCTAGCCAGTGCCTGGAATAAAATATGTGCTTTTTAGTGATTTTTAGAAAGTAATTATTTATTGAACTCCTACCAAGCACCAAAGCACCAGTAAAATGCCTGCTCTTATTCTGAGGTAATTTCTGCCTACTCTTGCTTTTCTGCCCAAGGAAGCAAGATGGAAATGTCACCTAAAGAGCTGGAAAAGAATGAGCTCATTCTAACATAAACAGTCCTGCTACTAAGCTTTAATTTCTTCCAGCATTGGGATCATTTATGTTTCCTTTGCACCTTGCAGAAGTCGTTTAACCTAGTCACAGTGCCACCAGGCCATTTTTTAAATTCTCATTATCTGGCCACATTCTCTGGACAGGACATTACAAGCTTCCTTGTATGATCATTTAACTTTGAACCTAATGGAAGGGTGGGTTCAGTTTCTGGTCCTCTAAGTGTTTGAGCCAGGACAATTTGTGTAACTCTGCTACGTTAATGATGAGGAAAGCAATGTATAATGTTTGATGAAGAGGATATCCTGTCCCTGCCCTCTCACCCATCCCTGACCTCACACGCCTATCACGCAAATCTGCTTACCTCAGTGCATCCACCCTGATGGGATTTATGTCATCCTTTATCATAGTGTTCTATGAACTTCTTTACCAAGATATTTTAGAGGGCATAGCAGAAAGTCATTCTCATCTCTAACTCTCTTTACAGTTGAAATAAGATGATTATAATGTTATAGAATGGCTATTTTTACCCAAGTTAAGAGAAAAGGGGAGTCATTGCAAAACATCAAGTTAACTCCATTGCCGTCCTTGCCAATAAAGCAACGATATTTGAACCTATATAAATTTTCTGTTCGTGTTCCTTTGGGGGAAAAAGTAGATGGCTACAGGACAGATGCTGAAGGCCTCATTCCGGTGTCTCTGAGTGCATGTCTGTGTCTGTGTTTGTGCCTGAGAGAGAGAGAGAGAGAAGCTATAATATAAACACACTTAAAAACTACTGCATCTTAATTGAAGCAGGGCTGGCACCATTAACTGGCTTGGTCATGTGGTAAAAACTGCTACTTAGCCTTGTTTAAAATCAGAGCTTCCTATGTTGGCTGCAGATGCAGAGTCCACCTAGAGAAGCAAAAACAATGACCTGATAGCTGAGACATTAGGGATGGGTGTTGATGAAAAGATTTCCTTCTATTATTTTCATTAGGTTTCCTGCTTGCCTCATCAATGCTTGATAGACTTGGGTGCCAAAAAGTAGAGATTACTTTTATGGAGCATCTTGTGGATTTATTTCCTCTAAAACTTGATGATATTCACCTTAGTGATATAACAGAGCATGGTCTTTACTGCAATTAGAAACAAATGGGCCGGGATGTGCGTAATCACTAAATGCCCTAGGGACACTAGTTTGAGGCACACTCAGATAACCTCCCTTCCATCTGTGGTCATTGTCTTCCAAGTTCACACATGATGCCATCCACCGCTGTGTTGATATTCCTGTTATCAGTGTTCCTGAGATATTAATCTTTGTTCCAGCATCTGAAGAGGATATATTCTACTTTATATGGGTAGCCCCTGTCTCCAAGTTCTGTCTCTTTCAGCTGTTGTTCTTCTCTCTTTGTCTCATCCTAACACCTAAGCAGCTCCATTTGCTCTATCCTGGGGTCTCTCAGCTGCAGCGTTTTTGACATTTGAGCTGGATCATTCTTTGTTAGGGGTAGTGGTGGTTGTCCTGTGCATTGTAGGATGTTTAGCAGCCTCTCTGGCCTCTACCTGCTAAATGGCAGTAGCTTATCCTCAACTCAAAGTTGTTACAACCAGAAATGTCTCCAGATATTGCCAAAGTTCCCCTGGGGGTGCAGGGCACAAAATTACCCAGGGTTGAGAATTTAATACTATATACTAAATTGATTTTTCTACCAATTGTGTCCACAACCATATAAATTCTTCCATAGTTTATCATTTATTTTGTCCCTAAAGAAGCATTTCTTTCAATACATCATTTTAAATATAAGGAAATGGAGATCCAAGATGATGAATCCAATTAGCCAAGATGACATAGCTCACTGATGACAAAGCCAAGGCTAGATCTTATTTCATCACAATGTTTCCTCTGACCTGCCCCTGCTGCCATTTACTCCATCACAGAAAGTAGTCACTAAAGAGGTGCTACGTCATCTGCTCTGTGCTACTCCAAAAAGCCATCATTAAGTATCTGTGTAAATTAGTTACCCATTCATTCATGCATTCAACAAATATTTGAATGGCTTCTTTGTGCCAGATACTGTTGCAGTTTAGGAGATATAGTAATGAGCAAACCAGATTAAGTCACTGCCATTCTTGAGGACATATAAAATGGCAGGTGGCCATCAGTGCTATAGAGAAATTTAAATCTATAAAGCGTGCTCAGGAATCACGAAGGGTTGTGATGCTAGGCAATCCTTCTGGACATCTGCGAGACAAGCATTCCATGCACAGGGAAAGCGAGTAGAAAGGCCCTGAGGTGGGAGTGTGCTCAGCGTGTTTGAGAACTAGTAAGAAGTTCAGTATGTGTGGAGCACAGCGACCCAGGAAGGGTGTGGTAGGAGACGGATTGTATGAAGTTTTAAAGAGTTAACATATTTAAAGTACTTAGAATAGTTCCTGTAAGTACTAAAAAGAAGTTACCAGCTATTTTATTGACTTTTAAAATGATCATTTTGGCTGCTGAGTGCGGAATAGATTGGGGGTGTGGGAGGTGAGTGCAATGTGAAACGAGGAAAATAGTTAGGAGTTTGTTGCAATAATCCAGAGTGTTATATAAGATGTTTGGAGAAACGGCCTGAGTATTCTGGATGTAGCTTGAAGGTAATACCTGTAAAACTACTGATGGTTTGGATGTAAAGTTGAAGGGAAAGAGAGGAGTCAAGGATGGCGCCACGTTCTCTAACCCAATCGAATGGAAGACTGGAGCTGCCAGTTACTGAGATAGGAAAGACTATGGAAGTAACTAGTTGGAGTGGAGAATTAGAAACTCATTTTGGGGTATATTAAGTGTGAAATGTTTATTTGACATCCAAATAAATATGCTGCATAGTCAATTTGGTTCATAAATCTGATGGTCAAGAGAGAAAACTGGGCGGGAAATACACCTTTGGAAATTGTCACATATACAAGCTCTTCGAAGCCATGAGACTAGATGCAAATCCCTTTAAGGAGCAAGAGTGGATAGAGAAGGAGAAGGCTGAGGAAGGAGCTTGGGACACTTCCTCACTTATAGACTTGGAAAATTAGAAGCAGCAAAGTAGAGGCGGAGAGAAGTGTAAGGTAAGAAGTTTCAAAGGGTGCAAGTGCTCCTCCGGGATCCAACAGAAGAAAGTGTTCAAGGCGTGCAAGGCCCTCCAGCTCCAGGAATGTCAGGCTACACATATAAATTAGGCCAACCCTATCTCTGAGAAAAACTCTAAAAGCTAAACAAAAGATAAGAACTTCTTTTTAAAGGTATCAGAGAGCTAAAAAGAAAGTGGTAATTGTTTAGTCTGCATAGATACTTGGAGTCTTATTGTACTCTTTCCTCTGATTCTGAATACTTGGATTTTTTTTTTTAATTATGGAGCCAGGATTTGGGAAGAGAAAAAACTCCACGTGATGAGCCCAGGGTCTCAGATATCTTTTACCAGGGGGATTCGCTGATGCTGGAGAAGGTTGCTGAGAGGTTGGGAAGCTGAATAGAACCCTCAGAAGCTTTGCAGACTTAATAAGACACAAAGTGGATCCCAGAGCTCTCCAAGTGGGAGTGGGAATGCACATAAACCCTATGTGCTTAGTTTAGTACACCAATGAGCTACACTGTAAGAGTTATGATGAAGCCCCACAGGGAAACCTCTCAGGTTATAGTGTATTATCAATTTATTGCTATAATTTTTTAATATCATGTTTGGCACACAATAAAAAATACTGCTGCACGTAAGATGACAACATTTTCGTAAACAGCAGAATTAAATGACAGGAGAAACAGATCCATAGGGGCTGTGACACTGAATTTAAAATAACTATAAAAGATAGAATAGAGAAATTGGACAGATAGTGGAAAGTAAAAAAGAAGATAAAGCAGAATTGAAAAAAACCTAATAATAGCAAGACTAAGAAACCAACAAGTGAGTTTAATAGCAGATTAGTCAAAGCTGGAATTAATGAACTAAAAGATAGAACAGAAGAAACCATCCTGAAGGAAATACAAAGACACGAAAGATTGGAACTATGGCAGAGAAGGTAAGAGACATACGGAATGCAACAAGCAGCCCTAACAAACAGGTAGGGCAATTCCAGTAGGAAAAGAGAGAGAATAGGGCAGAAGAAAATTTGAAAATAAAATGGCTATGAATTCCAAAACTGTTGTAACAAAAATAAATTGAAGCAGGATACACATGTAGAATAAATATTTTTAAATTTCACACATAGGAACATTGTACTAACATTTTTGAAAACCAAATATAAAGGTAAAATACTAAAAGTAGCTAGAGAAAAAAGGCAATTTACCTTCAAAAGATCAAGAGTTGGACTAATAGCTGACTTCTCGGAAGACAATGGAAGCCCAAGAAAAGGTAGTGCTGAACCACGTTATACCGACCTGTAATTCTGTCAGTGAAGACACCCTTCAAGAATGAGGATGAAATAAAGATACATTTGGATAAACAAAAACAGAGAATTTATCATCAGCAGACGTACTCTAAAGAAATACTAAAGGGAGCTGATCAGAAGAAAAAGTCCACAGCTGCAAACAAGAAAATGCAAGAAGAAATACAGAACAATGTAAAAATAATTGCGTGGCAAATTCAACTGAATATTGATTGTATAAAACAAAAATTGTAGTATGTTATAGGGTTTTTAATATATATCATTAAAACATGTTAAAATAAAACTGTACAATTTAGAAGGAGTTTAATGAAATCAAAGACACCACAGGTCCTTACCTTGTCCACAAAAGGAGTAAAGATACAAGTCAAATTTGACTTTGATTAGTCAAGAATGCATTCTATAGTGTCTAGGTGACCTTAGAAAGTAACAAAATGTTATATAACTATGGTATTTTAACCTAATGGCCATATTTAAAACAAAACAATTCCCTTCGCCTCCCCATTCCTCTACTGTATGATCAACTGTTCTAAGTAAGGAGCCTGGTTCGAGCAGATAAACATGAACAAATGACCAATGGAAGTGAGAATCCAGACATAACTGACAAGAGTTGTTTTAATGGCAGAGGAGGGGAACATTTTAATTGGACTGAGTTCAAGAGAAAATGGGAGGAGAGAAAAAGGAGAGAACAAACACAGACAACTTTTGGGAGAAATTTTTCATTAATAGGGAACAGAACTTGGAAATATAAGCTAGAGTTGAAGGCAAGATCAATGAAGAGTTACTTTTTTAAGCGGAGGCTAGTATCAGATGTTTGTATGCTGATGGAAGTGACCCTGCAGAGAGGATTATGTGGAGAGGGTGGGGGGAAATTTCTGGAGCAATGACTCATTTTGAACAAGATGATGGAATGCAGTGCACAAGGAAGGGATTGGCCTTAGGTAGAAGGAGACAACCCATCCATCAAAACAGGAGTCGAGGTAGATGACTACAGAAGCAAGTGGGTTGGTAGATGTGGGAAGGACCCTGAAGATTCTTTTCTGATTGTTTTATTTTTGCAGTAAAATGGGAGAAAAATGAAATAGAATTGCCAGGCAGCACTAAAGTTTCTTCAATAGAAAGTCAGACCTGCCAGCAAAGCTGCATGTTTTCCTTCAACAGTCTGAATGCAAGTGCAAAAGAGAGGTGGATTTAAGTAGGTTTGAAATTATTTCAGATGGAGAAGAGAGGAGAGAATGGCTATATCATGTAATATAAACCGGGCACGGAGAGACGTGATAAGATCAGAGCGGTGAGGGATGATGAAAACCTGGTAGAATCAATAGATTATAGATCCCGATGAAATAAAAAAATCACTAGGCTTCAGGTCCTTGAAGTAGTGACCTGGACACATATGAGGTGGTACTGGAAGAGTGGGTTCCTTGATATGAGACAACAGTGGGGACATAGCTAACCAGAATGTTAGAGCTAGAATGTGGGCAAAGGAATCAGTAAATGGTCAAATCAATCAATCATAGAATTGATCAACTAATATCCATTTAACGGGTTTTCGAATCACTCTAAAATTCAAACCTGATTATGCTGTTATTGAAAATCCTTTAGACTACTCCTCCCAATCTCTGTTTAATATGGAAGCTAAATGGAGAACTAACTTTCAGAATAAAATTCACCCACCAGAGGTTGGCATGAAAGTCCTTCCATTATCTGATTTCTTCTTACTTCTCCAGCATCAGCAACAACTTCCTCCCTCATACACTCTCTCTAGACTGAGTATTAACTCCTATCAAACTACATCTTAGGGCCGGCCCTGTGGCAGAATGGTTAAGTTCGTGCACTCTGCTTTGGCGTCCCAGGGTTCGCCAGTTTGGATCCTAGGCATGGGCCTACACACAGCTCATCAAAGCACAACTAGGATATACAACTATGTACTGGGGCTTTGGGGAGAAAGAGAAAAATGGGGAAGATTGGCAACAGATGTTAGCTAAAAGCCCTTCCTCACCAAAAAAAAGCAAAAAAAAAAAAAAGGATACCTTATAAGATAATTTTTCTGAGACATAGACCTACAACCACACCCCATTAAACTGAGTTTAGACATACGATGTAAGTTTAAACACTTATCACTAGCCTTGCACTTATGTTCCACTTTCATTATTCATGGCTTCCCACACATCAGAAGCTCTTTGAAAACATGGAGTTATTAATCTATAAATCCTCCTCTCCCGCTACCATTTCCATATATTTGTGAATTAATCTAATGACTAAGTGAATGAGTAAATAAATGAATTAATAAATGTGCATCCTACTTGAGGAAGAAATCAAGCTAAGGATTTAGCCTTGAGACTGAAGTTAGACGTAGAGGTAGAGCTGCTCCTGGGAAGGGGTCTGTAGGGGAAAAAAATAACAGTTGTAGGAAGAAACTAACTTATCAGTGCATCTCAGTTCTTGAGAACATTGTAAGCAACACATTAGTAACCAGTAGCCCGGTGGATACAGTTGGAAATTGATCAGTTAATTCCAGAAAGCTAGAGATCGTTCAAATTAAAGAAGATACTATAAGATAGCTTCAGGATAGATTCTGTGTAAATGCCAGTCACCACTGACAGTTTTGCCTATAAGTTGACTATTCAACACTCTGTTAATTTTTTCCCCAATGGTAAATGGCTGTATTATAGTCTCAATTGTTTATATAAAAGAGGTAATTGATGTTTGACAAGAATCTGGAAACAATGATGCTCAACTCTACCTTTACTTAAATTCTATTAAACATCTTCGGTTTCTGTGTTCAGCTGTTTATTGGTATCTAGGTAGTTATTTAATTAGCTACTTGCTTAATGAAGTCATTTACTACTGCCCAGATAGCCATAATCAAGGGCATAATACAAATAAAGTATGAAAAACATTAAAATCAATTCATCAGCCAAATATGAGCTCCTATACAATGGAGAGATTTAATTATTTCAGGTCTGGTATTGAGATTAGCCTGATTGACTTTCTGGCTTTGATTCAACAATCTATTATCTCATTTTGAGATAAAATAAATCTGGTGAGGAATCATCCTATCATTTGTTTTGCAGGCACAATCAGGGAAAGGTAAGATCATTTACCTTCCATAGCACCTGGCCGAACAAATTATCGCAGCAAGATAGAATGTACGATAGTTTTTATTCATTAGCCTTCATTCTACACTAATTTTCTGTGCTGTTCTAGGTGTGGAGAAGACCAGAGTTTTCGGCTGTTTATGTTATTTAGACATAAAGTGGTTTCTTTTACATTATGGAATACTCCAACAAACCATGATGCTTACCTATAAATTGCAGGAAAAAAAGATTTACTCTCTTTTCTTTTTTTTTTTCAAAAAATAGTAAAGGGGGGAAATGCAATCTGAAGAATAATTAAAACATTACACAGTTTTATGAGACACGGACTGAAAATATCAGAATATGGCCAAAATGTGTACATTTAAATAAAGCACATATTAGTAAATGATTTTAAAGTTAATGCAAAGTTATTTCTATTTCTTTGGCTCCCAGTTGCCTATGAGATAAAGTCCACCCTTCTTACCATGGCAGATCTGCCTGTGTTTCTTCTCTCCGATGCTTCTCAATGTTTGCCCCTCCAGGCGCGCAGAAGGCTCCGAACCCTCCGTTCTGTGTCATGCTCCTTCAAAGATGGACTGGCTTCAACTGCCCCCCCTCAAAATCTGAGTAAATTCCATTAATAAGAAGATGTCTTTCCTAAGGACAAAAAGAGTCAGAGTGGAAGTGCAAGTAATTAGGAAGTAGAAACACGTGGTGGAAGGATTAGCATGTGCTTAAGTTGGAAACCAAACAGAAAAACGCAAAGGAATTTAATTTTATTTTAGTTCGTGAAATTAGTACCTAGAATTTGGTACCTTGAAATATAGTGTTATATAAACCAAATTATATAGTATAATCTAAGGCTCTATACATTCCAAGAGATTTTTTTCACATACAAAAATTCAGTCTTTTTACCAATTGGAAACGTAGGCGGACTATTAAATCTTCAGATCATAATATTGATAAATGCTTGCTAAATTATTTATACTTAATTTAATAAGTGATGTTTGGGTTTTCCTGGTACGAATTTTCAGTAAAATCTAAGACTGAGGTATTTAGGAGATCAAATGATTGAGCAGACATTTCTCAATCTCGGGCTTTTATCTTCCAGTAACGGCTTTAGAAATGAGAAATATGACAAAAATTCTGTCAGGAAAATGATGTGGCAGGTTGATACCTTCACATGGAATATTTTTATAACCATAGTCATGCACTGAACTTAGTTGCTATAAAAGTGTGGTAGCTCACCATTTTATATCTTTCTAGCCCATTTAAACCATTTTCAAAACTAAAGTAACTGGAGTTCATTCAAAATATACAAATATTACCACAAAATCTCATTGCTTTATTCAGTTATATTTTTGTATGACAACTTAGCAGGTGAGGATGGGCAAGTCTATTTTTTCCTTAAAAACTATTGAACAGGGGGCCAGCTGCACGGCATAGTGGTTAGGTACAGGGTGGCCTGGGCTCATGGGTTCAGATCCCAAGCACAGACCTGCACCACTCATCAACCACGCTGTGGTGGCAACCTACATACAAAATAGAAGAAGGTTGGCACAGATGTTAGCTCAGTGACAATTCTTCCTCAAGCAAAAAAAAAAAAAGAAAAGAGGAGGACTGGCAACAGATGTTACCTCAGGGCTAATCTTCGTCAGCAAAAAAAAACCTCCAAAAAACTATTGAACAAAATTGGGAAAGTTATTGACTTATTTATCTGACTTTTAAATTGAAGATAACATCTTTCTCAGTCATTAAGCTCTCAATTATACTTATAAGCGGAGAACGCTGCCCCAGCGTAAGTTCTGCAAAGCTCTGCTGCAGAAGTATCTCAGTTCAATTCGCCTAGGATTTCCTGTGCTGAGTCCAGTGCTGGAGACTCTGGGAAAATACAAGAGAATTATGAGCACGGATCCTACCCTCAACGGTTTATTATCTAGTTGGAAAGACATAGCATATACACACATGATTCTGTTTTACACATATTTATGTGTTGGGTACCATGTGTGGGGCTGTAACATAAATTAATGTAATGGTGAGTTTGAATAGAGATTCAATAGACAGGAGTTGATCTAAATCTGAGGGAAATCTTAACAGAAAATGAAAAGTGAGTTATGAGGATGGAAACTATAAAGCATAAGATAACATGTTTTATTGTTCAAGATTAAAAGAGATTAGATATCAAAACCAAAGCAAAGAAAGCCAAGAAAATGTCACAGCAGCTCCGGAAATCAAGAACATACCACTAAAATAAATTTTTATAAATCAACATGTAAGAGTAAAATTATGAGTACAGCAAAATTGTGTGTTACTGATTTTGAGATGGGCACATCTGACAAAAAGGATAAGAGCTTAAAGATTTGGAGACAAAAAGATCGTTGTAAAAAAGAAAACATGGAGGGATGCATTATTTCACTTATCCGATGACCCACTCTCATAAAACACACTGAAAACATGCGGCTTCTCTCAAAGAATCCCACTGTCTCCATGGGGGAAGAATGTCATATTTCAGCAACTTAGGTTGAACAGTTCAAGTGAGATTTTATCCTAAAAATGATGTCTTTCAGGAAAAAAGGTGAAAGAAAACTCAGAGATTCAAACCATTTCAAGAATGAAAAGGGAAAGGAATATATGGCCAAACGCAGATTTATTAAACTAGAGAATGCAGCTTTTCAGTTTGGACTCAATGGTATAAAAATAACAATAGTAATAATATTACCATGCTCTATTCTAATATATATATTAGATTCTAATATTTATATTCTACTATATATCTATAATAGCCATTATATTATAGTATATTTATGTGATATGTATTATAGGATTTGCCTCATGAAGTAATTTTAAGGGTACAATGAGTTAATATATATTTAATACTTAATATTATTATATTAACATTACATATTAATATATTTATTTAATTCATGTATAATATATATAACATACTATATGTAATATTATGTATGTATAATATATTATGTTTTTAATCCTTATAGTCACTCTCTGAGGTAAGTGCTATGATTGTCCCCGTTTACAGAGAGGAAGGGAGCCTAGCGATAATAAGAAAAGTGCCCAAGACCACACAGCCAATGGGTGGTGGAGCTGGGATTTGAGTGTAGGCAATCTGACTCCAGAGTACATGCTTTTCACATGTATATTCGATGTCTCTACATAGCAAATTATGTATGAAAAAATTACTATTCTCACTAGTTTGTGTTATGGAGTCATCAATATTCGTGCTCTTCCCTATACCTGAAATGCGTATCCACCTCGCCATTTATCACTAGCTAACACCTACCCATATTTTAGATTTCAAGTGGGGTTTAGGTCCACCATTCCCTGAACCCCTAGTCCAAGTCTGTTGTCTCTGTTTTAGCTCATACGGCCAATTCTTTTCCCTCAGAACAATTATATCAGTTCATATTAGGCAATGCGACAATTGGCTTAAGATCTGTCTCTGCCCCAAGGTTGCATGAGCCATTAATGAAGTACTTACCACCATAAGTAGTCCACAGTAGGAATTCTGAAATATTTGTAGAATAAATGAACAGAGACAGAGAGAAGGAAGGAAAGAAGAAAAGAAGGAAGGAAGGCAGGAAGGAAGGAAGAAAGAAAGGAAGGAAAGAAGGAAGAAAGGAAAGAAAAAAAAGGAAGAAAAAGATAAGAAAGGACACACATGTAAGTTCCCCCATCCTTTAAAAGTTGCCTGACTTATCAGGACTGTCCTCTTCCAGGATGTCCTCTGCAGTTTCCCCAGTTGGAATTGATGACGTCTTCACCAGTGAGCTCATCACCCTTGTACCTCTATTTCAGTTGTTATCAGGATTTGCTTTCTACGATCTTTAATTCATCCGTGCCCACCTCCCTCACCATAATGTATACTTCTGGAAGTCATAAGTGGGTGTCCTATGTGCCTTTCAAGTTTTCCACAGTGTCTACTCAGTATATTGAACATCAAAGTTTCTGAGTTTTATACTGAACTGAATTAGATAAGGTGATGGTAGCCTTCACGCATAATCTATCATTTTTTGGGCCCCAGACTTGGAAGGAGCCGTACTGGAAGGGCTAGAAAGAATTGCATGCTTTGTTACAGCTAATTCAGAAAAATGAAGTTCCGTACGTACCTCGCATGCACATGCTGTTCTACCACTGCAAAGGTCCCATTAACAGGGAAAATCCCTAAGGAAAGAAAACGTTCAAATATGCAGACTAAATACCCTGTCTCTGTCTTTAAAATATGAACCACACGCTTTCTATGTTTGACCAGACTCTGGACTCCATCAGGAACTTTGAGTACTGTGAACTTACAGACTCCCAGGTTTGCAATTTCCAACGCATTGTTTGTTGAATAAATGTCTTGACCTGTACTAGGAAGTGTGACTGCTTTCCCAGGAATGATGATGGGGTTTCAGGATTAGTCCATACTTCCTCACCTCAGTCCTTTGTGGGCCAGAACATCTGGGAGACAATCACTAAGCTGGAGCTGCAGCCTGTGGCTATGGAACAAAGGCACCATGTACTGTCTCCCAAGGAGGCGAAAACCAAATCCACCAACTGAGTCCCATTCGCAGCAGGTCCTTACCAGTTGGGCCAACCCACACACGCTGAATCCATCCAGCTATCCACAGGACATGCCATGTTAGAAAATCTGCTCTCTAAAATCCCAAAGAGGGACTGAACCTTTGGGATATTTTTGACCGACTCTAATTTAAGCTAGAGTCTGAAATGATGGAATTCAGATAGCAAATGCTACACTGTATGCTGTTAGAAGCAGTGTTTTCAAAAGATAAGTTCTTTATTACTGTCTAATTTCACAAAGATCAGAAATAAGAGACCTGGTCATTGAGTGCCTGCTGTCCAGGGAGCCAAGGAAAGAAGAGTCGTCGGTCCACAGCCTGCACAACATCCTTTGTTGCTTCGGAACCTTCTGGTAATGGTGGGCTGCTCCTCAAGGTCTGCAACTGAGAAAATTTCAACTCATCCATTTTATTGGGGCCTGCGATCCTGTACTTTTATCTTCATTTAAAGGTCTAACAGGTGGAAGTCTAATGAATAAGGGGATACGTAAAATTAATCTCGAAACAATCTAATCAATCTGCCCACTCAAAAGTAACTCTCCTTCCACTCTGAGGTTCCCATGAACCCCCACAAGAGGCCTGCCTCCACCAAAGGCTGTGATAGCCTTGCCTGTTCTCCATGCAGAGTAAGAGGTATGATTTTCAATTGCTCAGAATAGAACATTCCAATCCTGCCTATACTCCAAAAATAATTAAATATCTGGCTTCCAAGCACCTTAAAAAAATAGAGTTAAAGACCCTGCAATAGTTCTAATGGGTACTATGTGTATGTCATTTGATGGATCATATAAACTAGCCCTGGCATTTCAGAAAAGGGGTGGAATCTTAGATGCTAGCCAGTCCAGATTAAGCAATCAAGATGTAGAAAAATTAAGTTCAAATTTCCACAGCGAGCTGTGGAACATGGACTAGAGGCCACACATGAGAGATTGCTAGCCCCACACTCTGACCACAGCCCTATACTAGAACCTTCTTTAATAGGCTCTGAAGGAAGCATACAGTGGGTTCAAGCTGATGGCAGATAATGAACACATCGCTGCTGTTCGTTAGACTAAGGTGTCATGAAACGGGAAACAGAGAAATAGAAAGGCCCGGTACCTGTACAAAGTAGAAAGGTAATTTGTAGCAGAGCTAGGACTGGAGTCCAAACCTATTAATTCTTGCTGTCTTTTTAGGGTGCTGAGTTAAAGAGCCACTCATATATTTGGAGGTAGATATTTGGATCCCAACTGAAAATTGTAATCAAACTTCTAAAGCCCAGAATAGACAACCAGCCAAGTAAGCACAAGTTTTACACCATGAGGTTGTTAAAAAACTTATTTCCACTTGGTGTGACCCATGCCATACCAATTCCTTTCTTCCCAGATCTTAGAGTCTGACATCCTGCAGAATAACTGCTGTCATACGATGGACAATATATTACTCCCCCCCTCATATTCATCTACAGATGGCAAGGAACATGCTTATTCCTGCTTTGGACCTCAAATTGTGAGTCCTCCTCAGCAACCTAGTAGAAACAAGATGAGGAAATTGCATACTGTTATTATAATAATTGAGAAGTAGCAGTACCCAGGGTCTCATCTCTTTCCAACCAAATACAAGAACTTTGCTTTTCAACATGAGTAATACCCTAAACCTAAACTGCATTGAATTGCTTCATTTTCTGGTCCTCTGAGTACTGATAAAGATTACTAACTATATTATGCTGTGATTTATCTATATTTGATGCCATAAACAAGATTTTCTCTGGGAAAAAAAGAATAATTGCGCATAATGGCCATATCTCTCATGTTGAAAGTGCTTAATTTATGATAAATATTCTATGAGCAATTCCAGAGAATATTGGCTGGAAAACAAAGTGAAAAATTAAAAGGGTACTTTATCCTCCCACTTTGGCACACAGTGAAAAACATTTTAAACTTTTAAAGAAAAAAGTACTTTAAAGATTTCAATATAGTCAAGTTAGAGATGAATACTAAAATTCTTTTAGTTCAGGAACCAAAACAACAGTGTAAATGGGATGTTGTGTAAGAACACTTCATGGTACAAGCATGACTATTTAAATAGTTTAGTTTTGAATTTTGAAGTTTTACTTTTCAAGGGTAATGACCTTGAAAAACATTGTTTCCTAATATTTCCAATATAGTCACTCCAAAAGAATGTGTGTCATTTCAATCTGTCCACTTGCGAATTGTCAAGCTTTAAAATGATTGGTAAAATCAATATTCTTGAGGAACATTTATCTTTAGGTTTAAAGACTTTTATATTTCAGTGTTATTAGATCTCACATGAATAAAATTTTCTGATACTGCTTGTAGGAAGAAAAGCAGTGTTGCAAATATACCTACTTTTAAACTTTAAAAATATCAGTGGTATTTGACTTCCGTTTACTTTATACTAGTTACATTTATATCCGTTGCTTTGTAGAATTGCCATTAATAAATCTTGGTGCTACACAGAAGAAATTCTTAATGTTACATTTTTTAATTCCCATACTTACCAGTTCTTACTTTCTATAGGGAAAATCATCTTTAGCCACCAAACTGGCTCTGTTAGGCAACTGGATATTACTGTGTAATTGTTAATGAGCATAAATAACAACCATACCAGTTGCTTCACAAGTTTGAGCTGGATTACGCTTGTAGATGCAGGATTTTTTGTTGGGGATCAAGGGTTGATCTATAACCCTCTCACTCATGAAGAGAACACCTGGAAAATTAAACCAACAAAATAAAATAAGGGCAAGAAATAGAAAACAGTGAATAATCTCCTATAGCTCCTAAAATTTCCAAGTTTTATGCTTGTTAATTTGAGGCAGGGGCCAGTGCTTATGCATATGGAGAAGCTCATTATATTCTAGAAAGTGAGGAAAATAATAGAGTAACCACTTCATGGCACTGTTGTGAGAATTAAATGAGATAACACAGGTAAGGCACATTGAAAATATCTGACACCTAAAAAGTACTGAATAAATGACAACAGTAATAATCATTTTCATTATGTTTTGTTATTATTTCTAATAATTCACAGCAGATACCTTCAGTTGAATACCAGAAGGAAGGTAAGAAGAGGCTCGATGGGTCTGCTGGAAAGCTATAATTTACTGTTGCTCTTAGGCAGTAAGCTTTTTTCTTCTTTTAATTAAATCTATATCTCACTGGACTTGACAGACACAACAATTTATCTACACAAACCACTACTCGTCACAGCAACACTGATCTTGAGAAGTCTTCAAAGGAAATGCTAAACAAGAAAGAAAAACATTGACAATGAGAGAACCAGAATTTCAGGTAAACAAGAGCAATCCCCAATCCTTTTGTGGTGTCCTTCAGCTTTCCGAGCACACGCTCAAACGTATCTAACCAAACTTCATCCCATAAAAACCCTGTGAGGTCAGCAGGGCTGGTGTCTTAGCTCCTTTGGATGAACAAAAGAAGGTTTGCCAAAGGCATCTAGATTCATTCAAGTCTGGTGGGGACCCAGAGGAGAGCTGGGGTCAGAACCCAGATGTTCTCACTCCCGGATTCCCATTAAACTTACGCTGCCTTTTATAAAGGAGTTTACATAAATATCTAGCAAGTAAAAGTTCAATAAACTTTTGAGCGCTTACAAATAAGACAGAAAGATACATCGTTTTCAGTGGAAGCCCAATTCCATGAGGCACAAAGGCACCACTTTCCTGCTCTGTGAGGCCTTATTACCATCTATAATAGACGGAATCTGCCAGAGGCCTCCATCGTTTTGCGTCTTTTCTTTGAGTGTGGGAGTTCTAGAAGAATAATGAAAAAACAAAGAAGTGTATCGGAAAATTTGAGGTAGAAACTTAATAACATAGGAAATGCTTTTTAAAGAAGATATTCTGCTTTCTTTTTCTCCTTCTCTCTTTCTTTAATGTTCTAAGGTACAGGCTTTAACTTTTCCACTTTTCGGTAATACTCATGAAATAAGGAAACTAAAAGGAAAAGGAAAAAAACTTAACAAGGAGGAAATAAAGTACAATATGGAAATTTATCTGGGCTCATTTTCTTCTTAAATAAAGCTTAAGTGCAGACGTAGCCTGTTTTCACAATATTAGCAGAATTTGTTAAAAGTGAATATCTCAATCTTGTTCTTCATATAACACAATAAAATGTCCTGTTGTTATTTTTAATCTAATCAACCAGTGAATTTCGTGTATTCCTAGGTCATTCTATACATAATAAGGTATCACTACTTTAAAATGTTTAACCACATTTTTCGTTACATTATTCTTTCCGGGGTTAACTCTATCTTTGCTTGTCTACATAATTTTCTCTTCCTGTTTTAAATTCTTTTCCCTAAATATAACCCTATGTATAACAATAAATAGAATTTCTTCTACTTGACAAATTTCACCATGGTCAATTCAGGCAAAAATGTTTCTGTTTGTATATGAATATGTCAATAATTGATATCTGTCTGTGATTCATTTAGGGGGAAAAAAACATGTTATTTAGAGGAAACTGTTAGGTATTATCATTCTGGCATAAAAGTCACTCAACCAAGAAATTGCTTCTCTGTTATCATAGTTTCTTAAATCTATTAATTCAGTTCATTACAAGAAAATATCCTACTTATAAAACAGCCAGCGTATGAACATACTTTTTCTTTTGAGTCTTGAGAAAGACAAAAGTAATCAAAGTGCTTTGAATTTTAAAAAGAAAAAGAAAACCATGCCAGTGAATTCAGATAGCGGAAGTAATTAGTCACAATTGTAACCCTGCAATAGGGCATGAGGATGAGACTTGAAATGGACTTCATAAATGCTCCATGAACACGTTGCTGAGAATTTTTCAAGCTTTGCTGGTCACGTTGCTATTTAAAATAAATCCCGCCCTTAACATTGACTCAGAGGTCTTAAAAAAAAAAAAAAAAGACAATTCTTCATAATATCAACTTATCCTTATTTTTAAAACAAAATTTCTCCTTAAGCAATGCGAGTAGAGATAACACGGGAAATCTTTCCCAAAGAAATGAGATTTCCTCTTATTGTGAAGATGAAAACACTCCCTCTTAGTCACAGTGAGTGGGGGGAAAATTCAGTCATTTGATTGTTTCTTGGTTTTAGGTGTGCCTTCTAAATCAGATGACATTCACAGACACTCAGGATACAAGACAATGACTTTCTCTAAACAGTTTCTCAATACGAAAATAATATAGATTTCAGAATCTATGTTTGGTCCTCCTTAGTGAAAACTTGTATGTTAAAAAGGAAATAACATCTAAAATGGCTCATAACAAAAATCAGCTATTAACACGAATCCCAAAGAATCAAACCGAATTTTATTATTCTCAGCTAGGTGACATTGTCTTTAAACCGGCATTTTGGTTTTAAAATAAGATAGAAGGTGTCTTCGCAGTAGAAAGGAACTTGTTTCTGTAATACAAATCAGTGCTCTAATGGCAATGGAGAATTCTATCAATTTTAAAGAATAAATGATATAAATGTCATTTCCTGAGACTAGTACTCTAATTTTTTTGAGACTTGTTTTATGGCCAAACATATTACTGATCCTGGAAAATATTTCCCCTGCACTTGAGAAGAATGTGTATTCTGCTACTGTTAGAGGTAGGATTCCATATAGAGATGCATATTATATCTGAGCACTTCTTGGTATTTTTGTGAGATTTTAATAAAATTTTTCTTAAAAACAGGAATAGAGAAATAATACTGGCTTTCCAACATTTGGAAAAATCTCTAATCTCATATTAAAGCAAAATGAAAATTCAAACAACTAGGTGCCTATTCTTGCCTTTAAGTTAGCAAGGATTTTTATTCATATTTTCAATGAAATACACAATGCTGTCAAGGATGCAGCATAACACTCACCCTCCCACACTGCCACTGGGGGTAGTTTGGTACAGCTCTTTCAAGACACAATTTGGCATTCAACTGTTTTACTCTCGGTACAAAAATACATTGAAGTGTTATTTATAAAAGCAAAAATAGAAATAATTGAAATGTAACTATTTACAATGATGTTTATGAAGAGTTCACAAAAACAGGGAAGAAAGCAGTAGAAATTATTATTTAAGAAGAGAAGAATGAAGACCGTTAGAAAATACGCACACACAAATAATGCACCAGGATTAAACAGAGCTTGCCCCAGGAATGTGGGGTTTCCTCAACATCAGAAATCCTATCAATGCAACTCATCATCTTGGAGAATAACCACATTATTATGACAGGACATTTCAAAATGTTTAAATATTTCATCCTGGTTAACTTGCCTTGTGACAATGTACTTACAGAAAATGGATGGTCTAATTATTTCCCTCTCGCTGGGGCCTAAATTATGCGCTTAGTAAGGCCGTTGAGGAGGTGAAGTAGGGTCATGGGCCACCCTCTGCTCTGGGCACCCGTTCTCATTTTTTCTTGCATAGAGACTTAGCAAAGAACAAAGTCACACAACGAACCTTGAGGCTGCAATGCACAAAAAGTATTTGAGAAATCTCTAAAGGTAGTAATAATTTTTAAAAAGCTCTTTAACAAACTAGGAACAGAAAAGTATCTGCTTGTGTTGATACTTCTGAACTTGTGGCAGATATTCTAAATTGACTCATTTAGCACCCATTCAAATACACCCTGGTAGATTTCTTGAACTATCAAGTTCAGAAAGGTAAAAACTACATTTTCTGTACTTTTATTACAGCTGCCTTTCTCTGTGGGACCTGGCTCCTGCCAAACAGACATATTTACATGAGACCTGGAGGTAAAACGGTAGAGAGGCTGGCGTGTGGTGGTGGAAGGTCTAGTTCTTCTGGGGATGCTGAGGCAAATGTCAGAGCACCTGGTTCCAGAAGACCTGGCATCTGAGTGTAAGGGAGCAACAAGGCTGCTATTCCACTAGAAGAGTGCTGTGGTATGGTTAGACATTTCTCATTGCTGATCTCTTCTCTGTTATGTGGTATCCAAGCCTGAGTATCTGACTTTCTTGCAGATGAAAGGTTCTACTAAACCCTTTCTGCTTAAATTAGCTAGAATAGAATCTGTGGTCTGCACAGAGAACCATAAATGATGCAGCAATAAACCAAAAGCTTCAAAAAACAGCATAATGAATAGAGAAATATTAGATTTAGCCTGTTTTAAAATTAGATGCATACTAAGCAACATTAAAAAAACACAGTGCTGAGGGCTGGCCTGGTGGCACAGTGGTTGTTCATGCACTCCACTTCAGAGGCCCTGAGTTTGTGGGTTCAGATCCCAGGCATGGACCTACACACTGCTCATCAAGCCATGCTGTGGCAGCATCCCACATACAAAATAGAGGAATATTGGCAAAGATATTAGCTCAGGGCCAATCTTCCTCACCAAAAAAACCCCAGTGTTGAATGGCAAAAGTAAAAATTTTAACAAAGTAAAAAGTAGATATAGCCTTATAGCCATTTACATAAATGAAAATTCATCCCCACACACATAGGCATGCACAGACACGATTTCATTGTGATGCATACATTCAGTAGCATATAGCAAATAGGTTGTCATGGAGAACATGACTTCACAAGTAAAGAAACAAAAAGATAGACAGATGAGAGAGAGAGAGAGGGAGGGTTTCAGCCACCTCCTTAGCACCACTTCAGGTCGTCTCAGCCCTACCCGTTGAGCGCTTTTTGTCACTTTGCCCCACCCCAGCTGATGCTGCAGAGTCTAATTATGTGAGATGGACCAACCTCACACAGCCTGATGGCACCTCACATCATGTCCATTACACACATTTTCAGCTTCTGGCCAGGAGCTGCTCTATTAACACATAGCTGTACAACATGTTACACCTCACACGCAAGGGTTTAACACCACTTGCTTTGATCAGTCGAAAATGTAAGCCAGCAGATCAGTTCTTTTCTTTCTTCCCCACAGAGAATGCTCTGAGAAACAATCATTCCTACAGCTTCATGGAAGATACTTTCTACAAGATCAAATAATCAGACTTCCCTGATGCCTCATGCCGCCTCTTCCTCCTCCCCCGCCTCACTGTCCTTTATTCTCACTTCCGTCCCCTAAGATTGCACATCCTAATAATGTTTTAGCTAAATGCCTTTTCCTCAGGCCCTGTTTCCTGGAGAACTTGGTTCAGACAGGCAGACAAGCAAAGGAAATGGTGTGACTCAATATTCCTATGAACATTGACCCCAGAACCATGATTAATTTAACTCTCCATCTGAGGTCAAAGAAAGAAGGAAGAGATAGGGTAGAGGGCAGGGCAGAGAAAGCAATAAGGAATGAAATAGGAAAAAGCTACAGAAGATTGGCAAAACACAAGGCTTGATCTTTAAAAAGGTTAATAAGATAAATCTTTAGCAAGATAGGTTTAAAAAAAGGGAAAGAAAAATAAAAAGTATAATGGAATAAATGATAACATATATAACAGATTTTTTTTAATTATAAAAAGTTATTGTGCATAACTCCACATAAATAAGTTTGAAAGTCCAGATAAAATGAATATATTTTTGGCAAGATTTTTTAAATGTCGAGAATCAAAAGAAGAACTAGAAAAGTCAAAATCAAAATAAGTATTAAGGTGACTGAATTGGAAATTAAAAACTTCAGCTGTTTACACACACCTCAAAAAAGAGCTATAAACCCAGAAGTTTAATTGGTTAGTTCTAACAAACTTTAAAGAACAAATAATCCTTAATTTATAGAACATGGAGGAAAAAAGAGTTCCCTACATCAACGTATAAAGTAATTATAACTTTGATAATCAATTGTGGTACAGATAGTGTGTACACACACAAAATATGTAGTATAATTTATCTTATAGATATGAATCAAAATTCTCAAATACGGGGCTGGCCCCGTGGCCGAGTGGTTAAGTTCGCGCGCTCCGCTGCAGGCGGCCCAGTGTTTCGTTGGTTCGAATCCTGGGCGCGGACATGGCACTGCTCATCAGACCACGCTGAGGCAGCGTCCCACATGCCACAACTAGAAGGACCCACAACGAAGAATATACAAGTATGTACTGGGGGGCTTTGGGGAGAAAAAGGAAAAAATAAAATCTTTAAAAAAAAAAAATTCTCAAATACATTCTTAGTTTATTATTAAATTTAATAATTTATTTTGAAGATTATTATCAAGTTTAAATAATATTTTAAGTGAAATCTAGCCATTTAGAATATATTGCTGGACAGCAGAGATGACTTAGTAGCAGAAAATTTATTAATGTGATTCACCGCAGAATTGACAAAGCAAGAACAACTATGCTATCTTCTAAATCATTGAAGGAAAAGCATGTGAATTTCAATTCAACACCTACTTATGATAAAATTTCTAACAAAAATAAAAACTGAAAATAACTTTCTTTACTTGATGTAGACCGCAAAATGAATTACAAGATAGCACCATATTTAATGGAAAATTTTTTAATGATTTTTCTTCAGGTCAAGATCAAGTCAGAAATGCCAGTTATCACTGTTGTCACTCAAGACATTACTGGCTATCTTGGGAACTGACTGAGGACTAGGGAAAAGAGAAAAACGTGGTTTGATTTGGATAGAAAAAGATCAAATTGTCCTTATTTCAAGATGACGTGGTCATTACCAAAGAAATCCCATGAGACTGATCTGAGTTTCCCAACAGATAAGCTTTGGGATTGAATAAGTGTGATAAAGAGTGTGATTCCGATGTTCTGATGCCTGACTGCTGACGACTTTCAAGCCTAACCTCCACCCCTTCCACTGGCCCCACATCTGGGCAGCTGATAAGAACACCCGCTGCTTCCTCCTTTGGTGCCAGTAGGAGATTCCAACCAAGTGAGCCCCTGCCGACGCCCACAAACCCTCACGCGCCTGTCTCCTTTCCTCACTCTCTCAAGCCATTTTGGACCTGCGTGGGAGGCCTGCCCAGCTCTCCCCAGAGACCTCAATTTCGTACCCTCTTGATGAGTGTGTGGCATTATCAGTCTTGACATTCGAACCCAATTTGGGGTGAGAATACATCCTTTATCTTCAGAGTGGTCCTAACAATAAGAGGTTGATAAATGCAAGATCATTATCCTCAAACCAGTAATATTCATTTGTATCAGCAACTGCAAATAATGAAACAGAAAATAAGATAGCAAGAACAAAAAAAATGTATAAAATAGCTATGAATTACATTTAAAAGAATGCATACTTTTTTTGAATAAAATGTTAAAATTCCTTTTAAAAATACAAAAGATCATGGTAAGTGGAGAAATATATTGTGTTTAGTACCATTTTATCACCTTTCTCCAGGAGGGGTCACACCTACAGAATACTGTCTGTATGGTACTCCCTAGAGATGTGTACATGTGCATGCTGACGGTGTTCATAAATGGGATCACAGACATTCATTCTCTAAATCTAAAAATACAGTGCAATTCCAGAAAGAATCCCTAAAGGGGTATTGAGGAGGAATATAATGAAATGATTCTAAATTTAATGTGGGAAAGTAAAAATACAAATCAAAGTCTATGTAAAAAGAGTGCATTGCCATTATTAAAATAGCATTAAGAGGTCTGCCGCTTCAGGTCAAGATGGAGTAACGGAGACCAGATTTAACCTCCTGCTTGACACAACTGAAAAAAGCCAAGTAACTGAAATAATGGTTTTCAAGATGTTGGACATCAGGCAACAAGGAGGAGTGGTCCCTGAGAGTTGGGAACAGATTAAGTGAATGCTGTGATTGTCTACCATTCGAGAGCCTCCAGGCCATGATACAGGGCACGGGAACCCAGGTGGAGCCAGCTTCCTCTCAGATTTGAGATGAGAGAGCTGGGAGTCCAGGAGTTCAAGGCAGCTGGTGTTTTCAGAGCCAAACACCAGAGAAGAAAGCTGCATGGAGAGGATGCTGGAGCTCTGCAGAGAGGGCCCCTGTGGCATTCAACTGAGTCCTTCACAGCTCACGTGTGCGAGGGAACTACCTGAATCCATGGAAAGAACCACCCAAGAGGATTAGAGGCAACAATCCCAGAGCTCACACAGGGCCGAAATAGTGCCTCTTCCCACGAGCCAGATTGGAAACTATAATTCATGGGGTTTCAGGTAGAGTGCTCAGAAGGTCTTGCCTCAATAGTAGGAAATAATTTGCCCTAGACTAAACACCACTCTAGTCTCACCTCAAATATCATAAAAAGAAGACCTAAAAAGATCAGTTTTTGGTAACTTAACTGAGTCCCATAAAAACAATTAAAAAAATGTTTATCTGGGAAGAGAGCTTCCTAGTACGAAACCACAGAACTGGACTCACGCCGTCAGTCACCAGCAAGCCTGGATTCCTGAAAACTTCCAAGGTGTACACAGGACTTTTCTACAGTCTAGAGCAATAGCTGAAACCTTAGCCTGAGTAAGATTCCCCTTCAGAATTTTCTTGAAGTATTAGATTCCTCAACCCCAAATCTTCTGACTCAGTAGTTTGGGGCGGTGGCCCCAAATGTGGATTTATGTCAAGCTTTCGTAATGCTGATGTTGCCTGCAGCAAAACACTCTTCCAGGAGCACTGATCCAGAGCATTCTCTTTAAGGTAGCGGGTGTGATCCTAACAGGAAGTGTAGATAATAAGGCCAGACTGCACATGAGCACTTTTTCCTTCCAAAGCCTTCTATCAAGAGTGTGAGAAAAGTTAGTGAGGGCAGGGAGAAAGGCTGGAAGTGTCACACTAATGCAGTTCTTCTTGAAAGAGAACAACGAAATGTGGAAGAGAATGTTCTTTAACATTATCCAGCTTTTTCTTCTCTTAATCCTTTGGGCTTTGCCACTGAACAACAGTCAACGTGAAGCAGGGCCACCCCCTCCTGGGATGAGGGCAGACATCCATCAGGACCGTCCTATACCCACCGTCATCAAGCAGCCATTCAGACACCACCAGTGCTCTTCTGGATAGCCTCCAGGAGCCTCTGGCAGGAATTCTACATTTTGTCCAGAAAAAGCTCTGAAATGGGTCAGAGCAGTATGTCACTTAAATTTACTCACAATCCTATCTATTCCCAAAGCCAAAGTCCACTCCTCTTTCTACACCCCATCCCAAAGTATGTCCAGCTACATTTTCCAGCATAGTCTGTCAGAAAGGGTAACCAGCCATCCCAGTTTGCCTGGGACAGTAAACGTTTCTGAGAAGTGAGACATTCAGTTTCAAATGCAGACAATCCCAGGCAACCTGAGACAAACTGGTCACCTTCTGCAGTATAATTAAATGACAGTAACATGGATACGTCTGGAACTTGAACCCCCTCCCAATTATCAAATTCTTAGGGAAAAATTTAACTCAAAGAATAAAATTACTTATCAAAATACACAGGAAGTACATAGTAATAATATGAAATGCCTGAAATCATTTTTTTTTAACTTTATGAGTTAAAGTTCAAGAAAACTAAAATCATAACTTCATCTCTCCCAACATTTGATTCTGCTCTGTCTCACCCAGAGGGGTTCTCGGTGAAGCTGGCATTTCTTCGGTGAATACAGCCCAGGAAGCCCCTGACTGGAATGAACAGTATTCTTTCAGGGCGTTAGAAGTTGCAGTATTAGTTCAATTCCAAGACTCTCCTGAGGCCCCTTGTAAAGAGTCCAAAGACTTACTGGACTCATGTGATTATCCCTAAGATTATCACAGCCATTACCTCACACCCATCAAATTTAGAACATAAGATAATCCTCAGACTCAAAACAAGGGAAAAATCGTACTCCCAAAACCCAGGACATTTTGTCGATAAATACCACAGCAGAATCCAGATTTTCTATGGGCAAGGACTATAGCCAAGACTATTCTGCCAGCCGCGTAAAGGAGGGTCTGTGGAGAAAATCTCAGCTTTAGCTTTTCCAGGAGGCCAATCATTCCAGGTCAGCCACCCAGAATCCATGATCTATGAACTTTAACTTTATTGGAAGGAATCTCTGAGCGATAGGCAAGTTTTGACCATCTACCTGTACTATTTCTGGGGATAAAATCTACGTAAGCTTACTGCCTTCCCTCTCGGAAGGAAGGAAGGCATCACTGCCCTCTTGAAAAGTTTATAAATTTGCAGAAGAGGCAGTCTCATGACCAGTCTTATTCTGGGTACCTTTCTTTTCCATCCATTCCATTAAAAATTGTATAAGTTCCATTTCCCTCTGAGATCAATGTTTCTGGCACCCCAATGGTTTAGCATTCACACTCTTGTTGCAATGTTTTTCAGACCTGTGCCACAGTGGCTGTTTGCACTGCCTCTGATTGTTATGGCTTTGAAGAAATCTGTCTTGGAGATGATTCCTCCCTCATATGCAATTCACGGTCTATATTTAATTTGAGAGCACATGGTGGGGCCCGGCTCTAGAGCCACTGGATTGCCTCTCGAAGCCAATGTTTCCTTCCTCACAGCTCCCTCCTTGACCCTGCATGCGGAATGGATTTTGTTACAGCTGATCCAACACTGCTTACCTAAGCTTAGCACCAGCAATTTAAAACTAAACCTCCCTGAGCTTCTGTTCCATGAAGGTTTGATTTCTGCTCTCCTGTCTTCATAAAAACAGCAGCTTTCCTATGGACAAAGCTCATAAGCTGCAGTCACCTGCCAAGATCAAAATCTCACCTGGCCTAAGATGTAAAACCTCCTACCCAGGCCAAGGCAATAAAGAGCCAACGGCAGGACTGGAGAAGCACTGCGCACAATGCACTACAGCAAAGAGCCAAGGAGAAAACCCGGGGGCCACACACAAGCTCCGGCCAATGGCACAGCCCGCTTTGCTCCCTGGTTGCCTCCCATTTGTCTCCTGCTCAAAACGCAGGAAACCCCATCAGTTTCCTAAACTGAATATACCCCCTCAAAAAACTGCAAGCTCACCCATAGTGTCCATCACTGTGAAGCTCACTGCTTAGGGAAGCAGAGCAGAACCTAGTAGGAAAGGATACAGAAATATTTTAGTGACCTCGAGTGGGAAAGCATTTCTCAAAAAATACCCCAGGCTGTTGCCTGAGGGAAGTGAGAAGATTTAAGAAGAAAAACCAAACAAACAAACCCTGAAGGGACTGATATCTTGATGATGACAACGGTAAAGTTGTTAGTGTAAGTTTTGAGTAGTGCAGACTTAACGTTAGGCTTCCGTGGAGGAGTGTGAATTAAGATATTTAAACGTTTTTCATTTCATTGATCAAATGATTCAAAGCACAAAAGAACGGACATATCTACCTTATGCTGATTGAAAAAGGAGAATCTAAGATCAGCTGAGCAGAGTTCAGAGGCTTTGTATGGGCTTCAATATCTGGAAAGAATGGGAAAATCATAGAGATAAAGACTGGTCTGAACTCTGTCGTTTCTCTGAGATGATGGATGATGAGGGGAGACATCAAGCGTCCATTGACCGGAAGCAGATAGAGCAGACAGTGATTCACAAGTCAGTGAGAGTGAAAATGCCTGAAAAGGAAGAAGGAATACTGGCATCTTTAGGGTTTGGAGAAAGAAAGATAACTGCATTGCAATATTTCGTAACTGAGAGAATTCCTGAGTTAAGAGCTCTAAAGAGAGATGTTTTTGTCTCTATACTTATTTTAAAGCAATTTTAAACTGTTTCTTAAAGGGCTCTCCTATAGGTTTACGAGTAGTTTTATATGAGGCAGTCTTATAATATATACATGAACATTTTCATTTTTCCATGAAGCCATTGTAGAAACAGCAATGGATACAGCAATTGTAATCAATAAAAATGTTTTACCTGAGTTTTTTCATAGCACAGATTTTGACGTATTATGAAGCTCTCTGCATAGAATAAACAAACGAAAACCCTTTTCCCCCTTTTCAGCAGAAAGGATAATTAATTTTAGCTTTTAGTACCTAAGATAAAATAGCTGAAACAAAAGGTTAGTTGACTGAAATCTTAAACTTTAACTACTGTACCTCTATGACGTCTTGAGGATTATTCCACTGAAGGTGTTTTTTTCTTTTCTTATTGCCATACTTTAGTGACACTTGTCAGTGTTCCAGGTATACAAGAGGTAAAACTAGCAATCGCCCTGAACTGGATGGCTTTGAGGTCTATATGTTGGGTATTGTTTGCCTTTTAAGTTTTTATACTTCTTAGCTTGGGAAGTGGATTGAAAGGAGACACAATAAGTATTCTAGAAGAAGAGCAACTGGCAGGGTGGGAAATGGGATTAGACAGGAAGGAGGGCGAAAGCAATTGACTATTAATAAGAAACAAAATCAAATTCCTACATCACACCATATACAAAATAAATTCCAGTGAGATTAAAGACTTAAATGTGGAAAAAATTTATTTGATAAGATACAACAGCCTAAACAAAAAAACAAGACTGATAAAATTTTTTTAAATTGCAACACATGTAGCTGACAAAAGGTTGATAACTATGATGGTGAAGAATCCTAGAATTCAATTAAAAACATCAATATGAAAGAAAAGAGAAAGGTCAAAGAATATGAACCAGAAAGAGATAACTCAAATGGTCAATAAATATATGAAAAGATGCTCAAACTCATTAGCCTTTGGAGACATTCAAAGTGAAACCACGATAATACCTTATTTTTCACACATCAAAGTGACAAAAATTTAAAGTTTTCTGGTATTAGAAAATACTAAATTCCGGGAAAAAAATTAAAAAGTAACTCACAGGCAGCTGGAGAAGTGTGAATTGGTACAACTACTTCGGGAGGTCAATTTTTACTATTCTTAATTACAGTTTTAATATTTGGATCTAGTAAAGTGGAAGACACACACTTCTAGAACTGAGAAATCCCACTTCTCGTATAAACTTGAGAGAAACTTAGACATATGTACCCAAGGAAATGTGGATAAAGTAAAGATGCCCAATGCAGCATAATTTTTGTGGGAAAAAATTAAATGCTTATCAATGGGAGAATGGATAAATACACATATATTTATACAATGCCACTCTATATAGCTATGAAAATTAATAAACTGATCTTTGCAAATCAACATGATTAAATCTCTCTAGAATAAAGTATTGAGTAAATAAACCACCAAGATTTAGAATCAAATATACAATGTAATACCTTTCATTTAACTTTTTAAAATCTATAAACAATAATTCTTGTTTATGGATATAAATCATTAACAGCACCAAAATATAAACGTGAAGAATATTAACCTTTGAATGGTTCTCTCTGGTGAGAGAAAGCTGAAAGTGTCATTGGAGAGGGGCACTGAGGTTTCATCTAGTCAGTGAAGTGTTATTTTTAAAAAGAGATTTAAAACAAACAAGATAAGGGATTAATAATTGTTAAATATGGGTGGTAAATACACATATGTTTATTATATATTATAATTTTTTGTGTATTTTAAAATTTTCATACTAAAAAAGTGATGTTGAATTTCTAACAATCCTGTTGTGCTTGAATTTTAATGGAAATAAGCAGGATGTTGAGTTGAGAATGGTGCCTGATCTCACCAATGTAAATCGCCATGGTTAGCTGGCAGTCCACAGTCTGATAAGGGCCTCAGCCCTGTTTTGCTTGGCTGTGCCATAAAATTGGCCCACACAGTGTTTGAAAAAAAATGTGAAGGATTTGTCAACGTTTAAAAATTGGGAGATATGACATAAAAGTCCTGACTTCTGGCTTCTTTTGTGAAATCAGGAGATCTGGCAACCCTAGAGCCATAGTCCCCTGGGGCAAGATGGGTGGAGCTGAGTGGCGCTGGCTCCGTTGAGTGGGGGAACCGTCCAGTAAGTGCCCACTGGCACCGCCTGCTCTGACACTGCAGCGGAGTGCCCCCTGTCAGCTACCACCACATTGCCCTTTTTTCTTATACCAAAGAGAAAAGCTAAATATTTCACCAGGTTCACTTCATTTATTCTCATTACCTGTCTGCTCCTCATAGGCATCTAAGTTTGCAACTCTTATTTTAAAAGAAAAATAAAATAATTGAACAAGGATTGGAAAAAAACCCATATATATTTTTTTTTTTCACTGTTCCCTCTGGGTTATTGGATGACCAGTTTTCAAAGGTTAAAAGGCATTGTGTAAAATCGTGCAAACAGCCAAACCAAAAGGTCCTTCCATATCACCACTTCAGGTCACATCCCAGCACAGAGCTAGCCTTCTAGGATTATTTTCGGCTCCAGCCTTCCTCTGTTCTCAGCTCCTATCACAGGAAAGCTCCTATCATAGTGCCCAAGCACACTGAACCTTTTAAGATCCAAAGTTCTTTCCCCAAAAGCCATTTCTTAAAAAAAAAAACACAAAAAAAACCCTTCTTTCTGTCTCTATAGTTCCTACGCATCTTTCAAAGCTCTTCCTCATAAGTTCAAATCTAAGTCCTCTGTGATGTTTTACCTGACTTCCTCTGAGAATAGAATTTTTCTCTGCTCTTTTTCCCATGGCCAGCAATTCTTTCTCTCTTGTAGCACATAACAAGGACTGTCTAGAAAATAGTAGACACTCAAAAATATCAAATGAAATACAATGTATTATTCATCACCTTAGACTACACTATATTTAGGAGACATAGGCAACTAAGTTTAATACATACTTTCCTTCTTGTGATACATCATGAAAGCTGCTTTCTTGATTCAGCTATAACATGCATTTGTTTCTTTCTCATATGAGTGCGGGAAATATGAAAAATAAAATCATAGTGAAGTAAACATATAAAAAATCCTATTCTATGGTTTCCGGATAAGTGAAATTTATTTCATTATATTGCATTTTCAATCTACTAAGGCTTGTTTGTTCTAATTACTCCAAATTCTTGTTAAAAGCTTATAAATTTATAGCTTGGACATACTAGTAAATAAGAATTACATAACTTCTTATCCACCATATTCAGGGAATTTTAAGAATACTCCTCAAGGAAAACACACAGCAACACATATTCCAATATCTATAGCTTTTACCAAATCACTTTTGGATTCAGCCTAAAGATTGATTTCTGTACATATTCTTGCCATGAGGCCATTTCTCCTGATCGTCCTTCATGAAAATTAAAAAGTCCTGTTTTAATCACTCCTTAAAGCCAAATAACCTGTCACGAGTTATCTGTCCATCCACTTTCAGTGCCTGACATATCTACTGACTTCTTTAGTAGCTGAGCTGTTTGAGTTTTCTCCAGACACATTTAACAGAGAATTCATTTGCTTAGCAATGAGAACAATAAGGGATAGAAGAATGAAAAAAAAAAGCTAGTAAGAACTATAATTTTGTATTTGACTCCATAGAAATAATGGTATTTCTCCTTCCTGTCCATATCATCAGAGCCTTCCCAGACATATAATCTAACATTTACATTTAAATTATTTAAAAAGTTTAGAATTTAGTGAAGTTAGTAAAGCTTCATAACTGTCGCTTTAAATTTGACAATAATATAAAAATAAGGAAAAATAAGTCAATAAAAGCCTGATTTAATTCTCACTGATTGCCTACCTGCATGAAGACATTTCGGTCACATTGTTCAGCTCTCAGGAATTCACTGGGAAGCAGCCTTACTGGAACATGACAGATGCCTTGTTAATGAACATTCTTTCTTGAAAGTGGATTCCAATATGTTGTAAACATTACAGGCAAGAGGAATGCCATGCATGACCTCAAAAGCCAAAGATTATCGCTATGTGGGCCAGAAGTAGTAAAAATAGCATCTATGTTGCGTGAACCAGTGCATGGTCGCTGGCAATCATCCCAGGGCAAAATCCACTACCATGACCAAAGTCAAAACAAAGTAACTCAAAACCTGAAGCATTTGTTATCAAGAAGGAAAAAACCCATTTCCCCAAATGCAGCAACAGCCCCGATGAACGATTTACACTCAAGCATCTTACCGTCTGAAGTGTCGTGCTGTGTACCGATCACAGTGAGGGGGAAAGCTGGAATCAGAGATCGCATTGCAAGGTATTGACTTTTAAAGAACGTGTCTGGTACACAGATTAGGCTGGTTCAGAGTTTAAAAACTAATTATTGATAAAGTACAGTAATTCTTAAATGCCCTCTGAAGATGGAATGCTATTAATTAAAAACACTACTGTTTATCTTATCTATCTAAAGGTTATATGAAATATCATGTAACTGGTGTTCTTTGTATATTGGCAGAGTTCTCTGGTCTTCCAGGTAATATAATTGGGCAGAATCACCTAGCTGACAAATATATATTCACAAGGTGCCTGAACCACAATAATTATCTAAAAACCAAGAGGATAATGTTCCTACAGTCTTGACTAACAGTGAAGTTCTGGAACTGGATTCCCGGGTTTCAGATCCTGGCTCTGATATTTCTTAACTATGCTATCTTAAGAGAGTTACGTGTTTTGGTTTTCTCATTTGAAAAATAGTACTTATCACTTAAGGCTATTGAGAGAAAAATGCTACAATGAAATCAAATGTTTAATCAAATGTCTATAAAATAATATACTAAAATTGTTTCTTTTTAAATAAAAGTTATTAATATGCCATTAAATTAAAACACCGTTTGAGACTTAGATTCTTTTCAATTACTAGAAGTCCTAAGTTTATGATAATTTTTAATAAATAACCATGAATTTTCTCAAAAATCTTAATGTTATATATTAAATAAAATATTATCACCAGATAATTTCATAAGAAAATTCAAAATCTGTTCTGAAAGCAAAATATTGTTTTTATTTTGAGATGTGCAAGTGTTTTAACAAGGTTGATGCGATGAGGTTATAGACTCTAAATTAAAGCACGCCTAGAATTTGAGTGTCTTAAATGACTCAGGAGGTTTGCTATAAAATAGCGCAGGGTTCCATCTGAGAATCACGATCATTTGGCCAAAGGTGACGATAACATATGTAATTCTCCATCCATTTGCCTAATTGTTCCTTTCCAGATGTATAATAGTATCTGAATTGTTGAGCCCACCCGCCATGGGGACCAACTGTATCAAGTAAAGTACTTATGTTCAGCTGTTTCTGCCTTTATTCTTATAGACTCCATTCATTCCCAAAGTTACATGGGTCAGCACCCGTTTCCCCACCACTTCTGTAAGGTTGTTTCACACACTCGTAGTATAGTTAGATTATTTTGTCACGTTCTGCATTTCATCCTCAAGATCCCCCAATTCCAAAATGATTTAATGAAATTTACATTCACTAAGGTTCACTCTCTGTACTACCAGATTCTGTAAGTTTTGCCAAATGCCTAGTATAATGTACCCCCAATTAAATTATCATACATAATCGTTACCATCCTAAACAAAACAAAACAAAATAGTGTGCCTCGCCTTTCCAACCCTCACTCATTTCTCCATAAACCTCTGGCAACCACTAATCTTTTTATTATCTCTGTAGTTTTTCCTTTTACAGAGCATCATATAATTAGAATTATACAGTATGTAGCCTTTTCAGACTGACTTCGTTCACTTAGCGGTATGTGTTTAAAGTTTATTCATTCCTTCCCATTGTTTAACAGCTCGTTTCTTTCTATTGCTGAATAATATTCCATTGTATGGGCGTATCACAATTTGTTCATCCATTCACCTTTTAAAGGGTATCTTGGTTTCCAGACTTTGTCAATTATGAATTAAGCTGCTATAAACATTTGCATGCAGATTTTTGCGAGGATATAAGTTTTTAAATCAGTTGGACGAATACCTAGGAGCATGATTGCTGGATCTTATGGTAAGATCATGTTTACCTTTTTTTATTTTAAAGATTTCATTTTTTTCCTTTTTCTCTCCAAAGCCCCCCGGTACATAGCTGTGTATTCTTCGTTGTGGGTCCTTCTAGTTGTGGCATGTGGGATGCTGCCTCAGCGTGGTTTGATGAGCAGTGCCATGTCCGAGCCCAGGATTCGAACCAGCAAAACACTGGGCCGCCTGCAGCGGAGCACGAGAACTTAACCACTTGGCCAGGGGGCCACCCCCCATGTTTAACTTTTTACAAAACTGCTGTCTTCTGGAGTGTCTGTACCACTTTGCATTCTTACTGGCAATGAATAATTGCTGCTCTTGCTCCACAGTCTCGTCAGTAATTGATATTGTCGGGACTTTTGGATTTTAGCCATGCTAAATAGGTGTGTAGTGGCATCTCATTGCTATTCTAATTTGCAGTTCTCTAAGGAGAAATGACTTTTAGCATCTTTTCATGCACTTAATTTCTATCTATTTTCTTTGGTGAGATGTCTTTTCAGATCGTTTGCCCATTTTTTGATTGGGTTGTTTGTTTTCTTATTATTCAGTTTTAGAGTTCTTTGTATATTTTGGATATAAGCCCTTTATCAGATATGTGTTTTGCAAATATTTTCTCCCAGTCTCTGGCTTGTCTTCTCATTCTCTTAACAGTTTCTTTCACAGAGAAAAAGGTTTTCTTCATTTTAATGAAATCCAACATATAAAATTTTTTTTCATGGTTCATGTCTTGGGTCTCTAAAAACCATCACCAGATGCAAGCTCATGTAGAATTTCTCCTACATCTTCCTATATAAGTTTTCTAGTCTTGCATTGTAAATTCAGGCCTGTGATATATTTTCAGTTAATTTTTGTGAAATGTTGTCTGATCTGCGTCTACGTTCATTTTTTTGTTGACGTGAAATTTTTCATTGTAAGTTCTGCCTTTCTTCCATTGAACTGTCTCCACCCCTTTGTGAAAGATCACTGGATTGTGTTTCATTGGTCAGTTATCTATTCTCCTACCAATTCTACACTGTCTTGATTACCATTGCTTTAAATAAGTGTTGAAATTGGGTATTTTCCTCCCACTTTGTTCTCTTTTCCTCAGTATTGCGTTGGTTACTCTAGGTCTTCTGACTTTCTCTACGAACTTCAGAATAAGCTTGACAATACCTGCAGCATAGCTTGCTGGCATTGTGATTAGGATTGCATTGAATGTCTTCATCAATTTCAGCAGTATTGACATCTTAACAATTTGATTCTCCCAATCCCTAAACTTGGGATATCTTTCCATTTATTTAGATGTCATTTGATTTCTTTCATCAGAGTTTTGTAGTTTTCCACATATAGATGTTACACATATTTTGCTAGATTTATGTCTAAGTATTTCATATTGGAAAGCAATTGACTTCTATATATTAACCTTGCATCCTGCGACCTTACTGTACGTATTTGTTAGCTTGAGGAGATTTTTTCATTTATCAATTCTTTGGGATTTTCTACGTAGACAATTGTGCCATCTGCAAATGAAAAGTGTTTATTTCTTCCTTTCCAATCTGTATATGCTTTTATTTCCTTTTCTTGTATTATCGCAGTAGCTGGGATTTTCAGCGTGATGTTGAATAGAGCAGTGGAAAGGACATCGTTGCTTTATTCCTAGTGTTATGAGAAAGCATCCAGTTTCTCACTATTAAGTAGCTGTAAATTTTTTTTGTAGATGTTCTTTATCAAGTTGATGAAGTTCCTCTCTATTCCTGGTTTCCTGAAAAATTTTATAATGAATGGGTGTTGGATGTTTTTCAAATGCTTTTTCTGCTTCAATTGATATGACCATATGTTTTTTCTTCTTTACTCTATTGATGTGGCAGATTACATGATTGATTTTGCATTTTGAACTGGCCTAGCATACCTGTAATAAATCCCACTTATTTGTGGTATATAGTTATTTTTATGCATTGTTGGTTTCGTTTAATATTTATTTTGTCTCTTTTACATCTATGTTCATAAGAGATATTTGTCTTTAGTTTTCCTTTCTTGTAATGTCTTTATCTCATTTTAGTATTTGAGAAATGCTAGCCCCATAGCTGTTCAAGTTGATATATCCTTACTGATATTTTGCCTGCTTGATCTGTCAATTATTGAAAGAGGAGTGTTGAAGCCTCGAGCTACAATAGTGAATTTACCCATTCTTCTTTCAGTTATATCAGTTTTCCTAACGTGTTTTGACACTCTATTGTTAGGTGCATACATTTTAAGGATTGTTGTGTCTTCTTGGGAAATGAACCCCTCTATCATTGTGTAATATTCTTCTTTATTCTTGGATAATTTTTCTTGTTCTGAAGTCTGAAGTCAATACAGCTATTTCATCTTTCTTTTTTTAAATAATTTTATTGGAATTATAATGATTTATAACATTGTGTGATTTCGGGTGTACATTATTGTTTATCGGTTCCTGAATACACTTCATTGTGCTCACCGCCAGTAGTCTAATTTTTATGCATCACCATACATATGTACCCCTTTGTCCAATTTGCCCACCCCCTAACCCCTTCCCCTCTGGTAACCACTAATCTGTTCTTTTTATCCATGTATATGTTATCATCCACATATGAGTGAAATCGTGCAGTATTTGTCTTTGTCTGGCTTATTTCACTTAACATCATAGTCAAGATGTGGAAGCAACACATATGCCCTTCTACAGATGAATAGATACACAAGATGTGGTATATGTATACAATGGACTACTACTCAGCCATAAAAAAGACAATATTTCATCTTTCTTTTGATTAGCATTGGCACGGTATACGTTTTTGCTTCTCCTTTTACCCTATCTGGGTCTTTATACTTAAAGTGGGTTTTCTATAGAAAACATATAATTGGGTCTTGTTTTGGTTTTACTCAATCCACTCTGACAATCTCTGCCTTTTAATTGGTATATTTAGACCATTCACATTGAAAATGATTATTAAAATATTTGGCTCAATATCTACCATGTTTGTTACTATTTCCTATTCCTTGAATTTTTTCTTTGTTTCTTGTTTCCCCTCTTTTTCTGCCTTTTGTGTTTTAATTGAACATTTTATATGGTTCCATTTTATTTAATCTCTTAGTATATTTATTATTATATTATTATACTTTTTTGTTCAATATGTTCAGTGGTTGCCCTATAGTTTCCAAAATACATTTTTAATCAATCTAAGTCAACCTTCAAATAACACTAGACTGATTCAATTGTAGTGCCAGTAACTTGGAACAGAGTATTTCTAATTCCTCCCTCTGTCCCATATGACATTGCTGTCACTTATTTAATTTATCCATAATTCACAGTCATCCAATACATTGTTACCATGATTATTTTACATAAGCATTTTCCTTTTAGATCAATTAAGAATAAGAAAAATAAAACATTTTATTTTTTCTTCCTTATTCTTTCGCTAGTGCTCTTCCTTTCTTGATGTAGAGCTGATTTTCTGTCTTACGTCATTTTCCTTCTCCCCGAAGAATTTCTTTTAACATTTCTTTTCAGGAATCAGCTGGTGATGAAATCTTTCAGTTTTTGTTTGTGTGAGAAAGTCTTTATACTCCTTCACTTTTGAAGGATAGTTTCACTGGATATTGAATTCCAGGTTAATGAGTTTTTTCTTTCAACATTTTAAATATTTCACTTCACTCTCCTCTTGCTTGCATGGTTTCTGACCAGAATTCTGCTGTAAATCTTATTTTTGTTCCTATACAGATAAAGTGTTTTTCCCCATTCTGGCTTCTCTCAAAATTTTCTTTGTTTTTGGTTTTTGCACTTTGAATATGATATGCCTGAGTGTCTTTTGTGTGTGGGTGTGTGTGTGTGAGGAAGATAGGCCCTGAGCTAACACCTATTGTCAGTCTTCCTCTTTTTGCTTGAGGAAAATTGTTGCTGAGCTGACATCTGCACCAATCTTCCTCTATTTAATGTGGGATGCCACCACAGCATGGCTTGACAAGCAGTGCTAGGTCTGCGCCTGGAATCTGAACTTGTCAACTCTTGATGCTGAAGCAGAGCATGCAAACGTAACCACTATGTGACTGGGCTAGCTCCCTTTTTAAAAATTTTATTTACCCTGATTTGTGTTCTCTGAGCTTACTGGATCTGTGGTTTAATGTCTGCCATTAATTTGGGAAAGTTCTTGGCCATTATTACTTCAGATATTTCTTCTGATCCTTTCTTTCTTCTCCTTCCAGTATTTCAATTACACCTGTATTATACCTTTTGTAATTGTCCTGAAGTGCTGTTCCACTTCTTTTTCATTATTTTTCTCTTTGCACTTCAATTTGGAATGTTTCTATTGACTTCACTGATTCTTTCCTGAGCTGTGCCCAGTCGACTGATGAACCTATGAAAGGTTTTCCTCAATTCTGTTATAGTGTTTTTATTTCTAGAATTTCCTTTTGATCCTTTCTTACAGTTTCCACCACTTCTTACATTACTTAGCTATTCTTGAATGCTGTATATTTTTTTCCATTAGAGTCTTTAACTTATTAGTTGTAGTTATGGAAAATTTCTTGCCTAATAATTCCAATGCCTGTGTTCTCACTGAATCTGGATCCAATGATTATTTTGTTTCATCAGACTGTGGTTTTTCCCTTGTCTTTTATCATGCCTTATAATTTTTTGTTGAAAGCCAGATATGATACACTGGATAATAGAAACTGAGGTAAGTAGACCTCTAGTGTGAGGATGTACATTAATCTGGCTAGGAGTTGGGCTTTATTTGATGATCACTGTAGGGGTAGGTGCCAAAGGCAACAGCTATTGTCCTTGTGTTGTTTCCTCTCTTGCTGTTGAGCTCCACTAAGTAGTCCTCCTCAGAAAGAGTCCATGTCTTCCAATTCTTTTAGCTATAATTCACTATTACAAGGGACCCTGACTAATGTGGTTGCCAGCTATGTGTGTGGGGGGGTACATTCTATAATCTTAGTATGAAACCTCAGTCTTTTAGTCTGTGTATCTCTCTGAGCTGTAACCTTCACAGATGTTTTCCCAGTGGTATATCTTTTTTCTCCACCTTCCATAAGACAAGAAGGCTACAGAGCTAGAGAAGGGGGAATGTCTTTTCTGGCTGGGATATGGCTCTGGTAAAGTCTTTTCCCTGGTGTAGTAGGCTTTGTTACAGAGAACACTCTAGGGGTATTTTCTAGGGATTATTTTTCCCTTTCTCTATGAGAGCAACTTTTTTGGATCTTCACCATAAGAAGCTGATAAGTTTCTGAAATAAGCACAGAAAAGTTTGGAAACCTCTAAAGATTGCAGTCCCCAGGAGTTTTTAGGCCTCAAGCTAGTCTACTCTGAGCCTCCAGTGACTCTTCAGAAGCACCACTCAAGTCTTCCTACCAGTTTACGGCTCTAGCCATTCTACTTGAAGGAAGTGGATCTCAGCTGTGACCCTCTAGACTTATCTATCTCTCTGGTTTTCAGGGTGGCAGTTGGCCTTGAAACTTCAGTTCTTTAATTAGTTCAGGAAAAGTCATTGATTTTCAATTTGTTCAACATTTTCTTACTGTCAGTATGGAAGCGACGACTTCTAAGCTCTCCTATGTTGGGACTAAAACTGGAATTCTTGATTGAATGTTTAAGAGGAAACTTTAAATACTAATTTGACCAACAACTTCTTAACCTATGTTGCATGAGTCACCTAAAAATGTAAGCAAATTTATACAGCATACAAATCTGTACTTTTCATAGAGATCTAAAGGTTTTGTTAGATTCTCAAAGAGTTGGAAGACTTGTAAAAGCTATGAACTACATGATAGAAAATAATTCTTTTCATCTATGTATGTGAAAATACAACTCATTTCCCCAAGCTAAGAGTAACAAGAAAACATAAAACATCACTTTTTGCTTTCATTTGAATATCTTTGGGTAACGAATGTAAATTCCAAATTAAAAGGTAGTACCTGCCATGTATGTTCAGTTTGTGAAAAGTTATCTTGCTTCAATAGTTTATCAAATAATTTTGACAATATAATGTGTAATTTGGCTTTACATAAATTCATCCTAACACCAGACAAAATAACATGTCTTTTTAAGATATGGTAATAGAAGATAAGACTTGTCTAGATACAGGACTAATACAAGGTTCCGACAAGGAAAGAAGACACTCAGTGATTTTTTTTAGCTTTTCTAAAAAACAAAGACTTAGCTTGATCTATTCGTAGAACAGAGTAAGCTAACAATTCCAAATCTGATGTTGGAGGTATCTCTCATTTTATATATTATATGAATACTATTAGCAATAAAACAGCAAGATAAAAGATTGCTTTTTAATTTTGTACCACTGTGTAAATCATTGTACTTATTTTCAGGGCTGATTAGATAGCATTGGTGACAGAAGGTGAAAAAGGAGCTTACATGTGAGCATTAAATTAATGTAACTTTTATTAAAAGAACATTATGGTGGCAATATAAATCCCCAACTGTTCTCTGTCATCTCTAGTAGATAAAAAGGAAAAGAAGCCCCACTGTTTACAGGAAGAAGGTCCTGTGGAGAGTCCATCACTATTTTGCTTTTGCTCAGCATTTTACATTACCATCAGACTTCCTAACAGTGGTCTCTGAAAGATGAAAGTGGACTCTCACTGAGAATTCCACACAAATGGATTAATTCGTGTCGCCATTGTTGGCATGTCGCCATGGATACGGCCATCTGACGCCTCAGTGCAGCTGTGAGTTGATTGACGGTCCATTCACAGTGTAAGGCTTTACAAAATCAGTAACAAGAAAGAATGCTCATTAGTGGACAAAGACCTTACTTACACATTTGGGTGATACTTCAAAGACTGAATGATACCTCTCAGTAAATCTGACCTCTATATCAATGTCACCAGCGAAAGTTAGAATTATGCCATGAAAGAATATATTCAAAAATGTGGCGTTAATATATTTATTTGATACCTCACTTTGTTTTGGTTTCATTCAAATCTAGCTGAATGAGGATGGAATGGAAACACAAATTAAAAAGTGTCTATGTTATAAATCCTATATTTTTGAAAAAAAAAAAATCCTGAAGAACAAAAGCCATTTCTCATTATAAACTTACAGACTGGTATATACCTAGATTAATGAAAGGGAATAATTCCATCCTCTACTATGAAACAGGAGATCTGCCTTCTGCATGCAGAGCACATTGTGAAGCATGATATTGGTATTTGACATGGTCACATGCCCAACTGTACAAAGACAAAACCTTATTTGTCTGTAATTAAAGTTAGGTCATGAGATTCCAATCCTCTTGGTAGTGAAATACCTTACTCATATATTCAAGGTAATTCTATCAACTCGAGTTGATCACTCTGTGGTATCCCCTCTGTCAATTCAGGAAGCTTTCCTCCTCACATCTCTAACTCTTCTCCCTGGGCGTGATCTGGGTTCCAGAGGTAGCTCATCCATGGTCCTGTTATCGAAGGAGAGGAGACTCTCTGGTGCTCTCTGGGCCCTCACTGGCCCCTGCAGACCTGTCCCTCTGGCCTTGAGCACTGACACCTGCTTTGCTGCCTCTTCTGCTGATGTTGATATCCCTGCGTGGCCTCCGGTTGTTAGGTCCATGTTCCAACGTGCTCCTCAGCTTCTATGCCAGCCCTTCAACTGTCTGCTCAGCCACTTCCGTGTACTCATTGGGGTGTTCAGTAATGTTTGCCTGCTTTTCCCATGCTACAGGGAGGTGCCTGAGACCCTCTCAGGCTGCCCTCAGACCTGACTGCAGACATCCCAGCAACTCAGATGCAGAAAAAGAAGCCTCTTAGCTAATGGGACACAGAGAAACTTTGTCAAACTCCATTGAATCACAACCAGCTCTAACTCTTCACATTAGGTCTCATCAGAGGAGTAAACTACATGTGAAGTTGATAGAGACACTTTGATGTTCTTTAGCTATGAGTCTCCCTTTATTTCCATCAAAGGGCCAGAAATAACAGCTCCTTGAGGACTTTCAGCACTCAAGATTCCTGCTGTTTTCCTTGGAATCAGAATCAAAAGACATCATTTGGCACATAACCCATGTATAACATAACCTAATCCATCAACACGACAGCCTAAATGAAACTGAGATCCTACTGTCCTCTCCATTGCTGAAGATTCAGTAGGATTTACTATTCCATCCTCTCTTTTTCTGTTAAATTGGGCAGAAACAGCAAATCAAAATCAACATTTTAGAACAACTTACTCAGGACTATTTCATGTGAGTTAAAATTTTAGCACTGAAATAAATCAGAACACTGATCAACTGTGGAATGTGGGCATATTTGCCCACATTTGTGCAGGTGCATTTTAAATTGAAATATTGTTTGTTAAAATAGTCTGATGAATTTATCCCAAAGCAGCGGAATTGGGTGAAAATCATGTGACTCTTATTTGGAAATATGTCATCTGCATAAAATGTGGAGCTATATGAGATATAAAAGATGTACATTTTCTGTCTTTTTTTTTCTATGTCACTATTTATGAATTACCCAAGTTCATTACTCTGTGGTACAGAAAGAGACCAGGGAGAAAAGGGGGGGCAGCTGGGGACTCTAATCCATGTGATGAGAAGGAAGGGCAATTAATGAGGAAAAAAGAACTCTTAAGACAGAAAAACCTCATAGGGCAAAATAAAGAGGCTAAGGTACATTTCCAAAAGGGAGCAAGTAGTAGGCAGTGTGGGGAAATAGAGAACTTAATTTTTAATTGTCTAGTTTGCGTCTGTTGTAAAGGCTGTTTTCTCTTTTCTTTTAGGCAGTAATGATGGTATCAGATCTATTCCTTTTTTCTATATTTGTGTTTGAAATTCAAGGGTAGTTAACTTTGAGATGATACTTTGATCAGGAAATAATAGAAGAGCCTTTGTGTTCAGTTTTCTGTGGAGCCTCAATCCCAAACCTTTGAAAATGAAAAGTGACCAAAGTGAGGTCATAAGTTCTAGGCCTTAAAAATATTAGATAACACAAAATAGAGGAAAGAATGGACAACCATCTGTTTGGGGGAAAAAATTTCGTTTATAAGAATCATTGTTAAAGATGGAGAGGTAATGGACACACAGTTTTTCTTGGGCCTGATTTTTCAAATATGTGCAATTAGGGAACAGGAATGAATGGAGAAATTTCTCTTAAAAGAGAATTAAGCAGTCTTTCATCTCAGTAAACCCACAGTTTGGAAGTCTCTGTGTGTATCCTTTAAAAAGTCTTAGTTCATTTTCCTATATGTGAAACTTCTTGGGTGTCAAAGGATTTCAAGCAAATGAAAAACTGAAAACATAAAGCCCTGGGGAGAGAATTACAAATTAAATATAGAAATACATTGATCTAGATTATTATAAGCATGTGGGTGAATAGCTATTGATTTTACCTCTGCAAATTTCTGATTGTTTTCACCTTTAGTAAAGGAGCATTTTAGTAATTTTAAGTTTTTAAATCTATTTGTCCAGATGAAAGCTAGGAAATTTCTCTTTTCTAAGACCCCGAATGTCATTTGTCAAAATAAAACATATTGATATCTGGCTGTAATGTCAATATTGACTCCCCAGTGTCGTTAATTTATTAAGAATGAATATGACCATATTATTGGCTGAAATTATAACTTTAGAGATAATTATAGGAAAAATATTAGCATCGGTTGATGGCAACACATTCAGGAGTTAGTCAGCAAAGCCCAAAAATTTGTGTCAATAAGACAACAAAATATAAATTAAGTAATGCAACTTGATAGTGAGCTATATTTATGAAAAGCTTTTAAGTTAAAAATTGAAAATAAAGATTTTAATATGCTTTGCAGATATTGAAGACTTATGGGGAAAGAAGCCCATTTACAACCTCAGAAATAGCAATGTGAAGAAAAGAAATTTAGAATGTGTGGTTCTGGCATTAACTGCCACAGCTGGGGGTAGGTATGGGAACTGACAATTTGCCCTGTTAACTCTAACTGTGTCATTAATGTGCCTCGCTTCCTTTCACTTTAAAAAGTTAAGAGCAACCAAACTTCTCAGAAATGCCCAATTTATATTTCAGAGTACAATAATATATACATGATATATTTGAGTGGAAAATTTGACGTTGATTATTTAAATGTAATTATCCGTAAATAATTTGAACCCATATCTTAGAGTTTATGTTCTGTATATAATTGTATTCTCTGCCCACAGTTTACTCTTAATTAAGTACTTGGCTTTATAACTTTAAATTTCACAGTTTATTTTTTTCTCTACTAGCTCCATTTTACTTCCTGTGGATAACTCTTTTTAAAAAAACAGCAACTATATTTAGTCCAGATGGAGAAACATGAACTAACTTTTCCTGAGTAGTTACTATGTGCCATGCACTCTGCTACATGCTTTGTAAACTTTATCTCATTTAACCTCACAGCACAAATGTCCCTGGGCATTGCTTATTTACGAATAAGCCAACTGAGGCACAGAGAGGGTGAGTAATTTGCCCAAAGTCTCAAAGCTAACAGATGGCAGAGCAAAGACGAGAATCTGTTTTGATTATACTTACCCCTTTCAGACAAAATTCTTCAACGTTCTTAGATCCTTGTTGTGTGCTTTCTTTTATTAATATGAGTCTATTACTTTATTGGTAAAGAAGTTTCCATAAATTTGATTTAGGCTAAATTAAATGTGATTGATTTAGGCTAACTTAAATATGAAAGTTGTTTTTTAATCAATTAAGATCAAAGACAGCAAGGGAGAATTTTTTAAAGAGGTTGTCAAGTATCTGGGAGCTGAAATTTAAAGAAACAATGCTTGAGCAGAGAGAGAACTAAACAACAATGAGGGAAACAACATCTGTCTTGAGATGCGTGATTCTCTAGCTCTCGTCCTCTGTACTACGGAGGGATGGAGTGGAGGATGGTTTCATGATCTTACAGTCACTCTCCTCTTGTTCCAATTCCCTATTCCTGGTGAATTCTGCATCACACTTGCCTCTTGCCTTCCATATTATCTTTCCCGCTGTGTTGACCCAAAGAAGGAATATAATTTTTTCTCTTTACTTCATCAAGTAATATCCAAACCCATTGTATGCGATAGAGTTTAACTGAATATTTGAGAGGATCAGAGAGGGTTAGCAGAGTACAGCTAACATCTTGAAAGTGAGAATCATGGCATCCTCGGCTTCAAATAGTCTAATTTCCAAATTCTTTTTCATTCCTTAATATTCAGCAGAAGTGTGAGTTTTCTATGCTGAAAACCAGCCACGGAGGTCCCTTCTCACCTCCAGAATTCTCAGATCACAAGCTATCTGCTATCTCAACTCACTCCGGTCCAGCTTGATGTTTATAACAACCCTCATAGAGATAACTCTGTGACGGTTTGTCTCAAGACAGATGCAAAAACCATAAATAAAATGTCAGTAGAATGTAGTAAAATATTTTTTAACATAATAACAAGAGAGGATAATGTATTCCAGGAATGAAGAGACATTTCAATACAACAATCAAATTTTCTTTAAAAAATCAACTAATTTAAAAACTTCCAGACTGGACTAAAGAGATTAGTGGCCAACAAAAAAATTAAATAGAAATGAATAATTTAATGCTAATTTATATAAAAATTGTTTAAAAGAATAATAAGAAATAGTCCCAAAGAAAGTAGCAACAAGAGACACAAAATACTTAAGTGGAAGTGTGTGGGACTCAAGTAAAGAAAATTAACTTTACAGAGGGACAAAAAAATGCATTAAGTGAATAAAAAGACAGGTCATATTTATATACATGCAAAGATTCAATAGTATGAAGATGTGCATTTCCTCCCCGTGACTCTAGAATTGTAAAGAAGTATCCATCAAATATCAACCTGAGGAGGGGTGTGTGTGTGTGTGGGTGGGTGTATGGTGGTAGTTTGTTTTCTTTTTTATTACAATTAAAGTCCATATGGAAGCTATTACTGAATATGTACTTGTGTGAACGACTATGTAAGATATTAGGAATAAGATAAAAATAGAGAAGACGTAGTCCCAACTCATGCCGTTTTTATTTATAGTGTGAGAGACCAAATGTTAAAAAGTACACAAATAAATAAAATTAAGGAATGTGATGCATCATCAGGTGACTATGGTAACAGGTCAGACCTAATCAGAACACTAAGAGCTCTCTGAGAAGTAACCTTTATGTTACAACAAAGAACGTCTGGAGACAGATGCCTGCATCTAAAAAGACTGAAAATCTATATACATGATGTTGTGACCAGTGAGAGATGTTGGTGATGTTTTCTTCTTTACACGTATTATTTAAACTCTCTATTATAAACATAATTTCTAAGAAAAAAATACATTAAATTAGTTTTTAAAGTAACTTGAAAATGAAGGACCACAGTTTAAACAATTGTGAGTTCTTCTAGAGTATCCTTTATGCAAGCCATTGGCTTAAACATCAATGTATTCCTCCAGTGTCTTTCATATTAATAAAATTTATTTAATCAGTGAATGAACATAGATACAGACGAATGAAAGACATTTTCTCATAGTCTATGTTCACAAACACACTCAGAGTACTGAAATCTATACAAACCTTATTCCAGCAATTTCTATCATCATATTATATTTATATACAAATTTGATGACAAATACAGAACATAGCTACTTATCTGATTTTTGAAAAATACTGTATAGAATTTCATGACGTCATTTTTAAAAATCCCTGGTTCAGTGAGGCACTAGATGAAATTAGATTGATCTCTTTAATTATTCAATTTTGTTTCTATTGGTATTTTTAATTTTTACAAATATTTTGAATTTCTTTGAAATTTCAGGAAGACATGGCCGGTGGAACAAACCTTTCACAAATTAGAATAGATTTAAAATTAGTATTTATTTTCAACGTCTTTGTCCAATGTAACCCATTATCTCTTTTTGTTCCTTTCCAAATATGGAGAATTGAAAATATTACCATATGAGAACTAAAGATAATTTTCAATAAGGGTTTTGATACCTACATAAACTACTTTAAAGCTTTTCACCAAATAATCTTAAAATCAATATAACTATCAACAGATATTTTTTATAATTCACTTAAGATATTTAATCATTCTAAATCTGAAAAATGCGCCTTTTGTAAATATTGCATTCTAATGCCTTTCAAATGGTGTAGTTAAATGATTATTTTTGAAGATGGTGAATTGTTCAGATTTCCACATGTTATACTCTTACCTCTTCAAATATAATCTCCCATTAAACAGCCCATGAGGCTTCAAAATAAATTCAATGGGTAAAATGCTAGACATGATACAGTTCAAATAAATTTCAGCCTTAGAAACACATGAACTCTTCTAAGTTCTCCTTCAAGGGACTGTTCTTTAGAGCAATAATTGGCAACTGGTATGAAACAACCAATTACAAGTTTCCATGAGCAACGAGGGGCCAAAGCATTGTTGTCTTGGCTCAAGGATACCCCAGTGGAATGTCCATTCTAATCTATCATGAGCACAGTCCACTTTGTTTTACATGACACTTGTATACTTCATCCGGGGAAGTGCTAATCAACATGGAATAGCTTTTATTTCAACCTTTAATGCTTATAAACGATAAGTCACTGGTAGCTCTTCCAAATGGTCTCTAGGACAGGAAAGAGAGGCCAAAATAAGCAATGAAAGCCTGTTGCCCCACCAGTGACCTTTATCTTGAGCTAGAGTTACTTCCTGATGTAGATGTTGGAGACGGTTCATTTTGTATGTGACTTCCATCCAAACCAGCTCCCTAAAATGAGGTAAAAATGAAACTTTAGATCCCCCAAACCAAAGAGGGGGTAAGATACGATGTGTGCTACTACTAAACGCTGTTCACTAGTACTGTTGGCAGGATTTTAGTTTTCTCCTCTTGTGTACATGTGGGCTCACCTTCTGAGAGTAAAGCAGAAGAGAAGATTATGGGGCATTTATGCCAAAATTCAAATATCTCCCGTTCACATTTGCAGTTAAAAAGCTGAACAAGGATCATCTATTTCGAGAGACAAGAGAGTTCTATAATGAGAGACCGACTGCCAGCAATTATCCTTTAAGGTGTGGAGCAAAATATGTCATTAAAGATCCTCGTGCCAAAAAGGATAGGGGAAAACAGCTGGCAAAATGAGGTAATGAGCATAGTAGAACTTGTTTGGGATATGTTGTTACACTTACTAATATTTTAGTTTGAGGCTATGTTATACAAGCCAGCTAGGTTGTCTTTGCCGGTTTCCAAGTCAACAGATCCTTGAATGGTCCTGACTTATACCTTGTATCTCATCTGCCACAAGCTTTCCAGAAAAGCAGGAAATTCAACACCAAGCCCTCAACCACAAAGCTTTATACAGGGTGTGAACATGACAATCACTCCATAGGTATGTGTTCAGTAAACTTGGGCCCAAGGTGACCTCATTTACTTTTTATTTCCTCAAAGAGTTGATGGACAAAAAGAATAGGAAAAATATCTCTAGAGGTATTATTCGTTTTAATCATCAAAAATAGTTAGCTAATGGAGAAAAAAAGAAAAATTATATATATATCTCAATCTCATTTTTCAGAAAAGGAAAGGCTTATCAGAGTTGATTTATGAAGTGTCAGATTTAAAGAAGCTATATATTGCCAGAAGTCACAATTTCTCTTCCCATCATACATCATAGAAAATTACCTATGAAAGGCAATGAAGGAAGAAAATGGCTTTAAAAATATGGTGAATAGGATTTTGTAAGCCTGAAAGAAAGTTTACATAGAGGAGCTAGGTGCTTTCAAAAAAGGAGTCAAGGTGCAGATTCTGATTGAGCAAGGGATACACAAGATGTGCACAAGAGTGGTATAAGGGCACAGAGAGCTTAAGGGAAATATAGAAAGAGTGTAAGTAATACATTAGGAAGCAATACAATAGGAAGCAATTGTAATACCTTAGTAAGTAATACAATAGGAAGCAATGCTGTATTTTGAGGAATTTGAGCAACCAATACGTTCTCTCAAAAACAACTGAGGAAGGGAACTAGACTAAGGTTTGTTGATCACTTTTTATATGCCAGTTGCTTTGCCAGCCATATCCATCCCCATGACCCATGGATTAATTATAAATCCACCCCATGACGTGTGGATTTAATTCTCATAATCTCACCATGACATATGAATTTTTTTTTTTAAGGTTTGGCACCTGAGCTAACGTCGTTGCCAATCTTCTCGGTTTATTCCTCCTCCTCCTTCTCCTCCTCCTCCTCCTTCTTCCCCACAAACTCCACCAGTACATCGTTGGATATTCTAGTTGTAAGTCCTTCTGGTTGTGCTGTGTGGGATGCTCCCTGAGCATGGCTTGATGAGTGGTACTAGGTCTGCGGCTAGGTTCCGAACGAGTGAAACCTTGCGCTGCCAAAGCAGAGTGCGTGAACTTAACCACTCCACCAGGGGCTGGCCCTTGACGTATAAATTTGTACCCCCACTTTAAATGTGGGGAGAGTAATATCCAGAGTCAATATCTTGCCAAAAGCCACCTAGCTATTAAAGAGTAGGTTGACAATAATGGCAGTAGTGGCCAATGATAGAAGCATGGATCCTGGAGAAAGAAAGATCAAGAGAAGTTTGAAGCAGTAGAAGTGACAGAAGAATTTGAGCTAAATTAAGGAGGTTGGTCCCATCTCAAGTCACACTGAACTACTTTCTTTCTCAGGAAAACATTGTGTTCCCTGGCCTCTGGATTCTTTCTCAAGATTGTTCACTCTGCTGGAAAAACTCCTCTGCCTTCCCACTTTCTCACATGCATTCTCTTTGCTTGATAACTCTCACCCATCCCTTCCTTTGGAAAGCCCCAAAGAGTGTGCCCGGGGAATGTGGTCCTCCCACAAGCTCCCCAGCACTCTCTGCACTTATCCCAATCACTACACTCACCGCTCTATCTCTTGAGGCCTCTTTACCCATCTTGGCCATGAGCTTCTTAGGAGTGAGAATTGTCTTTTTCACTCTTGAACCATGGAGCCTCATTCAGTGCCTGAGACCAGGATGAGTTTTACCCATCTTGTTGTTGGAAAAGGCTGTGGTATTAGAGATAAATGGGAGGAAGCATACTCAAATGATTTGATCAAAGTAAAATGGCAGACTAGGTTTAGAAGGAAGAATAAAGATACATTCCTCCAAGGTTTCTAGATAACAGGATGGCTTTACCTTTTGAAGGGGAATGGAAGCGCATGAAGGACCCATGGACACTTCAGGTGAGTCACTCTTAGCAGAGTGCTTGTTGGCAGAGGGAGGTGGAGGAGGAGTTTTTGAAAGACTGGCTGATTGCGCCTTATTCTGAAGAGACTTTCCATTACACTTGGAACAAAATTCGAGTTTCTGACCATCCCTCGCTCGTTGTACATGATCTGGCCTCTGCCTGTTTCTCTAGCCTCAGCTCCTGTTTCTCATCCTGCCGTTCCCTCTATTCTGAATCCAATGGTCTTTGGCTATTTCTAGAACATGCCAAGCTTATTCCTACCTCGGGTCTTTACAAGATGGGCTTCATTTTGACATTCAAGCTATCACTTTTTCCAGGAAGGCCTCAACGATGACAGTATGTGAAAGTCCTCTCCGTTCTCAAGCATTGCCATGCTCATCCAGGGCTGATTGATCACTGAATTTATATTGTTTGTTTGATGATTTATTTGAATTTTAAGTTCCATGAGAGCAGATACTTGATCTTTTCACTTTTGAATGCCCAATGCCTGGCACATGGTAAGTGCTTAATAAATATTTGGAATAATGAATGAATTGATCAACCACCCTGCCTTTTGTTATGTGGCATTATCCGTGAGAATGGACAAACATGAAAATAATAGCTAATAATAGTTAACATATATTAGATTGCTATATTCTGGGCACTGTTCTAAGTGCTTTATGTGTATTAACGAACTCAGTCTTTAAAAAATCCTATCACAGGGGTGGCCTGGTGGCGCAGTGGGTAAGTGTGCACATTCCACTTCGGTGGCTCAGGGTTCTCAGGTTCAGATCCCAGGTGTGGACATGGCATCGCTTGGCAAAAGCCATGCTGTGGTAGGCATCCCACGTATAAAGTGCAGGAGGATGGGCATGGATGTTAGCTCAGGGCTGGTCTTCCTCAGCAAAAAGAGGAGGATTGGCAGTAGTTAGCTCAGGGCTAATCTTCCTCAAAACAAAAAAAACCTATCACTTTCCCAATCTTGCTCATGAAAAACTCAGGTCCTAAGAGTGTATATAACATACAGAATAACGTAAGTACAAGATAATGTTAAGATATACAAAATGACAGCATCTGGTTTTCTAACATCATCTGGCAGAAGATATAGTTCCTAAAATTCATTGTCTCCACATTTTGACCCTCCCACTATGGAGAAAGTTCATACTTCACCTTCGGGATCTAGTGCACATCTTGCAAGCACTGTGTAGTTTAACTGAAGGTGTCACCTGCCCCTTAGATGTGCCCATCTCTGTGTTCCCACAAAGCCTTCTCCACAACTGTGTTAAAGCTCACAGGACATTTTCATTGAAATGTGTGTTCATTTGACTGTCTCTCAGATTAGACAGAATTCTTTGTGGCAGCAATATTGTCTTTTTGGCCTATTATCCTCAATGCCAGTTGTAACACCCAAAATGGAGTGGATTCTCAGAAAGTGTTTATTGAATTCATTGCTGCCATTGTTCATAAACTAAGAAATTTTAAAAGTTGCTTGTTCCTCCAAACTTAAGAATCCAAGTTTTCACTAGGTAAGTTTTTTTAATAATTAATATCAAAATGACTAGAGTTTGATAAAAATAACAATTTTTGTTATTATGGAATAATCAGGTTAATTCAGTCATATATTTCACATTTTAATTGTGTAAGAGACAGGGATCTCGCTAAATGTGTATTGGCCCTAGAAATGTACATGAACATGACTTTCGCTTAGCCATGTTATTAAAAGCGTAACCAGGGGCATTTACGTTTCCTTCATATATAAATAGTAGCTTATTGGCCGCTCTTTCAAGTCAGTCTCGTAATATACAGCGAGTTCATTCTAGATAAGAAAACCTCTAGCAGTTCAGGGTTGGGATTTGGTTAAGCAGATAATCTAAAACAGTGGATGTTTTTCTAAGGTTTATCTGAATAATCCAAACCTCTGGAGTCTACTATGATGGGCTAGAAATCTTAGAAGGAGAGGAGTTCTCATAATATTTTTCAACACAATTTGTTTCTGGTTTTAGCCAAAAATAATGCAAAAGAGATCTCTCGACACATTATGGTCCAAACTTAGATTAAAAAAAAAAAAAAGACTTAGAAGAAAAAAATAATAAAAATCTTTGAAATTAAAAAAGTTCCATTCTGGCTTGCAGTTCAAACAACAATAAAACCACAACACAAGTGGTAAGCGCGTTGGATAGTCATCTTCTATTTTAATAGACTATGGTGTGGTCCCCTTTCAGATATGAACAGTCCATTCAGCCTTTCCCTGCCTCTGGCAAATTCATCTCAACTAAAAGGACTAGGAGATGATGGAAAGATAAGAGTTCCACGGAGGGCAGCCTATAATAAGAAACACAATAACAGGAAATAGGTGGTGGTCACACAAGCACTAAAATGTGTCTCAAGTGTGAACCTGGGGGAAAAAAAGTGAAAACAAAGCAATGGCTGAGGCCAAGAAGCAGAGCAATTCTCTTGCCCTACCAAGGAAAGCTTCGCCTGCATATTTGGAATATGTTGATTTTTCACCATCAGGCAGCTTTAATTGAACCCGTGTTCTAGGAGCCACCGAAGAAATGGAAGAGACCATCTAGAATTGAACTTAAAATCCAGTTTGCACACTCACAGGTAATTTAACATTTCCAAAATCATTTCAAATGTTTTTATTAATATAGAAGCTATTTCATTTTTAGTATTCTGCAAAGCAAAAGCACAATTTAGTTATCTTAATTTGATGAATTAAATGCTTGATTGAAGTGAGCTGGAATTCCAGGAAGTTTATGAGACCCAGCTCCAGCTGCATTATGTAGGTACATAATTCCATGCAAACAAGCATAAAGAAGACCACAACACATAGAACCTGTATGAGAAGAGAAAAAACATACCAATCTAGAGTCACCCTCTTAAAGAAGGTATTTTGTAAAGTTACAGTATTAGCCTACAGATGATATAGTGTAAAAAAGCACATGGAGAAAATGTTTTCCATTTTCCTTTATTGGGTAACCTGAATTGGTATCACCTGCCGTGATCGCCCACCTCATTCATGGGGCTAGTTCTGTCTTTTGGGCAGTTCCCTAAGTTAAAGTCTATCCTCCAAGAACAAATTTCTATTACCACAGGAAATATTCAAAAGACTCTAAAAGTGATTTTAAAAATGGAGTTCATAATCACCTCAGTGAAGCAAAATGCATACTCTTTTGAGGCAGGGAGAGAGTGTGAAATAACTCTAGAACGTTACTTTCTGTAACTCTAGTACTGGTGTTACTTTAACTTTTCTTAATCCCCCCCATTGACATCGCAATTGTAGGGTTGTGTTTACTCCCTGATTTCTAAATAAGCCATTCCTTTTCTATGGTTCTTAAAAATATTTCAAATGAAACCAAATACAGTTAGGCAATGAGCATCTGCGTGACCAACTGACCCCTTTGTGAAATGAGGTGCTCATTATTGATAGTGGAACAGGGGAATTTGAAACTCATTTAGAAACGTTAGGAATTATCTCAGGAGGAGTCAGAACCTGATTTGGACTGAAGCTGTCTGAAAAAATATGAAAAGAAAGACTCAAAGCCTAGGCGCTATATGGGCATCTGAATGTACTCCAGTCCCAGCACAGGGGGTAGAGATGGCTCATTCTCTTCTCACTGAGGGGAACAAGGGAAAGTTAATAGAGAACAGTGCAGTAATGTTCTACCAGCTGCCTGCCTTTCTTTACCAGGAGCAGCAGAGAAAGTTAAAAACCCTATTTATGGTTGAAAGATTTCTTCCTATTCATACTATTTGCACATATAGGTTATGAATCTCATAGATGGGTGGGATGCAGTCTTCATCTTTACATTCTTTTGAATCCTAGGAGAGTTGAAAATAAGAATGAAAGACGGAGAACTGTTACACTAGAGACAGTACAGCGTTTCAGAGGGATTGTGGTGACTAGAGCTCCTTTCCAAACGTAAACAGCAAGAACCACCAGGGTTTGGGGGCTGCCTGGGAGTCCGGGCTGCCATCATGCAAACCAGGGGAAACTGGATGTGTTTCTGAGGGGAGCTTAATCTGGGCCACACAGTGGAACAGGCCAAACCAGGTTATATTGGCATTTTGTCCAAGCCACACCAGGATGTGAGGCATCTTCTACTTCCTGATTCTAACTACAGTTTGGGGATTCCCAGATAAAGAAATACGTCATGACAATCTTGTGGTGTAGACAGAGGTTTGAGATACTGTGACTAATCCATGGCAGTCTTTGGACTTTCCCTCCACTGGATGTGAGGCACCTCTGTGAAGCCTTCCCTGATGGCCATGGCTGGTAAGCAGCACATGTGACAGCAACTGCTCCATTCTCTGACTTTCTGGATTCACGGCGCTCCCCTGGGCATACACTGGTCAACAAATCAAGTAAGGACTCTGCACCAAGGGGATGCAAAAGGGAAAAGGAAAGAAAATAAGGTGAAGACAGGATGTTAAACAAATAATATCCAGATAACTGCTTTCCTGACAATTGCGATAAAGGCTATGAGGTACAGGATCCTGAGAAAGCACAGCTCGTATATTCTCTAGCACTAATTCTTCACTCAGCACTTCAACACTTCATTGCTTTCTATGGGTCATATTGTTCCCTGCTTCTGAGACGTCTCCTACTCTTTCTGGGCAGTCTGTAAGCTCATGATAGGCAGGGACGTCAGCTGAGAGAACACTTATCTAGCAGAGATCCTTGTCTGAGCCATTCAAAAACACATGGTGGTTTAATTTTGATGGACTGAATCAGGTTAAAGGGCCCACTTCTGTATCAAAAAGGAGGGGGAGATTATTTAGAGCCAAGCTCACCGTAGCTGCGGCCTGCGTTGGGTGGGGTTGTAGAAGAAGGGAAATTCCTTTAGAGGTATTAGTCTCTATACCCTTCTCAGCTACCACCTGAAATGTATGCGAAAGGAAAATAGAAAGAATGAACTTTCAAATCCTCCACGTTCTATACCTCTAAAGGAGGCGACCCATAGTTAATAGCCTGCTGGCAGCAGAGGTCATTCATGAGCCTTCAGACACGCAAATGTAGCCGTGGAATCAAGTAGGGGGTGGAAAGTTAAATTTTTCTGCAAAATAAAGTGGGAAGAATGAAGTTGGGGTGAAGGAATGTGGAGGATGTAGACAAAGGAGACTTCGCATCCTCAACTCTTTGTGCTAAACATCGGATGTAAGCGATGCTTTGAAGGAGACAAGGAAAACAGGATGTGCTCAACATCCAGAGAGTTTTCATAAGACAGAAACACCCAGATGGCAAGATGACTCTACACACTCGTGACTTCCATGGAAGCAGGAACTGAATCAGAGCTGAATCCATCCTAAAGTGCTCCGCCCAGCCCTGTCCGGGGCCCCCATTGCTAGTTCTACTGAATTGTCCCACCTTAGTCTGCATCCTGGGCCCATCCTGTTCTCTCAACCCAGACTGACCTCTGTGAGTACCACCTATTCAGGATCCTGCTTTCTGCTTGTTTAGCTGATGAACTGATTACTGCTAAGGTAGCAGTGACTAACATGCCTCCTGGAGAACCTATTTCCATTTTAACAAGAGCCTGAGAGATCTTACCTCAGAGGAATGCTCTAAGGTGACAGACAATGGGAGTGAGGGATTTGACTCTGAAGATCTCCTCACACTTCTCACATCATATCACACAGGCCTGCACCTGCTTCAGCTATAAAGCTCGAGCGCTGCCTACCTCATCCACCAAAACTCTGTACTGACTTTCCCAGGTTCACGGCAAGCATCTTGGCAAAGCCCCAAATAGCACCTTAAATCCCTGAGCCACCTTCCAGCTGCTGGAAATAATGTTTCTCTTCTCCTACAGCATAAAGCAGATTCCATTCAGGAATCACTGTCAGTGTACAGTCAACCTTCATGCAAATCAGCCAAATTTAGTCTGCCCTTTGCTCCTTCATCAAAAAACATGACAGCAACCACAAGAATTTTCCATAATTCAGGCTACCACCCTCTCTAGAAATAGAATATCTATTAAGTTGGCTTTCAGAATGTAATATTAGAAAGATCAAATCTCTTTAAAGCCACAAAGAGAATAAAGTTGCAAAGTTTGGCATTGTCAGGGCAGAACTCCAGGCTCCCCACCAGGTTTAGCCTTGTAGTAAAGCGCTGTTCTCCTTTCCAACTTAGCTCCTATCTGCTGAGACCTCTGCAGCACACATGATGTTTATTGTTTTTCTCCCCCACTGTTACTCATGATCAAAACGGCTCTAGAAGGCAGGTGTGGGAAATGAAATATTATTGAAATACAAGGTGATGATAACCATTAGATTTCAAGCTAAATTTTCTAACCAGGACTTAAATCATTTAAACTTCAGATAATTTCAGAGACTGTCTTTTTTTCTTAAGAGAAAAAGAAAAATACCTGGTACATTATTTGGTAGATTCAAATAGAAGGAGCCAGAGGAAATTATCTTTGACTGGCAGCAAGGATAAGTGGTTATATATTTTAACTGTCAAATGTAGCTATTCCTTATAAATCCTGAATGGCAACTGCTCTTTCCTTCCCCTTCTCTTCTGGTATTTTCTTTTTTTTTTTATGTCCAGATGTTAAATCAGAATATATTTCAGTTCTAGCTTAAGTTGCTCAGACATCAAATAGAAGGTGCAATGTCTCCTTGACATAACACCATGACTTATAAAACAAAATTTAAAAAACGGGTAACAGTACCTTTAAAGGTGGATCTTGGGCCATCAATGTTCTCTTTAGTGAGATAAAAATGACCCTCAACATTGGGAAAAATATTGAGACCAAGAAAAGCAAAGCTCTCATTATAGTAAAATTATGATTCCTTTGCCTATTTCTTCCTTTTTTTTTTTTTTTTTTGAGGAAGATTAGTCCTGAGCTAACATCTGCTGCCAATCCTCCTCTTTTTGCTGAGGAAGACTGGCCCTGAGCTAACATCCATGCTCATCTTCCTCTACTGTATACGTGGGATCCCTGCCACAGCATGTTTTGCCAAGCAGTGTGTAGGTCCACACCCAGGATCCGAACAAGTGAACCCTGGGCCACTGAAGTGGAACATGCAAACTTAACTGCTGCACCACTGGGCCAGCCTCTGCCGGTTTCTTCTTAGAGTGGGGTACCATATAGAAAGCAAATAAACGCCAGTTGTAATAGGATGGTCTTGTGCGCCAAGAACCTGACTGTGGCAATCCTGGGTACCTTTCCAATGGCAACTACCGTGGTTAATTAATGTGTACCCTCTGTTTTGGAACCATAGGTTTTTGGAAAGATAAGGGAGATCTCTGTGGTTTTGAAACTGTGCTCTAGTAACACTAGGATTCAGAGGAGAATGTTCTGGGCCCCTGCCAGGCTCAGGGGATAGTCCAAGAAGACAGGGCCCCGCTCCTCAGTTCCTCCTCCACCACATCATCTCTACTTTGATTTATATTTTGTGTCATGCACCAGCCCCTTCAAGAGTGCCCAGCACATAGTTGGTACTCAATAAACCCATTTGTTGAATGACAGAATAAACGAATATTCATTGAAATCGAGATTCTGCTTAAGATTGCACACTTAAAGGACTGCCGCTTAAAAGAAGAGAGGAAGAAAGAAGAAAAGAGGAGAAGGAGGAAAAGTTTGAAACATCCTGATCACATTCAACACCCCGAGGGGCGAAATATCCTGCCTAAGGTGTACGAAATTTAGTGTCTGGATCCAGTCCCAACCTCCTCATCTTCTTTATCGCACACTCGGCTGTCCTTCATTTTCTCTTCACAGGTTTACAGCTCATGTAATTATGATGCTAGGTCACCTTTGTTCTGCTGAAGAAGCTCCAAATCTGCCTCTGTGTAAATCTTCCAAACCTTGACTCAAGCCCTTTGTAATGGAATTGCACTCAGTGATGCGCTAAGTTAGGAGGCAGTTGGTATGGAAATACAGGTTTATATATAATGGTTGGTTGAGGACCATAATCCATAAATGTCACAGCTTAAATGAAACAAGAGGTTCTGAAAAACCAAAATCATGGTTTGGCTGCCTTCCTCTTGTTTTGCTTCTTTTATCTCTCAGTTCTCTTAGTTATGGAAGCAGAGGGCTAAGGCCCCTAAAACATTGCCCGTTAGGAGTATTTCCACCCTGGCTCAAACAGGAAATGCCGGAAAGATCATGAGGGAGCTGGTTTCTGAGAGACTTCTAGCCCAGGTTACATACCCCAGAGATGGAAATGTGTCAGATAATGTTCAGAAAAATAGTAATATTAAATTATGAGGGTTTACCCAAATAAATCACTTTTGAAATAGCCTGTTTCTAATATTCAGATTTCAGTTAAAAATCATTTGCTATAAATCCTGTATCTTTCATCCTTTTGTACTATTTTTAAAAAATATATCCTTGTCTTGATTAGGAATTCTTATCGAATTATCTCAAAGTGATTACTGTTACACTTATATAGTATTAGTCATTAATTTGCCTAAGTTGCTAACAGGGTAATTAGTGATCCATATTGAACATAATTCTCCTTGGTTACACCTCAGGTTATCACAACGCCAATGCAATTATAGCAAACGATTGATTTGAATGGCTCTGGGAGAATCTGGAAGTATGAAAAAGGAAGAGTTGTCATGACTTTCTTAAAACTTGAAATTAAGGTTGTTTTCTAGATGCTAGAAGCTTTAAATGCATTCATATTTCCTCACAATCAAATATAATTTTTAAAAAAGTTTATTCGTACAAGAAATACTAGTTTTAAATAGCACTTCCCAGATTTCTAAATATTCTAAACAAAATAAATTAGCCTAGTCTGCAGTCTAAATTCCATGAAAATAATATGAAATAAAAATAATAGTAAACATAAATTGGAACCTAAAGGAAATAAGCTTTTGGTATTTTAGAACATGGGAAAACAAGCTACTCTCCAGCTATAAGCTTCACTAGTGTCCTCAGGACATTACTCTTGCTCATGAATTGTGTATCTTGGCTATACAACTTTTGAGAAAAGGAAACTCCGCTTTACCTCTGGATCCAATTTTCCAGTATAATGTGTTAGTACAAAGTACATCAGTGTTGACCTCACCCAGTGCCAGAATGTTAAAATTATGCTATTAAGGTTACAGCAGAAACGTTTGAAATTGCTTAGCGGGGGATTCACTTGTTTCCCTTTTTTTTTTTCTCAGCAGGAATGAGTACTGCCTTTTGCAAGCTGTTCTCTGCATTTTTATTAAATATCAACGAAAGCGCAACAATATGAGACAGAACTTCAAACACAATCACTGCTGTTAGCTGGAGTAACAAGCGCAACCCAGGAGCTGGACAATGGTTCCTGTACCAGGTCCTCAAGTAACCTCGATGCAGAGCAGAGGCATGAAAATCAGGACTCTTATCTCATTGAAAATTAATATACTTTCCCTCTCCACCCCCACCCCCCAACACACACTCACACTTTGCTTGGTTTTCACAGGATTATGTGCGTTGAAGGAATTCTGAATCCCTCTGCAATGAGAAGTTTCTAATATTGATGAATTAAGTGTTCATTAAACAGAGCCCCTGCTAAGTGTTGTGGGTATAATAATGAACGAGGCAGAGTCCAACCCTCAGCCAACCTTACTGTGTGTGGATGAGGTGAGCCTCAGAGAAGAGGGATATAAGCTTAGGACTAAATGGGTAATACCAATAAAGGAAACAAGTTATCCAGCTCGGGTTCTAAGAAAAGAGGTGGGTAAATGGAAACAGGGAGTGGAGCATTCCCAAGAAAAGTAACAGGATAACAGAAGCCCTAAGGGTAAGAGAGAGCATAGAGTAGAAAGTAGTTTGATATGGCTCTGGGTAGAATAGTGAGTGTGTGTGTGTTGGGAGTGGGAGGGAGAACAGGAGAAAGGTGGTGGAGGTACTGGAGTGAAAACAAAGGAGCTACACCACTGAGAGCCCCAGTGTGATGTAGGGAGAGTCTGAACTTTATCTTCAGGATGATGAGGTCATTGAAAGAATTTAAGTAGAAAAGACGGATAGCCACATCTGTGGTTAGAAAGACAATTCTAAAGGCAGTATACGGAATGATCTGTCTTGACTCAGAGGCCTGTTGGGGAACAGCTGGGAGAGAGAGAATAGTTCAACTAAAGAAAGGTAGTGGTGGAGGGACATCTGAGGAATAGGAAGATTTAAGATAGACTTAAGAGGCATGTAACTGGCAGGATTTCAGATTATCTGGGCAGTGGGGTAACAGAGAAGGAACATTCAAGGATAATGCTTTATAGTATCCCCTGGGCTACCATGCAGACAGTGATGCCATTCAGTAAGATAGTGAATGTGGGAGGAAGAGTAAATTTCTAGGGCAGGAAGTTGACCACATGATCAAAAAGGTAGTAGGAAATGAGACTTATTAGAAGGGCAACTGACACCTTTAGAAAATATGGATAGGATTTAGAGAAATTGCCAGGTCTTTATTATTGCTAGAGAAGAACATATGAATAGTTAATTATTATCGTAATTATAGCCGATTTCATAAGAACAATGTTTTTTCATAATAAATATTATTTTCCTCATCCTCACTTTTGCGTATTTCTAGTAGTCTCAAAACTAATCACTGGCCATAGTGATCTCATCATTCAAAGAGATGGCAGCAGGGAGCAAGGTAAGGAAGAGAAGAGACATAACTCCCATACCCGTTAAAAATTCAGTTCAGCTGATAAAACAAATACCCAAGTACAGTTTGTGATCTCACGTAAAAGTAGCAAACCCCAGCTAAAATTTCAGATCCTCGGTCACGCTTTCCTACTCTTATCCCAATTTCATGGCCCCTTGTTGATGGTGTTACATCCTTACTGCTAATTGTAATTATTGTGTTTATTTTTCTAGTTTCTTGATTTAATCTGATTCCATTCCTAGAGTATAAGATCCATAGAACAAGAACCGAGTCTATCTTGTTCCCTCTATATCTTGAAACCCAGCACAGAGTGTAGCACTGAGTAACAAATGTATTGGTTGAAAAAAATTAATCTCAATGGATTTTTATGTTAAAATAAAGATTTGGCATTCTTTCACACCGAATCCTAATTATTCCATATGAATCACTATGCTTTCAATTTCTTACAAATTACTTTGATATTCTTACTAATAAGGCAGTTTCATCTTCAACAAAATGAGAAATTTATAATCCCTAAGGTTTTTTCCTTCAATCTTTTGAACTCTAAGATCTTCGATGGCGTGAACTATGTTTTATTTGTCTATCTTTTCAAAGCTTAACATAGCATCTGACACATAATAGGTATGAAATAAATTTTTGTTAAAAAGAAGAAAAAGGAAAGATAGCTAGGAAGGATTTTATTCATACTTTAAAAGAGGCATATTATTAGAAAAACAGTATTTTTTTAGTGGTTTGCTGATTATTAAAAAGTTAATCATTAAAATAACATTTAATAATGTCCAACTAAGCTTTTGCTTGTGGTGGATTTTTTAACCACCAACATGTATTTGGAGGGGAAAGAATGTGTATGCTCGGGGATTATGGGAAAGAAAACGCTGACGTGTCTCACAGTGGAATAAAAGGGTACAGCATGGAAAATACTGCTCTGCTTTCTCTTATTCTATTCTGAAAGAAGTGACACTTCTTAGGATCTAAATGCCTTTCACATTATTTCCAGGACCATTTTTAGCTGTTTTACAATGTTTATCCTCAATCCTTTATCACCTTTTGCCACGAAGCTATTTAAAACCATGTTAGTTGCTGAGAGTTAATCTGGCTCTCACATGCTGAAGCCTAAAAGGCCTCCTATATCTTGAAAGTGAGATATCAAATAAGAATATCATTCTTAGGTATCGTCAGGCTAGTAAATTGGGGTGTCATTGTCGCAGCTGGTGTCAACTCAGCCTGAATAGATTGAACTTAACATATGTAGTGATGAGGATTCTAAGATAACAGCAATTTCCTTAAGCTAAACCCCTAGAACACCAAAATACAGTGAGAATCAGGAAACAATTCTCAGAGATACAGCTTTGGCATAATAAATGGCATTAAGTCCACATTTATGGTGCTTTAAATGAAAGATTTCAAAGAAATTCAAAAAATCTACAGCAATAGCCAGCTTACCAAGCATAGCATTTCTAAAGTGAAAGTTGCATAGACTCTTCATATTTTAATGAAATCACGTGGGTGAAGAGCTTTGTAACTTGTAAATCAAACCATATTTTATAGTTATTTTTAATTCTTCTTTGAGTTTTAAAATAAATTTGTGTGTACACCCTTATACACCTGCAGCAGAAATTTAGTGTACTATAATTTCAAGTGTTATTCTGGAAGCTAATTAATTGAAGAGAATGATATAGTCTAACTATAATGAATAACAGTTCATTACAATTTTTCTTTTGAAAAACTACGATATGTAAATAAACTAATATATTAAAGATTGGTTATTTATACCTAAAAATATATTTCAGTGGCAATTGTATTCACATCTATCTAACTCAGGGTAGCTTAAGTTGAAACAAATTAAATTAATTAATTTTTGAGTTAGGCTAAGATAAGCATATGTTAGTGATATAAATTATGTCTCATGGGTGAAAGAGAAGACTTTCTCTTCTTAAATAATGAGTTGGGCTCCCCAATGTCAACAGATAGGACTAAGTCACAACATGCTAACACACAAGAGATAGGTCACAAAATATTAGAACATTGTTTGACAAATAGTAAACAGAAACTTGGCAATTTAACTATTTCCCCAAAGCCACACATAGTGGAAACAAACTGCCAGGGCTCTTTGCCTCTATTTCTCTTTCCTTAGGGGCGTACCCAGAGAAGAGGGAGATCCTTCTGAGAGCCACTGGAGAGGGGAAGGCTGGTCGATTTTATCAAAGGCTTTCTGCCAGGGCAGTGCATGTCAACTTTGAGATGCAATTCTCAAGGGAGATCTGGTCGTCTTCATGCAGATTGGAATTCAGCAAGTCTTAGGGGAGGCGAGCTCCCAAATAATGCAGAGGCCCCTGGTCTGTGGAATGCACTTTAAGGGCAGGTTCCAGGTGAAAGAAAGAGGAAATTCTCTTTCCTCTTTCACAAGTTTCCTTCAGTTCCCCAGCAACCTTCCCTCAGAACATCAGGTCAGTAAAGGCACAACTTTACAGTAGCCTGAATGCAGAAAAACCTTTGAAAAGGAGGAATGAAATTGACTACAAAGGGATTGCCAAAAGAGGAATGGATGTTTATTCTGAGAAACAAAGCTCACTCACTGGGACTCCAAACCTTTCAGTTGAATTGTCTGCCCAGCAAAAAATAACCATCACTTCTTTCAGAAGGGAAAACAGATGCACCTCAGGTTCACACTTAAGCTTCTTAAATTTCAACAAAATCCATTTAGGAGAAATATTGTGAGGAAAGTTTGAGCCCGAATCCTCCAGAACCTCCTTCCCTAAGTGTCTAATATTTGCGTTATCTATGAAGGGAATTTTTCTATTCTATGATCTGTCAAGATTAAAAATTTGCTCAGGCAGGGAACATGCAAAGATGATACAGAGCTATAACTGAACCAATCCTACCCCACAGCTGTTTCCAAGTGGGACTGAATATCAGAAATATTTAACTCTTGCATTTTCCATTGGGTGATCTTTTCAGATTCTTGCTAAATACCTTAAAACTTTAATATTTTATTTAAATAAAATTAATACTTTTAAATACAAAAATAATATTCATTATGCTACATTATTTTTTAACCGTGTTCTTAAAATCAATTGTCGAATCCTCTTCAAACTTGTATGTGCAGGTGTTGGGGTCCTAGAATCTAAGTGGCTATATAGTGAAGCACTAAGGTAAATAATTTAACTTTGGCTTAATAAAAGTACAATGTTCTATTAACATTTATATGGAAATACTTTTATTTAAATAATTATAGCAAAAGTAGCTTGTAGTCAGTGTGAAAAGAAACGGCAGCTCTGAACTGTGTGCATAAGTTTTATGAAAAAGTTTTTATTGTTGCCCCATCACCTTATCAAATCTCTATTTTTAACAGAGGGAAAATCATATAAATGTCCCTATAAATTGGCCTTTTCAATTTACTTGAGTAGTATTCAAAATTCAGAAAATAGCAGGAAATACTAATAGATTTAGCATTTGGTGTCTAGGAAACCAGACAGATTTGGTAATCACTACTATGTACCTTAATGTCTGAGCAGGCATTAGAAGGTGTTTGCTTTTTCAGTTAAGTAATTAGGAATCTATTACATTAGGGCATTCCAGAAATGGGAAATTAAGAATCATTTTCATTGCAAGTGGTTATAAAAGGCAAATAGTTGATTGCTGTCGATTAAAGAATCCATAATGAGAAGTATTTTTTCGCTTCTTCCAAAAAGTAGCACTTATCTCAAAGAGCAACTACAGGCAAGAAGAGCATAGAATGCCATTTGGGGTACTTGAACTTGAGAAATGAACCTGATATATTTACAGCCAGCAGCTTTAAGGCACATGCAACTTCATAAAAACAAAACTGATTCCATTCACTTTGACATAAATATCAAACTTGATAAGCACAAATTCAAAAGATCTATACAGAAGTATACAAAAGATATATATCTATACCAAAAAAAGGACACAAAGGATCTATATCTATACAAAGATCTACCAGAAAGTCTATACTTTCTGATATCAGATATGTCCAAAAGAATTTGAAGTAGACAAAATTACCCCAGTGTCTGTTTCAAGATGTTCGGTTCAGGCATAACTATTTATAGAAAAAATGTAAAATAAATATGATATATTGTCTCAGTTATCAGTTACTGCGTAACAAACCACCACAAATTCAGTAGCTTAAGGCAGTAATTGCTTTATTTGCTCAGAATTAGGTGAGTGGATAATTCGGGACAGCTCAGCTGGTAGGTTTTTATCCCCAAGTTTTATTGAAATATAATTGACATACAGCAATGTGTAAGTTTAAGGTGTACAGCACAATGATTTGACTTACGTATATCGTGAAATGATTACCACAATAACTAGCTAACATCCATCATCTGATACAGATACAAAAAAAATGAAAAAATATTTTTTTCCTTGTATTGAGAACTCTTAGGATGTACTGTCTTAACAACTTTCATATATCGCACGGCAGTATTAACTACAGTGATCATGCGGTGCGTTACATCCCTAGTAGTTATTTATCTTATGACTTGAAGTTGGTACCTTTTGACCACCCTCATCAGATTCACCCTCCTTCCACCCTCTGCCTCCGGTAACCACAAACCTGATCTCTTTTTCTGTGAGTTTGGCTGGGGGAGATTTTTTGGTTTTTGTTTTTAGATTCCACAAAGAAGTGAGATCATAACGTGTTTGTCTTTGTCTGTTGAACATTTCACTTAGTATAATACCCTCAAGGTCTACCGAAGTTGTTGAAAATAGCAGGATTTCCTCCTTTTTATGGCTGAATAATATTCCATTGTGTATGTATATATATATGTATACGTCTATACATATATGTGTATATGTCTATACATACGTATAGACATATGTCTATACATATATGTATATACATGTGTATAAATACATATATAAATATACATATATACCACAACTTCTTTATCCATTCATCCATCAAAGGACACTTAGGTTGCTTCCATGTCTTAGCTCTTGTGAATAATGCTGCAATGAACATGGGGGTGCAGGTATCTTTTCAAGTTAATGTTTCATCTTCTTCAGATAAATACTCAGAAGTAGATTGCTGGGTCATATGGTAGCTCTATTTTTAATTTTTTGAGGCAACTCCATACTGTTTTCTAGTGGCTGCACCAGTTGACAATCCCACCAACAGTGTCCAAAGTTTCCCTTTACTCCACATCCTCGTCAGCACCTGTTATTTCTTGTCTCTTTAATGATGTTCATTCTAACAGGAGTGAGTGGTTTTGATCTACACTTCTCACTGTGGTTTTTATTTACACTTTCCTAATGATTAGTGATGTTGAGCATCTTTTCATGTATCTGTTGCCCATCTGTATACCTTCTTTCAGAGGGTAGTTTTTCTGCTTGTCTCAACTAGGTCCACTCATGTAGCTACTGTGATCTGGCTGCTCAACTGGGTCTATGATGGCTTCCTTTACACATCTGGTGGTTGATGGTGTCTGTTAGCTGGGCCTATGACACCATGTCATATCTCATCCTCAAGAAAACTATCCTGGGCTTCTACGTATCCTGGCCTCAGGACTGTAAGATGGCAAGAGCAGAAGTTACAAGGTCTCCTCGAGCCTAAGCTTGGAAGTAACACAATAACCTTTCTGCCTCATTCTTTTGATCAGAGCAAGTCACAAGGCCAGCACAGATGCAAAGCTTGGGGAAACAGACTTCCCCACTGGACAGGAGGAGGGGAAACATCACATTGCGAAAGGACACATATCTGGGGATGAGAAGAATAATCATATGCATCTTTGCAAACAATCTACTAGTTATATATTCAAGAACAAAAATATGTCATACCAAAGTGTGATTTATAATAAAAGATATATATTTGGTCTTTGTGTCCCTTTTTCTGTCAGAGAGCTCCTAAAGCCCTTGGAATTTCATGTGATGAGAATGGTAAAGGTGTCCTTTGTTGTGTTAATGAGGTGACTTTGGGAAAGCACTTGAGGATGGGGCCTGGTTGCCAGTGGAAGCAAGCAGGCGATTAGACAGTTGAAACTTTCAGCGCCATTCCCCCACCTCCAGGGAGGGGAGAGGAGCTAGAGACTGAGTTTAATCACCAAAGGACAATGATTTAATCAATCATGCCCATGTAATGAAGCCTCCATAAAACCCAAAAGGACAGGTAACAAGAGGTTCTGGGCTGGTGGACATGTGGAGATTGAGGGAGCGTGGTGTGCCCGGTGAGGGCATAAAGCTCTCTGCCCCTTCTCCAGTCCTCGCCCTATGCATCTCTCCCATCAGGCTGTTCCTGAATTATATCCTTTCATAACAGATTGATGATCCAGTAAGTAAAATGTTTCCCTGAGTCCTGTAGAGTCACTCTAACAAATTAATCGAACCCAAGGAGGTGTTGTGGGAGCCTCTGATCTGTAGCCAGTCTGCCAGAAGTATAGGTAACAACTTGGACTTGTGATTGGCATCTGAAGTTGGAGGGGGGCAGTCCTGTAGGACTGAAAATTTATCCTGTGGCATCTGATACTGTCTCCAGGTAGGTAAAGTTACAGTTGAGTTGAATGGTAGGACACCCAGCTCTTGTTGCAGAAAATCCCTTGGTGATATGGGGAGCCCCCCAGAGACACACACCACTCACACTGAAATTGGCTTTAGAACCCTAGAAAGTAATAAATGCTCATCTGTGTACGATATGTCTATGTGTATATATCTCTTGTAAATGATAATTTGAGAAATATGAATTGTATGATATGGTTGGGGGAAAAATACATCTGATAGGGGATTGTAATGTAGGATCACCCTGTATTTTTCATTCAGACCATGGTTTTTTTGGTTTGTGTTAGAGAACACAAGTAAGAATAGAATTGCATTATATATTCTGTTAGAGCATCAGGTATTTCATTTTAATAAAGTAATAAATATCTCGCTACAAAATTATGTTACTCTTTAGTAATACAGACACACACAAGTACACAAAGACACATGTGCACACACATATACAGCCCTTGAAAGCCTTGAAGAGAGAAGATGCTACTGAATGCTTATGGGCTCACTTTCCTTCTCATTATGTACCCATTCCCTATCCAATCTCAGTGGCTACTAACTTTTATTTTTCTCCTCTCACATATTAAAAGCAGAGCAAGGGCCAAGTAAGGAGATGAGAAAATCTTTTCTTCAAAAAAGCAACTCTAAAGCTAGACAAAACTGACAAAAGTAAACATTTCACTACTCTGGAAATTGACCAAAGGCATGCAACAATCAGAGAAGGATTTTTGCTTGCAACACTCCCAAACTTCAAATAAAAATGGTAGAATTCTGTGGCATCAACAACACCAAAAACAGAACTTAGTCCCTTACCTCACACCATACACAACAGTTACCTCTAAATGAATCATAGACCTCAGAGTTAAAACTATAAAATTTCGATAATAAAACACAGGAGACAATCTCCATGACTTTTGGTTGAGCAAAGAATTTTTAGACATGATACCAAAGGCAAAATGATTTTTTTTAAAGCTTGATAAATTAGACTACATCAAAATTTTTAAAAGACAAGCAAAATAGTGTCAAAAGACGCTATTAAGAAAGCCAAGGCTCTGGGGCCGGTTCCGTGGCCGAGTGGTTAAGTTTGCGCGCTCTGCTGCAGCGGCCCAGGGTTCAGATCCTGGGCGCGGACATGGCACTGCTCCTCAGGCCACGTTGAGGCGGCGTCCCATATCCCACAACTAGAAGGACCTGCAACTAAGATATACAACTGTGTACAGGGGGGTTTGGGGAGATAAAGCAAAGAGCAAAAGCAAAAAAAAAAAGATTGGCAACAGTTGTTAGCCCAGGTGCCAATCTTTGGGGGGAAAAAAAAAAGAAAGCCAAGGCTCAAACTAAGAGAAAACATTTGCAAATTATATATCTGATAAAGGAGTAGTATGTAAAATATACAAAAACGCAGCTCAATAACAAGAAGACAAACAACAATTAAAAAGGAGCAAAAGATTTGAACAGACATTTCATCAAACAACATATACCAGTAGCCAAGAAGCATGTGAAAGAAATGTTCAGCATAATTAGTCTTTAGGGAAATGCAAATTAAAACATCAATGAGATTCCACTAAACACCTGGCTAGAATGGAAAAAAGGATAGACAATAACAAGCTTTGGCAAGGATGGGAAAAATTTGGAGCACTCACACATTGCTGGTGGGCATGTAAAAAGTTGTGGCCACTTTGGAAAAGAGTTTGGCAGTTGCTCAAAATGTTAAACCTATGCCACATGACTCAGAAATTCCACTCCTACCTATCCAAGAAAATTGCTAACATATGTCCACATAAATACTTACACATGAATGTTGATTGCAGCATCATTTATAATAGTGAAAAAACTGGAAATGTTCCAAATGTACAATCAACTGGTAAATGGATAAACAAAATGTGGTATATCCATACAATGGAAAACCATTTGACAATTAAAAGCAACAAATTACTTGTACATGGTACAAAATAGAACAACCTCAGAAACATGCTCAGTGAAAGAAGCAAAACACAAAAGACTATATATTGTATGATTCCATTTATATGAAGAGTCTAGAAAAAGGGAATTTATAGAGACAGAAAGCAAATCAGTACGTGCCTGGGGCTAGGTGTAGGAGTGAGGAGTTAAAGAAGACGTTTCCAGTGAGTGTGTTTAATGGGCACTAAGAAACGTTATGTGATGATGGAAGTGTACCTGTGTTGTGGTGATGGTTGCACAGCGCTCTAAATCACTTACTGTGTAGTAAGTAACGTATATGTCCTTAAAGCTATTTAGGAACTATTGTAAGTTGAGTGCACAATATGTCATCTTCTACACTTCCTTGGCTTTAGATATCTCTCTTTACACACACACACACGCACACACACATACACACAAACTTGCATATATGTATGTCTTCTGTTATTGTGTTTTACCCAGCCTACCTCTCAGACTTTTTATATTTCTTCTCATTCTTATTATTCCGTATATTTATCTTATGTAGGAGATTCTTTCCTAACTTTTTTCATAATCTCACTGACTTTGAAGCAAGAGCATCTCCTTTATAGTATCTAAAATTTTCTTTGTGAGGTTTTTTCCAAATAAACTATTTTTTGTTTAAAAAATACATTTGACATCAAGTTTTTAAGAACAAAGAAAAATGTTCTGTATGGCATTAATTTTAGAGTTAAATTTATTATTTTATTTCACACAGCTTAGTCATGGATATATATATATGACATTTTTCAATTAAAATGAAAACTATTCCTTAAATGCACCTTAAAGGAAGTATAATTTGAAAGCAGAAGTAAAAATAGTGATTAAATATCATCTCAAGAACATGTTATACACTGTCCTGCTGGATTCAATAATTTTAAAACTACTCACCTTTATTTTTTTTAAGTTGATCTTGGTCAAATTTTTTGTCAAAAGATTGTCATTTGTGATTTTAATGTAGTACTAATTGTTCAGAAAATCAAGGTGTTTTCTTGATTGGGGGTCACTCCCCTCAAGCTACTGTGTTTCCTGGCTTTCTGTCCACCGTATGCTGGAGGAGTGCTTTCAGATAGTTTTATAAGGAGTATGATAAAGCTATTCTAACAATATCCAAACTTCTTTATCATAAAAGACTGTGATTGATTGCTATTCAAAGAGAATGTAAGAAAAAAATTACTCAAAAAGAGTAACAATAAAAGAGCACACAAGAAAAAATATGCAACAGCATTTCAAAATTAGCTGAAAGGAATTAAACAAATGACAGAAGTTATGACTGAGCAGTATAAATCCCAAAAAGAAAATTCTAAAGTGACATAACTAGAAAAGAGGAGGATGTAAAGGTATAGCAGAGAGAGATCAGAAAAGGGGAAAATTCAGAAAAAAAAGCTAAACTAGAAGAAACACAAAAGCAAGGAAAGACTGCAGAGAATATAGGATGAAAAATAGAGGTGAAAGAGGGAAATTTTTAAAAATCAAAAGTATAAGGAAAGATATAGAAAAGAGTTTGTGGGAAAACGATAAATACGGAAGAGAGGCCTTGAGGGTACAACACATGTGTAAATGGAAACTCTAGAGAGTGAAACAAAACAATACAAGAAGACAAGAAAGGGCACCTGGTGCTGGGGAGATCAGAACACCAAGGTGTAGCCCAGGAAATCAGTTGGACTTTAGAGAAAGAAGAAAACGTTATGGACATCCAAACAAAAAGAGCATATACCTTGTAAAGGAAAGAAAATCAGAACAGCCTCACATTGTTTCACGTCAATACTTTGTGCAAAATGTCAATAGACAAACATTTATAATTCCCAATGAAAAACACCATGAGCCTAGGATTTTAGATATGCCTAACTCACCTTCAAATGCAGATGCCAAAGAGAAAAAGTTATAAACATGCAAGAACTAAGGGTTATTGTTCTGTACGGTCTTCCTAAGAAATGTGCAGAAAACAAGCCTCAGACAGGAAATAAACAATTATAGAAGATTCATCACAAAGACAGGTAGCCCTGAATATATAACTGTGGAACATAGGCTAATTGGGAGGATAAGCACAACATATTATAAATTTGTACATGCTTTAACAAGGTACGTACAAAAAAACGAACAAAAATGGAATTTGAGGAGTATGTAGAAAGCTGAATAAGTTTGGCAATTGCCTTAGGAGAATTAGCTGAAAGTTAAAAAATCATGTATAAATCAGATGTTGGGAGAGAAACAAAGGATGAGGAATAAGAAGTCACTAGCTAATTTCACTATTGATCGTTATAGGGAATCAATAAAGAGTCTAAAAGAAATGTAACTAAGGATATTATATAACGTATTAGTATCAAGGTAACCATTAGGAAAAGAATAGAAACCTTCATAAACTCCAAAATAAATACAAAAAGGGGAAATCCCAAAGAAAACAAACCTTATGATGAAAGACTTTTTGTGTGTTTTTGTACAGAAATAAAAAACAACATAGCAGAACAAAGATTAGACATATAAGTAATATGCTTATATGATCATATGATCAAATCATCTAACCAGTGATATAAATAATGATCTTCACTCATCTACTAAATGGAAAAGAATTTCAGATTAGCTACCTCAAGCAAGTGAGGAAATACATACTTTAATGTTAAAGGGTACAATTCACAGTAATAATATAATCAAACGTGAGAATAAATCAATAAAAAGAAAATTTGAAAATCTGGAAACAGGGAATCAAATTCAGAAGAGAAATGGAAGGGATCACCTGGATGATGGTGAATGACATCCCAGGTGATAGAGACGCAGCCAAACTAACCATTGAGCAGGTGGGATTGAGTAAGAGGAACACCAAAGAGTGGCTCCATGGAAAAAACCTGAAACTAACATCTAACCCAATACATGTGATCATATTTAGAGGCAATTTATAATCCAAAATATTTCGGGAAGATTTGGGAATACATATTTAGAAAAGTTAGCAAATAAAAAAATTAGGCAATTAATTCCAGAAGAAAAAATATATACACAAGACTGAAAATGTGATCAAAAAGGTGATCGCAGGGCACTAGATGTATCTGCTATGAATAATATTTACAGAGTCATGATAATATAAAGTGGAGTATTCATTAAACATTAATGGTGCTGGAACCAAAATGAGAATGTGGACGTGGGGGTAAGAAATGTGTACACGGCAGTGAGGAGGAAAATCATAAGGGACAATATCGTCTTCCACAGCAGAAAATCAACACAATGATTCTAAAAAGAAAAAGCAGTTTAAGTATATTACGTAGAAACTGAATTAAGTACAATCTTACACACACTTCTTTAGGACTGACTCGTGTCAGCACTATTTCAAACCCTGAAATAGCAAATAAAAGAAGAAAAGTCCCTGCCTACACTGAGTTAACTTTCTTATGAGGGAAGACAGACAATAAACAAACAAAACTTAAATGTATAGTGTGGTGGTCAGTGTTCTGTGTCAACGTGGCTAGGCTACAGTCCTCAATTACTGAATCAAACATGAGTTTAGGCTTTGCTGTCAAGGTGTTTCATAGATGGATAAAAGGACGACATTAAGTAGGAGATGTTACCTTGGTGATCTACGTGGACTTGATTCAGTTTGCTGAAAGGCCTTGAGAGCAGAACTGGGGCATCTCTAAGGAAGAAGAAATCTCCCCTGTGGACCTTCAGCTCCTGCCCAAGAGTTCCAGCCTGCCCTTCCTGTTGCCTGTCCTACAGATTTCTGACCTGCCTAGCCAGCCCCCACAATCACATAAGCCAATTGTTTGCAATAAAGGTCCTAATGTATATCTCCTAGAGGTTCTGATTCTCTGATTGAACCAGGACTGATATAGGATGCCAGACACTGATAAAAACAAAGCTGGAGAGGAAAGATAGAGAATGTGTGTGAGGGGGAAGGTGTTGCTAATTTATATTGCGTGGTGGGGAGAAGCTCACTGATAAGATGATGTGGTTGATTGATCGCATCAACGGTCTCTTTCTTCATCTCGCCTTTATCCAGGCCTTTTGTCATGGGACTCTGCAGTACTTTTCATTAACAGGCAGGATCTATTTTCTAACCATTGAATCTGAACTGGCTTTATGACATTCTTATGGCAATGTAGATATTTACAGACAAGACTAAAACAGAAGCTTGAGAAAGTCTTTCTTTGCCCAGCTTTATTGAGACATAATTGACATGCGATGCTGTGTAAGTTTAAAGTGTACAGTGTGTTGATTTAATACACATTTATATATTGCAAACTGATTACTACCTTAGCATTAGCTAACATCTCCATCATGTCACAAAATTGCTTTCTTTTTTGTGGTGAGAACATTTAAGATCTGTTCTCTTAACAATTCCTTTCAGGCTGTACTTTGATCCCCAGAACTTTTTCATCCTGCATAACTGAAAGTTTGAGTCCTTTGACCAATGTCTCCCCATTTCACCCACGCCTGCTCCTGATAACCATCACGCTATCCTCTGTTTCTATGAATTCACCTTTTTTAGATTCCACATATAAATGGTATTATACAGTATAAATATCTGTCTTTGCCTGTCTGACTTACCTCCCTTAGCATAGTGCCCCCAAGTTTTATCTATGTTGTCACAAATGGCAGGATTTCCCTTTCTCATGGCTGAATAATGTTCCATTGTATATGAATATAGACAGATAGATAGACAGATAGATACCACATTTTCTTCATCCATTCACTCATCAATGGACACTTGGGTTGTTTCGTATCTTGGTTATTATGAACAATGCTGCAATAAACATGGGAGTGCAGATATCTCTTAGATATTCTGTGACAAAGTCCTTCCATGATTTCACGATGATTGCACTCTTGTTCCTTGGCTACAAGCATAAGAATATGCCAGGAGTAGGCTACTGGAGAATGAAAGAGGTGGTAGTCCCAGGCATCCTAGCTGAGACTATACTACATCAGCCAATTCAAGATCAGCAAGAGGTAACTAGCTGACCTGCAGCTGATGGCTGACACGTGGATGAGCCCAAGCATGATCAGCTAAGCCCAGCCCAGACTAGCTGAAACTCATAAGATAAATAAATGTTTATTATTGGAATACCACTGACGTTTTGTCATTGTTTGCTTGCAGCATTATTGCAGCAAAGGTAACTGTTTGATATAATATTTGAATAGGGCTCAAGGAAGTAAAAGATCAGGTCATCCTAAAGCAACAGTATTCCAGACAGCAGACGGGGGAAGTACAAAGGCTCTAATGCAAGAGTGTGCTTGGCATGCTTGAGGAACACCAAATGGCCTCGCATGGCAGGAGTCCGAAGAGAGAGAAGAATACCGGGAGACAAGGTTGAGTATCAGGTAGTCAAAATCTGTAAGGCCTGGTAAGCCAGGGTAAGAACTGAATGAGATAGGAAGTCAATGGATAGTTTTAGACAAGTTAGTACCAGGACTTGATTTCTATTTTTCAGTCTGCACATTGGCTTCTGTATGGAGAATGAACTTCAGGGAGGCAACTATAAAAATCAGGAGGCCATTCTACCCTTTGGTAAAATTTCTACATGAAGATGAAAAATGACTGGTGCTTGGATCAGGTTATAGCAGTAGAGGTGGTAAGAAGTGTTCTGATTCTGTATAGTACATGGTTAATGGACTGCCAAGAGGGTTTTTAGAAGGATGGAATGTGGGATACGAAGGAAAGAGAAGAGTAAAGGAGGACTCTACGGCTTTAGCTTGAGCAATTGAAGGCTGGGTTGTCATTTATTGAGTTGAGGAAGAACACAGGAGGAGCAGGTTCGGGTATAGACATCAGGAATTGGGTTTTGAACATGTTAATTTTGAAAGGCCATTAGGTACCCAAATGGAGATGTTAAGTAGTCAATTATATAGATACAGAGATAGAGACAGGAGTTTGAGAGTCACTTATAGGAGGTATTGGGCAAAAATTTAAAATCCCAGGGGGAATTTCTAGCAAAATCTACATTACCCAAATGGTTCCAAGAAAAAATGTAAAGCTTTAATACTAACACTAGTATGCTTTGTTAATACTAATCAACATAGAAGTGATGGGAGAGTGATTAAAATCCTGCTAATGAAAGAGGCCCTGGGACCAAGGTTTCAGAATCATTTGTAGCTAATCAAGCATGCAAGCAGGAGCCCATAAGAAACAGTTTAGAGACTTGAAAGTGATTTTCTCTGGAGAGTGGAATTAGAAGCGGGTAAGAGTGAAACAAGGGACTGCTGTTTTTCATTAGAAAACTTATACTTCTGTGTAATTATTTAAATTGCATGTATGTACTATACAGATTAAACTTAAGATTTAAACAGTGGGAAGGGGAGGTGCAGAAGCAGGACTAGTGGGTATAGACAAAGACTTCAAGGCATTTGGTTATAACTGGGGAGCAGACAAACGGGACAGTGTTGTAGTTGGGAGGGCGAGGTTGTAAAAGGGATATGAAATCAAAAAAGTATGTATCTGTATTGATGAAATGATCACACAGAGAAAGATTAATGAGGCAGTCAGAGAAAGGACTGAGAGCACATGGTTGCCAGCAGGTGAGAATGGTTACAATATAGAAGACAAGTGGAAGGATTGGTCTGTAACAGAGGGATCAATGCCCTCAACTGAAGGGCAGAAAAGGAAAGATTGTCCTGCAGAGAGGTTTGCGGATTTGGTGGTAGGAAAGGTGAAGGAGTTGCTGCCTGATGGTTTCTGATTTCTCGGTGTTTCTAAAACTCTGTTTTGTAACACTGTTATCGTTTTGGTGAAGTATAAAAGGAGGTCATTAGATGAAAATATGAGTTAGAGAGGGTTTCAAGAAAGGGAAGATGACATGGAAAGTCATCGTTGGTAATGGGAAAGAGATTTTAAGAGAGAAACAAAACAGGGAACAATGTTTTGCTGTAGTGTTGAGGGCTCTTTCAAAGTTCGTGTTTATGAAGGTAAAAGGTTTCCATTGAATCACCCACCTGGGCCCTGTATCAATCAGGAGTGGCTGCAGAGGTCATCAGTGACTCACACAATCTCCATAAGGAGCAGGAGAGTGGGTTGACATATAGGAAAGTTAAGTGGGATGCTGTCGGGAGAGCTCCTGGACTCTTTTGGGGAAGTATGAGGGAGGCATCCAGAAATCTTGGAGGCTGGAATTGAGCTAGAGAGAATACTTTGCTGTTTTACTGTGGAAACCCTGTCATATTCCACAGGCTGGAATGGACTTGGGGGTGGGTAATCATCTTTGATATTTAACTGTTTTAAGAATGTGACGCTGTTGGTATTATTCTCATTTTATACTTAAGAAAATGAGTCTTCAGAAGGTGAGTCATGAGACCAGGACTGGAATACCAAGCTTCTACCTTCCAGTGTTTGGTTTGGTTTGGTTTGGTTTGGCTATGACATGTTGAGTCACTTTTAGTAGACACTTGAATTTGGTTGTTTGTTATTTTAACTTTTGCTCTTCCTTTTGAAGTTAAATACTGAATATCTACCATTTTTACCAAAGAAGATCCAATCTATGGCACTGATATCTGATTCTCCGATCTAAATTACATGGAATTTGGGAAGTTCTACGTCTCCTGTAAGAGACTGCAGAGTTATCTTATTCAGCCTCACTGACTTAGAAGAGAAAGACCTTAGAAAGAAAAAGCATACTTTTTTAATTACTAATTTTTCTAAACTGAATTCTAAAAGACTTTCTTAACTTAGACAATTCTCCCCCCCTGATTCTAACTTCAATTAAATTGCACAAATTTCTATATTAAGGAAACTCTATTAAAGTGCTATCCTTGAAAATGCTGACATATTCCAGGAGAATGAGCAGCTCATTTTTATCAGTACTTAAATTTTTAATTCAATACCCAAAAGCCTCAAAGGATTGCTTCCGGAAGATATTAAAACTTGAAGTCCAGAGTTTGCCTGGAATATTATTTATCCACTGAAAAGAAAATTTCAATAAGCTCTAAGGATACTTAAATCAACAAATACTTATCAACTGTGGTAATCAGACATCTGATCTTGTTCACGCTAGTGGCTACTGGCATTACTGACCACGTGCTGCCACTCACTGACTTTCCCTGAAACCTTACTCTAGGGCAAAAAAGCTCAGAATCTCTTGTGAAGGTCTTTTAAGGTTCCCTCAGGAAGTGGCTGTTAGCAGGAGTGTTCATTCAATTTGGTTGTCAATGTGCCTGTCATTTATCACAGAGATTATTTTAACTCTGTTCATTTTTAAGGCTAATGGAAAAATGGCTAATGACTATCGATGTGGTCCCAGAGAGCGTGTCTTCTGGAGGAAACAGAACAGCATAACTCCCAGGACGTAGAAAACATCAGTACGGCTCCAAACCTTGAAGAACCATTTCCTGAAATCTAAAATGAATGAACAGCTAAATTTTACATCTTTATTTTTGAGTTTAAATTTCACTATAACCCAATCGCTTTAAATTTTTTGGCAAATTATGTTTGCCGAGTTACAAGAATTATTTCTAAGAAAAAATTTTAAGGTCTTGTAGGGTCAATGCATTATAGCATGTTAATAGGCTTCATACCAAAATGCCTTTAACTACAGCCTCTTCAAGTTTGCCAATAATCACAGTGCTTTTAAATTGTTAGAAAATCCTTATAAACATTTACACATGCCAGAAAAGATCCTGTGTTATTTCTATCCAGATTGATTTCTATCCAAATATCCAGTCAAGTAAATTATTTGCCATCTAGTACATAAACCCTCTGCATATTTGATTTAATCTGTTTTTCTAATAGAAACCAAGCAAAACTGTTATGTGTATACAAGCCAGTCTTGACCACAGGCTTCTAATTGCTAAACAAATAGAAATAATTTCAAAATAAGACAGAGTTTAGTTAAACATGTATTTCTTTATTCACTATTAGATATTAGGTATATCTCTCGATAAATAATGCTGGAAAAAAGAGACTTCATATCTTAAAAATATTAATCAAAACCAATGTTTTATCTAACGTCGTTAGGTACAAAACCAACACCACATCAAATAAAATAATGTAAGAGGCATTTCAAGAAAAACAAACAAGCAAACAAACTATAATCTGAAGCATTGCTAAACAAGTCTTGGAGTAAAGTTTTCTTTTCTTTTTTTGCCAACTTATCTAACAGTGTTATGGCCACAATAACGGCCTTCATGAACTGAGAATAGCTGATATATCGTCCCATAAAGGGGAAATTTAGCCAGATTAAACAGATTCTTTGATTGCCCTTAGCACTTGCACAAACAGCAAACACACAGTTTTGGACTTCCAGAGCTGCCTGGGGGTTTCGAGAGGGAGGCCCTTTTGTGTTACCTCATGAACGTTGTCTGATGGGGCCCGTCCAAGCACTAACTATGTGCAGGCTCACAGGTTTTAAAGCTGGCTCTTTGGGGGCAATGCCTGGCAATTTTTAATTTCTAAATCTTAGAACTGTCAAAGACTTCAAGGACTGGTTGTTTACTAGTTCTCTGAAAATACCAGCTACATTCAATCCTAAAAATAGGCCATCAGAGAATAGACACAGGGCTTGTTAGTGTTATGCGTTTCCTTATTTGAGTTCATTGTTGAAGAAATGTAAGAACGCAGATTCTCATAAACAGAATTTCATCTGGATCACCCTAATGTTATAACCTAGGGACTGATATAAAGTTAGAAGTGATTTATGGCAAACACTGTCTTCAAAAACAACATGACGTAGTTACTATCCCTATAATAGCCAATTCCATGAACTCAATCAGTTGCATTACTATTTATCATAGCTCCATGCGAAAATTCCATTTTCACAGGCACTGCACAGAGGAAAGAATTTTTTAAAGTAATTTTAGACCATTGCACTTAATTTTTGAAGCGTTAGAATGATTTGCTTGTAAAAATTACAGCAGAAACAAATATTTTCTGGCAACGTCAGCTCAAAATCTAGTGTCTCTTTCTCTCCCTTTGAAGTTAAAGAACATTTGTGTGTTTTTGTATGTTTGTTTCTTTGTTTTGTTTTGTTTTGCCATTTGCACAGATTGGGCTAGATATATTATAGCCAAAGATGAGACTATGGCTGCTCTGTGTGTATATGTATTTATACATATACAGAGACAAAAAGCGAGGGAGCTAATGGGCATGAAAGAAAAAAGGAAATATTATAAATGAACATTTAAGTTAAAGATACTTGCTTTTAGTTTTCACTCTGACAAAACAATTCAATCTCCTGAGATCTTGGTCTGAAATAGATTTAATTAGTACCATTTATTTCAAAACATTGGTGCAAGACTTAAAGAGCATGTGTCACCCTGTTACTTTTTTTATTTTTTATTTTTTGGCTTGAGGAAGATTAGCCCTGGGCCAACATCTGTGTCAAACTTCCTCTACTTTTTATATGGGTTGCCACCACAGCTTGGCTGTCAAGTAGTATAGGTCTAGGTCTGAGATCCGAACCCACAAACTTGGGCTACCAAAGCAGAGCATGCCCAACTTAACCACTGCATCATAGGGCTGGTCCCATCATCTTACTTTTTAAACTTATTAGTTAACAGGGTAGCAATGGCGAGAGCGGCCAACAGACATTAACACAAAATTTGAACAGTGTACTGCAAAGGTTAGCCAAGTTTTTCTATGTAAGGATACATAGTAAATATTTCAGTTTTGTAGGCCAGATGGTCTTTGTCACAACTGCTCAGCTCTGCCATTGTCACCCAAAAGCAGCCATAGACAATACATCACACACAAGCATAGCTGTGTTCTAATAAATTTTACTTATGGACACTGAAATTTGAATTTCAAATGATTTTCACCTATGATGAAATATTATTCTTTTGATTTTTCTTTTACAATTTAAAGATGTAAAAACTATTCTTAGCTAACAGACTATACAGAAATAAGCTGCAGGCCTGGGTCAATGGAGAGAACACTAAGTAAACCAAACCACACCTCTGGGTTTGAGCTCTCTACTCTGCTGCTGAGTTAGATGACTTCCTTGGGCCTTGGCTTCCTCATCAATAAAATGAGAGAATTGAGAAGTCCCTTTCAATTTTAACATGGAAGGATTTAGTGAGTGCATCACTCCATAGGCGATATATTAATAACTATTATTAATAAGATATGTAATGGTGTTCCATAGTTTGCAAAGTACATTTGTGTCTTATCCTATTTCATCCTCAAAAGTTTCTGTGAGACAGTATAATTTTACCAACTTTTTAGGTGAGGAAGTTGAGTGTTTAAGAAATATTCCTAAGGTCACACATGGCCAACAATGACAAACTCTCATCTTGAACCCAGATCATCAGACTATGTCAAGTTCTCATCACATAGCCAATACTTTGCAAAAATTATTCTTAAAAGCAACTCTTTAAAATATTTAACACTCATGTTTTCAATATTTTGATCACCTTGGGAAACTAACTGAAAAGTTTTCAATCAGAATTACTACACTTGTCTTATGTTTCCCAAGATACGGGCTATAATTCTGAGAAGAAGCTAATGATGTCTAAAGAAAGCAAGGAGAAATTAACTGGAATAGGTAATAAAGCATCTGCGTCTCTTCCACTTATCTTGTAAAATTGAGACACTGATAGCTGACACTTACATTTCAAGGTAATAAGCACTACATTTAATTTTATACCCTCATAAATGCAATACCTATTTTCAACTTGCCTACCACCATAATGGGCTATATTCTTTATGTAAAGATAGTATCATCACTAAACAGAAATGTCAAATCTCTAAGAATTTTGTGCTGGGTTAACTAAAGAAAATCTTTATTTTAGGCCCTTGCTCTGTCCTTGACCAATTCTTTGACCTTCAAAAAGTCACAAATAGTCTGTGGGCCTTGGTTCCGCCATCAGATCCCAAGAATAAAAGAAATTTACAAAGAAAGTGTTTATAATTATTTGGAGTGAAAAAGTAGAACAAGTTGAAGGAAAATAAGCCAATAATATCTTAATTAATAATAATATTAGTTTTCTGATCCAAAGTGTGAATAATTTATTTTTTCTGAATTATGTACATTCATTCAGAAATTATTTGGAATGAATACTGTATGCCAAGTATTGTTCTAGGCCTTCGGGATGCAAGATAAACAAATCACAACTTCTTGCCTTGGGAAGCTTACATTTCGTTGGAGGAGACAGACAACAAATGAATATATGGCTTTCCAGATGCTAATAACGGCTACGGAGAAAAACAAAGTAGGGTAAGGAGGAAAGAACTGATGGAGGGAGTGCTGGACAAAGAGGCCAGGCAGAGAGAGCAGAACATACAAAGGCCCTGAGGCATCACGTGCTCAGCAGGCCCAAGGCACAGCTAAGAGGCCCACATGTCTAGAATGAAGAATGCAAGGAGACAAATGATAGGAAATGAGGTCAGACAGGTTCACTCTACTGATGGAGATGAGATGAAGATCCTTGAAGTCTTTTTTGCAGATTAGTATTACGATCTGACTCATGTTTTAAAAGGATCCTTCTGGTTGTGTGTGAAGTATACATCACAACGAGGCAAGGTCAGATGCAGAGATAACAAGAAACAATTACAAAAGCCCCAGCAAGGATATATGGTGAGTTAAGAAAAGGTCATAGGAGTGGAACTAATAAGGGGTGGTCAGATTGTTCTAGTCATATGTCAAAGGAAGAGCTGTCAGAATTTACTGATGGTTTGGCTGTAGGAGTGAAGAAAGTCAAGAATAACTGGGAATCTTGTCCTGAGAGACTGGAAGATGAATATGCCTTTCCAAAAGATGGATTGAGGCCAGCCCAGTGGCACAGAGGTTAAGTTAGCACGTTCCGCTTCAGTGGCTCAGGGTTCCCCACTTTGGATCCTGGGTGTGGACCTATGCACTGCTTATCAGGCCATGCTGTGGCAGACGTCCCACATATAAACTAGAGGAAGACGGGCAAGGATGTTAGCTCAGGGCCAATATTCCTCAGCAAAAAGAGAAGGATTGGTGGCAGATGGATGTTAGCTCAGGGCTAATCTTCCTCAAAAAAAAAAAAAAAAGATGGGAGGGTGTGAGTGTATCAGATTGTGGGGGTGAGGAGTGCACAAATCAGGAGTTCAATTTTGGACTTGTTAAATTTGGGAAGCCTATTACCTATCCAGATGGAGGTGTCCACTCAGCAGTTGGATATGTGAGATCTGCGTTCAGCAGAGGTCCTTAAGAAATGAGTCCACCTAGGAAGTAGGGATAGCTCGAGAAATGGTATAAGAGTTAGCTCCTGTGGAGTCCACAGTATTGAGAAGAGACTGAAAAGAAGCAATCAAGGAGGCAGGAGGAGGAGTGAGAGGGAAAGGTGTCTGGAAGCCAGGCGAAGGAAATATTTTATGAAGCACGTCAGCCATATTGAATACGGCTTATAGGTTGCATAAGATAAGAACTAAAAACACTGACCACTGGGCTGGCAATCCCAAGACAATGCAATGATAACCTTGATACGAGCTTTTTCAGTCCAGTAAAGAGACAAGAACCTGACTGGAGTTGATTCAAGAAAGAAGAGAAACAGAGGGAGTGGAGACCACAAATACAGCTAATTCTTTCGAGATGTGTTTCAAAGAGAGCAGAGAATTGGGTTAGTAAGTGGAGGGGATTGTTGCTTCAAGGGAGGTTTCTATTCAATACGGTTGTGGAGGAAAACTTGTTAGTGTAGGAGCAAAGGGGAGTGATTTCAAGAGAGTGATCTAGAGCAGGTAACAGCGAATGGGGTACAGAGCATGAGGAAAAGAGGTGCCTTAGCCAAGAGCAGCCAGTACAATCATGGTGACAAGAAGGAAGATAATATGGTACATATTAGGCTAGTAGATAGAGGTGAGAACATGTGGAAGATCTCTTCTGACTGCTTCACTTTCCTCAGGGAAGCACATAGCAAGATCACCAGTTGAGAATAATTGAGAAGGAGGTTTGGGAGTTTGGGAGAAAGTGGTGGAATAACAGCTGAACATAATGGGAGAGCAAAGGAATTACAGAAGTGTAATATATTTCCTGCAACATTAAGAGTCCATTTGGGATTAATGATCATCAATTTTTTTTTAAGTCGCCATGCTTGTGAGCTTTTCTGCAGCCATGGTCAACTTCCTAGGAATAAGAGCAGAACATTCAGAGTGAGATTTAAGGAAAGATTGCAGGTTTCTGGGAGCACTATGGAGGTGACAGTGTCAATGAATTAGAGAGTCCCTTTCTCAGCAGTGCTGAGGCTGGTGGAGAGGAGATGACACCAAGGGAAGAGGAGTCTGTGGAAGCCTACAGCTGTCCTGCTAATTGTGCGAGGACCCGCAGAGAGTATTGTTATGCGGAGCAGGCATAACTCTGCGGGTTTCCTCTTCTGTCCTGTCGGTGGCATATTCAGACACAAGGAATCTGTGAGCACCTTCTGGCAGCTATGACAGTGGGAGTAAGTCTATAGAAAAATCAGAAAATTGCACTGTTTCCTATTTATATGACAATTTTGAACTCTGAAGGTGGTCTAAAAGATTATCTATGCTGACTCATTTAGTGGCCTTTCTCAAGGAAGAATCGTGGCAAGTATTATGATTGTTAAGGACACACAATAGGAGCCGGCCCCGTGGCTGAGTGGTTAAGTTTGCACACTCCTCTTCTGCAGCCCAGGGGTTTGCAGGTTTAGATCCTGGGTACAGACCTATGCACCATTCATCATGCCCTGCTGAGGCAGCATCCCTCATAGAAGAACTACAATGACTACAACTAGGATATACAACTATGCACTGGGGCTTTGGGGAGAAAAATTAAAAGAGGAAGATTGGCAACAGATGGTAGCTCAGGTCCAATCTTACTCATGAAAAAAAGCATTAAAAAAAAGAATTCACAATGTATTTTTTTTAAAAAAGGACACACAATAATGTCAGAAGAGGGTCAACATTCTTTTCTACTTCCTGATTGGTTACTCCCCTTGTCCTCTTTAGAAAATAAATTGAGTTCAGATGTTCCATCAGTTCTGTAGGCTTGCATTCCTACAACTCCAAACAGAGTTAGGGTGAAATATAGATGAAAAATGGGAAGAGAACTGCTGAGCAAAAATTATACCCTGTGCATTTTAGGAATAGAAGTAAAAAAAGTTTCTCCCGTGTAAACTCGCTCACAGGATAGGTAACCTCATTAAAAGTTATCTGAGATAGTTTTGAATGTCTTTCATATCCTCCTGTCTTTACTTAAGATTATACCATGAGTTACTTTGTGTAGGCAAAATAACTTGCAAGAATATAATTTTAATTATAGTATGCCATAATTTGGACATACTGTAGTGGCATAACCAATTATCCTATCATTGAGTGCTTAAGTTATAATTCTATAATTATAAGTGACACTAAAGAAAGAAATATTTTTATATAAGTCTGTGTCTGCATCTCTCATAATTTGCTTTGGATAAATTCTGGAAGTGAAGTACATTAACCATTTTAATGAGCACTCTCTCTCTCTATATATATATATATGTAACCATATTGCTCTCAAATAATATTATAAGATTAAAAAATCTCATCAGTAGTATATAGGGATATGACCTCACTATTTTGCTATATCCTTATAAGAACTAATTATTAAATTTAAAAGATATCTCATGGTGTTAAGAGTTACAGAATTTTTTTAAAAAGATGTGGTGTGCTGAGTGAGAAGATAGAGGATGTGAGGATGTCAATATTATATACCCATTATAAAGTGGTAAACTTATGTGAGAAAGAAAAATATCAGAGCACATTTGAGTAAAGCTGAAAGAAGTGAGAAGAAGACAATAAAGGTGACACCAAATTAATGTATAGCAGTGATGGGAAACTTCATCCATTCAGAGAGCCGACAATGACTCATTAGCTCAAAGTAGAACACTGTCAAGGTCTGACTTTGCTGAGATTTTCATTGATCTGAAGTCAGAAGAAGCATGGAGAGGTCACACCAGAATTAATTCCAACCAACAGAAAGAAATACATTGGTAATGGAACAATTGTCATCAGAAAAAAAATAGGTAAGTCATTTCAGAGGAATGGAGAAAGCTTCCTTTGTATAATTCTTTGAAGCAGACCTCAAATACAAAGGAAAGGATTTGATGCTATGTTCTGGATCTTTCCTAAGAAAGATGGATTAAGAGAATTTGAAAGCTCCAAACATGCAGTTATCTAGGCGTAACTAATTATTCCAACGCGGTAGAAAAGTGACGGGTAAATGAAAAAATACCTCAGTTTCACAGGCTCTTCTCAGTAAATGAAGGTCATAATAGATGTGTACAACAGCAGGAAGGTTGAGCACATAGCTGAGGACAAATGTAAGGTTCTGGCTTGAACAAATCAAGAAGGTGAAATACTCAAGGCTTATACTATTAAATGCTAAGGGAAAAAACAAACATGAAAGGGATAGATCCTAACTGAGATGATTGTTTGAATATTAATGGCTAATGGAAAGAAATTTTTAAAAACCTCCTAGATGTTTATTTATTTGGTTGTTCTCTCACCTTTATAATGACATTCAGACTGCAAAGTACAAAAATTTAGTAAAAATAATCAATAATTTATTTAAGCAATGCATATGAAAGCCATTAGGTCGAGGTATGCTGGGCAATGGGACATTTGCAAGGTGCTAAGTGTCACCCAAAGATTATTTCCTAACTGGAAAGGGGGAAATAACCTTTATGTTGGAAAGATCTAGTGGTCACACCTTAACAAAAGGGCCAATCTTTGCATTATGGGACATCCTGGTATTATGTGTGTAATGTTATGATTAAACACGTGTCAAAAATTGTTTAACTTGAATATAAATGTTTTTATCCCTAAATTCCAATTAACAGAAAATTCTAGGGTCATAAAAACCAATTATATATACCCCAATTTATGATATTTTACCAAGAAAAGTCCTGCTATCCCTCAAAATAAACTTCTAAAGGAATTTAAAAGTATGGGGGAAGTGTTCTAGATAAAAAGAAACATAAACAAAAGTAATACATAAACCTTATTTGGATATTGGTTCAATTACACCTCAAGGAACTACAAAAAGAAAAGGAAACTAAACCCAAAGTTAGCAGAAGGAAGGAAACAATAAAGATTAGAGCAGAAATAAATGAAATAGAGACTAGAAAACAATAGAAAAGTCAATGAAACTAAAGTTGGCTTTATGAAAAGATAAACAAAATTGGGAAACCTTTAGGTAGGCTAACTCAGAAAAAAAGAGAGAAGAACCAAATAAATAAAATTATAAATGAAAGAGGAGATATTATATCTGATATCAACCACAGAAATATAAAGATCATAAGAGACTGCTATGAACAATTATATGCCAACACGCTGGATAACCTAGAAGAAATGAACAAATTCCTAGAAACATACAATGTACCAAGACTGAATCATGAAGAAAGAGTATCTGAACAGACCAATAATGAGTAAGGAGATTGAATCAGTAGTCAAAAATCTCCCAACATAAAAAAGCCCAGGACCAGTTGGCTTCATGGGTGAATTCTACCAAACAGTTAAAGAAGAATGAATATCAATCCTTCTCAAACTCTTCCAAAAAAGCGAAGAGGAGGGAGTACTTTCAAATTCATTTTACAAAGCCAGAATTACCCTGATATCAAAGCTACACAAGGACACTACAACGAAAGAAAATTACAAGTCATTATCCTTGGTGAACAAATGTACAAAAATTTTCAACAAAATGCTAACAAATTGAATTCAACAGTACATACTTCATAATCAACTGGGATTTATCCCTTGGATGCAAGGAGGGTTCGACATATGCGAATCAGTAAATGTGATACACCGCATTAGCAAAATCAAGTATAAAAATCATATGATAATCTCAACCAATGCAGCAAACACATTTGAAAAAATTCAGCCTTCTTTCATGATAAAAAAACTCTCAACGCATTAGGTATAGAAGGAATGTATCTCAACTTATATAATAAGTCCATATATGGCAAACCCACAGGTAACATCATACTCAACAGTGATAAGCTGAAAACTTTTCCTCTAAGGTCAGTAAAAAGACAAAAATGCCCACTCTTACCACTCCTATTCAAGAAATAACTCCCAAATTGTCAAAGACCTGAATACACATTTCTCAAAATAAGACATACAAAAGGCAAACAAGTATACAAAAGGTGTTCATCATCATTAGTCATCAGGGAAATGACAATCAAAACCACAATGAGATACACCAGCTAGAATGGCTATTATCAAAAAGACAAAAGATGATAGGTGTTCGCACGGATGCGGAGGAGAGAGAATCCTTGTACACTGTCAGTGGGAATGTAAATTGGTACAGCTATAATGGAAAACAGTACAGAAGTTTCTCAAAAAATTAAAAATAGAACTACCATATGATCCAGCAATCTCACTTCTGGGTATATAATGAAGGAAATGAAATCACTGACTCAAAGAGGGATCTGCACTCCCATGTTCATTGCAGCATTATTCACAATCGCAAACATATCAAAACAACATAAGTGTCTGTTGGTGGACAAATGGATAAAAAATGAAATGCTTTTCAGCCTTAAAAAAGAAAGAAATCCTACCATTTGTGACAATTTGAAAAAGTTTTGGAAATCTAATTTACAACATGGTGACTATAGTTAATAATGCTATATTGAATACTTGAAATTTGCTAAGAGATTAGATCTTGAATATTCTCATGGCAAAAAAAAAAAAAACGGTAACCATGTGAAGTGATGGAGGTGGTAGCTTCATCATGGTAATCATTTCACAATGTATGTATCAAAACAACATGTACATCTTAAATATACACAATTTTTATTTATCAATTATATTTCGATAAAGCTGGAAAAAAGTTAGAAAAAAGTAATTCAAATCTAAAATAGATAAAAAGATGACACTATACAACTTAGATGCTACAAATTATTAGCCTTCTCATTCAAATGAATTAGACCCTAATATGGTCAAATAATAACTAGTCTTCTTTGAGTAATTAAAGAAAATACAAAATACATAGTTTCAATAACCTAAAAGTGAGGAGGTGAGGGAGGAGTTAATGTCTACAAATTATGTATTAGTGAGCTTGACATTCATCTTGTCACTTCACAAAATGAGTTTGTAAAGGGTAAAATACGAGTACTTTAAAAAGGAAGTCGTGATAACCAGGACTGGACAAGGCTTCACTGAGCAGAGATTTATTAATTTAATCATTTCTGATTTTACAAATTAAGAGATTATGAAGTTAATCAAGGGAGCTCTGCAGATATACCATATCTGAATTGAGGTAGGACATTTGATAAGATTTATCGTTTTAATCCTGTCGACCCAGGTTTGGCAAACTACACTCTGAGAGCTAAATCCAACTAGCCACATGTTTTTGAAACTAAAGTTTAATTGAAACACTGCCCTGTTTATTTGAATATGTATTGTCTATTTACCAGTTGAGTGGTTGCAAAAGAGACTTTAACATCCTCCAAGCCTACTATTTGGTCCTTTACAGAAAAAGTTTGCCCACTGCTTTTGTAGCTAAATAGAGAACTATAGAAAAAAATATAGTATATAATTACGTGTATCAAGAGTTAATTTGCCACAAAGGATCTAGCTTTATGGGCTTAATATCAACTTGAATGAAAACACATAGTTTATGTCACATAAATTAGTATTTAATGCTATACAATATAATGTGTTTAGAAATTATTTTGGAAACTGTATTATGTCTTACATAAATTTATAACCAAAAGATGTGTCCAGGAATATTCACAGCAACATCTTTTATAAGAGTATATAAAGGATAGAAGAAAGTCAAGGAGAGAGTCCTAGAACACTCTTAAATTTAGAAATCCAGCAGAAGAGGAGGAGCCTGCAAGGAAATAAGGGAAAAGAGGAGAAAATGGTGTCATGGAATCCTAAAAAAGAGAAATATTTCAACCAGGAAAGTGAGAACAATTGTGTGAAATGCTTCTCAGAAGGCTGGTAAGATGAAAACAGAGGTGAATCAATAGGATATTTCAAGATAGTAGTCACTGATGACTTTAATATAAACCATTTCACCAGAGTAGGAAGGACAATTGACCAAGGGAATTGGGTTGAGATGATACTAGAAAGGAAGGTAGAAAAGCAGAGACAACAAATATAAATAACTCTTTCAATGCATTGAGCTGAAAAAGAGTTGGAGAAGGATTTTGGGGGGTATTTTTTTTTTGCATTGGTGATTTTAAAGAATATTCACATGCTGATGAAAATGATTATTAGAGACAGAAAAATCGATGCTGTAACGTAGAAGGGGAATTAATGAAGGAGCAAAGTCCACATAAACCAAGAGGGAATGGACTCAGAGCATGAATGGAGGAGTAAACAGAAGCGTCATAAGTACAAGCAAGAAGACAGAGTATGAGGAAAGAGACAAGCGTGTTGGTGAATTTGGTAAAGGGATGATGAGGTATTTTTAATTGTATTTATTTTTTAAATAAACATGAAGTTAGGTTGTTACTTAGAAATTGGGAGAGGGCAGAAGTAACTGAAGGTAAGACAAGAGAGTTGTGAAATAATTGTCCCAGAGAATGGGAAAGTTAATTTAGCGGGTAAATCGAATGATATTGTTTATTGCTCATTTGAAATTTTCGTTCACTATGTTTAAATTAAGACATGGCAGTGCAGATATGTAACTTCCTTCAGCATCCATTCATTCAACAAGTAACTTCTGATAATTATGTCCTAAGTTCCAGGCACTATTCTAAGTCCTGGAAAAATAGCCATGAACAAAATAGATAATAATCTTTGTCCTCACAGAACTTTTCCATTACAGTGGGGAAAAGAGAGATAACAAGTTAAATAAATAAGAAAATTATACAGTATGGAAGAAGTTTATGAATACTAAGGAGAAAAATAAGGCATGGGAGGGGAGGGGAAAGGTTTCAGGATATAAATATAAATCACGGATATAAATATAAATAGAGTGAGCAGCATGGGCCTCCTTTAGAAGAGCAGAGACTTGAGGATGAGAAGCCACGTGGACAGAAGGGGAAGTGCAGTCCTGGAAGAGGGTAGAGCCAGTATAAAGAGCATAAGGTAGGAATAAGTCTGGTGTGTTCAAGGAACAATGTGGCTAAAGCAAAGTAAAGAATGGAAACAGTAGGAGAAGATGAAGTGACCTCAATCCAGGAGCAGCACTGACAAATGAATCTTTAACCAGATAGTTTGGCAGGCAGGAACAATGGAGAGAGTGACAGACTGAAGTGAGATGAGTACAGAACCACGGGATCTAAGCATAAGGAGCAGAGTGATGACATCATGGAAGTGAGATATAGTAAAACAGTGGTCCACCTGCAGGGTGGAAGAATAGCTATCTTAGGGTATCAGAACCAATGGACAAGAAGGATGGGAATTAATAGACAGGAAGGGAGATGTATAAAATAAAACTTTAGATGTGGTGTAGTTATTGGTGTTCACAATGTCTAGGATAGAACCCTAAGTGAGTTGTTAACGTAGTGTGCAGGAAAAGATCATTAGAATTGAGGAGGTCATGGTACTAAGGAGCTAGGATGGATAATACATTCGGATGTGGAAGATACCAAGAATGACAACAGGAGAACTGGGTAAAGAAAAAGAGTGAACTGGATACTAAAGACATGAAACATTATAAAATTATAAAAGATTTATAAAGCTATTCATAAAAAGATTTATAAATCTACAAAAGGCAATGTCAGAGATGTTCCACATCTGGCCATGATGGAGTAACACATACCAGGCTAGCCCTCCTGCCACAGGAATTGTAAAAACAGACCATATGTATGAGGCAACTGTTTTCAGTCATTGGACAACAGGCATACAAAACTGCAGTTGCTGAGAGAAGGGAAGTCCGTGAGGTAAGCTCTGCCATGATCCCTGCTCTCTGCCTGGGGATAATCTCCCAGCCATAATGCGGACGCTCGAGAATGAGAAGAGCATAGCGGTCCTACAGAACTGAGAAGAAAGGGTCAGGGTTTGGGGCTGCCAAACCAGCTAGAATTTGCAGGGAAGAGCACTGGAGAGGAGAGCTGCACAGAAGGGCTCCACACAATTCTGTGGAAGGGACGGAGGGATGGCTGCCAGTCTTTGACCAAAGGCTGGGCTGTACATACACAAAGCAAGCGTGTGCAAGACCTGTGGCTGTCAGTGACATGTTAGAGCTGAAAGTGGAACAGAGATACCAAAGGTTTAGCAGGGCTGGGGATCTTGGAGTTCAGGCCAGCCAGAGAAGAGAGACCTTGCTAATACCACAGCCATTTAGCTAAAGACTCCTCAATAGCCATGCTTGTTGGGAGTAAGAACCATGCTCAACAGTAAATCTTACTCTAGATCCGCTGTAACAAAGCCTAAAACCGTACATCAACAATATCCACAGGGGACACATAGGCTGGTCATGCCAAGGTAGTGGGGCTTAAAGCATTACACATCTCTGCCCTTAAAAAGCATAAAACCAAGCCTACAGAAGTTTAAGGTGATCAGCCAGCAATTGGACTGCCCGATAGAACAAAAATCAACATTTGAAAGATAAGTAACAAAACTCAGTCTCTACAACGTGTCATCTAAAATGTTCAGTATACAATCAAAAATTTCCAGGAAGAAAAAAGTAATGTATGACTTATAGTCAACAGAAAATATCAGTCAATAGAAACCAATCCTAAGATGGTCCAGATGTTGCATTTATCAGGCTTCAAAGCAGCTTTTACAAATAGGTTCAAAGACATAAAATAAAATATGGTTTAAATGAAGGAACAGGTAATCTTAGGAGAGAAATGGAAACTTTAAAGATATAAAAAGAGCCAAATGGAAATTCTAGAACTGAAGTACAATAACTGAAATGAAAATTCTTCTTAATGGGCTTCATAGAAGACTGGTGATGACAGAAGATAGGCTCAGTGAACTTGAAGACATATAAATAAAAATCATCAAATCTGAAAAACAGAGAGAAAAAACACAATGAAGAAAAATGAACATAGCCTCAGTGACCCATGGGATAATAGCAAACTGTCTAACACATGTGTAATTGAAATCCCAGATGGAGAGGAAAACAAGAATAGAGAAGAAAAAAATATTTGAGGAAATAGTGGTCAAAAAAGAAATTTGACTGACCAATCCAAGAAATTCAGCAAAACTCAAGCAGGGTAAACACAAAGAAAACCATACCTATGCACACTACCATCAAGTAGTTACAAGCCAAAGTTAAGTAGAAATCTCAAAAGCACCAAAAGGTCAAGGTGGAGAAGAGACCTTGAAAAGAGGAAAATAACACTCTAAATAATGGCTGACTTCTCATCAGAATCAATGGAGGACAGAGGCAACAGACAACATCATTACCATGTCGAAAACTCAAAACTGTCAACCCCAAATTCTCCATCAAGCAAAAATACCTTCAAATCCAGGGTGAACTAAAAAAACATTTAGAAATAAGAAAAAGTTGAGAGAATTTGTTGCCAGCCAACCTGCAAGATAAGATATGCTAAAAGATGTTTTTCAGGCTGAGGGAAGAGGATACCAGATGGAAACTTGGATCTTCATGCTGTAAAAAGGAATGAAAATCACAAGAAATGCGAAATCAGTAAGTCAATATCAAAGATTATTTTCCCCTTCTCAATCTCCTTAAAAGATAAATCTGTTCACAACAGTAGGCAGCATCTGGAGGCAGCAAGACAAAGACTGATGATATTAATGTCAAAGCATCTTAGTTTTGAGAGGGGAAGGACAGCAAATGACTTGATCAGCAATAGCAGAAAAGAAGAGTAGCTCTATCTATTTGTGTTTCCAATAAAGAACTTTTATCAGTGGGGCAGGCGTTTTCATGTATGTTACAAAAACATTATTATATGATAAAGCACCCAGTAAAAACGGTAAAATCCTAAATTTAGATCAGTTAGAGGCTCATCATCAAACACAATTCAATAAAACTAGAAACTTTCGTAATATTTAAACAACAAAACTCCTACTAAAGATTTTTAAATGATATAGGATCAAAGTAGACACAAAAATAATACTTTAAAAATACATATTACATGGCATACTATGGGAATGTTTTTTCCTTAAATTTGGGAAGAGTTTCATTTAAATACTAGCCATAGAGCCATTTTGAGGGCCTTTCCCGCCTAAATTTTCCAATTTCTTTTATCATTATCATTCTACTCATGTTTTTTTCTTTGTCTTGAGTCAATGTTGGTAATTTAAATTTTTTCTCTAAAAGTATCTGTTGAATCAAGATTTCAAAAGTGTTATAGTCAACTGCACGCCATCTTATTTTAAATTTTGTTTTATTTCTGGTTCTCTCCTTTTCGCTTATTAGATGTTTCTTACTTCTTCAAGATCTTGCTTCCCTTTTTTATTTTTATTTTTTTTAAGATTGGAACCTGAGCTAACATCTGTTGCCAATCTTTTTTTTTCCTTCTTCTCCCCAAAGTCCTGCAGTACATAGTTGTATATTCTAGTTGTAGGTCCTTCTGGTTCTTCTCTGTGGGACCCTGACTCAGTGTGGCCTGATGAGTGGTGCTAGATCTGCGCTCAGGATCTGAACCAGCGAAACGCTGGGCCACCAAAGTGGAGCACGCGAACCCAACCACTCAGCCACGAGGCCAGCCCCCAAGAGCTTGCTTCTTATTTAGATATTCTTGGATTGATTTATGAATTCCATTTGGAAAAACCTTTCCAATTCTTTATTTCTATTTTTTATTTAATATCTTCTTCCTTGTGCTTTCCTTAGATTTGTTCTTTTGTTTTTTTCATTGAAATTTTTATTTGAATGTTTAGTTCATTTATTTTTGTTCTTTTTTTTTTTTAAAGATTGGCCCGGAGCTAAAATCTACTGCCAATCTTTTTTTTTCTGTCTCTCTCTTCTTCTCTCCAAAGCCCCCAGTACATAGTGTTGTATGTTCTAGTTGTAGATCCTTCTAGTTCTGCTATGTGGAATGCTGCCCCAGCATGGCTTGATGAGTGATGCTAGGTCTGACCCAGGACCTAGCCAGCGATCCAACAAGCGCAACCCTGGGCTGCTGAAGCAGAGCGCATGAACTTAGCCACTCAGCCATAGGGCTGGCCTCTATTTTCATTCTTTTCACTTATTATTGAAAACACTTAAGGTGATAAATTTAGTTCTTAAAAAAAAATGGCAATATTTCATCAGTTTTTCCTCTCATCCAGCACATCAAGAGAATGGCGCTCACTGAAGAAAAGACAAGAGGGCCTCTGGGCCCTGCCTTGGCTCCGGGTTGCACTGGGTCATTGAGGGTACGATTATGGTAGAGGTGGGTGGACCCCAGATCTTGCTGTGCTCTGTGCAGTCCCTGCAGGTTCACACCCCAGCAACACTCCTCCATTATTACATCCCCTGCTTCTCTGCCCCCTCTCAAATTTAGAGGATTCTTTCTAGTCCGAGATGGGAGAAGAAATTTGGTAATTTTTACTGGTCCAGTTTAGGATTCTCCCAAATCCATGATCTCAGCCCCTGAGAGCTAGACTTCTCAAATGTAAAAACCAATCATTCAGTCCTGTTGTCTCTCCTTTCTGTGTGCCCAGTGGGGAGAGGCTGAACAGAGGAAGGAAAAACTAGTAATAATAGCACATTAGTTAACAGTGCAACTATCCTGTCCAGCCAAACTAGCTTAAGTCAGTTCCCCAGTTGGGTGCCAGAGGCTACACCTTAGAATATAGTGTTTCATAACTTGTTAAATTCAGAACCTTTTTGTTTCATTTAAAGTATTTCATCTGCTTGTAGAATTTGATCACTGTGCATTTTGTTTGGCATTACAAAGGTACTATACTTGTGTGGTCAGAAGTTGCACAACCGTGAAAATAGTATTTTTATGAAATTGACTTTCTGAAGCATGAGATGAAAATAACTTCTCATTATCATAATCCAGTTCAACAAGTTGAGATAAGGAATTAACATTCATCAAATACTTTTTCTTTGATGAGACTATTCAGGAGTTCTTAAAAACTTTTAGGGGCCGGCCCAGTGGTGCAGTGGTTAAGTTTGCAAGTTCAGCTTCGGCCACCTGGGGCTCACCCAGTCGGATCCTGGATGTGGACCTATGCACTGCTTGTCAAGCCATGCTGTGGCAGGTGTCCCACATATAAAGCAGAGGAAAATGGGCACTGATGTTAGCTCAGGGCCAGTCTTCCTCAGCAAAAAGAGGAGGATTGGCAGCAGATTTAGCTCAGGGCTAATCTTCCTCAAAAAAAAATAAACTTTTAAAACCTGCTTTGTTCACCTAAGCTCGGTAGGTGAATTCCCCAGGCTTTTGAGGTCTGCTCTAACATACTCAGATGCCAAGAATTAAAAAAAAAAAAAAAATGAAGGTTTAATCTTTGTTGAACAAAGAACAAGTATTACTTTACAAATTATAATTCTATTGCCTCTATTTTCTCTGTGTTTGCTTTACTTAATGCTACAACCTAAACATTCACAAACAGCTGTCTGTACCTGGCTCTACCTGGGCTCAGGTCTTGCCTTCAAGGTTACATTATGACTGACTTTGAATGACAAAAGACTTCATAAATCAAAGGACAAGTGATGGACTCAAAGAAAATATCTGTAACATATGTAACCGCTAAAGATTACATTTAGAATATCTAAAGAAACCCTACAACTAAAACAAAAAAGATAAGGTAACAATAAGGGCACAAAGCAGGCAAAGGGACAATTCACAGAGGGGACATGCTCTGAGAATCAGGTAAATGTAAATCAAACAATGAAAAAATACAATATTATTTTATACATCAGGTTGACAAGTTTTCGAGTCTGATAACATCTAGCGTTTCCTGAGGTGTGGAGAGTCAGGCGTAGTAACATACACGCTGATGGGAGTATAATTTGGTGCAGTCAATTGGAGGGGGGTTTGACAATATCTATTCAAATTTAAAATGAACATCCTCCATGACCCAGAAGTTCTGATTCTTGATATGCGCTATCATAGAAATATCTCCAAGAATTAATCAACTTTTTTAAAAAGCAAGTTGCAGCAGGAAGATGAACACGTGTAAAGGCACACACAGAGCAAGCCTATATGAAAAAAAAGAAGGCATAAATAAGGGCAAAAAATATAGACATCCAAATTAAAACAGCTGGTGCCTCTGTGAAGGGAACCAGGATTAAAGATAGTGCAGCAAACCTTTGGATTAACCTATATTTCTTCCTATTTTTTCCAGTGACAATCTGTTCATGTATAACTTGTGAAATTGGAAATGAAATTCATAATTGAGAACCCAGAAGAACTTCCCAAGAGATAGGATTGTTTCTTCTGAGTTATTTCTTCTTTGTAAGGCATCCTTAAAGAACTCTTGCCGCCTCTACCTGATCCACCTCCATTCTGCTTTCCTTAACCCTATTATATGGACCACCAAGGAAAATCCTTTAATTTTTAAACTTTTGTTTATTATTTATTAAACTTTTATTTATTTATTAAAAATTACATACCTTTCTCTAGTTCATCTTTCTGAAACTTAACTTTCCGCTGTTGACTCTATTTCCCTTTTCAAACTCTCAGACAGAAGTCACAAATTTACTCACATCCTCCAAAATATCAGTGCTTTTCTTTATACTCTGTCATTTCCAGACTCTTGTCTCAGCACATTGGATCAATAAACTTCACTGAAGCTGTATTAGGTTTAACGAAGGCTATGACTCCTGATTCATGATTTTCCTTTCCTAGGATCCTTCTTGGTGATTTCCACCTCCATGTGAATGAACTGTGCTAACCTTGGTGTCCTACTTTCTTGACCTTCTCTCCATCGGATCCCATCACATCTTTGCCTCTCACATGGCACATAGTATACCAAGTCATCTTCTTCAGTGTCTCCAACTACAATGACATATTCTGAATTCACCTCCTTTAAAAATAATCTCCTCTCCTAATTCTTGAACTTTGCTCCCATTAAAGTTGCCCTTGAACCCCCCAGGGCCTTAAGATCTTTGATGATTTCTTGTTCTCTCAAGATCAATCTCCAGTCTTCACTCCATTCTTTATTCAGTCTAGAAACCATAGCCCATCATGTCAAATATACACAAAGAACTCTTGAATGAGCCATAATCTTTTGATATGATCAAATAAACATTTCATCATATTAGTTATCTGAATGGAATATCTTTCTTCTTTATTTGTCAAACACTACTTATCTTTTAAGTGTAATGAACTCATGAGAAGTATTATTTGACCGTAAGTACAGGATTTTTGAAAAGCTTGGTTCTAACTAAATTTTGACTACTGAATCTAAGATGTCAGAAGAAAAGGCTGAAATAAATTGTATTTTGCCTTTTTACTTGTCTACTTAACATTTTTGAGAATTTTTTAGAGATTTTGTAATATATTTGACTTAAATACAGTCTAGCATTCTCCATTCATTTATATGAAAAAACAGTTGATTAGAATAATCACAGAACTAAAGTCAAAGAACTTTTAAGGCATAATAAGAAACTTACCTCTATGGTTGAGTGAATTAACCTGGGATATTAAAATTGAAACAGCTCGACGTGAACTGCATTTTAAAGCAGGAATGTCAGTTTTTATCAATGCTTGTTGGATACGTCCTTAAGTGAAGTATGGCAACCAAATCTTAATCTTGGTATGTTTGTAGGTTATATCTCATGTTATTCACATAAATTTATGGCATCGTTTGATTTTACCAGTGGGAGAAAATGTGTATGAATCTAACATATTCCAGAAGGGACCGATCTCACTGGAAATTTTTTAGGAAGGATTGAGCTTACCCTTCTCACTCGGGGGTACTGTAAATTAGATCATTCATACAGAGTATTAGGTCATATGAGCGAACCTAATTTAAAGATTACAGAAAACTAATACGGCTCTGTTTTTGGTAGGTGCACAAAAACACTGAAAGAAATTCTGCTAAAAGGATTTGATAAATTAATTAAAGCCGATTTGAGGATTACAAAACCTCAAGACTGCCTAATTTCACAAACAGCTTAAAACAAAATATAATCTAACCTTTAAAGCCTTAGCAATAGGAGTTTTCAGCATGGTTTTGATCAAAATAGCACTTTTTCTTTTTCAATTAAATAATCAAAATTAATAAGTGACTCCCGGTGAGCCATGCATCGGCTTTTGTGTATGCTTCATGTAATCTGCATTGATCTTTGGGTTTTATATACCAATACAGCATCCAGAGGTAAAGATATAGCTTTTTTTTGCTCTTCAGAAATAAAGTGAAATTAGATATGTAGAGTTGTGACTAATCGATTTGTCTTTATAGGGGCATATAAACAACAGAGGTAACATAGTATGTGGGCATCTTTCACGTGGACATCAGCTAAGTTAATTACCCCTTCTGTATCTCCATTTCCTCATATGTAAAATTATATCTAGATCATAAATTGTAGCGGGGATTTAATAAGTTAATACATTGTAAAGTGTTGAGGTCCCACCTGGCATATAGAGAGTGCTCATAAATGTTAGCTAAAAGATACAACATAAGCACGAGAGAAAATATATCAGATCACAAACACGGCATTTTAGCTTCATCGATAGGAACAATTGCTCTTCAGTAAAACTGTTGTAGGTTCAAATGTTGATTCTGCCATTTACTGGCTGTGTGAACTTTAATCTTTCTGGGTGTCATTTTCCTCTTGGAACTTGAAACATAACCAGTTCTCAATAGATAATAGTAGCAGACGTAGCAGTATCATCATCACCCAAGTATCAGAAAGAAGTCAACGGCATCAACAGCTTTTAATCTGACAGCCCCTGGACATTTCTAAGCTGCAAACTGGTTAAGTCTTCCCTAGGTTTTATTTAAGTCGCATGCTCATAAGACTTAGCAAAGTGTACCTGAAAATAAGACCCGGCAAAATTGGTCTTGCTGACAAAGTAAGGGGATATGGTAACTAAGGGGATTACCAGGAAATTATCTCATGTAATGACCGGATTTGGGTCTTAGCTACAGCACTGATGAGAAGGTAGATACTCAGAAGTCTGTCTGGCAGAATGAAAACTGTGAAGGTGCAACAAGGCATAGATGGTAGGATGGTTGTAATAGGGCTTTCATTGTCTCCATTCTGAACATGAAGTACGAAAATATGCTGCAGCTGTGTATCCACAGCACCACAATAATTAGTCAATTAAATTTATTCAGTCAAAGAATAATGGGCTTCATAAAGAAATCCAATCTAATTACTCAACACGACAATTCAGTCAAAATTGCTAAACCAACTCTTCTACCCAAGTACTACCATAGTCACACATGTAAACGCACAGCGTACATATGGGTTGAAATTACATATGTTTAGTATTTGAAGCACATACATTTAGACTTTTAATTAAATCCATTTTGGTGAGAAACCTAACATTTAGAAATTTTAAGAAATTATGATACACCAAGATTTCTGAACTACAGTATTCTAAAAATCAAAACATGGTCTTTAAGAAGAGTAGCACTATAGTACTCTGCCAAAATGTTCATGTTGTGATACATACCCTTAGGGAAATAGTTGGACCAGCTTTACATTGTTACGCTAATCCACTAAATTCACTCAAAATTGTTAAATAAACAGCTTACACTATACATGGGAGGTGGGGGAAGTAACAGATACTTGGAAAGACTGGGAAAGTATTTTTCAGGATTATTACAGCAAGAAGGAGTCTGAGTTAAGGAGAAAGTTGAGTACACAAGACCCATTTGAATTATAGACATTGGGTAATTACATGAAGTGGTTAGTTAATTTATAGCTTTGTATATTTATATCTTTTTCCCCTCCACAATAGCTGGCACACTAATTTATACCCTCAAAAATATTTGAGGAAGATGGTATATCAAGAATTGCATTCCTGTGCACTTGGAGCAAGTCCACTATAAGAATTATATTGAATTTACTTGAATGTATTTCAATATGGGAAAAGGTAAAAACCAAACAGACATAAACATGGAAGTTCACCCTCAGGATACCATATGGATTCGGGGGCTCCAATAAAAAGAAGTACTGCATTAAAGAGATAATACTCTGGCAGCAAAAACATGGCACACTTTCCTTACAGCCGCTGGGTCAAAGGAGATGCAGCCTTCACATCAGCTGAAGTCTTTTTGTTTTCCTGCTAGCGGAAGGTTGGCTTCTGGACTCCAACCACTGGCCTCAAATTTTAGAGTTAAATGGGTCCCGTATACATGAGATCATTAAAATTATCTTCCATTATTAATGACAAGTTATCGCCTTAGTCAGGAAGTCACCTGATAATATCATTTCCCTGTTTAAAGATTGTCCATCCCGCCCTGCCTCCATCACTCACACAATGAAGACCAGATCCCTTAGTTTGATATACATGGCCCTCCACAGTTCAGCCCCATTTCCCACTCTTCCCCAACATTCTCTCTAGTCCCCATATCCTATCAATACTGTCTGGTCCCTCTTCGGACCCTTTATATTCAGTTTCCTCTGTCTGAAATGGCTTGGTCTACCCATGCCCCCTTCAATTTTAACCTACCCACTACTTCAGATGTAAAACCCTTCCTGCTCCCCCTTTGTCTAAGTATGGTCCATGACAATAATTATAATATGATATACTGAGCTCCTACTAGGTATCAGGAAATGCACTTTTCCTTAGAAGGAAGAATAGGGTTGTGATTAAAATTGGAGACTGGAGTCCAACTACTTGGGTTGTCATTGTGGCTCCATTATTAACTAGCTGTGTAACCTTTTGTGCCTTAAGTAATGTCTCCATGCTTCAGTTTCTTCCCTGTAAAATGAGCCTAGTAATGGCACCTACCATGTAAGGTTGTTGTGATACATGCATACTGAGTGTTTAGTAACATAGTAAGGACTTTGTATGTGTGTGTGTGTGTGTGTGTGTTATTTCTCATCACAGCTCATTTCACAGATAGAGGAATTAGGCTTATGATTAAGTAATTTAATAAGCTAGTAAGCGGTAGAGATAGGGCTTGAACAAAGGGCTCTCTAAATCCAAAGGCTAGCCACGTAACCATTGCATTACCCTGCCTCCAGGAACTGGTTAAATCCCTCCAGATACCAAAGTATCTTGAGCATTTCTTTATTAGCACTTACCACATGTCATCATAATTACCTGCTTAAACACTGAGCACCTTGAGGATGGGATCCATGTATTACTTACCCTGCACTGGCAGTCATATATTGAGTACCCAGACCCCGGTACAATGTCTGGCACAAAACAGATGTTCGACAATTGTGTCGAACAAATGGTTATTAAGGATATAGAGGCAATACCTAACGAGATTCTCTTCTTTGTATGCCTGAGTCTCAAAAATAGTGGTTGATTAGAAAGCTGAATATGTCATAGAGATGGGATTGGTATGTGAGACAGGATATCTTGTTCCTATGTAGCATCACGTGTGGCTACTTATTCTATCTATTCCATCTAGATCCCCAAATTCCAAGAAAATTTAAGCAGTATCCTTACCTTATGGTTGTTACTTTGTCATTGTATATTACCAACTATTCTCGATACAGAATTTCATAAAATCTGGACAACAAAGATTCGAGTAACCAGTACTCTGTCCTGGATCCCGTGTTTCCCTGGCTGTGGCTTCATAAGGATTGAAGAGTACATGTGACCAAGGGGACATTACTCTCTCCTCAGACTGAGCCTACGCTAACTCTGCAATATGATGCTCCAGAAACACCAGTTCCAAAGCCCCTGTCCTAATGGCCCCAAGCCTGCTTCAAGGAATTGTTTGGGCTTCTTGTCCACAAGGGTCAATTTTCCATTGGTGTCTACACTCCTCGGCCCTGGGGGTGGTCAAAGGGCATCTGTTTGTTGGATGGGGAAGGTGTGGATGGAGCTTAGAAATGCATCGAGGCTGAAGTATCCACACCTGTGCATGTGAGGCCTGGCATGATGGAGGACAGAGCTGAAGATGGGAAGAGAAAAGGCCAAGTCACAAGCCAGAGGCCAGCTCCAACCCCTGCCATTGCTTTCCACCCCGGGATTTGGAGTAGTCCAAGAAGTTTAAATTCAAACCTGCATTCTCAAGTCATAATGAAGGTAAATCTGTTAAGATAGGAGAATAGAACATATTTGATTTAACATGCCATTATTAGCTTGATTTATAATTTCTAGGTACTTAGCCAAATATTACGTAGGCCTACCTTTGTACTTTTGCCCTAAACCTTATTTTAAGGGCAGGCCTGCAAGCAATAATAAAACTAGAGTCATTCTCTCTTCTTAAAAGAACTAAGAAGCTGAGTAGGACTGAGAGAAAGCACTGACACATTAATAGGAAAGTGTCTGGGTAGATCCGTCACCCTCTTGCTGGCAGATTTAACCAACACAGATAGGCAGCCTTTGTAATCACCTTGAAATGACTGACATGAGAAAGATAATTTTTTGAAACTTTACTTTTGAGCATGACCGCTACCATGTTTATTAGAAAATAAATGTCCCCAACGTTATGCTTTTCCCTAATGAGATCCAGATGCAAAAAGGAGAAAAGTTTAGCCACAGAAAAAAAGAAATCTATTTGTCAAGGTCGAGGTTCCCAAGAAGAAAGCCTGTTTTCATTTTGTAGCAGAGGGAAGTTTTCACCTTATCATCTGTAGAAACGCCCGTTGGCTGGATTGCAATGTCAGAGATTCATGGTAAACAGAGGGTGCAGTCGCGTTTCCACACCAGTAAGGAAAAGCCACTTGCCAGTGTAAACTTGGGCTACATTGTTCTAAAGCAGTGGCAGCCTGTCTTATCAGAAATGGGCAAGTTAACAAGGAAAGTGGGTGGTCTCAGAGCCCACCTCGGCGCAGCAAGGCAAACGCCCTACCTATCAGCTTGGTTCACGCTATGAGGATGGACGTCGCGATTTATAATAAATCCAACGGGCCCGCTTGCTCTTTACAAGGAGGAAAAGGAACTGTGAGATCTTGTAGGAAAGGAAACTGCCAGTGAATCCAATCTGCTCAGAAATCGATTTCACACGGCCATAATTCAAGGAAACGGGGCAGTATGTAATGACGTGGACGTTCACTTTGCTTTGCAAAATTTGAACTTTCTTCTTGGCTAGTATAGTATTTTTAAAAACGGCTGGGTTTTTTCTTTTTCCTCTCATCTCCCTCTGCAAGCACTTTTGCTAACATGGGAATCTGTGAAAACCAGGCCTCCCATTGTGACTCATTACTATTGTTTCCTTTAACTTTTCTCACCATCTCATCCTGCATCATTTCCCTTTTCTTAAGAATAAAGAATAGTTATGAGAAAAATCGATATTTTAAAACATATACTGAACACATAGTGAGAAATATACTCAGATAAATTCACTAATTTTGCTTTGACTTTCCAGTAGCACATATTTTGAAATTCATACACAACTCATGTTCAAGTACAGAATTATATGACTCACATAATAAAATAATTAGTAAATTTCCGTTTCTTTTTCTTCTCTTGAGGACTAGGGAAAGACAGCTATAGATTTTTTTTTCCTTGTTTCTACTTCAACTGATGTATATCCTTGAGTCTTTTTGTTCATCTGCTGTGAAGATAATGTTTTAATATATTTTAAAGACCAATGGCAATGATAGCATTGATATAGTAAAAAATATGTCCAGAACTTGAAGAGATGGGAAGCCACATAGAACTTGTTTATTTGACTCCACAAATTATGACACCTATGACTTTCAGAATGATCAATAAACAAACAATGATGCTTTTTAAATGTACATGCCAATACTTTAATGGCACCTTTTAAGAGAAATTCAGGGGCAAAGATGTGGCACTTTAAGTCATGTGATGGAAAAGAGGAGAAAAAAAGTGTCATTCTAGGGGCTGGCCAGGTGGTGCAACAGTGAAGTTCCCACATTCCGCTTCGGAGGCCTGGGTTCGCTGGTTCGGATCCTGGGTGCGGACATGGCACTGCTTGGCACGCCATGCTGTGGTAGGCGTCCCACATATAAAGTACAGGAAGATGGGCACGGATGTTAGCTCAGGGCCAGTCTTCCTCAGCAAAAAGAGGAGGATTGACAGCAGATGTTAGCTCAGGGCTGACCTTTCTTAAAAGAAGGAAAAAAAAGTGTCATTGTAGTTATCCAATCAAAATCTCTCTAATGAGAGGAGAACATCATACTGGGATGTAGCTGTACATTGTATTGGGGAGGGAGGATTGAGCACACTTTTTAAAACAAACTCAGAGTGCAATAAATACTAGTATAAACTCTTACCCCTAGAATGGACTTCGGACATCACTAATCTGATCTCCCCATGTGACATACGAGGAAACGAAGGCCCAGAGTTTCAGAAACTTAACCAGTATTGCACCCAAAGGGCACAGCTTGAATGAAACCAAGACTTTGGATTCCAAATCTATGCTTCACTGTTTCTAAAGTTAATACCATCTCCAATAAATACCCATTTTTTAAATAAAACTTAGAATTCATAACTTTATCAATGATGCTGCATAGATACACTTTTTCTTAAGGCAGAGAATTTATAAACACAACTGCATCACATTCACGTATTGTCACTGCTGGGTTTCCAGTATGCAGGTGGCATCTTAGAGAAGAGAAAAGCATGGACTTTGGAGCAAGAAAGATCTTACTACTGTCAACGTAGCGGTCTTTTACACGTGATAATAGGTAAACTTTCTGAGATTCAGTTTTATTGTGTGTATTATCATGATAAAAATCACACAACCTGCAGACCTTTGCGAAAATTAGATTCAATGACGTAAATGGAAATAGGAGACGCTCAAATAAAATACCTAAAGGGGGGGATATAATACCTGACATTTAAATGTGGAGATAAGGTAACACTTTAAAAAAAATAAATGACTAGAGAAAAATTCAAAACCGCTTGTTAAGCAAGTGTTTATATTTAAGTTGTGTGGTAAAGAAAAACGATGCAAACAGGCACTGAAGAATTGATGGAGCAGCAAAACAACAAAAAGAATCAAGCTGGAGGCAAAGCAGTGAGCTCATGGAGAAGATGTCTTTAGCTGGGTTTTAAAAGAAATAGAGCGTGCCTGTTGGTGGAGTTGACAGACAGATGTTCTAAGTGCAATGTAAAGACTAGAGCTGAGACAGAACCATCATGTACTAAAGATGTAAGACCATTTTAGGCCCGGAAGAAACAGAAGAGACATTCTGGAGAGTAGTGCTATGGAACTGCATAAAGAAATTGAAGCTAATGAAAGGCCTTGAATGCTACCTCAATGGTGTGTGCTTGATACATATAACAATGTGTACAAGATCACAAAGCAGTGGAATAATGAGGTAGAACTAGCGATTTAGAAGCAAGCCATCTGCCATCAAGGGAGTGATGGATTATGTTAGGAAAAAAATCTCTAAGTAGGTAGAGAGCAGGCATAAAGGCAATTCCAATAATCCCCAAATGAGGTGATGTCTGCCTGAAATAGGATAGCAGTGAAGAGTCCAGCTTCACGCTGAAAACCTGTGTTTGACCATAGGTGATTACCAAGGCTTCACTTGCTGGCCTCCCAGGGAAAGGCAGCCCTCCCCATGCCAGACTCCCACACAGCCTGTGCATTGCAGTCTTGGAAGGGAGTTGCTGTCGAGGACTCGGCCCCCTGGGCAGCGTGCTCTATGCATATCTGCAGTTCCAACCCAGCACCTCCATTCAGTGGCCTCTTCCTCCAAGGCCTTCCATGGAGGCCTTCCTCTGGCTCCTCCGCGGTGGGTGGGGGGACCTTGAAGACACTTTTATACACTCTGACTCAGGATTTGCTGCTTTTCCACACCTATCCCTGCGCTCGCCAGTTGCCCCTCCCCCCACCCCACTCCTGGATCCATAAAATGGCAGGAACCTTTGTTTGGGGCTTCCTGGTGGTGGGACCACTCCCGCCCACCCCTCCCATCTGTGATGATACATCTGACCTGGGGAAAACTAGAACACTGAGGGAGTTGGAGCTTTTCCCTCTTGCTTCTACTACCTCGGAAAGTAATTAAAGGCCTGGCTGGTAGTTTCAGGTTGGCTTGTTGTCTTAATTGACTATCCAACACCTGCCAGCTCAGCTCTTGACAGGTGGCAGAGGGAATTGAAAAAATGTCGAACCTAGAAGAGCCCCTAGTTCTCATTGCCATTCTTGTTTGAAGCAAATTTCCTACATTCTCAGTCACCAGAAATATAAACTGTATTTACAGAACATTTGGCAAAACCTTATGAATAGACAAAAATTCATTTTAAATTCTTTAAACCACGATCACTGCAGAATTTCAAATGAAGGATAAATTTCAAATTTATGTACAATATACGAGAAACCCATATTTCATGGTATGGACTAATTTGAACAAAATTTTCATGTCGCTAGCATTTATAACGTAAATTGAAAAGTCAAGAGATCTCTAAATTATTGCATTTCAAAAACCCTTGCTGAAAAGTAATAAACTATGAGGATCTAAGGTCTCGTACAACTAGGACAATGACTGAATACCTAACATCTCTTTAAATGTAGGAATGTGGGAAAATGCAAAGGAAAGGATTTGTTTACCTCCATTGTACCCATCGCTGGCGTTGAACATTCAAGCCCATGCAAAACGCAGTGTGAATATTTGACTGTGCATCGATGCTGGGATAACTGTTGGGGCTTTTTATGGGAATATTGCTGCACTGCGGTTGCCAGAGAAGCTCGGCCGTCGGTGTTTCTCAAATGCCGGCAGCTCATCAGGGCAGCCTCGTCCGGGGAGCACGCAGCTCTCCCTCTGCCTCATCCTGCAGTTGTCACGTCTCTGGACCGTCGTCACCATTCCCATCATCTTTCTCTTGCCTCTTCTTTCGTTATCATCTGCTCGCTTTCCCACCTGGCCTAAAAGTTAGACACCTGAGTACTTGCTCATTTAGGTACCTGAGTACTCAGTCGTTTCTAAACTGGACAGAGGGTGAATAAAGGAGGGGGCCTAAGCATCTTTCTCTTCTTTCACCCTGTAAATCCTGACGTGTGCGTTAGTAACGTCACATTTAGGGTATTAGCAGAGTCCATAAGAAAAAGTCTAGTATAAAAATCTTTTAAAATCTATTCTAGACACTACTGTGTTGTTGTAAAATTCTTTGCATATAAGATTTTCAAAATGTAATAATAACATCTTTTCTACTCAAACTGTGAAACTGTACTGTTTTGCATAAAGCTATTAAATAACTGTTTGGGATCAAACTTTGCTTCTTTTTTCCCTAATTCTATTAGTTGGGCATCTTTTGTCACTGACTGTTTCCTGAGAAATAGCTACTATTTAATATACACACATTAAGATGGCTTTTTGTATTTAAAAGCTGCATAAATTTCAACATAGGCCCCCAAATCCTCAATAATTAAAGTGAAAAAAAACTGGGTGATTTTTAATAATGATTTTTATTTATTTTTTATTCATTCCTTCATTCATTTTTTTTCTTTTCTCTTTATTTTTTTTGAGGAAGATTAGCCCTGAGCTAACATCCATGACCAATCCTCCTCTTTTTGCCAAGGAAGATTGGCCCTGAGCCAACATCCATGCCCATCTTCCTCCACTTTATATGTAGGACATCTGCCACAGCATGGCTTGACAAGCAGTGTGTAGGTCTGCACCAGAGATCTGAACCAGTGAACCCTGGGCCACCAAAGTGGAACATGCGAACACAACCACTGAGCCACCGGGCTGGCCCCTTATTCATTTATTTTTTGTGAGGAAGATTTGCCCTGAGCTAACATCCGTTGCCAATCCTCTTTTGTTGCTTGAGGAAGATTAGCCCTGAGCTAACATCTGTGCCAGTCTTCTTCTACGGTGAATGTGGGTCACCTCCACAGCATGGCTGACGAGTGGAGTAGGTCCACACCCAGGATCTGAACCTGTGAACCCCAGGCCACAGGTGTGGAGTGCACAAAACTTTAACCACTCGGCCATGGGGCCAGCCCCAAAACTGGGTAATTTTTGTTTTCCTGGTGGCAAAGGGCCTGATGACAACAACGGTCTCTGTGAGAGACAGAAGCAGGCTAAGCTTCAATCTCCTGGGAAGGCTTCTAGCTCAGAGCCCCTCCTTCGGGAAGAGCCACCAGCTGTGAGCGTAAATGCTCTTATTGAAATACAGCATGCAGCCCAACAGTTTCAATAAACTAATTTGAAGTACGAGAGTCAGAAACAAGCTTGCAGAGAGGTGATCAGTTTCCCCGTAATAAATTGAGGATTTGCTGAGAAAGGAGGGCTGGTAATATTGCTCCCTTTAAGGAACATCCTTTTGAGAATAAACTACTGATCTCTATTAAAAGGAGAAAGTAGATTTAAAACACAAAGATAGTTTGAGAAACATCCAAGGATACATGGACTTTTGCATGCAATTTATTTTCCTTTTGCATGCAATTTATTTTCTTACTTTCCCAGTTTTAGAAATGGAAGAGAACTTATCTCATATGAGTTAAGCTTGTTTGGCTCTGGTTTCATAAAATCTGCCCTTAGCTAACCAGCCCAAGGCTGGCACCAACGGCTGGACAGAATGACTGTTTGCTCTAGAAGCAGGAGTGATTAAAAAACACGTTGTTTCACACACATCTGCACAAATATACACCACAAACCACATGCCTTTCTTTTCATTCTAAACTATGGAGTGAAATCATAACCTCACATTGACACCAGGAGTGATTTGTCTTCTCTTGCAAGAACAAATAATTTTACCACAAATGCATATTTATATTCCCTGCGTGTCTTCCTTGTTTTCTCCTTTATTTTCCAGTTATACATTTTAGAAACTGAGATGGAGATTTAAAAATAAAAAATTAAATGAGAAAATAAAAACTCATCATTGCTTGAGTCCAAAATGCTTCCAGCCCCTGATAGGCTAATGGATGATATTGTTACAGTTCAACAAACATGTATGTCATTGTGACATAATAACTAAAGGTGATTTCTCTTCCGCTGGTCCAGGGCAGGTGACACCAAAGGTGGGCTAACCACAGGGAAAGACTGCCATCTGCTGGATTTTAAGAGAAGGGAAAAGAAAAAATGTCAAGTCTATAAATGCTCACAGTTAACCATTCTAGAGTCCATCCATGTCTACAATCTGTAACATATCAATGTTGCTATCAATCCTTGGGAATAGAAGGCTGGCAGAGTGTAACAGGCAGAGTACAATGTGTGATGCTGTGCTGCTACATTCTGGTAGGTCCGATTCTACAACCTCTATAAATACCATGTGTCTGTTCTCTGTGATTTTCCACATCCTATTGTTGATTTCTGTCATCTGTGGCTTCCCATCAGCTTGACTCTGGCTAGATCTGTGCCATCAATCAAATGAGGTTTGCAAACCGACCTCCAAGAAATTAATCAGAAGCGGTCCTTAGAAGGGTCAAAGCACAACTTAGCCCCCAAATGGACACATCCATAAAATCAGACATTGCTCATTCATTCCTTAATTTGGGCTTTTAAACTGAGTTCTCATTTTAAAAACTATTTCTTAATGAGGCAGGGGGATAGCTATTTATTGAGAACTTACCATGCTATTTCACTTAGGCTGCACTGCACTTCCATGAAGCAGGTATTTTTAACTCCGATTTATGGATAAGCGGAGTGTCAGAAAGGCGCGGTAGCTTGCCCAAGGTCGTACAGGTGAAGGAGAAGTCATTCACTCTTCAGTTCTACCTGATTCTGGGGTCTGCACTTTTCACTGTACAAGCTGATTCTAGGCACATGATATTTTTGTATCTTCCAGTGCCGGAACCATTTCATGCCACTTTTTAATCATACAACTGTTATAGAAGATAGTAGGAGCTGTCCATAAATACTGACTAGACACCCTGATTCTTCACTCATCATCTGGTCCTGCTTTTGGCCACTGCTTTGTGAAGACCTCCAGATTAGTGAGACTGTGCTCAACAAAGAGTCAAGAGAGATCCTGTCTCCTTTCTTTCTTAAGTACAGTTTAAATGTGCTCCAGACCCTCAGTTTGCTTATTTGTACAATGGAAGAGGTAGATGAGGAAGCTCCTAAGACCTCTTCCAGCTGTGCATTCACAGCAAAGGAAACAGACTGAGTTGAGGGTTCTTTATTGTTCTGCAATAACACACGCACAGAATCAGTATATATTGTACTCATCATTCAGTCATTGAAAGAAGTGGCATTTATTTTTTAGAATTTTTGTTTTTGTTCATAATGTCTCATGGCAATTGAAGTAAAACCACGTACTCAGAGGTGGTCTATTTTTACACACGAGCAACCACTGGGGATGTTTTCTCACCCGATGGAAAATTTGAAAAAATGCAGCCCTTACTCTCTCAGTGTTCTGAAAATGAAATGTGTGCTTCACCTGCGAAGAAAAACAGCCATGAGCAAAACTTACGACACATGTAAAAATGAGAAAAAAGTGTTTTTATAATAAAAAGATCATTTTTATGAATTGCATAAATAGAAATATCAGATATCATATCAGCTCCTTAAGATGTTAACAGTGTTTTCAAATTTCCAGGTTACAAATTTTGTTTATTTTACCTCCAAAATGAATAAAAGTGGTCTGAATATTGTTTTGAATATTCATGTAGAGGGGAAACGTAACCTCATATAAATGTTTTGGATAATTAGTCAAATTCCTGCATTCAAATATCCAGCAGGTTGACTAGTGGACTCAATAGTGCCATCTAGTGGAATGATCCAGAAACGCTAGTTTTCTTTCATCGTTCCAGTGCCCAGCAATAACTAATGCAGAGGTCCAAGGACTGGTGGGAACCTCCCTTTGTTATTTCTTTGCAACAAAATGTTGTTTGCTTGAGACGAACTTAAACTCACTTACGGAATATACTGAACAATTTAACGGAATATTATAAAAACATAAATATCTAACTACGAGCTTATTCTTAACCAATCTCTCATCACACAAGATGTTGATAAGTGGTCTTGCAAGGGGTTAAATTGCGTGTGTGTGTGTGTGTGTGTATGTGTGTGTAGCAATGACTCGTTCACTCATTTATTATCAATCATTCTTGATTGACAGTTTCCTTTATTCCTACTCCTGCAGCTGTGTTTATCTTGCATAAACTCCTGCACTCTGCTTAATTTTCTGCACATGGCACCAACTTGAGCCCCAGTGTGATGCCACCTTGCTCTTTCTTGCTTTTGCTATTACTGTTGCTTCCTGAATTATCCGGGGCACCTGGCTCATGCTGCCCTTGCTCCGGATAGTTCCATTCTTGCTGCTGTAGTAAAAATTTGTCCCCTTGCTGGCTCTGTGGCTGAGTGGTTAAAGTTCTGTGCACTCTGCTTTGGCAGCCCAGGTTTGCAGGTTCAGATCCCAGGCTGAAGACACTCTCCACTCATCAGCCACGCTATGGAGGCATCCCACATACAAAATAGAGGAAGACTGGCACAGATGTTAGCTCAGGGCTAATCTTCCTCAAGCAAAAAAAAAAAAAAAAAAAAGAGGAAGATTGCCAATGGATGTTAGTTCAGGGTGAATCTTCCTCACCAAAAAAATCCAAACAAACAACAAAAAACGTCCCCTCCTAGGCAAGGTTGTTCTGAAATGCTCTTCTAAGTTAATTCTGGGTAGTGGTAAGACCAAGTTAGTGAAGCGAAATAACTGGCTTCTTGATAAAGTGCCACCAGAATGAACAGTCCCTCTGGGCACAAACAGACTTATCATTTATCCCTGACAGCAACCAGAGCCAAGATAAAAGAGAATATAGGTCTGTGGGGGTTTCAGAATCAAAAGACACTGCTAACTTTGTACTGTGTATATACTATGTATATGTATACTATGTGTATATAATACTATGTGTGTATATATAAATCTATACTATGTATAGATTTCAAATAATGCTCCTACTCAAAGATGGTCTGAGAGATTGGCATTGCATAATTTACTGTGTTTGTTTGGGTTTATTGTGAGGAAGATCGTCCTGAGCTAACATCTGTGCCAATCTTCCTCTATTTTGTTCCTGAGACACCACTTAGATGAGTATATATGAGACGTGGCTTAGATGAGTGGTGTGTAGACCTGGGATCTGAATTTGTGAACCCCGGGCCGCCGAAGCAGAGTGCGTGAATTTAATCACTAAGCCACTGGGCAGGCCCCTACTATGTTCTTTTTTTTCTTATTTTCCAGCTCAGAGATCCTAGAAGCTTGCACTGATGCTGAGTCTCCAGCAGCCTAGGTCAGAGGCTCTGATTACAAAACCCAGAGCCCCTGCCCCTGCCTTGTACCCTCTTGAATCAGGAGTAAAAAGTAAATATGTATTGTTATTAAGCCAGTGAAATTTGGGGATTGTTTGTATTTGCAGCATAACCCAGCCAATCCTGATGGAAACAAAGGGTTAGTTAAACGTAAAATAAATAAGGTAACGCATAAATTCATGTAACTGGATAAACAGAAATACATATTAATATGCTGATCTCTCTGCATCGGGGAACTCCCACTTTTCCTGAGGATACTGTGTACATTGTATGTTGTATGTGACATGTGAATCGTGACTTGCTGACACATTGATTGAATGAAAGTCCCAGAGTCAATGGATATTTAACCTCTCTGATCTTGCTTCCTCCTGGCTCTGTAACCATATTTCTGCTTGATAATTAAGACAAATATTCAGTCAAAAGAGAACCTTGTTTTAGCTGGTATGTCCCATGGCAGAGGATCTCAAAGGGGCCAGGTTGTTCTTTGAACTTTCACTTCAAAGGAGTCATGTTTGTTTCTCCCAGGGGGAGGCGCTCCTCCCTTGGAAAGTAAGACATTTAGATAGCACAGCTTAAGTCATGAGAACAGAAATGAGAAGGACAAGCAATGCCAGGGGGTCATTAGGTGTGAATGTTCCCTCTTCATCCCTAGACCCATGAGTGTGGCTATGGTAACAGCACTTGTCACTGGTTCTGAGTATATACTGCATCCTACTGGAAAGTACTGCCAACTTGCAAGGTGTTATTTGTCAGATGGTTCAATAAATTAGTCTTCAAAAAGCCAATCCATCATTCTTAAAGACCAGCTATTCTGGGCAATGAGGTGAGACCAATTATTCCATAAAAATCAGCCTTACTTCTCTTGCCCTAAAACAATTTCCTCGTCCAGAAATAGTGTCGTAAAGGACACTAATACTGCTAATTAGGCATTCAGAAAGTTCACAGCTGGTGTCAAAATGCAAATCTGTTTGCAAAATAAGAATCTATTCCAGTGATGGCAAATGCCTGCTTCCTTCCTATTAGGAGTGGTCTAATATATCCAATCAACCACTAGGTGACATGGTTGCCTCCCGTGCCCCTCAGGATACGATGCCATATTGGGGACCATCAGTTGATCGATGCTGCTGGCAGTCTGAGTGATCAGCAGTGGTAGAAGCCGCCTCTAATTTGGCAAGTGGGGGGATCTTTTTGATTGAGCCCATGAAAAACTGCCATGCCTGCTAACGTGGCCACTTAGTCCTGAACACACTGAACAAGAACTGGAGGAGGTGAAGACAGAGGCTAACATTACAGGGCAAGTCATCTTTTCCACTTGGTGATTAAGAGCTCTGTCTTCAGTGAGAGCCCTTTGGTGAGTGTTTACTTGAGCCACTAATGTTCTCACATTCCGGGCCCATTATTGAATATCCTGCCATATACTCTTACTTACTCATCATCAATTCTCCAATTTTACTTCTTCCAAGTGCTGACCAACCACCAAAACTATGAGCAAGTCCCCAGGAATTGGTGTAGATCCAGTCCTCTTGCAACATCTCTTTCCAGAAAAAGTGGATCATGAGACATACTACTTAAACAGCAGGTGACTGAGATGCCCTTCTCCACTCTCCTGAAGGCCATTTCTGAGTCCTGAGTACTATAACATTAGAGCATGTCGCTCCTGGCTAATGCAGAATGTTGTGTAGAGCCATCTTGGAACCAAACTCCATTGCCCTTCTTCCTCAGATAACTCCGTATAAGTTCACAGATGTGAGTTGAGAAAGGGATGGATGGCAATAAGCTTACTAGGTCATTCAGGGCTTCTCTTACCCCATATAATCCTTTCAATTTAATGTTGGAGAATTGTAATGATTCAAGGCTGGGAGGACCAGACAAAACTTATTTCATGATGAGACTCTCAAGTCTGATAGTTACCCGGCATTTCAAAGCCCAATAGTAAGCCGAGAATTCTCTCCAAAGAATATTTACTTTCTGAGGAGAACGTGGTTTTGTTCCAAAACCCTAAGTGTTTTCACTCTGATTCACCTGTTGGAGCCCACCACAGGCTCCACACAGCATCCCAATCAGGCGCAGACTCTTGAAGCATCACTGGACCCACCAGGACGTTGGCAGAACTGCTTGCATAGCAAACTGGAAAAATGGAAGGATCTTCTTTTATTCTGGGCCACACTTTGACTTATTGGGTTATTCAGTATTTGGATTGGAGCAGTACACCAAAATATGGTATATGTTGCCTCTTCAACCCAAGATGTCCAAGAAGAAAGCTTGCTTCCCCAGCGGTACTTAGTACAAGCGGCTGCCACCTGCCTTCCACTTTAAAAGTTACGTACTATCATGACCCAGATTTCTGAATCCCCAGACACTTCACAGCAGTGACAGCTCCCTGATATTTGTGGGAAAGAGCGCCCACCTCTGATATATATGTATATTCATAGGCTATCCGGCTCACAAAATTTTATCAACATGATATCTCCCAAGTCCTAAATCAGGAATAGATCTTGCGGAATGGTGACATAATTAGGCTCTCTGCTGACTAAATTATAGCAGAAAACGAAACTATCCCCAAGGGAAGAGAGTAAAATTTACTTCAGTGTAAAAGCAAACTTCTGGCATTCTCTGCTTATTGGGAAAAAGAGAGAAAAATGCATTTGCCAGATCAATAGCTCCGTATAAGTTGCTGAGGGCTGTGTTTTTGCTCCAACAGAGACACCTGTATGTCTGCAGGACTAGATACTGTAAGCTGCTGTCCTGATGCAACACAGCTAGATCCTAGATAAAGTGAAACAAATGGAAGTTTGATGCATTTCTAGCTCTTAAGAAAACATAAGAAAGCTCCAAGGGAGGGCGGGAAAACACCACTGAGTTCAAACCTAAATGTGAGCAGTAACCCAAACCAAAATTCAGGATTTTCCAGAAGGCAGAGGTTTCATAGAAAGTTAGAACCCAGAGACTGAGCCTCAGGCCCACAGAAAGGGGAAAGGGAAGCGGGGAACCTGGAACTCCCACGATAAGTCACAGCCCTTGAAACGTCTAATAAGGTCGGGGGTCAGAACAATGAACTCGATCCAGGCAGAAGCACATGTAAACCCCGCTGGAGGAGAGTTTCACCACTTTAGGAGCTCAGTATCTCTACAAAGTCTGTCCTACCAGACGTGGGCTCACAATTTAAAACACAAACAAAACAGATTGCCCAGAAAATACCATTTTTCATACTGCTAGTGCGTTTGTTTTTAATCTGATTTTCAATGACTTTTAAAAAATTTGTCTTGTTTCAGTGAGAGGGGATTTATTGGCAATGTGAACACAGACGTGATCAGACTGACTTGTTTCTGTTAGCCCTACTCTTAAAGATTTATCATTTTTTTCCATGACGTTGGTGTTCAAACCTCGTCTCAGGTTATGAGATTAGATATTGCTTTCTCTTACCTTAACACTCTCAAAGCTTTTAGCAATTTTTATGTGAGGCAAGAATAAATGAACTGACAAGTGCACATTCTTGTGGGTAATTTTTCTTTATGCTTTTCAGGGTTGTAAATCGTGCACGTTAGACAGCAATGCTACATAGCGTGAAATGCTGGGGACTTAGTATTCTCCCCAGCTATACCACCAGAGGGCACCAAAGCGCCATTAATCAGCAAAAGTAAGCCAGAAAAAAGACAAAGATTGTATTGTTTTTTCCATAGTTTTTCACAAGAACACATCTGGCCAGGGTGAATAATCTCCACTTCTTGAGATACCAGGATAAAAGAATTACCAAGGCACGAAGGTGTGAGTCGGAACAGAGCATAGTCCCCTGCTCACGGCGCTTTGTGTCTTGGCACTAAAACGTTTACTGAAAAGAAATACATTTTAAAATCAAGACACTGGGAAAAAATTACTTCCCTCTCTAGTGATTTTATAGGTGGTATTGAATTAAAAATATTTCATTTATATAGAAAATTATTCTCCTGTGCCATCTCGCTGAATAATTGAAATGCAATGCACTGTGGACATATTTGCCTCTTTCTGCTATTAATCGTTGTGACGCTTGTTGGGCCTGAGTGTTTTTCTTCTATTGACAAGTTCCTTTGTTATGGAATTTCTGGCCAAGGATACTTGACTGCTTCGGTTCACCAGAAAATATGTTTGGTGCCATCAGATATTTAAAGTTGAATATGGATGACACATAGTAGGTGAGCAGTAACCAGTGCACGCCGTTGTCCTGAAGAAACCCCTGATGGGGTCCACCCGACTGTGTTCAGATCCCCCCAGAGCTGGACCTTGAGCTAAATTTCCAGAACCTGTTTTTCCACGTCTTTACCACACTCTGTCCTGTTCTCTGAATTCTCTCCTCAGGTCTCGCTCTTCCTATTCCCTGGGCCAGGATTCCTCTCCACCTGCTGGAACAGTGCCTGGCTAATAGGAGCACAATGAATGCTTGTTGAATAATGAATGAATCCCAAGAATATTATGATTGATCATGTTTATAAATCACCAACCACGGAGGAGCTAGTAATGTAGCAGCTATTATGAATTTTTGTTAGACTCTTAATTTCTTGACTCCTATTCTGGTTTGAACTGACTTTTTTCTAAACAAGGAGTCTTGAAATTGACTTTCAAGGTATTGACCACCAATTTTTCTTTAATGCCATTGAAGAAGGGTAAATGAGCACATCCCCATAGTCGAAGTGCTATTTTGTGAAACTTAAATTGCAATTGTATGTGTGGTATGAGTGTGTCATAAAAGCACAACAGACACTGAAATGGACCGAGTGTCCTTCATAGATTGGCCTGGAGATCTTCCACCTCACAAATGGGTCTTCCTTGCTGGACGGGAACTAATCAACACAGGAGACTTAGATTTGGAAGGGTTATTCCCTCTGGCCTCATCTAGTGATTCCAATCAGGAAGGCAGCCCGCCTGTTTTATTTCCCAAACCCTTCCAATAACATCACCCAATTTAGCACGCAATGCAGCTCAAAGAATATGTTGCAGAAAGAAACAGGTAAGACCATCGTTTGGATAAGACTATCTGTTTCTCCAGCAATGCTGTGGGCGACCTGAAGTTTTCCCTTGGAGTCTGAGCCACTTCCAGTTCACGGGTCACACAATGGGCAGCAGCATTCCACCACAGCGAGCTCTGCTCGGCCTTAGACAAGCCAGGTTCCTGCCCATCTCCACGCAGGGCGAGGGTCTCATCCATCTGGAAGCTTAACCTTCCTAGACCATTGAACCCGTTGGGAGTAGAATCTTAGCTAGGTGATTCAACGTGACATGTGCCCTGCCACCAACCCACTTTAACGTTTATTCTTTAATTAATAATCAATGCAATTACAATACGTTATTTCTTAACTCTCTAAGTCAACTGGAGAAATCTTAAAGGCGGGGCTGAGAACTCTCCACTTTATCACAAAAACAAAACTTCCAAAGAATGTTTAAAAGTGTTTTGATGCTGTCTGTATTACCACCCATCCTGTCCCAGGGTACAAGCAGTGTCTGGCCCATTTAAAATGCTGAATAACACACGCAAATGAGAAATGTAAAGCTGGTGAAATCTGAATAAGGTCTATGGATTGTACCAGCATCAATTTCCAGGTTTTGATACTGCGCTACGGTTATGTAAGATGTCACCATGAGGAGAAATGGGCAGAAGGTACCATACATAGGACCTCTTTGTGCTACTTTTGCAACTTCTGATGAACGATAATAATTTTTTTAAGGATCAATAAAGACCTTTAAACAATGTATTGTCTCCTTCCCATCCATCATCCTTTCCAAAACCAAAATGATTGTTATATTACTTACCAGAAATGTGTTTCTAACTCATAGGGATGGGCAGGCAAAGGAAAACTTTCAGAACCTGTTAATTGTCTTGCAGGAATATTTCATTATCAGAAAGGTTATCAGATATTAAGTAGACACCCAATGGAGAGAAATAATGTAATACACTGATTTTAAACAGAAATAAATATTCGGAACTTGGCAGAAAAGGTGCTGAGTAAATACTAGTGTAAATGACTGTCTCAACTATTGTTGTATAATCAAGTGTAAGGAGCTGGTGATCAGTGAACTGTCAGTCTTTAAGTTGTAAGTCATGGGAGACGGAACAGCTTCAGGTCCCTAATCTCTTTGGGGTGCTGAGTCTCCTGATCAGGTTTCTGACATGTTACTTTGACCACTGTAACTTCCTGGATACCGACCCACAGTCTTGCTCCCACACGAGAGGATTCTGCGTTTTCCTTAGCTCTCCTAATACCAGTGACAGTGTGGAACTTTTTCTGAGCCCTGTGCTCCCAGAAAGAAGCATTGTTTAAGAAATTCACTACCTTTGATGTTCTGAGAAGCAGCTAATTTCCAGGGCCACCTCCCCCGAACATTCCGAGAACAATGGCTTCCAACCTTCCTCGTGACTTCCTTGTTTACCTGCCTTTTAAAATCCCAAGCCTCTTTCCGTTGCTTTGACACCCTCTTGTGCAGAAATGGACGTTCTCCCAGTTGCAATGGCCAGAATAAACTCATCTCCTTAACAGCCTGGGGCCTTTGGTCTTGCACAACAACTGCCAGCCAGTCAAAGCTTCATTTCTTGTTTTTTCCTGGCCCTCTTATTCCAGATGGTTAAAATGAAGGTAAATTTTTACATACTTTTCAAGATCATTAATAAATTAATCTACATGGTTGAGCTAAGAAATTGATTTTTTTCCATTTTTACTAGAAAACACTAGAGCAAGACTCGCTGTTTTGCATCAAGTGAAATAACCACATAATTGTTCTACAATTATTTGTAAAAGAAAACATTTGTCTTTGCTAAGAGACCTTAAAGTCTGTGAACTGCTCAGCTGTTCCTCAACTCCCCTATATTTCACAGAAATAATAAAAACCTGCTATGCGCCAAGAATGCAGAAGGTCCTTTTCCCACATGTTTGTTTCCCACAGCAATTCTGAAAATAAGATCATTCCCGTGTTTGTGAGGAACCAGCACAGCCTGTGTGCAGGATGCCAGGCTTTAAACATTGGCTTTACCACTAACAACCCTCCTGAGCTTGGGCACATTACTCACCTATCTTTACTTCAGTTTTCTCCTTAAAATCGGAATGATAATAGTACCTCCCTCATAGGGTTATAGTAGCTCATTTAACAGTGAGGTCAATATACGCAAAGCACAAGTAATGCCAGGCACATGCAACTCAATCCACATCAGACATTACGTTTGGACAAGTTATTCTGTTATGAAACTGAGTAAACTTACCCAAGTTCACACAGCTTGAGAGGGGCAGAAGCTGAACCCAAACTCAAATATTTCTGACTTCAGAGCTGATATTCTTTCTCTCACCTAGCACCACATAAGCCAGAAGAACAGTTTAAAAGAGTCTTAACTAATAAAGGTGATCCATGGCCCCTCCAGGACCAGTGCAACTGATCCCATCTCTTTCCAACAGAATGATTAAACGTAGTCTTTCATGTGCAAAGTCACCTGGCCAGGCATGCACAGAAGAAATCTTGACCTGAAATGATCTCAGAACCAAAGATCCTCCACCCCTGGAACCAAAGGACCAGGACATGACCCGAATTTGAAAGTAGGATTCTCATCAGAAGCGAGGGGTACCCTCGCTGAGGAGGTATTAAAATTCCTTCCTCACCTCATCATAAATGTTTAGAACCCTGTCATAAAAGTTTCAAACCTTACCATCAATACTTGAAGCTCACCAATCAAAACCTGTGCCACCAGCATCTCTGTGTGCCAGCCTGTTCTCCCTAACCTCTTAAGTTTCACCCCAAATCCTGAATCAGAGAGACAGATCTGAAGGCACATGCCCCCATCTCCCCGTAGATCAAGCTCATAGAGTAAAGCTGATTTCTCCCCCAGAAGTTCATGCCATAATTAATTGGCTGTTTATGCACATTGGGCGAGAGATCCCAATTTTGTGTGGTAAGAAGTTGGTGACCATGAAGGGACAAGGTCCCGTGACCACCTCCTGAGGCTCTGGAATCCCTGGATGGGTATGGGGGCTTTTCATTGACCCTGAGTAGCCACCTAGACCATTTTTGTCTAGAAGCTTGACTGGATTCCATTTTCCCGCTGCTGTTCTCCAAGCCTCAAGGAGTTTTTTTCTTTTGGGAGAAGTAAACTCCTCCAGGATCAGACGTCTTTTGGGTGAGTGACCTTGTTAAATGCGCCTGTGCCAAAACTTGTCTAGTGTTTAATCAGGATCATGGGTTAGAGGCCCCACTGGGAGATTTTTTGCTGGGTTAAAAGTACCAAGGCTAGAATCATGGGTTCAAGGGAAACAATATAAAAGGCTTACAGCCACTGGGGTACTCAAAGGATTGGGTTATTGGCCCAAGCTCTGGGATAGGGTCTCAGAGTACTCTGGCTTAGAGTTCCAGAGTATTAGATTTCTGTGTCTGTTCATGTTTCTCTCTGTCTATTTTACTTGTTAAAATTTGCCATTTGAGGACTGAGTTTCTCGGTGATTGTAACAAACTCTCTTTAGAAATTGCCTCGTTTGTTGCAGCCACCTTAGGAAAAGCCCCCTAAAATGGGGATAACAGTAAACAGCTGGCACGATAACCTTGGATGATTTAAAATTACAGTGGCCGCTTTGGGCTCCTTTGAACTTTCAAACTGAGAAACAAAGAAATCTTTACAGAGTCAAGGACTCCACCGTTCAAACTAGAGGTTCCAGAAGCTGTAAATATTTACAGAGAACAGTAGAATCTTACCAAGCTTGTTCTGTGTCCTGAGGGCTTGGCTTGATAATCAGGTTGGGGGGAGGGTCTCAAAATATGGTCGGACAAAAATTCAGTTACACTCCATTTTGCAGTCAGAGACAGTCAGACAGAAATGCAGGTTGCAGTCCCATTGGTGGTTCAGGGTCCTACCAAACTGCCATCAGCCTCAGAGGAATTACATTGGCTGTTAGAAAGAAACCTCACTCTGGCCTTCATTGTGAGGGTTTTGGTTTTCATACTTGTCTACGCCGAGTATGAAGGAAGAATTAGGGGATCTGCTCACAGAAGTTCTCTTGGCTTGGTTTGGTTTCGAGATCAGATTCTAGCTTTTGAGCAGCCACGTCTAAATTCTGAAACAGTGGGAAACGCTAATTTGATCCCCACCTGTAGCCCCTTAGGCTGCATTCTCCCAAACTGGGCAACTTTTAGCTACAAGCCCATGAAAGAGGAAAAGGTGATATTCTTTTATAAAACTGCATGGGCACAATATTCTTTAAACTCTGGAGAAAACGGCCAGACAATGGATCCTTCAGCAACTCCGAGAAATCTGGTTTGAGTACTCATTGGTTTATTGATCCTTATCCTCCTAGAGAGGGTCACTAGTTTTCCTCTTCTCTGTCTTTTGCATCATTTGTCATAAAAAGGAAAAAGCTATAGGGTAAGATCCAGGCATCTCCATAAGCCTGTTGTCTGGGTGGGCCAGCAGTAAATTTTGCTGTAGGTTAGTATGTGCATAAGGTGAAAACTATTGCTAAGGGGCATCTTGAAAGCCAAAAAAGGCCACAAAATTGGTGAGCATGGGTCAAGCTGTTAAAAGCCATTAGGGCACTCGCCACCTCAAGGACTCCCATGATACGGATCACTTGGTCACAGAACGGGGTAGATGATGACAGATCCCCCACCAACCTCAAGAAAATGTCCATGCAACAAGGTACTCTGTAAAACACACACAATCCCCAACCCTGTGGCACCTCCCTCCTAGGTATTGTTTGGCTCCAAGGGACCTAAGGCTTAGCTAAAGATGTTAATATGCTTATAAGATGAGGTTTTATTTCTTTTGTCTTGTACGTTTTGAGAGCTTGGCTTTGTGACCTCTTTGGTCTCTGTTATCTGGAGGATGCATACTGGCAGGCATCGTGGTGGCTAGTTGAGTAGACTGAGTTCCAAGATGAACTCTCTTTCTTTGGCTATATCAGTTCTCAGAGAAGTTTGTCACAAGGGGTCCCAGTCCTCACAGGCCTTTCGTTGTATCAACTTTCGTTGCTTATTAGCGCAATACCACCTGTGCAGCGGAGGCCTTTGCTTTCTTGGACTCTTTTTGGGAGTGAACTTTCTGGATCCTGAGAGGGCTGCTTCTTTTGTACTCTCTTTTGGGGATGACTCTTGCGTCCATAATTAAGCCATAAAAGGCTACTGGTTTGAGATGCTATTAAGATCCTACTCATCCTTAAATTGGAAAAACTTCTAAATGGGACACATTTTTAGAGACCTCTCATAAGGACTAGTCTTAAGAACTGAATAAAATTTGGAGTCTCCGCTTCCTCTCATGGTCTCACAGATGCTAAGGAAAGCTCCACCTCCACCTCCAGGGTAAATTGGTTTAGAGTTGAGTTGTGCACTTGGAAAGAAGGTCTTTATTAAACACTTTGTGCAGACTTTTTAAAGGTGTGATACATTGTCCTGAAGTTTTAGAACATAAAAATCTTTTGATCCACCTCTTAAGTTAAAAATCTCCCAGATATAAAGAAGCAATTGGAAAAATGCAGCTGGAAGGCTGAATCAACCTCTTTTTTTTGTTAAAGATTTTATTTTTTCCTTTTTCTCCCCCAAGCCCCCCGGTACATAATTGTATATCCTTCATTGTGGGTCCTTCGTGTTGTGGCATGTGGGACGCTGCCTCAGCACGGTTTGATGAGCAGTGCCATGTCCGCACCCAGGATTCGAAGCAACGAAACACTGGGCCGCCTGCAGTGGAGCGCAGGAACTTAACCACTCAGCCACTTGGCCAGCCCCTGTGAACCAACCTCTTTTATCATTCAGTCTGTAATCCAGTTCTTTGGGGAACTGGAAACGACCATTTTTGTCTTGCAAATCCCTGCAAGGGCCAGAGGTATGGCTCTAGAAGGCAATTAAAAGCTCACTTGTCCTTTTTCCAATCCCAAGGCCCACCCCCCCTTTTCCTCTCAAAATGCTTGTAGATATTGGGAAGTTAGAAATGGATAAGGCAAATATGCCCCAGAAACTCCATCTTGGAGAAAACTTGAATGGTTTCTCTGTGCCTCTGTGATGTGGTTGGACAGGTAGATCAACCTATAATGCCATTTAAGTTACAACTCAATTTCTGCGGAATTAAGAGCAACTGTCCTGAAAAAAATCCTTGCAAGACTAGAAATACAGCTCTAGAGGCAGTTCAGATTCCACCCATTTCCCTTATCTCAAAGAGCTTGCACACTCTTGGGGAACCATCAGCCCATCATCACTTCCTAAGACTGAAGAAAAAAAGGAAAGAAAAATGGCCATAAGAGCACCCTCACCCAAAACCTAGCATCTTGAGTGTCTTCTCCACAAATATTACTAAAAAAGCTTAAAACAAAATTTGAATTCATAACTAGGGAGCCTTGTAGTACTGTATCTGATTCATGGCAGTAATTTTAAAACAACAGCTGTGGAGTGTCTGTGTATGTGTGTCTATCTGTCTGTGTGTGTGATATCTTACCTCTGGATGGTATAATTTTTTTCTTAAAGGAAGACTGACTCTGAGCTAATATATGATGGCAGTCTTCCTCTTTTTTTTCCTCATTTCTCTCCAAAGCCCCAGTACATAGTTGTATATCCTAGTGGCAAGTCCTTCCAGTTCTTCTGCATGGGATGCCGCAACAGCATGGCTTTATGAGTGGTGTGTAGCTACATGCCCAAGATCAGAACCACTGAACCCTGGACCACAGAAGCAGAGCTCAAGAACTTAACCTCTATGCTACTGGGCCGACGCCTGAATGGTATAATTTCTAAAGAGCTCTATTCAATTGGCTTAAAGTAAGTGCTTATATAAATTATTTCTAAATGTGATAGCAGCTAGCCCAAATGTCTTTCAAGTTAACATAATATAAATTAATCATTGGTAAATAGAAGCTTATTTAAGACTGGTTTGATTAAAATGGACATGTTCTCAAAATTATCAGCATTGGATATGATGCAGACATGCAGCATTTATTCTATGTTTATTTGTCAAATAAGGTCATGTTATTTCTCTCACAAAACTGGTTAGCAAAGGGGCTGGCCCCGTGGCCGAGTGGTTAAGTTCGCGCGCTCCGCTGCAGGCGGCCCAGTGTTTTGTTAGTTCGAATCCTGGGCGCGGACATGGCACTGCTCATCAGACCACATGCCACAACTAGAAGAACCCACAACGAAGAATACACAACTATGTACCAGGGGGCTTTGGGGAGAAAAAGGAAAAAATAAAATCTTTAAAAAAAAAAAAATTAAAACCTTTAAAAAAAAAAAACTGGTTAGCAAAATAATAACTCAAAATGACCGCTAATTTTGCCTAATGTCTCATGAAGTTTTGTAGGCAATCTAAATAATTATCGGGAACAAATAAACTAAGTAGATGTGAAAAAAGATAAAAGTTTTTGGGCGAACTTTTTAACAATAATAATGTGTTATGGCACATGTATTTAAAATAACTCCCAAAATTTCTTTGGTAACTTGAAACTTTGAAGTTTTGCTAGGTGAAATTAAATGATAAAAACTCATTGAATATCTGGGTCATTTTCAAATAAGATAAAATACTGAAACATTATTGCTAAACATGTCTCTATCTACTTTGGGTTCTTATTATAGAGAAACTAAGAGATGTTTGGGTCTATTAGTAAACGTGTCCTGCATTTTATTAAAAATTGTACTGTGAAGTAGTATGTTTCTAGAAATTATGAAAAGTATTTATAAATTTGTCAAGCCACAGAATGCTAATGTAAAGGACAGATCGTCATTGTTTACTTCTTAGTTTTCAATGAAAATTAAGGTCTGTAAGTGTTAAGAATTTTAATTAGTGTGCAATTAAAGCTGATAAAAATTAATAAGGAAAATATCTTTGTATTCAAGTAAAGTAAGATGCATATTTTCAATAAAGAAGGCATAAAGAATTGAAATATTTTTATTTGTTTTGTTAAGAAAGATAAATTTGTCCTAAACTACCAGGAGGGAAGAAAGAAGGCATGGGACAAATTCTGAAAGTAAAAAGAAAGTTATAAAAGGGTTGTGGAAGAGGAACCCCGAGGAAAGAATTTTGTGCGTAGTCAAGCTGGCTAAGATTTAAACAAATTTAATTAACAAGTTTTTTTGTTTTGTTTTTTACATTTTTTAAAAGATTGGCACCTGAGCTAACAACTGTTGCCAATCTTCGTTGTCTCTTGTTCTTGTTCTCTTCTCCCCAACCCCCTCCCCTCCAGTACACAGGTGTAGATTCTAGTTGTGAGTGCCTCTTGTTGTGCTATGTGGGACCCCACCTCAGCATGGGCTGATGAGCAGTGCTGCATCTGCACCCAGGATTCAAACCAGTGAAACCCTGGGCCACCGGCGCAGAGCATGCACACTTAACCACCTGGCCACGGGGCTGGCCCTAATTAATAAATTTTATTATAAAAAGTAAGCTGGTGTAAAAATTAGAATTTGGTTCTCTCTCTCTTAAAAGGATAATCTTTTTGAACTTTTTTTTAGTCTACTCTTGATAAAGAGATTATAAAAGGTTTTTCTTTACTTTTGAGTAAATCTACCTAAAAGACAAATTCTATGTTTTGTCAAAATAATTTCCTATGTTCAAAAAGCTAAGGTCTTTCTATTAAGAAAACAAAGGTTTAAAAAAATTTGTTTAGGGGCAGCCCAGTGGTGCAGTGGTTAATTGTGTACGTTTTGCTTCGGCAGCCCAGGGTTCGCCGGTTTGGATCCTGGGTGCAGACATGGCACCACTTGGCACACCATGCTGTGGTAGGTGTCCCACATATAAAGTAGAGGAAGATAGGCCTGGATGTTAGATCAGGGCCGGTCTTCCTCAGTGCAAATGAGGAGGATTGGCAGCAGTTAGCTCAGGGCTAATCTTGCTCAAAAAAAAAAAAAAAAAAATGTGTTTAATTCTCTTTGTTTCCCTTAACATCTTCTGTCACTTTGACTAAATGGATAACTAAGCATTGTTGCACAGCAAGCAGTTTCCTATTTGACCAAGTGTTTTAAAACCTTTTGATATTTTTGACAAGCTTCCCCCCAAAATTCAAATCCTAGATGAAGTCTTTCTTTTGACTTGAAGGGAAAAAACATTTTTTTTTGAGAATTTTCAGAGGGCTCCTGGGGCTTCTCAAAGAAATTTGTTCTCCTGTCCTATAAAGAGGGAAGTATAAACTAATTAGGTATATTTGTTATGTTAAATTACAGAGAAAGCTCTGTCAAATAAGTGATGACAAACCTTCTTAGATTATATTGTGTGGTTAAATGTTATTAACATGTGTTTTAAAAATTATGTAATATTCCTAAAATTCTGATCTATCCTGGTTATAAATCGTAATTCTAATTATTATCTTGACATGTTGTACGTCACAGAAATAGCCAAGTTTCTTTGTCAATTGTCCTTTTTGAGTCTTTTTTCATTTGCAGATAGCTGTTTTACTCTGATGTTTTTGCAGATATATTTCACCTTCAGAGAGATTCATGCAAAGGACTCTGACACTCGCTTTAGCATGTAGGTTTCTGGTAAACAACAGATATAAAACTGAACTGGGAAAGAAATTATAGAGCTCTAATGGAGAAATTGATGGCCTCATGAAACTGCTAGCTGAGGGTTAGATCAAAAATTGATTACCTGGGACTGAATGAATTGATGAGGATGATTATAATTTTTATGACTTTTTCTTTGAGATACTGCTGATTTTTGATGTTTCGTTTTCTTCAGATTTAAGGAAACCTTTTTCTCTTTTCTCTTAAGCTAACTATGACTTACAGCAATTTGGTAAAATTATACCTTTGTAAGCAGAATTGAAACATTTATCTTTTTTCTCCCTATCTGATCCCTCCAGAATTTGGAATCTCTTAGTATTTTCTTCATGGCAATACAATTATGTGCATAAGTTCAATAAGAATCTGTTCTCTTTATAATAGGAGACAATGGGAAACACTGGTTATATTACCAAAGCTTTGACTGGAAGGTCATATTTGAGAGAAACATGCAGACTCAGATATGACAAGACAGCTAAGTGACAAAGATTGACTTCATGAAATAAAAGTCAGTTGCAGATATTGGCTTGGTACCTTGCTTACAGGTTCCCAACAAACTTACTAGATGAATAACGAATGTCAATTCCATGGCAAGCACAAAGGACCTCAGGATATTTTGGGGAACCTCAAGACCAGACAGGAATTCCTTATACACAAATCTATAGGTACTGCAGGCAGAGTCTGATGACAAGCCTTTGGCTTGGCTTCCCTGGCCTTGAGTAAGAGTCCTTTAAAGTTCAATCTGAGATTCCTTATGAAAAGTTCTAGCAAAGCAGATATAAAAGAGCCTACATGGGGGCCAGCCTTGTGGTGTGGTGGTGAAGTTCTCACGCTCTGCTTTGGTGGCCTGGGGTTTGCAGGTTCAGATCCCGGGTGCAGAATCACACATTATGTATCAAGCCCAGATGCGCAGTGTCCCAGATATAAGGTAGAGGAAGACTGGCACAGATGTTAGCTCAGGGACAATCTTCCTGAAGCAAAAAGAGGAAGACTGGCAGCACGTCTTCCTCTTTCTTTGGCTTCATAGCCAAAAACACAAAAAGAGTTTATATGATCAATTGCTATTCTTACTGTACTTATGTAAATAATTGGGCCACGTTTATTGAAACTAGACCTATTTTGCCAAACAATTAGTCCTAATTTGGCTATCTTTGGTAAAAATGAAGGTGATTTTAGAGAGAAAAATTATCTTTCAATAGAAACTATACTATACATCCATGGATATTAAATTCTAGTTCTGCTAATTGTTTTTGAGGATTTGTTTTATATCTGTAAACTGGACCAGATCCTGAATTCTTCTAGTCTCCTGAAATATCTGGCTACAAATCTCCATACTACTGTTTTCAATTTTTTCCACCATTTTCATTTGGAATCACTGAGAACTGAAACCATCCTTTTTCCTGAAGCCCTGGAAACTGAAGTTGGACAACTTGATATAAATTTAAGAGAGATTCATGTCTGTTGCTGTGTATCAGAAAGATACTTGAATACCCAATGACATCATCAGAGACACTTCAAACTGCAAAAGATGCTACAATCCTGACATCTAGAAATCTTTTTGAATGGCTGCCCCCTGGGTTCAGAAACTGGTTTATAATTTGCTACAGACATTGACTTTGTCTTTCTTTTTATTTCTCTAGTAATGCTTCTTATTAAATACCTGGTTACTTGCTTACACAATATAAGCCTAACTTTGAGAGCCCACCTGCATCACCATCTTACCAAGAGACTGGTTCAATAAGACAAAACAACCTATGCCCCTTATCGGCTGGAAGAAACTAGAGCAGTTGTCACTCTATATCCATCAAGACTGAGGAATGAGCAACCAAAAGGGGAGATTTGTAACCACAGGCCCTCCAGTACCAGTTCAACTGACCCCATCTCTTATCAACAGAATGATTAAGAATTCTTTCAGAAAATGTGCAAAGTCATGTAGCCAGAGTATGCGCAGAAGATCTTCATCTAAAATGACTTCAGAACCAAAGATTTTCCTCCTCATGAAACCAAAGGACAAGGACATGACTAGAAGTTTAAAGTCAGACTCTCATCAGAACCAAGGGGTCCCTCATTCAGGAAAATCCTGTGTTAAAATTCCTTTCCCACCTCATCATAAATGTTTAGAACTCTATCATAAAAGTTTAGAACCTCATCATGAATGTTTAGAACGCTGTCATAAATGTTCAAACCTTACCATATATGCTTGAAGCCCACCAACCAAAACCTGTCATGCTAACATTTCCACATGCCATCCTGTTCTCCCTAACCTCTTAAATTTCACCCCAAATCCTGAATCGGAGAGACAGATGTGAGGGCACACTCCCCCTTTCTCCCTGCATATCCATCTCACAGAATAAAGCTAATATCTCCCCTAAAAGCTGATGCCATAATTAATTGGCTGCTTATACACATTGGGCAAGAGAACCCCAATTTTGTGCATTAACAAAAGAAAAACTGATCAATCTGATTATATTAAGAACTTTGATTTATCAAAGGCACCATGAAAAGAGTGAAAGTGTGAGCCAGAATGTGATGTGTGTAATTAACAAAAGGCTCAAACTGAGACCATCTGAAGAATTCTACAAGTCAATTAAGATAGACAATAGAGAAGGGGCAAGACCTGAACAGGCACATTTACACAAGAAAACCAAATGAATGATAAACATCTGAAAAGAAGTCAAACCTTTTAGAAATCAAAAAAACATAAACTGAAACCAGAATAAGATACCATTGGACATCCACCAGCCTGGCAAAAACTAAGATCTGCAAAACCAAATGCAGATGAAGTATAAGCAAAGAGAACTTAACACTTGGGAAAACCACTTTGGGAAAGTTTGGGATTACGCAGTAAAGATAATAATCGGAATCTCCAAGACTTAGACATTTCCAATGTTAGGTGTGTTTGTCAGATTGGGGTCTGCAATTAGGGAGAATAGGACACTTTGTTCATGGGGACAGACTGCTTTATGGGAACCAGCTCTGCGCTCTTCTAAACTGATCTGGCAACAACACACCCCAGCTTGTGGTCCCCCTTCTCCAGCTCCCCTCACGAGGGAAGGTGTGCTCCTCCAGGATCTTACTAGGGCATGTTGCCACAGGGAGGAAACCTTGGCGGTGGAGAGAGAATTGGACAATTCCCTTAATAAAAGCACTCTTTTATTGATCCCATCTCACTAAGAGTTACAGTTATTTAGCAATTATTTATCAAAATTTGTAATATACGTATCATTTTGATCAGTTTTTACTATTGCTGATTATAGAAATAACTTACTAACCAAAATAACTTTTAAACATTAAAACATTGAGGTCACAGAAAACTTTGAAAGCTCAACTCCAATTTATGTACGTATTTTTGTTGCAAACAAGCGTGATAGCTTTATCAAGAAAAGACTTTTGAAAATAGAACTCTCTCTACTATTATCCATTAGGATAGAATTTTTCTGGGGAAAAGGCATACATACATGATTTTAAGAAGAAAAGAGAATGATAAAATTTTTAACAGTGAGGAAGAATTTGTTCATTAGAAAATGGTTAAAAATATCAAATCATTGTAGCATTTATATTCCATCTGATATATTTAGATACATTTTTTAAAGTGATGTAAGTCTTTAAAATGCTAATATTTACAATATGCCAAAAATTACTTGGGTTATACTATTTTAGCAAGATGAAAATTTTAGATGTTTAATAATGTTAGAGATTCTTTGTTTTCCCACAAATCTTTTATGCACTATGCAAGCAACAAAGTTTGAAGGTCTCTTTCCTAGAGAAACACAAACATATATACCAGGCTACCTGTGCAAGAATATTCATAGCACCTGTCCATCAAGAGCAGAGTAGGTAAATCAATTACGCACACGATGGATTGCTATGGATTACTATAAGCACTGGATTACTACGTGCAATGAAATGAATAAACTATAGCTTCACACAAAACATAACTGAATCTCCTAAACGTAATGCTGAGCTGAAGCAGACACAAAAGACACAAAAAAACTCCTATGGTAAGATCCACTTATGTTCATAACCAAGCAAAACTAACTTATATCGCTTAGGGATGTATGACAAATTACATCATTACTCGCGAGAATTCTCTCCCTGTCCCCATAAGAGGATTACGCAGTGCCATGAGATTCACTAGCCCCTGTTGAATTTAGACTCTTGGCTCTGCCACGTGACACACTTGAGCCAATGAAGAGTAGACCCTATGCTTGCCATGTTCAATCAGAGACTCCAAGAGGCATCAAGTTTCTGCCTCAAAAGAACTGTCCTTTCAACTTGGATTCTGGAATGAACACATGGGGAGAACACCCTAAGCCAATCCTAAGGCCTCATCGAGGCAAAAAATACATGTTTGTTTTTGTAAGCCGCTGAGATGTTGCTACAGTTCGTAATGGCGGCAAAACTAATAGCATGCAACATAGGTAGCAAAATTTTCAAGTAAAGCTAACAAAATAACACAAAAATGAAGACACTGGAGAGGGAAGAGGTTGTGATCCAGAAGAGGGACAGGGAGGGGGCTTGGGGTAGTGGGATTGTTCTGTTGATGGAAGTAGTGGCTACAGATGTGCATGCTGTGTAATTATTCACCTATATACAAATATTTCATGCACTTCTGTTTCCTTTTTCCTATTAAAAATGTAAAACAGGCAAAAGACCTAAAATAAACTTCTAAGAATTTATGGTTGTCCTTTGCCTACTCATTTCAAACATAAGTTACTCCATATCTCTACCTTCTTCTCCATTATTTAATATTAAGCATTATTACCAAGAGATATGACTATGAGACAACTTTTTACAGTTAAAAAAAAGTTCATTTATCCTTTGAAAATTTGTCATGGAATGTTCTGCAACGCCATCCTACATCAGACAACATACCTGTGTAAACTAATATAACTAAAGTTTTATTATTCACACTCATTTTGCTGCTTTTCATTAATCCATTCCATAAATATGTATTAAGTACCTTGTATGTAGAGGTACTGAAAAAACAAAGAAACATAGCTCTCCTTATCATGAAAAAAATCAAAATATAAACTAAGCGCCCCTTCATTGAAGCTTAAAAAAAATTACTCTAAGTTCTGGAGGGAGTACTAGGCTAGAAAGATTAGATTTGTCAAGTAACTATAATGCCTGATAAGTGCTTTAAAACCTAACTCTTAAAATCCAATATGTTCAGCCTTCAGAAAATCCTTAACACTACATACTCCAGACAAGATATGGACGAAATCAATGGGTTATCCCCTACTGGGATACAGCAGGGGCTGGTCAGGCAAAGCTGGTGAGCACAGGCAAAAAGTGACAGATGGCAGCTCGCAGGAGTCATGCTTTTCACCCATCATATACCTGTTCCTGAGAAGTGAGTGCCCAGCTGAAGAGTCCCCTTCCCAGACGCCCCATGAGTCTATGCAAGGCCATGCAATTCGTTCTCACCCCTGGAACATGACTTGGTGGTATGTGACACTTCTGGGCCAAGCTAATTAAGCAGGTGGACTTCTCCATTCCACCCCCCCCCCCACCACTCCCCCTGGTCAGTGAGCATCAAGTTTAGGACTGAGAGCCCTGGGGTGGCCGTCCCGAGGTAGGAGGCACGTGGGTCCTTCAGTCACGCCATGTCAAAAGCTGCCTGAAAACCACACTAGTCCCCTGCAGGAGCAAGAAATGAACTCTTATTTTCTTGTGATGATGTCTATTACAGCAGTCAGTCTTATTTTAACTAGTAACAAAGAGAATTTAATTGGGCTTTCAAAAGTGAGCTGAGGACAACAGGCAGGTGGCACTCAAGTCTCTCCTAATATAACAGTATTTTCAAACTTTCAATAACAAGGGAACATGGGTCCCAGCTACAGTATTACTAGTGCCTGCCTATCTCTGCACTGAGTATTATGACATTCAGGGGTCTCAGAGGCAGCAGCAGAGGCTGCAGCAATGGGATAAGCCTAAGCCCCAGACTTCTCCAACCTGGGAGACGCCCAGACAACTTGGGGAAGTCTTCTAACAGGATCCAATTCCCTCAAGTTCGAGCTGAGCTTGTTCCAGAGCCCTCTGAGAATCTCAGCACCGTCCTCATCCTGACTCACAGCCGCCCTGTGAACTCTCTCATTTAACAGGTAGGCCACAGCCCTTCCAAGCCCCTGAGAAACAAGGGAGTGGGCTGGTGGCACAGGAGGGTGGCACTGAGAAGGAAGGAGCAGAGGCTCTTTCGTCTCAAGCATCTACTACTGATCAGCACCTTTACTTTCAACTCCAGATGCCTATTTCCAACTCCCCTCAACAAATACACAGTGGGATATGCATTGACTCCACGTATTTCAAAGAGAAATGCCTCACTATTCTCAAGTGGGAAGGAAAGGCCCAGGTAAGAAGCTATTTCAAGCTTGAGGTCTCCTCAGATAGACTAAGGCACACGCATATTGAAGTGACCAATTTTCTTTCTGCAGGGATAGCTCATGAATCAGGCAATGGTCTGCCGCACCCAGAATTCTTGCTGTAACATATCACCTGGAAAGAAGGAAAGGGACAAAGGAGCACAAGAGAAAACGTCTAAGGACTGAAGCTCTGACATACGATTGCCCAGGTTTGGAGAAAACAGAAAAAGCAAAATCTAGCTGACCTCTTGCATCATCCCAGAAAAAACACACTTAGATTTAAAAAAAAGCTCACCCTCTAAACTCAATTGATTTTCTATTCTCTGGAGGGAGTATTTCTATCATTTCAGTCATCTGAGTCCATTGGTTAATGTTCTCTGAGAAACTCCTATCTCTTCTGAGATAAAAAGGAACAGAATTTCCACAACTCAGTAAACTTAGTGTAGTGCAATGAGCCAGCTGTGACAGCTGTAAGCCAAACCAGCTGATAGGCCCAAGAAGCGGGGAGAGGCTGGGCAAACCAGACTTTCAATGGTCAGCTGTATATTCCAACTCATTTCTTCATGAGCTAAACAGACATTTTGAGACTTTTTATAGTCAGGTCTGTTTTCCTCTCCTAGAGTTATTTAAAGTAAAGCAATTTACCTATCAATCTTCTCACCTGGTCAGTCTCCCTTGGCTCCGAACAGGGAGAACATGGGTCATGGCAGCTGGAGCCAAGAGCAGCATTTGTCTTGACAGAGCCCTTCAACTGGGCTTGAAGGGAAAGACATCTAACGTCCCCAGCAGCTCAAGAATGAAAAGGGCAGGCCTCACAAAGGAGGAGTGCTAACTGCAACGCAGCCCCCATGGTTTGGTCCCTTTACAAAGAGAATGGCTTCATTCCTCACCAGTATTTATTGGGAGTCTATTGTGTGCAAGGCAATGTGCTGTGTGCCAGGGAAGATGCAAAGATCAATCTGACAGGACTGCCCTCACAGAGCTGACAGTCTCTGGAGCAGCAAAGTCTCCGGAAAGGGTGTTCCAGGTGTAATCAATCAAATTCGCCCCTCCCCCCGCCAACACACACACAATCACACACAAAGAAAAAACTTGTTTACTAGACTTAGTTTCATCTATTTTCTTTTAGTTCAGCGCTTCACGTAAAAAGCATAAATCTGAAAGTCTTTTAAAATGCATACTTTTACTCGTAAACAAAATTCATTTTCATTAGAAAAAATGCTGACTATTTATTGCAATTAAGAAAATCCTCAAACATAGCTTCAGTATTTTCACGATTTTTTTCTTATGAATCTGTATTTGTGAAATAAACAATTTCCCGAATTGCATCAAAAACATGCAACAACTTTTTGGAACAGATCTCTTCAAACCACTGGCAGGCACATGAAAGGTACACGGGCTCTCCTAAAACCAAGGAAAGCTTCTGAAATAGGATAGATGTTTGTTTACAACCAAAGATCACAGCTTATGGTTTTTTCTCCCCATAAACCCATTTCATGTCAATTCAAAGTATTAGAAAATAACACCTCCATTAACCTATACGTCAAAGATCCAAAGCTTTAGCTCACTAAGCTTTAGACACCATGGTGAAAAGTGTTCACTGTAACCTGAAAGCCCATCTCTCAGTGCTATTACTAGGCTGGCCAGACCCATCAAAGAACTGTAAAATAATTCCAAGAAAGGAAATCCAAAATATCTACTTTCCTATTACACCCTAAGGAATTTCTTAAGTTTTTCGTTATTTTCTTTTAAGCATCAAGAAACCAGATGTAATCAACTGGGGGAATAAAAAACACTGATACAGCTGCTTGTCTAGGTTAAATTGCTAGAGAAAAGGGAGCACTATCTTTTAAAATTAACTCACTTCTAACTGTAATTACATAAGTGTCTTGCAATTATTCTCTTTTCCCAGAATCATCTCTGGGCTCAGACATTTCTATTCATACTTAGGTTTTCTTAAGTATGAAGCCTTGGGTCTTTGTGGAGACTTTAGAAGACTACTTTAAAACACTGACACTAAGGTAGATGACACGGTTATCAAACTGAACAAAAGTCCATTTTTTTTAAAAGTAGAATCATGGTAAACGAACAAAGCTGTGCACACCCAAAAGTGAGTTCCTGAGACAGAGGTTTCCTATTCCCATATTGGAGCCTTCTAGTCCTGAGCAGTTCCCCTTAGTTGAGAAAGAACAGAACGCTGTTTATCCATTGTGCTGGCTGGGCCTTTCTACTCCTCTTCCTCACCAAATTCCAAAAAAGTGGGTGGGCTTGTCAAATACACTAACTCAGGTAAACGTCAACACTCATCTCCACCTCACGATGGACCCACTCAGCACAGAGGGATGACCGACTACTGAACCAGCACCCAGGTCTGGTCAGGACTGCAGGCTTACTGTGCACGCATTCCTTAATGAGAACACACTCAAGTTTTAAGCTTTGACGCCTGAAGATTGTGTTTCCATGTCTAGTATTTGTACAAACTGTATGAAGTTAAATTTTCTGGAGGTAAACTCTAACAGAAATAAAGTCAGATCAATGTGAGTTGTGTGTTAATTAGTCTTTCAATCATCTTCCTGTCTTCACATCACGAAGGTGTTCTTGTGTTCATCTCTCCGCTGAAGAGATACAATACACTTTACAGACTTGCGTGGTGTAAAACAAACCCTATCTAATTAACTAGTCCAATCTGTCATTTTACATATAAAGAAACTGAGCCCCCGAAAAGTTCAATAAAAAACTTGGGAGCCAAACCCCGTCCAGCATTCATGATCCTATAACTTTGACCTTTCACATGAACACATGCTCTTACATGCAACGGCTGTTAAAACTAATGGAATTTAGTGGCGATGTATTTCATGTAAGGTAAATATAATAAATTAGATATTAATTTAAACTACTCTTAGAAAATATTAGCCCTTTGTTAACTGCTGACCATGTAACTACAGTGCTTGGTCATGCTTGAAGGGAATGGACTTGTGGTTGCTTCCTTTGAGAAGGATATTTATTTGCCCATGTAGAAAAAAGTCATGTTAAATATGATCATATATTTAATCACGTACTATTATGTACTTAATCTCTGAATTATTTTTACATATATTTAGATTCTTATACTTTTATCATAAGTAAAATTAATCGAGATATTGCCTCTATATAAGTTGTTGGCAGCTTGAAAATTAAGTCACTTCCATACAGGATGGGAAATCTCCTCTAGGAGTATGACAGAAAGGGTGTCCATGGTCACAATAAATGTAACGAAAATTATAAGTAAATTTTGATTAGTCTGTAATCTGAGGTATAGGAGAAAAGACAAGCTTAGAGAATTCAGATCTGCGTTCAAGTTTTAACACCATTCCTTGCTAGCTATGTAACCTTGAAGCAAGTCAACAAACTTCTGGGTTTCAGTTTCTTCATCTGCAAAGAACTAACATTTGCACTACACGTAACCTCATCAGATTATTGAAGATAACACACAGTAAAGTACACAAGAGTGCCTGTAAATGCAAAAGCACACCAAATATTATTACCCCAGTAATTATTAAAATGTGGACCTACAGAAAACTTTACATAATTACCACTCAGTGGCACTAGACATGTTCACTAGAACAAACTTAACTCAGAGGGTAAACCATGCAAATATTTCGACTTTCAATGGCAACGCTAAGAAGTCACACACAGATATAATACAATGGAACATTTTTAGAGAAAGCACTGAAAGACACATATTTGGTTGACTTAAGAGACTTTAAAATGAGTTAGAATGATTTACAGCATATAAAGAGGTATTTAGTCTTTAAGTCTGGAGAAAGTTGCTAGTCACCTGTAAGAAAAACAAGCATTATGGGCATTCCTAAGACAAATGGAATAAAACTCCATCACTTTTGGCTATTTTGTAAACTAGGCTTCTCATAAATAATCATATTAATTTTTCCAGTAATCAGACATACTCTAAGATAGAAGAGAATGTCTACTTCTAAAGCACATCCACTGTGAACTTGCATGAATGCAAGGCATAAAACAGAGTTCTCATAACTCCACAGGCACCTGAAAGTTTTAACTACCCTTCATGCTCACTTTATATTCCATAAAGAATAATGGAAATACAGAGAATACTTCAGATTTTAATTTTTACAAATCCTTATTATGTAGTTGTCTTATTCTTTTAACACTCCGCTCCGGTGGCCTTCTTTTTTTGTGTTTTGTTTGTAAAATTAAGTTTAAGTGGCACATTAACCTTTCCCTTCAAATACGCCTTTTGATGTTAGTTCTTATAACCAAAAAAAAAAAAAAAACTATCAACCAAGAACAAAAGAAGATGCAAGGGAAGAGATAAATGAGATACACTTCGTTAAGTATAAAAATATGTTGTTTCAAATTCAGAATAATTTAATAACTCTTCGTTATTTCATATGTATCTGGAAATGGGACAGATACATGTCCTGATCCTGTCACAAGAGGTAGAATTCCAGCATTTGGTACAACGTTCCAAGACAGGGTTAAAGTGACATTCCTGTTTCCCCTATAAAAAGATACAATAAACAGATGTCAGCAGAAACACTTGTAGTTCAATAAAAACATTTTAATTCAAGCATTGAGGCATCAAATA